>NC_086448.1:114613559-115267060 GCF_028390025.1 Pseudophryne corroboree
GCGGCCATTTTCCCTGAGATTTCTCTACTGCGCATGCGCAGAACTCCGTGAAAATGGCCGCTGGGCCATTTTCACAGAGTTTTAACACCTCCGTGGACGTCGCCACGGGACTCCGGAGGGGTGAGTAATCACAAAATGGGTGCAGCGTGTGCGGTGGGGGCCCTCTGTGGACTCAGGGGCCCGTGTGCACCGCACACACTGCACCCATTATAGAAACGCCAGTGGAACCACATTAGTAATGCTAGTAGCTTTTTTTTTATTTATAAAACTTACTTTTTTTTTTTAAACAATGTTTTTAATTTTATTTTAGAAACAAACAAGTAATACAAAAAGTGTACTGTGAAATACGGGCATTGCAATATCAGAAAGCAACAAAAAGTACACAGAAACATAGAGCATTTAATAGAATAGCCATGGAATAAGCTGCTAATAGATAGACAAAACATGCAAGGGGAGAGACCAGAATAGAAAAGAAAAAGAGAAGAAAAAAAATAAAATAAATAAGATCTCGTGGGCGTAGTGGATAAAATACACGAAGACATAGGGGTATCAGCTGAGGCCAGGGAGGGGGGAAGAACGAAAAAGGAACCAGCGGGACCATATTTTGTGAAAGGATGTTACCGTGTTATTTTGTAAACTCGTGGTATATTCCATTGAGGCAACAAACTGGATACGATTCAAAAGGGCAGTGGTTGAAGGCGCCACTGAGGACTTCCATTGTTTGGCTATAAGGGATTTAGCTGCGTTACATACATGAGTTACAAGTTTGTCAGTTACAAGTTTGTCTTGCTGCTTGCCAAGCGAAGGAGTCGGAGCACATATCAGTGCAATGGTAATGTTACCCGAGACTGGATGTTCCAAAACCTGTGAAAGGAGCGCCCACACTTGTTCCCAAAATGACTGAATTATCGTGCAAAACCACCATATATGAGGGAATGTACCAATCTCCCCGCAGTTCCTCCAGCAGTGATCCGAGGTCAAAGGAAAGATAGCGTGAAGTCTGGAGGGTGTCAAATACCACCGGGTGTATACTTTATAACATGTATCCCTGATAGTTACACTGATGGAGGCTTTAGTGATTCTAGTCCTGATTGTGGACCAATCCTCGTCGTCAAAAGTGGACGGGAGATCTAACTCCCAAGCCAGTTCATGAGGATCTCGTTCTGGGGGGTCTGGGGCCAGGACGGAATGATAGAGAACAGAGATATTACCTTTATGGCCAACTGAATGAGAGCAGATGCGTTCAAAGTGGGTCAGCATCCAAATTTCTCTGACGTCCTAGTGGATGCTGGGTACTCCGTAAGGACCATGGGGAATAGACGGGCTCCGCAGGAGACTGGGCCCTTCTTTAAAGAAAAGATTAGGTACTACATCTGGTGTGCACTGGCTCCTCCCTCTTTGCCCCTCCTCCAGACCTCAGTTAGAATCTGTGCCCGGCCTGAGCTGGATGCACTTAGTGGGCTCTCCTGAGTTCACTATAAAGAAAAGTATTTGTTAGGTTTTTTATTTTCAGTGAGATCTGCTGGCAACAGACTCACTGCTACGTGGGACTTAGGGGAGAGAAGCAAACCTACCTGCTTGCAGCTAGCTTGTGCTTCTAGGCTACTGGACACCATTAGCTCCAGAGGGATCGAACACAGGGCCCGACCTCGATCATCCGTTCGCAGAGCCGCGCCGCCGTCCCCCTTGCAGAGCCAGAAGACGGAAGAAACCGGAGAAAATCGGCGACTGAAGACTCCGGTCTTCAATAAGGTAGCGCACAGCACTGCAGCTGTGCGCCATTGCTCCCACAGCACACCACACTCTCCGGTCACTGGTGGGTGCAGGGCGCTGGGGGGGGGGCGCCCTGGGCTGCAATTAGTATACCTTTTGGCACAAAAAAGCACATAATACAGTGTATAACACTGTATATGTGCAGAAACCCCCGCCATTAACGTTATAAAGAGCGGGAGAAGCCCGCCGCTGAAGGGGCGGGGCTATCTTCCTCAGCACAGCCAGCGCCATTTTCTCTTCACAGCTCCGCTGGAAGGACGCTCTCCAGGCTCTCCCCTGCAGTATACACTACAGAAAGGGTAAAAAAGAGAGGGGGGGCACATAAATTTAGGCGCAAATTGTGATATAAGCAGCTATAGGGGGAAAATTCACTTTGTGTATAGTGTATATCCCTCTGTTATATAGCGCTCTAATGTGTGCTGGCATACTCTCTCTCTGTCTCCCCAAAGGACTTTGTGGGGTCCTGTCCTCAGTCAGAGCATTCCCTGTGTGTGTGTGCGGTGTGTCGGTACGGCTGTGTCGACATGTTTGATGAGGACGCTTACGTGGAGGCGGAGCAGGTGCCGATAAGTGTGATGTCGCCCCCTGCGGGGCCGACACCTGAGTGGATGGATATGTGGAAGGTATGAACCGACAGTGTCAACTCCTTGCATAAAAGGTTCGATGACGCAGCTTTGGGACAGCCGGCATCTCAGCACGCGCCTGCCCAGGCATCTCAGAGGCCGTCAGGGGCTCAAAAACGCCCGCTACCTCAGATGGCAGACACAGATGTCGACACGGAGTCTGACTCCAGTGTCGACGAGGATGAGACAAATGTACAATCCACTAGGGCCATCCGATGCATGATTACGGCAATGAAAAATGTGTTGCACATTTCTGACATTAACCCGGTTACCACAAAAAAGGGTATTATGTTTGGGGAGAAAAAGCAGCCAGTGACTTTTCCCCCATCTGATGAGTTAAATGAATTGTGTGAAGAAGCGTGGGGTTCCCCAGATAAGAAACTAGTAATTTCTAAGCGGTTACTAATGGCGTACCCTTTCCCGCCAACGGATAGGTTACGCTGGGAGACATCCCCTAAGGTGGACACGCTTATCAAAAAAGGTGGCGCTGCCTTCTCAGGATACGGCCGCCTTAAAGGAGCCTGCAGATAGAAAGCAGGAGGCTATCCTGAAGTCTGTGTATACACACTCAGGTACTATACTGAGACCTGCTATTGCTTCAGCATGGATGTGTAGTGCTGCAGCAGCGTGGTCTGATTCCCTGTCTGATAACATTGATTCCCTTGACAGGGACACTATATTGCTAACCATAGAGCATATTAAAGACGTAGTCTTATATATGAGAGATGCACAGAGGGACATCTAGAATTAATGCAATGTCCATTTCTGCCCGGAGAGTATTATGGACTCGGCAGTGGACAGGTGATGCTGATTCTAAAAGGCACATGGAAATTTTGCCTTATAAGGGTGAGGAATTGTTTGGGGACGGTCTTTCGGACCTCGTATCCACAGCAACAGCTTTTTACCTCAGGTTCCCTCACAGCCTAAGAAAGCACCGTATTATCAAGTACAGTCCTTTCGGCCTCAGAAAGGCAAGCGGGTTAGAGACGCGTCCTTTCTGCCCAGAGGCAGGGGTAGAGGGAAAAAGCTGCACCATACAGCCAGTTCTCAAGAACAAAAATCCTCCCCTGCTTCCACTAAGTCCACCGCATGACGCTGGGGCTCCACATGTGGAGCCAGGTGCGGTGGGGGCCCGTCTCCGGAACTTCAGCGACCAGTGGGTTCGCTCACAGGTGGATCTCTGGGTTCTACAAGTGGTATCTCAGGGATACAAGCTGGAGTTCGAGACGTCTCCCCCTCGCCGTTACCTCAAATCAGCCTTGCCAGCTACTCCTCAGGACAGGGAGGTAGTACTAGCGGCAATTCACAAGCTGTACCTCCAGCAGGTGATAGTCAAAGTTCCCCTCCTTCAACAGGGACGGGGTTACTATTCCACAATGTTTGTGGTGCCGAAACCAGACGGTTCGGTGAGACCCATTCTAAATTTGAAATCCTTGAACGCTTATACAAGGAAGTTCAAGTTCAAAATGGAATCGCTCAGGGCGGTTATTGCAAGCCTGGAAGAGGGGGATTACATGGTATCACTGGACATCAAGGATGCTTACCTACATGTCCCCATTTACCCACCTCACCAGGTGTACCTCCGTTTTGTGGCACAGGACTGCCATTACCAATTCCAGACGTTGCCGTTTGGTCTGTCCACGGCACCAAGGGTATTTACCAAAGTACTGGCCGAAATGATGATATTCCTTCGAAAGAAGGGAGTTATAATTATCCCGTACTTGGACGATCTCCATATAAAGGCGAGGTCCAGGGAGCAGTTGTTGGTCGGAGTAGCACTATCTCAGGAAGTGCTACAACAGCTCGGCTGGATTCTGAATATCCCAAAGTCGCAGCTGGTTCCTATGACGCGTCTGCTGTTCCTGGGTATGATTCTGGACACAGAACAGAAGAAGGTGTTTCTCCCGGAGGAGAAGGCCAAGGAGTTGTCATCTCTGGTCAGAGACCTCCTGAAACCAAAACAGGTGTCGGTGCATCACTGCACGCGAGTCCTGGGAAAGATGGTAGCTTCTTACGAGGCAATTCCATTCGGCAGGTTCCATGCAAGGATCTTTCAGTGGGATCTGTTAGACAAGTGGTCCGGATCGCATCTTCAGATGCATCGGCTGATCACCCTGTCCCCGAGGGCCAGGGTGTCTCTGCTGTGGTGGCTGCAGAGTGCTCATCTTCTCGAGGGCCGCAGATTCGGCATACAGGACTGGGTCCTGGTGACCACGGATGCAAGCCTCCGAGGTTGGGGGGCAGTCACACAGGGAAGAAACTTCCAAGGACAATTGTCGAGTCAGGAGGCTTCCCTACACATAAATATTCTGGAACTAAGGGCCATTTACAATGCCCTAAGTCAGGCAAAACCCCTGCTTCAAAACCAGCCGGTGCTGATTCAGTCAGACAACATCACGGCGGTCGCCCATGTAGACCGACAGGGCGGCACAAGAAGCAGGATGGCGATGGCAGAAGCCACAAGGATTCTCCGATGGGCGGCAAATCACGTGATAGCACTGTCAGCAGTGTTCATTCTGGGAGTGGACAACTGGGAAGCAGACTTCCTCAGCAGGCACGACCTCCACCCGGGAGAGTGGGGACTTCATCCAGAAGTCTTCCAGCTGATTGTAAATCGTTGGGAAAGGCCACAGGTGGACATGATGGCGTCCCGCCTCAACAAAAAGCTAAAAAGATATTGCGCCAGGTCAAGGGACCCTCAGGCGATAGCTGTGGACGCTCTAGTGACACCGTGGGTGTACCAGTCGGTTTATGTGTTCCCTCCTCTTCCTCTCACACCAAAGGTACTGAGGATAATAAGAAAGAGAGGAGTAAGAACTATACTCATCGTTCTGGATTGGCCAAGAAGGACTTGGTACCCGGAACTACAAGAAATGATCTCAGAGGACCCTTGGCCTCTGCCTCTCAGACAGGACCTGCTACAGCAGGGGCCCTGTCTTTTCCAAGACTTACCGCGGCTGCGTTTGACGGCATGGCGGTTGAACGCCGGATCCTGATGGAAAAGGGCATTCCGGTTGAAGTCATTCCTACGCTGATAAAAGCTAGGAAGGATGTGACAGCAAAACATTATCACCGCATATGGCGAAAATATGTTGCTTGGTGTGAGGCTATGAAGGCCCCAACAGAAGAATTTCAGCTGGGTCGATTTCTGCACTTCCTACAGTCAGGAGTGACTATGGGCCTAAAATTGGGATCCATTAAAGTCCAGATTTTGGCCCTGTCTATTTTCTTTCAAAAAGAACTGGCTTCACTGCCTGAAGTTCAGACGTTTGTTAAGGGAGTGGCACCTTGGGATCTCAACGTTGTGTTGGATTTCCTAAAATCACATTGGTTTGAGCCACTTCAGACCGTGGAGTTGAAATATCTCACGTGGAAAGTGGTCATGCTTTTGGCCTTGACTTCGGCTAGGCGTGTGTCAGAATTGGCGGCTTTGTCATGTAAAAGCCCCTATCTGATCTTCCTTATGGACAGGGCAGAATTGAGGACTCGTCCCCAATTTCTCCCTAAGGTGGTATCAGCGTTTCATTTGAACCAACCTATTGTGGTGCCTGCGGCTACTCGGGACTTGGAGGCTTCAAAGTTGCTGGATGTAGTCCGGGCCCTGAAAATCTATGTTTCCAGGACGGCTAGAGTCAGAAAAACTGACTCGCTGTTTATCCTGCATGCACCCAACAAGCTGGGTGCTCCTGCTTCTAAGCAGACTATTGCTCGCTGGATCTGTAGCCGATTCAACTTGCACATTCTGCGGCTGGACTGCCGCATCCTAAATCAGTCAAAGCCCATTCCACGAGGAAGGTGGGCTCTTCTTGGGCGGCTGCCCGAGGGGTCTCGGCTTTACAACTTTGCCGAGCTGCTACCTGGTCGGGATCAAACACGTTTGCAAAATTCTATAAGTTTGATACCCTGGCTGAGGAGGACCTTGAGTTTGCTCATTCGGTGCTGCAGAGTCATCCGTACTCTCCCGCCCGTTTGGGAGCTTTGGTATAATCCCCATGGTCCTTACGGAGTACCCAGCATCCACTAGGACGTCAGAGAAAATAAGATTTTACTCACCGGTAAATCTATTTCTCGTAGTCCGTAGTGGATGCTGGGAGCCCGTCCCAAGTGCGGAATTCTGCAATACTTGTATATAGTTATTGCTTAACTATAGGGTTTTTTGTTCTGAGCCATCAGTTTAATGAGGCTCAGTTGTTGTTCATACTGTTAACTGGGTATAGTTATCACGAGTTGTACGGTGTGATTGGTGTGGCTGGTATGAGTCTTACCCTGGATTCCAAATCCTTTCCTTGTAATGTCAGCTCTTCCGGGCACAGTTTCCCTAACTGAGGTCTGGAGGAGGGGCATAGAGGGAGGAGCCAGTGCACACCAGATGTAGTACCTAATCTTTTCTTTAAAGAAGTGCCCAGTCTCCTGCGGAGCCCGTCTATTCCCCATGGTCCTTACGGAGTACCCAGCATCCACTACGGACTACGAGAAATAGATTTACCGGTGAGTAAAATCTTATTTTTACTAGAGGGAAATTGTGAATTAACAAAGCTCATAATTTGATTATATTGAAAATGGCGGGAGGCGGGGATTGAGTGAATAGTTTGGAGGTCAGTAAATGAAGATGGAGCATATTGACCTTTTACATGTTTGAATCTGGTAATGTGTAGACTTCGCCAGTAAGATGCCATATGTCTGTCTAGACCTGGGGGGATCCGGGGATGGTTCCAGATAGGGGACATAGGTGAGGGAAAGGGAGCTAGGTCCAGCGAGGGACGGAGTTTATCCCATATCTTAAGAGTAAATCGTATGGTCGGAGTCTCACAGGCCGAGGCTGGTCTAAGCAGTCCGGGTAACCATAGTATGTCATCCACTCGACTTATCTGCAACAGAGAATTCTCTAAATCTACCCATCGTTTGCATCCAGGTTTGGAGTGCCACGACACAACATGGTTCAGCTGGGCGGCGTGGTAATAAGAGCGGAGTATTGGCAAACCCAATCCGCCATTAGAAGCAGACCTAGCCAAAATAGCTCTACGAATGCGAGGTTTACCATCTGCCCAGATGAAGCGATTGCAGAGGGCTTGCATGGAGTCCAAGGCCGAAATCGGGATTGGTATAGGTATGTTTTGGAATAAATATAATAGTCTAGGGAGGAGATTAATTTTAATCGTGTCAATTCTACCAATCCACGATATAAAAAGGGACTGCCAGCGCGATAAATCTTTTTCCAGTGTCTGAAACATAGGAGTGTAGTTAGCTTGGTAAAGTGAAGAGTATGACTTAGTGATGGAGATGCCAAGGTATTTAATTGCCAAGGGACGCCAGATAAAAGGAAAGGAGATAGTAAGCGTAGAGAGTTGTTGCGAGGGAACACAAAGAGCCAAGGCTTCAGACTTAGAGCTATTAATTTTGTATCTAGAGAGGGTGCCGTATGTTCGTAATTCCGATTTGAGGTTAGGGAGCGATATTAAGGGAGAAGTCAAGGTAAGGAGAATATCGTCGCCTCCAATATCGGGGTTAGCTCTAATTCTAGCCGCCAATGGCTCGATGAAAATAGCAAAAATAAGAGGGGATAGGGGGCGCCCCTGTCTCGTTCCATTTCCCAGAGCAAAACGTGGCGAGTGTAATCCGTTGGTCATCACCGTAGAAGATGGGTGCAAATAGAGAGATTTTATGGCCTGCATGAAATTTGCTGAGATACCTACTGAGGCAGGGGTTTTAAACATAAAAGGCCATAATAGGCGGTCAAACGCCTTTTCCGCGTCCAGGGCCAAGATTACTGATGGAATCCTATGGGCGGTGGAGTGATGTATCAGATCTATAGTACGTCTTGAATTGTCAGAGGCTTGGCGCTGAGGGATGACGCCCACCTGGTCAGGGTGAATTAAGGAAGATAAAACTACATTCAGCCTAGTGGCCAAGATTTTGGCAAATAATTTAAGATCTGTGTTGATCAGGGAAATGGGACGATAACTAGCGCAAAGAGAGGGGTCTTTCCCAGGTTTGGGAATAACAATAATTTTAGAGACAGTAGTCAGGATGGAAGGAGACGCCATGCAGAATAGAATTGAACAAACGGATCAACTGGGGAGAAAGTCGCTCAAACGATTTATAGTAGGACATAGGGAGACCATCAGGGCCAGGTGCCTTAGACGGTTTCTGTGATTTAAGGGCCGAGGCAAGTTCTTCTTCAGTGATATCCGCATGCATGGTCCGGCCCGTAGATTCAGATATACTGGGAAGCGTACAAGAGTCCAGATAATGTTGAATACCCTGAACATGGGATTCAGTGTCAGACGGGGCAGACAAATTATATAAAGCTTTATAATAATGTGTAAACGCACCATTAATATCTTTAGGGTTATAAAGCAGAGCACCTGAGGGACTTTAGATCGCAGAAATGATCTGTGGGGCTCGTTTAGCTCTAAGTCTACGGGCCAACAAGGTATGTGCTTTATTACTCCTATCATAAAACATTTGATGGGCCATCTGAGACTCTGCTCAACACATTCGGCAAGAAGAACCTGTAACTCTGCCCGTTTTTGGGAGAGTTGAGACAAAGTCCTCTTGGACAAAGTCCTCTTATGCTCTCGATCCAGAGAAGCGATGGACGAGGTAAGGGATACAATCAAGGCTTCTTGAGACTTCTTACGGCGAAAAGCGAATTGAATGATATGTCCCCTAATCACAGACTTATGTGCCTCCTCAGACATATTAAGACGGAAGTATTCCTGCAAGCATTCTTTAACCATATCCTGAAACTGAGGGAGCTTCAGGAGGGTTTCATTCAGTCTCCAGGAGGGCCTTCCCGAGGCGGACTCCAAGAGCCCAAAGGATGCTTCGAGAATAGAGTGATCAGACCATGAATTAGGAAAGATGGAGGAATGACTCGCAGTTTGAGAAAGGGAAGCACACCCTAGAAAAAGATCAATACGGGAATAGGTGTCATGGGGGTTAGAATAAAAGGTATAATCCCTCACGGAGGGATTGAGGGATCTCCAGATGTCAAAGAGGCCAGCCTCGGCCATGTGTTTACGTAAGGCCGCAGAGCCCGGGATTTTGGTCCTGTCATCATGGGTATCAGACTTGTCTAACGAGGGAAGCTGGACTGTATTAAAATCCCCACCTAAAAGCGTTTTACCACTTCTAAATTCCGAGAGCATATGAAAAAACTTATTGAAAAACTGGGAATGGGCTGAGTTGGGGGCATAGATATTAGCTAAGGTTACCTCCTCATGTCCCAACTTCCCCTGGAGAATAAGAAATCGACCCTCGGGATCACTCCTGGAGTCAGAAAGCACGAAAGGAAACGTGGATCGGAGCAGTATGGCCACTCCATTCCGTTTAGAGGCACTGTTAGAATAATATACAGTCGGGTAGTGTTTGGAGGCTAAGGATGGGTGACTCCCTGACTTGAGGTGGGTTTCCTGAAGAAAACTGCAGTCGCCCCGAAGGCGTTTTAATGAATGGAACAAGTGTGAGCGCTTCTGTGGAGTATTAAGGCCCTTAGTGTTAATGGTAAGACATGTAAACGGCATGGTCACAGGGACAGAAAAAAAAGGGGGGGGGGTCTGAGCTGTATTAGAGTAATATAGTCTGACAACTATAAATCAAAAATGAAGATCAAAAACGGGGGGGGGGGGGAGTAGTCGGTACAGCCAAAAATAGGGCTGATCACTACAACAAGTGAGCTCCTATAAAAAGGGAAAGAGCTCAGATGTGGGATTCAAAAATCGGGGATAAACCCGAGTCACAAAATCAAATTCACAGGTGCAAATGCAATAATCCCTAAAATTGGGGTTGACGAGGCTTGGAGGTGGGCCAACATATCCCACCCAGAGCAGTTATACTACATTTCTCGTTAGAATAGAGTGGGTACTAACAATAACCAAAGGAAATATCAACACATAGCGAAACTAGTATTGAGCCTGGTATGATACCTAAGCAGTACAAAGCACAATACATATCGTACATTCTAGTATAATAAACAACAGGAAACCAACAAATAGATCTGCATTGAGAATGTTCGAGACTATCAATCTTGGGCGTGAGCCCCTAGGCGAGACGGACCAGAGGACAAGTTAAGGTTCAATCTACGAAGCAGATCCTTTCCTTCATCCGGTGTCGTTATGAAATAGGGCTTCCCCTTAATCTCTACTTGAAGACTGAATGGAAATCCCCATTTATATTTATATCCATTTTCTCTGAGCAGAGCAGTCACTGAGCGCAGGTCCCTGCGTTTCGCTATGGTGGAAGGGGCTAGATACTGGAATATTTGGAGCTTCGTCCCTTCGAACAAAATAGAGGAAGAAGATCTACTGGCCGTAGTGATCAAGTTCTTGATCTTGAAGGAAAGGAACTTGAGGATCACATCTCTGGGGGGTCAGTGTCCTTCGGTTTGGGCCGTAGAGCTCTATGCGCCCTCTCAATTTGAAAAGCAGAAGCATCTTCAGACGGGAGGAGGTGAGCAAACAGGCGTAAGAGGTAGGGCTCTAGCTCACCTGGGGCCACCGTTTCCAGGACGTTGCGAATACGGAGGTTGTTCCATCTTTCGCGATTGTTCCGTCTTTTGCGATTCTCCAAATCTTCGTTCTTGTCCACTTGCGTTTCTAGAGAAGCGGTACGGGACGAAAGGTCCGTCATATCTGCTTTCAGTTCACCTACAGCCTTCTCCAGGGCAGTGGTAAAAGATTCCTTAAGGTCCATTTATAAGAGCCTGAAGGGTCTGAATATCACCCCTAGTAGCAGGTGACGATGATTGGTCCATCACGAGAGGCTGAGACGGGCTATTAGGAGATCGAGGTGAAAGCTGCTTTTCTTGTCGAAGAAAGTGGTGAGAAATTTCCTGAGGCCCTTTTTTCTTAGCTTTCAGTGCAATATGGCTCATAATATAGCAAGATCTTTTCTGTAGTTAGTAGTTATAGGTAGCAAAAGAGTAATATTACCCACTGATAGAAAAGAAAGCTCTGGGTTGGGATATAAGGTGATCAGGGCACCATTATTAAGTAAAAAACAGTGCGGCAAAAATGGAGTACTCAAAACGCTACATGCAGCAAGAGGTTGTGCCTGTATATATCAGAGAGCCTACAGCAGTATGGGAGCCACAAAGGTAGTCCAGAGATAGAGCCCAGACAGTGAGTATAGTTGTGCAGCACTGCAGCTATGAGCTTGGAGAGCAGCCTGCAGTGAGGTATAAAGAAGGTTGCCCCCTTCTGTCCCCTGTGCCAATTAGACACTGCAGTGTACGGTGCAACAGACACAAATAAAAAAATAAATAAAAAAAAGGTAAAGCTTGCTGTGGGTGAAAAGCAGCTGAGGGGGACACAGGTATGAAAGCCACCAGACAGGGGCCAGTATCATTTGCCAGGCTGAATGGTACAGTATATGCCAGTATCAGTAGCCTGCAGTGCCCACAATAAAGATGGCCGCCGCAGCGTCTGCTTCAGGGCTTCCCTGCAGGCCCTGCTCCACTCACCGGCTCCAGGCTGCTCCCACGATGAAGGTCAGGCCCAGCGCTTGTTGCCGCCACCGCCAGGCAGAGACCGCTTCGGTGTCCCGCTCTCCCCCGGACCACCGCTGCAAGCCGCAGACGGAGCTCCGGCCGCTTCTGCCGCCACAGACCCCGGCTTGAGAGGTGAGGACAGGCCGCAACCCGCGAGAGCACGGATACGTGCTCCCCGATTCCGCGGACCTGCTCAGACCCCGCAGCGAGGTTCCCTTACAGTAGAGGGACAGTGCAGGGGCGTTAGGGAGGGATGCTGACGGGTATGTAGGCTGTATGGAGGCAATGAGAGTACTAACAAATCTAAATATTTATCTTATTAAAAACACGTTAAAGGTTAAAGAACACAGTACGCAATTGGCGCAAAAAGTACCGCAAGGGTACTCCCTTAACTATACCTCAAGGAATGTACTTATACTGTAAACCTCTGTGTAGTGGTAGAGTGTAAATGCAACACAGTGTAACCTTATTAACTTCAAAGCTGTTTGAGCGTCACCGACGCTCTGAGAGTACTTAACACTATAAGAAATACACAGATACCTGGGCTTAGGGTCTAACGCCTTATATATATATTATGGATGGTATGCTTGCAAAAGAATAATACAATACAATTATACACTACCAATATAACATAGAATATCTAACCAAATAACTGCACAGGAAATACAATACAATACAATACAATTACGTTTAAGGGAAAATAAGAGAGAAAGAGGAGAAGAGAGAGAGAGAGAGAGAGAAATGGCTCACCATAACAATACAGACAATATGGTTGCAGCGAAGCTTACACATGTGAGGAACAATCGCTGCGCAGTTATTCAATGCTGAGAATCTTTGTGGAGAAAATACTTGACCTTACCCATACTGGCAGTCCCTATATACACAACCCTACAATACCGCATGGGACAGAAGCTAGACTCCATTTTATTAAAGCTCCCATGATTCCAAAGACTGCACCACATGGTTGAAAGGGGGAGGGGAAAATACCCGGCAGCAGCCATTTTAGATTTGCAGGTCCAAACACATGGCACTCTCTGCTACACCACAATCACATAGCAGAAGACACAAGACTCCATTTTATTCCAAAATGTCCAAGCCTCAGAACAATGCATATGTTCTGATTTTACAATTCCATACCTTCTAAATCACCTTTCACAATTTCAATCCAACTTCCTAGAACCATCTTATTCACTTTCACATTCCAAACAACTTCCTAGAACCATCTTATTCACTTTCACATTCCAAACAACTTCCTAGAACCATCTTATTCACTTTCACATTCCAAACAACTTCAGTATCTCAATAACCAGAGCATATTCATCACAAGACCAGATCACAATGTAACCACACATCTCAGCCCGCCACTGCCACAAGCACATGCCCAAACGCAACTGCATGGTGGTATTTATGATTAACAAGATATATATTATAACTAACCAGTACAATCTATTTTAAATCACCATAGGCAAACAAATACCACAAATGCTATGCTACAGGTTGTCTAATGTCCCAGCTACCATCACAGATTCCCATATCTATCACACAAACACCCAACAATCACACAACCAAGTTACAATATCCTATTTAAACCAGAAAGCAATCTGTCTATATTTCCTTATCTAGCCATGTGAATTCAATACTTAGCCTTTGGTGCCTGGTGATGATCCAGCCATGCTTCTGAGAGCTTTGTTCTGAGTGTAGCTTCATTACATCTGTTCTCTGAGGCCACCAGCAACACTGACCCCCAACCCCCCCAGACAGGAACTATCCTCCTGTGTGTCTATTCCTAGGGGAGGGGTCTCTCTCTCTCCTTTGTATATGTTAATCAGGTTCAGCCCTGAAAATCTTAGTAAAAGGTTGGCTTGATCATCCATTGTTCTTAACAAAGTGATCTTAGCTTTTATACATATAATCATATCTATCCGCTGCAATGTCCCACAACTTCACAACCAGCATCAAACTAACCCACACATCATTCTGCTTGCTTCAATACCAAACATGATGGGCGCATCTGGTTCTGTTCAGATAATACATATTCATGACATCAATTCATCAGCCAATTCTAAATCTCCATGATGTCTGGTGCTTGACATTATTATAACCATGTACTGTATGAAACAAGCGCCGAATCCATCTCCGTGCCATGTCCGAGCAAATGCGTGTGTTTCCATATATTGCTGTGCTCGCTGCGCATATTTGCAAGTATAGCGACTTAAATTTGTGTGTGGTTTGTATGTTCTCTCTATGTAATATTTTTGACTTTGACAGTCCACCCTTTGGCAGTCACCAATAACTGCCACTTCCTAAAACATTTAAAAAAGAGAAAAATATATGTCATATGTAAATACATTTCTATGATTGGGTAAGGGAGGAGAGAAGAAGGTGGGAAAAAGGTATGACCTAGTGAGATAGCAGAAGTATGTATGTATGAATCCATGTTTGGGGGGTCATGTATCATCGTGCCGTACGTGTTTTAAATCAAGCTTCGAGGTATTGCGAAGTATACATTTGAATTCCTTCTTATCCCGTACTAAGGGTCTGTGGATGGGCTGTCAAACTTTACCGAGCTCGTTTCGGCTTTTGGTTGCAACAAAATGGGGGAGCACATTTTAGTTGATGATACATGAATGGGAGAGGTATGTGGTTGCTGATATCTGTGCCTGGATTCCCTATCGACTATGTGTGTCATTACCTGAGGGTTGTAGAAATGAAGATAAAGAACACTTATGGTAAATGCTGTGGTATTCTATGTCAGGTTAATGTACATTTGTCGGTTGAAGTCTTGTTCGGTGTCTGTTGGTTGCAGTCTTCTTTGTGCTTTTGCCCATAAGGTGCGAGCAAAAGCTGTCAATGTCCATAGATTTACAAAAGTGTTGGGCTAGCGTAATTTTAAAATTTCTAGGGAAACTGGGGATCTATGGCATAGTTCATCAAAAATCTGTGTATAAGGTTGTCAAAACTTCTTCTTTAATCCATCTGTTGTCTGTATATCGGCTCATCAAAATTCCTCGTCCAAGTGGGTCTTTTTACCTTGGAGGAAAACGGAAAAAACAGGTGAAAGAAACGGACCGTATAATCGCATTTTCATTACATCATTGTTTCTACAGTTGGGTCATAAATCAAATCCATTGAAATTACAGTTTCCTCACTCCTTAGACTCATTACCTCAGGTAGTACTTTTCCAATATAACACAATCCTTCAGAGTTTGGGGCAAGCCGCTCATACGCCTTTCTCCCGCATATGAAATATGCATCATCGGGGAGAACATATGGGACGGAATATGTCATAACCATATTACAAACCTTCCATGTGAAATCTCCTAACCCTAATTCTCCCATCTGTTTAGTACACGTATCAGGTTGTACGATATGTGCACAGTATCCTGGTGATACCTCTCCAACTCTCGTAATCCTGTTTCCTAAGGTATACCTATACCGGAAAGATTTTCCTCTACTGGCTATGTGGCGTATAAGCTCTGTATCTGTAGGCATTCTATCTGCTCTATATGAAAAGGTCATGGTTTGGTTACTCCATGACACTTCCCAATTTCCCGGCTTTCGGGGATTGGTAATGTTAAAACATACTAGGGGTCTATCCACATGATATTGGTGGAGCTTCAAACTAGGAGGACTAGAGATATTAAACCTCCTGTCCACCGGTCTCCCACCCTTTAGCTCAAGTACCTCCCCTACCGTTAAAGGAAATGGTACTAGCCCTGATTTGCTATGACCTTGAGGTACTTGAGAGCATACCCAACAATCTGTTTGATTTAATACACTACCCACTAAGGAGTGATAGTCACTCAATGGATGCCGGTCCATGTGGATATTAAAACTGGACTGACATTTCTTGATGCACCCATCCTCTACTACACTGTCACAGAGTCTACAGATACAGTTCTCTTTTCAGCTAACAATCCTTCACAATGTTTACAAATAACATGACTGCTAGATCGTTTCCGGTACTCGCCTTTGCTTGGTGGTTGTGTTGCTATTGGAAATTTACACCTCCGTCTTAGTCATCAGAAACCCGTTCTGGATCCTTTCTCGACCTCACTGGTACTCTCACCGAAACAGACTGCTCTGGTCAACATCATGGTCAACAGGAAAAATCCATATCACAGTCTCTTGGGGCAAGTCCATCTTACAGGAGGAGAAAAGAAGAAATTTGTAATGGGGTACAGAAAATCAGTTTGAGGGGGAGAGAAACTTGTTACGATAATTAGTTCTCTCGTCTTGTTGTTCTTCTTGTTCTGCTGTCTTCTCAAAGGTGCTGTCTCTCAGTCTTCCAAACGAACATTCTGGTGATGCAATATTCCCTCCAAACCAGCGATCTTTCTGTAAGGAGCAAAAAAAAAAAAATCCTGCATCACCATTTGTCTAACTGAGGGGTGACATACCATCTTTAAAACATGAAAACATGAGTGAGAAGAGAGAGGAAACAAAAAAAACAACAGAGAGAGAGAACACTTCATATGTATATGTATATTACATAAATCAACAATAACCAACAATAGGAAAAGAGAAAAAACATTTTTTTTCAAACATTTTAAAACATTGCCAGATCAACAGGCTGTCATATCTACATGTCCAATGGTTTCTTTGCGCCGTCCCTCCCTCCAGCACCATACTCCACTTTCTGTATCTGGCCAGGATACATTGATGTGGATAGGTCATGCTGGGGTTTGGTAGACTTCTGCAAAGACCAAGCGGATATGCAATGTTTGAGTTCTTACCAATAATCGTCAGAGATGGGGAGAGAGAGAGGGAAAAAAAAACATTTTCCACAAATACATTTACAACGTTTCACCTGGTCATTCCTGTGTCTTCAGTGAATGACCTCCCTATTTGTTAACCGTTACCTCAGGCTTACCATCAGTCCTAATGATCACCTTTCCTGACCACATATCATGGGTGTGGCCCAAAATTCTTCCTATATGATCCCTGATTATAATTTGGTGTGTCCTAACTTTTGCTCATTTTCATGTCTAGGGGGTCTGATTTTATGTGGGCTGTTGCAGTTACTGGCATAATGCCCTTCTCTTTTACAAAGATAACAAATCCTTGAGTTCCTCCATGTGCCAATGGCCTGGGGTTTTGGTTGATTTGATGCCTCCTCAAACGCTTGGATGCTCATCACCATCAACCGCTTTCCCTGTACCTACCTGATTCCTTGGATACCATGATTATGTCGTTGTCTAGGGAGTTGATATACCTTCTGTGAATCTTTGATCATACAGTTAGATCTTTCCTAGGATCTGGGTAATCAGACATGATTGATCTCAATTCTGTCCGGGACCAGGGATGGCGCATTGCACTGTCCTTGACGGGAATGGTTCCCTGATCGTCAGTCTTCCCATTGGGGACTGTGATCACCCTGACAGGACTAAACTCAATTACATCACCTTGTTTTGGTCTTACAATATGGGGTACATTTGTTTGTGCGTGATATAAAACATTGTACGTACCTGTGGACACGACCTCACCTGACCCTCCGTTAGGGGGTTTGATTATTGCCTTTACCAATTTGGTCGCGTCCACCTGGATGTCTTGTAGGATGGCTTCTGGAAGAGGTGCCGACATCGTTCTGGGCTCACTTTCTTGTTGGTAATCCTGAGGGAAGTTTAACATGGGGTGCGATTTGCACAGGTTAACATTTGTAATTTTTACACTTTCATTTTCATAAACATTATTACATTTAACACTTTCATTCTTAATACTGTTACTAAGTGCATTTTTATCGTACAACATTGTGCCATTTCTCTGCAACCATAATCCTCTCCATTGCCATGTCTCTCCTCTCAAGATGAAAGTTAGGTATGTAAGTTACATTTCTTTGCATTTCACTTTCCTGTTGCCATAACTGCAAACAATCATCATGTTTAACTCGTTTCCAGGATTTTATGAGACAGATCCTCCGCCTTAAATTATGCAACACCTCTGAGTCAAAACTACCTATCCCAGGAAATGGTGCTTTATCCCCCGCAGTCATTCGTGTCCATTCATCACAAAAGTTCTCAGTGTGGGGACCATATTTCCCCCACATTACTAACCGAGCAGACCCTCGGGGTCTGCAAGCCTCTGGAGTCTGAATCCTGACTGCTGAACGTCTCTGTGTTGTGCACTTGGCTGCCATTGTGGACCTCTTTAACACAGAAAAACTTCCTTAAATGCACCAGACACAGAAATCTACGTTGGAAATCCTTAAAGCTCTTCCACTGAACTTCTTCTGCTCCGAGTATCTCCGGTCCGCCTTTTAGCAGACACGTGTAGCCGTTGCAGGCCCTATCTCTAGAGATTTTCCTGAGAAAATTCTCTTCCTTTTTTTTTTCTTTACACAAATCACGCTTGCATGTGCTTCCCACAACACGTATGAGGGCAATTTACCTCGTATCACGTTGCGTTATTGGTCACACCTACAACCGTGCGGTCCAATCGTACCCCTTATAGACACTTGTTGCCCATAAATGGTAGGATCATTGGAGTCTCCCTACTGTGCTCCAAAACAGCCAGAGCGTAATACAACGAAAACTTTATCACACTCTGTTGCACGTTTTCACTCAGACCGTGCTCATCACGTTCCACTAAAGATCACACAGATCACAAAGTCCACAAAGCGGAATTCAATACCGTTTTATCACATAGATCACAAAGTCCACAAAGCGGGATTCAATACACTCATACCGTTTTCAACCCACTATCATTCTTATAGTTTTCTGATCAGAAAAATCATTTCCCGTAGTCTGATAGCTCTCCCCAGAGGCGTTACAGTAAAGTAAGGTATTTAAACTAAATTTTGGAAACTGAACAAATGTGTGCTATTGTCTTGTGGCTTCTGTATCGCCTTACTATAAATGTAAGCGATATTTCACTATATAAACGCTTACCAAACACCACACAGTATCTTCTATGCTGTGTGCTTGTTTTTTTCAATTACTCCCTTAAGTATTACTCCTTACTTTTTTTTTTTAAATAGCAGCAAATTTTCTCAGCACGTTATCAATGCAAATGGCAAACAGGAAGGTGAGATATGTGAAAGTACACAGATGAAAATGCAATTCTAAATTAATCTAATAACATACATTGATGTAAGCACAGACATATAGACATTACATATATGTACTAATCACTTATTACATATATGAGACCTTATTCAGTGCTTCCAATTTGCATACGAATGTGCTTTCAAACTATCTGTGAAGGCAATCTCCTTCACTGCTGGGAGAGAAAAAAAAACAACAAACCAGTCACACAAGTTCATTTGCATTTCAATGGCCCATCTCACAACTAGCAGAGAATCCTAGAATCTTGGAGGTGAGAGGGGAAAAAGAAAAAAAAAAACACAACAAAAAACAAAACAACAACTTTCATTAAGCCCTATCTGAACTATTTATAATTGACTATGACACTGGTTAAATAAATGCATTGGTAACTCATAAATGGTGATTTTTTATTTTTATTTTTATTTTTATTGACAATGGATGGCTGATTATTTCCTGAGTCAACTGAAAAGCAGCCGTTCAAAAAAAAAATAAAAAAATTTGACCTTCCCAAAATGGCCGCTGCTCCTCCCCCTTCCACCTCCATGAGGGTCACACAAAATGGTGGACAGACCATGCGGCCTCTCCTGCCATAAAGAAAATCACCATGCTAGCTCCCAAAGTAACTTTTAAATGTACTTTTAAACCTACTTAAACAGATAAACAATCTAATCTTAATCAAACACGATATGATCCATTTGAACCTGGTTTTGCGACAATAAAAATACATTTTAGCATCTTAAATATTATGAGAAACGCCTTGTCCCTTAAAATTTCCTATCAGCGTCTTACTGATACCACAATACATTAACGTGGATGTTTTTTTTTTTTTTTCTTTCAGCATTTTGCGAGATGTCCATCATTAGCCGGTCAATTACAGCCGCGTTTGTAATGTACAGTGCATCATTAAGATCGTGATATCGCGGACCAGAGCCCCCATCTAACAAATCTAAATATTTATCTTATTAAAAACACGTTAAAGGTTAAAGAACACAGTACGCAATTGGCGCAAAAAGTACCGCAAGGGTACTCCCTTAACTATACCTCAAGGAATGTACTTATACTGTAAACCTCTGTGTAGTGGTAGAGTGTAAATGCAACACAGTGTAACCTTATTAACTTCAAAGCTGTTTGAGCGTCACCGACGCTCTGAGAGTACTTAACACTATAAGAAATACACAGATACCTGGGCTTAGGGTCTAACGCCTTATATATATATTATGGATGGTATGCTTGCAAAAGAATAATACAATACAATTATACACTACCAATATAACATAGAATATCTAACCAAATAACTGCACAGGAAATACAATACAATACAATACAATTACGTTTAAGGGAAAATAAGAGAGAAAGAGGAGAAGAGAGAGAGAGAGAGAGAGAAATGGCTCACCATAACAATACAGACAATATGGTTGCAGCGAAGCTTACACATGTGAGGAACAATCGCTGCGCAGTTATTCAATGCTGAGAATCTTTGTGGAGAAAATACTTGACCTTACCCATACTGGCAGTCCCTATATACACAACCCTACAATACCGCATGGGACAGAAGCTAGACTCCATTTTATTAAAGCTCCCATGATTCCAAAGACTGCACCACATGGTTGAAAGGGGGAGGGGAAAATACCCGGCAGCAGCCATTTTAGATTTGCAGGTCCAAACACATGGCACTCTCTGCTACACCACAATCACATAGCAGAAGACACAAGACTCCATTTTATTCCAAAATGTCCAAGCCTCAGAACAATGCATATGTTCTGATTTTACAATTCCAAACCATCTAAATCACCTTTCACAATTTCAATCCAACTTCCTAGAACCATCTTATTCACTTTCACATTCCAAACAACTTCCTAGAACCATCTTATTCACTTTCACATTCCAAACAACTTCCTAGAACCATCTTATTCACTTTCACATTCCAAACAACTTCAGTATCTCAATAACCAGAGCATATTCATCACAAGACCAGATCACAATGTAACCACACATCTCAGCCCGCCACTGCCACAAGCACATGCCCAAACGCAACTGCATGGTGGTATTTATGATTAACAAGATATATATTATAACTAACCAGTACAATCTATTTTAAATCACCATAGGCAAACAAATACCACAAATGCTATGCTACAGGTTGTCTAATGTCCCAGCTACCATCACAGATTCCCAGATCTATCACACAAACACCCAACAATCACACAACCAAGTTACAATATCCTATTTAAACCAGAAAGCAATCTGTCTATATTTCCTTATCTAGCCATGTGAATTCAATACTTAGCCTTTGGTGCCTGGTGATGATCCAGCCATGCTTCTGAGAGCTTTGTTCTGAGTGTAGCTTCATTACATCTGTTCTCTGAGGCCACCAGCAACACTGACCCCCAACCCCCCCAGACAGGAACTATCCTCCTGTGTGTCTGTTCCTAGGGGAGGGGTCTCTCTCTCTCCTTTGTATATGTTAATCAGATTCAGCCCTGAAAATCTTAGTAAAAGGTTGGCTTGATCATCCATTGTTCTTAACAAAGTGATCTTAGCTTTTATACATATAATCATATCTATCCGCTGCAATGTCCCACAACTTCACAACCAGCATCAAACTAACCCACACATCATTCTGCTTGCTTCAATACCAAACATGATGGGCGCATCTGGTTCTGTTCAGATAATACATATTCATGACATCAATTCATCAGCCAATTCTAAATCTCCATGATGTCTGGTGCTTGACATTATTATAACCATGTACTGTATGAAACAAGCGCCGAATCCATCTCCGTGCCATGTCCGAGCAAATGCGTGTGTTTCCATATATTGCTGTGCTCGCTGCGCATATTTGCAAGTATAGCGACTTAAATGTGTGTGTGGTTTGTATGTTCTCTCTATGTAATATTTTTGACTTTGACAGTACGGAGCACTCTCACCAGGCTGCCTCTCAGTATGGCGTCCAAGCCACGCCCCTCCTATAAAATTACTTTTGCTTGCTGGTGTCCTTGCAGTCAGTGTGTGCGCCCATGCAGCTCCCTAGATCCGTGACTGCATTTTGTGAGATGGGGTGGCAGGATGGGTGAGTGCTTGCGCTCGCACCCATTAAAGGGGCATCTGTACAAGGGATGTGACCTCACAGGGTAAGCCGTCCTTTGCAAGCCTCATCCTTTATTTTAGCTTGCTGGTTGGACACAGATGGCAGCAAAGTCCAGATATTGCCATACTTGCTGGTTATACAAAAAGACCAGTATCAAACATTTAGCAACTGTCCATTCTCTTCAGTGTTCAGTGTATTTGCTGGTGTCTGTTACTCTCAACAACTGCATGCCCTTTATTTTATACTGCGGGAGCAATATGCTTTGCTCTCCAGTCTGACGCATCTGTAAGTCAGACTGGACTGACCTTTCATATAGAAATAGCGCAAGGCAACTTACTGACCACGTTACAGTGCTGGATGGCAGGGGAATTTTACGGCATGGACTGACTGAGAAATAAAGTGTGGGGAGAACACTGCCCATGGTATATACCTGCAGACACCAGGGGTTTGCACAGGGATAAGGGATACACACAGGATGGCAGGGTCCCCATCCCCCATGTGTATACAAGTACTAATTGAATACATTTATAAAGTAACAGATAGTTTGCAGACTGTCCCTCCCAGCATGAGATACTGCAAGGACATGCTTGGACGCCCCTAGACATGCTTGGATGCCCTAGGCAAATGCCTAGCCTGCCTATAGCTAAGGCCGGCTCTGGCCTGACACATGCGTCGGTGATAGTAATAAATCCATGATACAGTAGCCCATAGGATAATGCCAGCTTCAGAATGCTTTGCATTCTGGAGCTTGGTAAATCTGACTGCATAGCAGTACTGTGCCCCTTGTAGCTGTGCCTCCAGTACTGTGCCCTCAGTAGTTGTGCCCCCAGTACTGTGCCCCCTGTAGCTGTGCCCCCAGTACTGTGCCCTCAGTAGTTGTGCCCCCAGTACTGTGCCCCCTGTACTGTGCCCCCTGTACTGTGCCCCCAGTAGCGCCGATTACCCCCCCCCCCAAAAAAAAAAAAAATACCATCCCCGCTCCTGCTTCCCGACCGCTGCTGTCCTCTGTCTTGGGCCGCCGGCGCTGCTCCTCGGATCTATGGGAGAGATGTCATGATGTCTCTCCCATAGCACCGCACAGACACTAGAGGTCAATTATGACCTCTAGTGTCTACGGCCGATTCCACAATGCCGTGTGGTGTGCAATGACATCTTCATTGCGCACGGCACCGGTGGCGGATCTTGCCACGGTGGCGGCGCCCTCGGGACAGCGGCGCCCCGGGCAAAAATCCTGCTTGCCCGTGGCAAGATCTGCTACTGTTACACGAACAAGGTACTTGTGAGATGCTGCAGGCTGCGGTACTTGGGAGGTGGTTGTTAGATAGACAGTTAAAAGGTCAACAGTCAGTGGGTTGACAACATAGGGTCAACAGTCAAAAGGTCGACAGGGTCAAAAGGTCAACATATAAAAGGTCGGCTGTACAAAAGGTCCACAGGGTCAAAAACATGAAAATGGTCGACGCACATATGGGGTGGAATTAAAATGTTTGAAAAGTCGGTTGGGTGTCTGTTTTTTCCTGTCTATTAGATAGGAAAAAACAGACTCCCAACTGACTTTTCAAACATTTGAATCTCCCCCAATGTCTACACATTTTTTGGGGATTTTTCATGGTTTTAGAGTGTTTGCTGAATTTACTATCCATGTCACAAACTATTACCTTTAGCGAAGCGAGTCCTCGAGGAGACACATTTTTTACCAATTTGGGTGAAATATGTATAAAAACACAAAATAACCCACACAAATTTCTTTTTAACTTTTTTGTGTCAGCCTTTAATAACCCTGTTGACCCTTTGGTGTCTACCTATTGACTGTCAACCTTTTAACTGTCTATCTAACATTCCACACCCACGGTACTCATTACTGCAAATGAGAACATAAATATTAATTTTCCAATGAAAACTTCTTATAAAATGTAACTAAAATGATGGAAATAACTTCAGGGAATTAATGAAGGGCAATTAAATCCATTTTTTAATCTAAAGCCTTTTACAGTGTATTTGTCACTGCCATGCATAATTTTAGACGAACGTGTATAAAAAATGTAAATCCTCAATGTGAGAACAATTCCCTTAGTATGAAATGCAAATTATTCTCAGGTGCTAATTGAATTAGATGTAAAATATGACACATTGAACATGAGCGAGACCTTAGTGATGGTTTGGCTGTATTCTTATGAGAGCTCTGCGCAGAAAGGGACTGATGTGGCGTCTGAAAGATAAAAAGCCCCAGAAATGGTGCATGCAAAACTAGAGTATCTTTCTACATCCAGATGCTGAGTCGGCGTCTTCTTTGCACCAGGCACATTGTTCCAGGTTTATGCCTGACGTACATACATCACATACACTTGTACAACCAACTGCTAATATTTTAAATACTTGTGTATGATTGTAACATTTACAAAAATGTACGTCATCAGAGTGGAGCTGCATGCTGGACAGGCATGTCATTTTCATTATCATCTATTATGAACATATTACAGCCTGCTATAAATTATGTCATCGCGTATGTGTGTGCATCACATCACACTTCTATTTATCATTAATTATACATCACCCAGAATCAAATTGCAATATGCGATTGTTCCGAGCAGGGCCGTAACTACTGTACCTGTGTGCCAGTGGTGCATTGCCCACAGCGCAACTGCACTGTGAGCGCACCATCTGGCAGCACCACCCGGCACCCGAACGGCCACTCTCTCTCTCTTGCCACTCACCGGTCACGATCGGTCCCCGGAGACCGCCACTGCAGCGCTGCCCTGTATGTAGTGTGTGCTCAGCTCCTCTGCTGCTGAGCGCATCCACTATACATATACCACAGCTAGGAAGCCGCCGCCAGCTTTACCTTCTCCCAGTCCCCTGGATCAGATGCTCCGCCCCCTATGCAGTGACTCCAGGGATTCGGCCAGCCCCAGCTGACTCCCACAGTGTGCTCGGCCTCAGCCCTCTCTCATGCTGGCAGCCGGCAGCGGAGGAGCCGGAAGACAGAGGAGCTGACAGGAGGATGCGTTGGACGGTGGCCAGGAGCAGGGACAGGTGCGAAGCGGGCTGGCTACATACGTGCACACATGTAAAACCTCCCTGCCCGCTGGCACAGATGACAGTTTTTTTGGGGGGTTTACACAGAGGGGCTAGGCTGGTCTCCACTGACTGCACTGGGTTAGTGTCCCACATGCGGGTGGGGGGTGTTTTGCAGATCATGCAGTGGCCATATTTAATAACATGCTGGCCAGGTCACCACTCGCTGTCTTCCCCAGGGCCATAACTAGGCTGCCTGGGGAAGACAGCGAGTGGTGACCTGTCCAGTATGTTATTAAATATGCACTCTGCATGATCTGAAAAACACCCCCCACCCCGCATGTGGAACACTAACCCAGTGCAGTCAGTGGAGAGAAGCCTAGCCCTTCCGTGTAAAGGACAGCTGCAGCTGCTGCATTCCAGTCAGTGGGGTCACTGCATAAAAAAGGGACTCTGCCTATCTAAAAAGGGTGACTCTCCTGCTGTAATGTGTAAAAAAGGGTGACTCTCCTGCTGTATTGTGCAAAAAAGGGGGATTCTCCTGCTGTAATGTGTGTAAAAAAGAGGGACTCTCCTGCTGTAATGTGCAAAAAAGGTGGACTCTGCATGCCGTAATGTATAAAAAAAGGTGTAGAAAGGGGACTTTACCTGCCGTAATGTGTAAAAAACGGGGACTCTTCTGCTGTAATGTGTAAAAAAGCGGGACTCTCCTGCTGTAATGTGTAAAAAAGCGGGACTCTCCTGCTGTAATGTGTAAAAAAGCGGGACTCTCCTGCTGTAATGTGTAAAAAAGCGGGACTCTCCTGCTGTAATGTGTAAAAAAGCGGGACTCTCCTGCTGTAATGTGTAAAAAAGGAGGACTTTCCTGCTGTAATGTGTAAAAAGGGGACTCTGTCTGCCTAATGTTTAAAAAGGGGGACATTGCCTGCCATAATGTGTGATAGGGACTCTACCTGCTGTACTGTGTAAAAGGGTCTCTACCTGGCATAATGTGTGTAAGTGGTGCTACTGTGCATCGTAATTTGAATAATGGAGACTGTTTTACAGCGTAATATGAATTGGTATTATTTTGTGGCCATGCCCCTTCCCCATGGAGCCACGCCCCTATATTTTTGGCACACTGGCCCTGTTTTATATATGTTGGGGGGGGGGGGGGGGGGCGGCGCCGATGCTGTTTCTTGCACACAGCGCTAAAATGTCTGGTTACGGCACTGGTCCTGAGATCCGGTGTACATGATCCCGGCAGTCAAAATACCAACGCCTGAATCTCGACACTGCTCGGATTGCCGGCGCCGGGATTCCGACATTCATCACTATTCTGGCGCTGGGGTCCTGACATTCATCACAATCCAAGCGCCGGGATCCCGACTGCCAGGGACAGTCACATGTCTTTTATCAAGACATGTCTTGATAAAAGAGACGCAGATCCCTGAAATGTTGATATATCACCTGACTCTGGTTTTGTGATTATTGGAGTAATTTAGACTCTGAGTGCCATCCAACTGCTGCTCCATATGGATTATATTTAGGAGAAGCACCGGAGCAGGCTGCTCAGTATTAAGAGAGTGCCGGACTCTTTATATATATATATATATATATATATATATACACATGCGCCTAAGGCTTATGGGATTAATTTAAAGTTTTGATACAGCATCGTCAGCTTGCATACCTCATAACATCAGCTCAGTGTTTCATGGCGCCAGGTGAGTGATATACAGTACAGTAGCACGTTGATCTGATATTATGATGCTATAGGTGAGATGAATTGGTGCAGTCATGGTGTCTTCTGTTATTTGCGTTCCTAACAATGATGAGTGGTTGCTTCTCTGTCTCTCAGTAAAGCCACAGTATGTTCAGATTTATTTTATTTTAGGGTCTAAAGGGAACAAATTAATGAAAAAAGGGATGTTTTCTGGTGCGTAATTTACAACGTTTAAAGTCTTGTCAGTTATTGTCCTCTGATCTCATTTTCATGAGATCAGAGTTGTTCAAGGCGAATCATCTCTAAAAAAAACCTGGTGACGTTTTCAGTGACACTTCTTTCAATTAGTGTTTTGTTTTTAATTGATTGAAGTTTATGCGGAAAAGCTTGTATGGCTGGTAAGGTAGCACTGACAATATTTGTTGGTTATGTTATATTATTGTACAGTATTACGAAATCGCACATATTGTCTCAATACGCATTTCCCAGTTGTTGTGTATATCATTGTCAGCTAGAGCTCACTCTATCTTCCCCCAAATAGTTGTCAGGCTTATCAGTGTCAGAACTATAATTGCCTGTTTGTATGTAGAGCCATGGAAATGTTCTATGCCAGGGCTGTCATTTATCATCTTGAAAGGTAAGGCATATTACTCTATGGCAAACAAATTATAAGTAGCAGATATAATAATGTCACTGACACTATTGCTTGGGCAATTATGTGGGGTAGGGATATTTGGTCACGCTTAACAGAATGAAATTTGCAATGTACAAGAATATCCGTGATATTATACTGTATTAACGCAAAGAACAACATTGAAGATCTTGTATAAGGAATATTCAAGGAATAGTTTTTTTTAGACTTGATTAGATGCTATTAGAAGCAGAAAAGTATATAATATGCAACATATTAGCAATTAGTTTCTAGTAATCAAGTGCAAGGTCAACAGTGAGAGCAAGCCACTGATTGGCTGGCTACAATGCATTTAAATCCACAAAGTGTACATTTACATATTTAAGGTTTATAGTGTTTGACATACAATGGCCCTCATTCCGAGTTGATCGGTCGCAAGGCGAATTTAGCAGAGTTACACACGCTAAGCCGCCGCCTACTGGGAGTGAATCTTAGCTTCTTAAAATTGCGACCGATGTATTCGCAATATTGCGATTACTAACTACTTAGCAGTTTCAGAGTAGCTCCAGACTTACTCTGCCTGTGCGATCATTTCAGTGCTTGTCGTTCCTGGTTGACGTCACAAACACACCCAGCGTTCGCCCAGGCACTCCCACCGTTTCCCCGGCCAGTCCTGCGTTTTTTCCGGAAACGGTAGCGTTTTCACCCACACGCCCCTGAAACGCTGTGTTTCCGCCCAGTAACACCCATTTCCTGTCAATCACATTACGATCGCCGGAGCGAAGAAAAAGCCGTGAGTAAAAATACTTTCATCATAGTAAAGTTACTTGGCGCAGTCGCAGTGCGAACATTGCGCATGCGTACTAAGCGGATTTTCACTGCGATGCGATGAAAAATACCGAGCGAACAACTCGGAATGAGGGCCAATAATTCTAATCTTTATATGTTTTCTCTTACGTCCTAGAGGATGCTGAGGTCCACATTAGTTCCATGGGGTATAGATGGGTCCACTTTAAGAGTTTGAGAGTGTGGGCTAGCTCCTCCCTCTATGCCCCTCCTACCAGACTCAGTTTAGAAAATGTGCCCGGAGGAGCCGTTCACAGCTAGGGGAGCTCTCCAGAGTTTCCCTAGTAAAGTTAATTTTTAGAGTTTATTATTTTACAGGGAGGCTGCTGGCAATAGCCTCCCTGCTTCGTGGGACTAAGGGGGGGAGTAGTGTCCGCCCTGTGGGGTCTGAGCCACTATCTCCGCTGACAGGACACTGAGCTCCTGAGGGTGATGATCGTTAGCCGCCTAGGAGACCGCTCACTCCCGCAGCATGCCGCCACCCCCTTACAGAGCCAGAAGATCAGAAGATGGCGAGATATGGCGGCACAAGGGTAGGAGCGGCACACAGTGTTGGCGTTTTGAGGAGCGTCCTGAGCCAGCGTCTAAATACCCTACACGGGTCACAGACGCTAACCGGAGACTGAATTCCCAGCTAGCGTCAGAATCCTCCGTAAACAGACACTCACAGGGGACGGAGTCCCCCGCCTAGCGACGGAATCCTCTGGCCAGTATAAAGATTTTGTGCGGGAAGACGCGCCATCTTCAAGGGGCGGAGCTTCTCCTCAGAGAGGACCCAGCAGCGTTCAGCGCCATTTTCCTGCCTGCAGTTCCTGTACACAGATGCTGACAGAGCTGTCCCTCCAAGCAACTCCAGCTATCCTGTGCGGTACCAGCGGGTTGTAGAAGGTGGGGGAGGCGGTAAATTAGTCTGTGTACCCTATCGCAGTACACAGTGGGCGCTAATAAGGGGTGTCCTTTATCTTACAAGCGCTGTGTGTAGGTTGGCTCCAATCTCTGTGTCTCTCTTGCTATCCTTGGGGGTGAAACTCTGTCTGATCTCCTCTGTGTGTGTGTGTGAAGTGTTTGGAGTCTCAATTTAGCTATGTCTAGGGACTCTGTGTCATATGCTGCAGAGGATTTGTCCTCTCAGGATGATCTCATTCCAGGTACTCAGGATTGCACTGTTTTAACGCAGATACCCGCAAGGGAGCCTGAATGGTTTTGCTCTTTCAAATCCATGATGGCTGAGATTTCTACTAGGGTTGCACATAATGAATCTGCAACTCAGGTTTTACAGAACTCTATGGCAGTTTGGTCCGGTTCTGTTACCTCAGGGCCTCCCTCTGTAGGTTCCCATAAGCGTGCTCTTGCCCAGATTATGCAAGATGACACGGATACCAACTCTGATGCGGCAGGCGGTGATGGGGATGTGCTCAGGGGGACCGCATCTCTTGCTAAAGGGGTGCAGTTGATGATAGAGGATATAAGAGATGTGTTGAATATTACTGATACAACACCTGATCAGGTTGAGGAGGCTTACTTCACAGACAGTAAGAAAGCCTCGCTAACCTTCCCTGCGTCAAAAGAATTGAATGATATCTTTGAAAAAGCGTGGGAAAACCCGGAGAAAAGATTCCAGGTCCCTAAAAGGGTTCTGGTTGCTTTCCCCTTTCTGGAGGAGGATAGAAAAAAATGGGAAAACCCACCCATAGTGGAAGCGTCTGTATCCAGACTCTCAAAAAAGGTGGTTTTGCCAGTTCCAGGATCTAGCGCCTTAAAGGAGCCGGCTGATCGCAAAGTTGATGCTACACTCAAATTCATATTCACGGCTTCAGGGGCAATACTACATAGTTTCTGAGGTTGAAAAAAGACAATTTGTCCATCGAGTTCAACCTGTTAGTGATCTTCTACACTGAAATATTTTTAGGACTAATTTTAACTGTGGTAAATATTTAGCCGTTATGTCTATTACTCTTATATACACTGCTCAAAAAAATAAAGGGAACACTAAAATAACACATCCTAGATCTGAATGAATGAAATATTCTTATTAAATACTTTGTTCTTTACATAGTTGAATGTGCTGACAACAAAATCACACAAAAATTATCAATGGAAATCAAATTTATTAACCCATGGAGGTCTGGATTTGGAGTCACCCTCAAAATTAAAGTGGAAAAACACACTACAGGTTGATCCAACTTTGATGTAATGTCCTTAAAACAAGTCAAAATGAGGCTCAGTAGTGTGTGTGGCCTCCACGTGCCTGTATGACCTCCCTACAACGCCTGGGCATGCTCCTGATGAGGTGGCGGATGGTCTCCTGAGGGATCTCCTCCCTGACCTGGACAGTCTGTGGTGCAACGTGGCGTTGGTGGATGGAGCGAGACATGATATCCCAGATGTGCTCAATTGGATTCAGGCCTGGGGAACGGGCGGGCCAGTCCATAGCATCAATGCCTTCATCTTGCAGGAACTGCTGACACACTCCAGCCACATGAGGTCTAGCATTGTCTTGCATTATGAGGAACCCAGGGCCAACCGCACCAGCATATGGTCTCACAAGGGGTCTGAGGATCTCATCTCGGTACCAAATGGCAGTCAGGCTACCTCTGGCGAGCACATGGAGGGCTGTGTGGCCCCCCAAAGAAATGCCACCCCACACCTTTACTGACCCACTGCCAAACCGGTCATGCTGGAGGATGTTGCAGGCAGCAGAACATTCTCCTTGGCGTCTCCAGACTCTGTCACGTCTGTCACATGTGCTCAGTGAGAACCTGCTTTCATCTGTGAAGAGCACAGGGCGCCAGTGGCGAATTTGCCAATCTTGGTATTCTCTGGCAAATGCCAAACGTCCTGCACGGTGTTGGGCTGTAAGCACAACCCCCACCTGTGGACGTCGGGCCCTCATACCACCCTCATGGAGTCTATTTCTGATCGTTTGAGTAGACACATGCACATTTGTGGCTTGCTGGAGGTCATTTTGCAGGGCTCTGGCAGTGCTCCTCCTGTTCCTCCTTGCACAAAGGCGGAGGTAGCGGTCCTGCTGCTGGGTTGTTGCCCTCCTACGGCCTCCTCCACGTCTCCTGATGTACTGGCCTGTCTCCTGGTAGCGCCTCCATGCTCTGGACACTACGCTGACAGACACAGCAAACCTTCTTGCCACAGCTCGCATTGATGTGCCATCCTGGATGAGCTGCACTACCTGAGCCACTTGTGTGGGTTGTAGGGAGGTCATACAGGCACGTGGAGGCCACACACACTACTGAGCCTCATTTTGACTTGTTTTAAGGACATTGCATCAAAGTTGGATCAGCATGTAGTGTGTTTTTCCACTTTAATTTCTCTGACGTCCTAAGTGGATGCTGGGGACTCCGTCAGGACCATGGGGAATAGCGGCTCCGCAGGAGACAGGGCACAAAAGTAAAAGCTTTAGGATCAGGTGGTGTGCACTGGCTCCTCCCCCTATGACCCTCCTCCAAGCCTCAGTTAGGTTTTTGTGCCCGGCCGAGAAGGGTGCAATCTAGGTGGCTCTCCTAAAGAGCTGCTTAGAGTAAAAGTTTTATTAGGTTTTTTATTTTCAGTGAGTCCTGCTGGCAACAGGCTCACTGCAACGAGGGACTTAGGGGAGAAGAAGTGAACTCACCTGCGTGCAGGATGGATTGGCTTCTTAGGCTACTGGACACTAGCTCCAGAGGGATGATCACAGGTACAGCCTGGATGGGTCACCGGAGCCGCGCCGCCGACCCCCTTGCAGATGCTGAAGAGAGAAGAGGTCCAGAAATCGGCGGCTGAAGACTTCTCAGTCTTCATGAGGTAGCGCACAGCACTGCAGCTGTGCGCCATTGCTCTCAGCACACTTCACACCAACGGTCACTGAGGGTGCAGGGCGCTGGGGGGGGCGCCCTGGGCAGCAATGAAAGTACCTATACTGGCTAAAAATACATCACATATAGCCTCTGGGGCTATATGGATGTATTTAACCCCTGCCAGGTTGTCAGAAAAACGGGAGAAGAAGCCCGCCAAAAAGGGGGCGGGGCCTATTCTCCTCAGCACACAGCGCCATTTTCCCTCACAGAACTGCTGGAGGGAAGGCTCCCAGGCTCTCCCCTGCACTGCACTACAGAAACAGGGTTAAAACAGAGAGGGGGGGCACTTATTTGGCGATATGATTATATATTAAGATGCTTTAAGGGAAAACACTTATATAAAGGTTGTCCCTGTATAATTATAGCGTTTTGGTGTGTGCTGGCAAACTCTCCCTCTGTCTCCCCAAAGGGCTAGTGGGGTCCTGTCCTCTATCAGAGCATTCCCTGTGTGTGTGCTGTGTGTCGTACGTGTGTGTCGACATGTATGAGGACGATGTTGGTGAGGAGGCGGAGCAATTGCCTGTAATGGTGATGTCACTCTCTAGGGAGTCGACACCGGAATGGATGGCTTATTTAGGGAATTACGTGATAATGTCAACACGCTGCATCGGTTGACGTCATGAGACGGCCGGCAAACAAATTAGTACCTGTCCAGGCGTCTCAAACACCGTCAGGGGCTTTAAAACGCCCATTTACCTCAGTCGGTCGACACAGACACAGACACGGACACTGACTCCAGTGTCGACGGTGAAGAAACAAACGTATTTTCCTTTAGGGCCACACGTTACATGTTAAGGGCAATGAAGGAGGTGTTACATATTTCTGATACTACAAGTACCACAAAAAAGGGTATTATGTGGGGTGTGAAAAAACTACCTGTAGTTTTTCCTGAATCAGATAAATTAAATGAAGGCGCTCACACGCTTATCACAAGTGGCGTTACCGTCTCCAGATACGGCCGCCCTCAAGGAGCCAGCTGATAGGAGGCTGAAAAATATCCTAAAAAGTATATACACACATACTGGTGTTATACTGCGACCAGCGATCGCCTCAGCCTGGATGTGCAGCGCTGGGGTGGCTTGGTCGGATTCCCTGACTGAAAATATTGATATCCTTGACAGGGACAGTATTTTATTGACTATAGAGCATTTAAAGGATGCATTTCTATATATGCAAGATGCACAGAGGGATATTTGCACTCTGGCATCAAGAGTAAGTGCGATGTCCATATCTGCCAGAAGATGTTTATGGACACGACAGTGGTCAGGTGATGCAGATTCCAAACGGCACATGGAAGTATTGCCGTATAAAGGGGAGGAGTTATTTGGGGTCGGTCCATCGGACCTGGTGGCCACGGCAACAACTGGAAAATCCACCTTTTTTACCCCAAGTCACATCTCAGCAGAAAAAGACACCGTCTTTTCAGCCTCAGTCCTTTCGTCCCCATAAGGGCAAGCGGGCAAAAGGCCAGTCATATCTGCCCAGGGATAGAGGAAAGGGAAGAAGACTGCAGCAGGCAGCCCATTCCCAGGAACAGAAGCCCTCCACCGCTTCTACCAAGTCCTCAGCATGACGCTGGGGCCGTACAAGCGGACTCAGGTGCGGTGGGGGGTCGTCTCAAGAGTTTCAGCACGCAGTGGGCTCACTCGCAAGTGGACCCCTGGAGCCTACAAGTAGTATCCCAGGGGTACAGATTGGAAATTCGAGACGTCTCCCCCTTGCAGGTTCCTGAAGTCTGCTTTACCAACGTCTCCCTCCGACACGGAGGCAGTATTGGAAACAATTCACAAGCTGTATTCCCAGCAGGTGATAATCAAAGTACCCCTCCTACAACAAGGAAAGGGGTATTATTCCACACTATATTGTGGTACTGAAGCCAGACGGCTCAGTGAGACCTATTCTAAATCTGAAATATTTGAACACTTACATACAAAGGTTCAAATCAAGATGGAGTCACTCAGAGCAGTGATAGCGAACCAGGAAGAAGGGGACTATATGGTGTCCCTGGACATCAGGGATGCTTACCTCCATGTCCCAATTTGCCCTTCTCACCAAGGGTACCTCAGGTTCGTGGTACAGAACTGTCACTATCAGTTTCAGACGCTGCCGTTTGGATTGTCCACGGCACCCCGGGTCTTTACCAAGGTAATGGCCGAAATGATGATTCTTCTTCAAAGAAAATGGACGATCTCCTGATAAGGGCAAGGTCCAGAGAACAGTTGGAGGTCGGAGTAGCACTATCTCAAGTAGTTCTACGACAGCACGGGTGGATTCTAAATATTCCAAAATCGCAGCTGTTTCCGACGACACGTCTGCTGTTCCTAGGGATGATTCTGGACACAGTCCAGAAAAGGGTGTTTCTCCCGGAGAAGAAAGCCAGGGAGTTATCCGAGCTAGTCAGGAACCTCCTAAAACCAGGAAAAGTGTCAGTGCATCATTGCACAAGGGTCCTGGGAAAAATGGTGGCTTCTTACGAAGCGATTCCATTCGGCAGATTTCACGCAAGAACTTCTCAGTGGGATCGGCTGGAAAAATGGTCCGGATCGCATCTTCAGATGCATCAGCGGATAACCCTGTCTCCAAGGACAAGGGTGTTTCTTCTGCGGTGGCTGCAGAGTGCTCATCTATTAAAGGGCCGCAGATTCGGCATTCAGGACTGGGTCCTGGTGACCACGGATGCCAGCCTGAGAGGCTGGGGAGCAGTCACACAGGGAAAAAATTTCCAGGGAGTGTGATATAGTCTGGAGACTTCTCTCCACATAAATATACTGGAGCTAAGGGCAATTTACAATGCTCTAAGCTTAGCAAGACCTCTGCTTCAAGGTCAGCCGGTATTGATCCAGTGGGACAACATCACGGCAGTCGCCCACGTAAACAGACAGGGCGGCACAAGAAGCAGGAGGGCAATGGCAGAAACTGCAAGGATTCTTCGCTGGGCGGAAAATCATGTGATAACACTGTCAGCAGTGTTCATTCCGGGAGTGGACAACTGGGAAGCAGACTTCCTCAGCAGGCACGACCTCCACCCGGGAGAGTGGGGACTTCATCGGGAAGTCTTCCACATGATTGTGAACCGTTGGGAAAGACCAAAGGTGGACATGATGGCGTCCCGCCTGAACAAAAAACTGGACAGGTATTGCGCCAGGTCAAGAGACCCTCAGGCAATAGCTGTGGACGTTCTGGTAACACTGTGGGTGTACCAGTCGGTGTATGTGTTCCCTCCTCTGCTTCTCATACTCAAGGTACTGAGAATTATAAGACGTAGAGGAGTAAGAACTATACTCGTGGCTCCGGATTGGCCAAGAAGGACTTGGTACCCGGAACTTCAAGAAATGCTCACAGAGGACTCATGGCCTCTGCCGCTAAGAAGGGACTTGCTTCAGCAAGTACCATGTCTGTTCCAAGACTTACCGCGACTGCGTTTGACGGCATGGCGGTGGAACGCCGGATCCTAAGGGAAAAAGGCATTCCGGAAGAGGTCATTCCTACCCTGGTCAAAGCCAGGAAGGAGGTGACCGCACAACATTATCACCACATGTGGCGAAAATATGTTGCGTGGTGTGAGGCCAGGAAGGCCCCACGAAGAAATTTCAACTCGGTCGATTCCTGCATTTCCTGCAAACAGGAGTGTCTATGGGCCTCAAATTGGGGTCCATTAGGGTTCAAATTTCGGCCCTGTCAATTTTCTTCCAGAAAAGATTGGCTTCAGTTCCTGAAGTCCAGAAGTTTGTCAAGGGAGTACTGCATATACAACCCCCTTTTGTGCCTCCAGTGGCACTGTGGGATCGCAACGTAGTTCTGGGATTCCTCAAATCACATTGGTTTAAACCGCTCAAATCTGTGGATTTAAAATATCTCACATGGAAAGTGACCATGCTGTTGGCCCTGGCCTCGGCCAGGCGAGTGTCAGAATTGGCGGCTTTGTCTCACAAAGCCCATATCTGATTGTCCATTCGGACAGGGCAGAGCTGCGGACTCGTCCCCAGTTTCTCCCTAAGGTGGTGTCAGCGTTTCACCTGCACCAGCTTATTGTGGTACCTGCGGCTACTAGGGACTTGGAGGACTCCAAGTTGCTGGATGTTGTCAGGGCCCGGAAAATATAGGTTCCAGGACGGCTGGAGTCAGGAAAACTGACTTGCTGTTATCCTGTAGGCACCCAAAAAACTGGGTGCTCTTGCTTCTAAGCAGACTATTGCTAGTTGGATGTGTAGTACAATTCAGCTTGCACATTCTGTGGCAGGCCTGCCACAGCCAAAATATGTAAATGCCCATTCCACAAGGAAGGTGGGCTCATCTTGGGCGGCTGCCCGAGGGGTCTCGGCTTTACAACTTTGCCGAGCTGCTACTTGGTCAGGGGCACACCCTGGCTGAGGAGGACCTGGAGTTCTCTCATTCGGTGCTGCAGAGTCATCCGCACTCTCCCGCCCGTTTGGGAGCTTTGGTATAATCCCCATGGTCCTGACCGAGTCCCCAGCATCCACTTAGGACGTCAGAGAAAATAAGAATTTACTTACCGATAATTCTATTTCTCGTAGTCCGTAGTGGATGCTGGGCGCCCATCCCAAGTGCAGATTGTCTGCAATACTTGTACATAGTTATTGTTACAAAAATCGGGTTATTATTGTTGTGAGCCATCTTTTCAGAGGCTCCGCTGTTATCATGCTGTTAACTGGGTTCAGATCACAGGTTGTACAGTGTGATTGGTGTGGCTGGTATGAGTCTTACCCGGGATTCAAAATCCTTCCTTATTGTGTACGTTCGTCCGGGCACAGTATCCTAACTGAGGCTTGGAGGAGGGTCATAGGGGGAGGAGCCAGTGCACACCACCTGATCCTAAAGCTTTTACTTTTGTGCCCTGTCTCCTGCGGAGCCGCTATTCCCCATGGTCCTGACGGAGTCCCCAGCATCCACTACGGACTACGAGAAATAGAATTATCGGTAAGTAAATTCTTATTTTTGAGGGTGACTCCAAATCCAGACCTCCATGGGTTAATAAATTTGATTTCCATTGATCATTTTTGTGTGATTTTGTTGTCAGCACATTCAGCTATGTAAAGAACAAAGTATTTAATAAGAATATTTCATTCATTCAGATCTAGGATGTGTTATTTTAGTGTTCCCTTTATTTTTTTGAGCAGTGTATTTTTTGTATCACTAATGCATGATTTACCCACCATAGCCCTGAATATCCTTAACCATTAGGAATTTATCTAGCCCATTCTTAAAAGCAATGACCGACTCCGCCATTACTACTCTCTCAGGCAGGTAATTCCAAATACGTATTGTCCTTACTGTGAAGAAACCTTCCGTCTCTGGGGTAAATTTACTAAGATGGGAGCTCCACTCAAGATGGAATGCCGCCCATAGCAACCAACCAGACGTCCTACTATTGCCTGTGCATGGATTTCCAAAGCTATAGCAAAGTGGTCAGGCACTTTACTTGAGGATTTGGATACAATGGATAAAAGTGACGTTGATTTGTTTTTACGTAACATTCAGGATTCTGCAGGATTTATGGTGGAATCCATGAAGGACCTGGGTTCAATGGCTGCAGGATTTTCTTTCATGTCTGTCTCAGCTCGCAGAGGACTGTGGCTGCGCCAGTGGTCTGCCAACGTGGAATCCAGGAAAGTTGTGGAGACCCTACCCTACACAGGTCAGGCTCTCTTTGGGGAAGCGTTGGATGCGTGGATATCCACGGCTACAGCAGGTAAATCACCATTTCTCCCCTCAGCTGCACCTGCTGCGAAGAGGCCTTTCTTCAGCTGCTTCACAGTCCTTTCAGGTTACTAAAGCAAGAAAGGCCAGGCCGTCCAACACCTTCTTTAGAGGAGGTCGACCAAAATCCAAGAAACCTGCTGCTGCGGGTTCCCAGGAACAGAAACCTGCTTCAGGTACGCCAAAGTCCTCTTGACTGGAGGTAGGGCCGGAGGGGGCGAGACGCAGACATTTCAGTCACGTTTGGGTGTCGTCCGGCCTGGATCCCTGGGTACAACATATTGTGTCCCAGGGATACCGTCTGGAATTTCAAGATCTATATCCTCACCGGTTCTTCAAATCAGGCTTGCCGGCTTTGCCAGCAGACAGGGCTATCCTACAGGGTGCCATTCAGAGTTGGTGGAGGCGCAGGTTATTGTACCGGTTCCTCTACAGATGCAAAACATGGGTTACTATTCGAACCTTTTCGTGGTCAGGCCCATTCTGAACGTAAAATCACTAAACCCCTTTCTGAGGGAGTTCAAGTTCAAAATGGAGTCTCTAAGGGCGGCGATATCAGGTCTGGAGGAGGGGGAATTCCTGGTATCCCTGGATATCAAGGATGCGTACCTCCACATTCCGATTTGGCTGCCGCATCAAGCTTATCTCCGATTCGCACTATTGGACTGTCACTATCAGTTCCAAGCCCTGCCATTCGGCCTCTCCACAGCACCGAGGGTATTCACCAAGGTGATGGCGGAAATGATGGTTCTCCGCAGACAGGGCATCATCCAGGGAGAAGCTGTTGCAGTCCATTCTTCTCACGACCCACCTGCTCAGGGAACACGGTTGGATCCTGAATCTTCCAAAACCACATTTGGAACCAACCAGGGGGTTGTCCTTTCTGGGAATGATCCTCAACACGGAAATGCAGAAGGTATTTTTTCCAGTGAAAAAGCGTTGGTGATACAAACAATGGTCTGGGATGTCCTCAAGCCAGCCCGGGTGTCGGTTCATCGGTGCATTCGCCTTCTGGGGAAGATGGTGGCCTCTTATGAGGCTCTGCAGTACGGGAGGTTTCATGCTTGGTCCTTCCAGCTGGATCTCCTGACAAGTGGTCGGGATCCCATCTACATATGCACCAAAGAATACGTCTGTCGCCAAAGGCCAGAATTTCACTGCTCTGGTGGTTGCAACAGCCTCACCTTCTGGAGGGCCGCAGGTTCGGGATTCAGGACTGGATCCTTCTAACCACGGATGAAAGCCTCCGGGGCTAGGGCGCAGTCACTCAAGGGGAGACCTTCCAAGGAAGGTGGTCAAGTCTGGAAGCCGGCCTGCCGATAAACATTCTAGAACTAAGAGCCGTATACAACGGTCTTCTCCAAGCGGCCCATCTTCTGAGAAATCAAGCCATTCAAGGGCAGTCGGACAATGTGACGACAGTGGCTTACATAAACCGACAGGGCGGAACGAAGAACAGAGCTGCAATGTCAGCGGTGACAAGAATCATCCTCTGGGCAGAAAAACACGCGTTGGCGATCTCAGCAATCTTCATTCCGGGAGTAGACAACTGGGAAGAGGACTTCCTCAGCAGACACGATCTCCATCCAGGAGAGTAGGGTCTCCATCCGGAGGTGTTCAAGGAGGTAACAGATCTTTGGAGTGTACCTCAAATAGACATGATGGCCTCTCGTCTCAACCAGAAGCTTTGGCGTTATTGTTCCAGGTCGAGGGACCCGCAAGCAGTGGCAGTGGACGCCCTAGTGACTCCATGGGTGCTCCAGTCGGTGTACGTGTTTCCACCACTCTCACTCATTCCAAGAGTGCTAAAGCTCATAAGGAGAACAAGGGTTCAAGCGATCCTCATTGCTCCAGGCTGGCCAAGAAGGTCTTGGTATGTGGATCTTCTGGATCTACTGCTTGAAGAGCCGAGGCCTCTTCCTCTTCGGGAGGACCTTCTGCAGCAGGGGCCGTACGCCTATCAAGACTTACCGCGGCTGCGTTTGACGGCATGGAGGTTGAACGCCAGATACTAGCTCAGAAGGGCATTCCGAACAAGGTTATTCCTACTCTGATTCAGACTAGGAAAGGAGTAACGTCTAAACATTACCATCGTATTTGGAAAAAATATGTATCTTGGTGTGAGTCCAAGAAGTTTCCTACGGTGGAGTTTCAACTGGGACGTTTTCTCCTCTTCCTGCAAGCAGGTGTGGATATGGGCCTGAGGTTGGGATCCATAAAGGTCCAAATTTCGGCCCTATCCATTTTTTTCCAGAAACAGTTGGCTGTCCTCCCTGAGGTTCAGACTTTTTTGAAAGGAGTTTTGCACATCCAACCTCCCTTTGTACCGCCTATTGCGCCGTGGGACCTTAACGTGGTGTTGCAGTTCCTCCAGTCAGACTGGTTTGAACCTCTACAGGAGGTTGAGGTCAAGTTTGTCACGTGGAAGGCTGTCACTTTGTTGGCCTTAAATTCTGCTAGACGTGTGTAGGAGTTGGGGGCTTTGTCATTCCATGAAGATAGAGCTGAGCATCAGACACGTCAGCAGTTTCTTCTGAGGGTTGTGTCGGCATTTCATATCAACCAACCTATTGTGGTGCCAGTTGCGACTGACTCCTCAATTTCATCAAAGTCATTAGATGTTGTAAGGGCTCTAAAAATCTATTTGAAGAGGACTGCTCGTCACAGAAAATCGGACTCCCTGTTTGTCCTGTATGATCCCAAGAAAATTGGGTGTCCTGGTTCTAAGCAGACGATATCTCGCTGGATCAGGTTCACTATCCAGCATGCGTATTCTACGGCAGGCTTGCTGTGTCCTACGTCTGTTAAGGCCCACTCTACTCGTAAGATGGGTTCTTCCAGGGCGGCTGCCCGGGGTGTCTCGGCTTTGCAATTCTTCCGAGTAGCTACTTGGTCGGGGTTGAACACGGTCGCAAAGTTCTACAAGTTCAATACTTTGGCCTCTGAGGACCTTAAGTTTGGTAAATTGGTTCTGCAGGAACCTCCGCGCTCTCCCTCCCGTTCTGGGAGCTTTGGTACATCCCCATGGTACTAATGAGCGTCACTGGAGGAAATCACGCTCTAAGGCAGACTTCCTCCATTTCAAACTTATGCTCTCATCCTTCAGTGCTGCCCTTTCTCTTCCTCAACAGTCATACTTCAAGAACCTCATCTCCTCCCAGTCTTCCAACCCCCGGCGCCTCTTTGCCACTCTCAACTTACTCCTCTGCCCACCTCCACCTCGTCTCCCTTCCTCACTCTCTGCTCTTGACTTTGCCACTTACTTCACATCCAAAATTGACTCCATACGTAAGGACATAACATCACACCAGACCATCAGTAACCAGCTTTCTCCCATCCCTTACCACCCCTCCCCATCCCTCCCAGCAACTCTGACATCTTTCTCCCATGCATCTGGAGAGGAAGTCATGGCCCTCATTCATTCCTGTCCCCTCACCACCTCCCCACTTGACACTATCCCCTCCCGCCTCCTCCGCTACATCTCTCCTTCTGCTTGTTCCCATCTTTCCCACCTTCTCAATCTCTCCCTCTCATCAGGCACTGTCCCCTCTGCCTTCAAGCATGCACTCATCTCTCCTGTTCTTAAAAAACCTACCCTTGATCCAAACACTCTCTCCCACTACCGACCCATCTCTCCCCTCCCTTTTGCCTCCAAACTCCTTGAGCGTATTGTCTACAACCGCCTTATTTCCTTTCTTTCCTCACATTCACTACTTGACCCATTCCAGTCTGGCTTCCGTCCTCTCCACTCCACTGAAACTGCCCTTACAAAAGCATGCAATGACCTCCATGCTGCTATATCTAAGGGACACTACTCTATACTTATTCTACTTGATCTCTCTGCTGCTTTTGACACTGTGGACCATCATCTCCTACTGCAAATCCTTCACTCCATTGGTCTGCGTGACACTGCCCTCTCTTGGCTGTCTTCCTACCTCTCTGACCGTTCATTCTCTGTCTCCTCTCATGACTCCACCTCCGCCTCACTTCCACTAACTGTAGGTGTACCCCAAGGTTCTGTCCTTGGTCCTCTTCTCTTCTCTCTCTATACATCCTCACTAGGCAAGCTCATTAGTTATTTTGGCTTCCAATATCATCTCTATGCTGATGACACCCAAATCTATCTTTCCTCTCCAGACCTCTCCCCTGCTCTCCTCACTCGTATCTCCAACTGTCTCTCTGCTACCTCTTCCTGGATGTCCCAGCGCTTTCTTAAACTTAACACGTCTAAGACCGAGCTGATCATCTTCCCTCCCTCCCGCATAACCTCACCTCCTACAATCTCATTATCTATTAATGGCACTACTATCTCCTCTAGCCCCCAAGTGTGCTGTCTTGGAGTAATCCTCGACTCCTCCCTCTCCTTCAAACCACACATTCAGCACCTCTCAAAAACCTGCCGTTTTCATCTAAAAAATATTTCCAGGATCAGACCCTTTCTGACCCAGGATGCTACTAAGACTCTTATCCACTCACTGGTCATCTCCAGACTGGACTACTGTAATCTCCTCCTGACTGGCATTCCTGACAAACACCTCTCTCCACTCCAATCTATCCTCAATGCTGCTGCCCGGTTCATTTTCCTCACCAAACGCACTACCTCTACCTCTCCTACTAGACCTTCACTGGCTCCTCTTCTCTTTCAGAATCCATTTCAAGCTTCTCACACTCGCTTACAAAGCCCTCACCCACTCCTCTCCCACCTACATCTCTGACCTTATCTCCCTTTACACTCCCACCCGTCCTCTTCGCTCTGCTAATGCACGACGACTCTCCTGCCTACGGATTACTTCCTCCCACTCCTACCTCCAAGATTTTTCACGTGCTGCACCACTTCTCTGGAATTCCCTACCTCTCCCCCTCAGACCTCTCCACCCCTCTACAAAACTTCAAACGGGCTCTCAAGTCCCACTTCTTCACCAAACCCAGCCAAATCTCATCCTAAGCCTCTGTTCCACATTCTCTATGTACCCCATCTGTGTCACCCCGTCTGTCTACCCCTCCCCTTTAGATTGGAAGCTCTCACGAGCAGGGCCCTCTTCCCTCATGTGCTTATCCTTTGTCTTACTTTAATAATCTTCAACTGTACCACATCCAGCAGTCTTCTGCCACCTGATACTTATTCCAGTGTCATCTGCTGATGTAACTATATTTATTTACCCTGTACTTGTCCTATACTGTCATTAACTGTAAGTTGCTGTTTTCCTGTTTGATTATTTATGTACTCTGTAATTTGGCGCTGCGGAACCCTTGTGGCGCCATATAAATAAAGGATAATAATAATAATAATAATAATGTGGACCCCAGCATCCTCAAGGACGTAAGAGAAAATAGGATTTTAATTACCTACCGGTAAATCCTTTTCTCGTAGTCCGTAGAGGATGCTGGGCGCCCACCTAGCGCTTCGTTTTCCTGCAGTGGTTATCTGGTTCAGTACAACTTTGTTTTTAGTTGAGTACTGCATTATTACTTGGTAAGTAATTGTTCAGCCGATGCTGTGTTTGAAGCTAGTTAGCTTGGTTTGCCTTGTATGTGTGAGCTGGTGTGAATCTCGCCACTATCTGTGTATAATCCTTCTGTCGAAGATGTTCGTTTCTTCGGGCACAGTTTCTAGACTGAGTCTTGTAGGAGGGGCATAGAGGGAGGAGCCAGCCCACAATCTCAAACTCTCCAAGCGCCAATGGCTCCTGGTGGACCCATCTATACTCCATGGTACTAATGTGGACCGCAGCATGCTCTACGGACTACGAGAAAAGGATTTACCGGTAGGTAATTACAATCCTATTTTTGAGGTGGCACAGTCAGCCATGCACAAAATAGAAGTGAACCAATTATATCACACAAATAAATGTACAGCCATCAACCTTAATATTAAAACCACTGATTATATATATATATATATATATACACACACACACACACACACACACACACACACACACACACACACACACACACACACACACAGTATAGTAAACCCGGCACTCCACCTTGTAAGTTACTGGTTTTGGTGCCCTCACATAATAGGATGCAAACAGTCAAAGGTGCGGCATTCACAAACTCTTGGTAAAGAATCACAGACACCAGCAGTATGGCTAATCTCAACGTTTCAATCTTACAAGGATTTTCGTCAGGAACAAAAACTGTATATACATTGGTACTGGAAAATTTGTGTACCCTTCAGAATTTTCTATATTTCTGCTGAAATTTGGCCTAAAACTACCTCAGATTTTTACACAAGTCCTATAAGTAGATAAAGAGTATCGCATATTTGTGAGTGGCAATGTGAACCTTTGCTTTCAGTATATGGTATGACCCCCTTGTGCAGCAATAACTGCATTTAATTGTTTCCGGTAATTGTTGGTTAGTCCTGAACATCGGGGGTCATTCCGAGTTGTTCGCAATTATTTTCGTTCGCACAACATTTTCGCAAAGTTGCGATTATGTTGTAAACTTGCGAACATCCGCCCCCATCGTAAATTTGCTATTTCGTACGCAGTAGTACACAAGGTAGGCGTATGCCAAATTGCAACGCAGTAATGCGAATCCATCGCATACGCACAAACCTCATCGTTAAAATACGATGTCATCGTAGATTTACACATTCCTCTTAAATGTGCTAAGGCTTTTTCAAACAAACGCACAGCAATGGTTTTTTTAACCTAATTTAGATGACACCTTGCAATTCAAACTCAACAAGCGTCCCTCAATTAATAAACCAATTAGTGTAATGATTGATTGTGTGCATGACCAATTAAGTCTGCAAAGAATACCTCAAGAACACTTTGTAGGCCTAATTGGACATTACCATGTTTTTTTTTAAAAAGAAGTGCAAGAGATGTGTAAACTGTGCCTGACATAAATGTAAATAGCATGATTTGGTGTGGATGTTTAGTGTGTGAATGTATGTGTTTACATGTTTTGTTAAAAAATAAGCTACTAACTAACCTAATTTGTTTGTAATAAATAAGACTAATAATCGTTAAATTTTTTTTCTTTTTTGTTAGGTAACCAATTTCTGCTTTGCAATATGGTTTAATTTTTAGACATTAAAAACATCACAAGCGCATAACGGGTAATTTTTTTATTTTATTTCTGAAACATATTTTTTTTTTTGTAATTTTTCTAAACAATTATTTGAATATTTTTTGGTCAAACTTTTTTTTTTCCATTTTTTAAATTAAATCGTTCAAAATATTCACTTCGGCCAACATGACCTCCAAATTTGCCTTTAAACGGCCAACGATGCCTGCCAGGCTTGTGAGATCTCCAATGGCACCATCTGAAATGCATAGTAAAAATGCAATTTAAAACATAACTCACATTAGCTATTACATCACAATTCCACAAAGCACACTTTCATATAAAATGAGATACATCATGGATGTATAAATGAAAAAACAGTAGCATACCAACACACAAGCATACTCAGCAATGTTTGTCATTCATAAATTACAATGTGTAAAAGTTTAACACACCATGATGTACATTTCCTAAGATGGGAGTTATATTTAAGATGGGATGTTGCCCATAGCAACCAATCACATTAAACTTCTCTTCTAGAAGGTGGTAAATAACAGAAAAGTTGTTAGTGTTTGGTTGCTATGGGCAACATCCAATCTTAAATCACACCCCCAAATTAGTACATGTAACCCCATACTGGTCTTCATTCACATCTGGAGTGAAGCTGACTTGTCGTTTGTGCTGTTTGGCCCTGCATCATCACACTGCATATCTACTTCTTCAGAAGGACAACATATCCTAGCATGCCCACACTCCCTGAAAGCCTGCCTTACTAAATAAATAAGGTCAAACAGGTTTGGATAAAGCAAATAAGCATTTTGTGAGTGTAACTTTCACAACACAAATCATTGTGTCGTTAGGCTGGCTAACAAAGTGACTCCTGCGACTTTTTTATTAAAAATATTGCAATACCCAAGCACAATTGTAAAAGTAAAACCACACAAAAAATAACACTCAGGTCTAAATGTGTTGCATATAATGTTTCACATACAAACCTTGTTGTGCACACAAACCTGTTGACATAGTGATTAGCAACCACATGTAGACACTGTACATATAATGTCCTGCACACAAATGTGAATGCATCATCCATACCATGATGAAGAAGACAAGCATTTAACCTTGACAAAAGATTGCCCACAGTACAACAATGCATTTATTTGAATGTGTTTTTTATGTTGTAAATTTAAAAAAAAAAGAATGTGTGCGAACTTACTCTCCTCTGCCACTTGGTCACCTCCCTCTAGTGGCTCCGGGCCTCTGCTGCCCATTCTGTGGGTGAATTTTGCTGGCTGGGGGATGGAGGCTGCATGGGTGAGGTTGGCTGGATGGGGGATGGGTGCTGGCTGGGGGATGGAGGCTGGATGGGTGATGTTGGCTGGATGGGGGATGGGTGCTGGATGGGGGAAGGATGCAGGATGGGGGAAGGAGGGTCCAATTGTGTGACAGGATGGAAGGGGGAGGTATTTACAGAGGGGGTTTGGGAATTATAGGGTGAGGGTGTTGGTGTGTTTTTTTGGGACACAGAGGGTGAGGGGGGCAGAGAGGGGAATTTTGATAAAGAGTGGGATTGGGCTGGAGAGGGGGTGTGGGCTGGAGAGGGGTATTGGGAAAGAGAGAGGGCTTGTCCTGGAGAGGGGGAGTGGAAAAATGATGCTGAGGTGGCTGGAGAGGGTGAGGTGGCTGGAGAGGGGGATTGGGCAGGAGAGGGGGTTTGTGCTGGTGAGGGGGTTTGGGCTGGAGAGGGGATTTGGGCTGGAGAGGGGGATTGGGCAGGAGAGACTGAGGTGGCTGGAGAGGGGGATTGGGCAGGAGAGGCTGAGGTGGCTGGAGAGGGGGATTGGGCAGGAGAGGGTGAGGTGGCTGGAGAGGGGGTTTGGGCAGGAGAGGGGGATTGGGCAGGAGAGGTGGAGGGTGATCCAGAAGGGGATGGGGCTGGAGGATGTGGCTGTTGTGTCCTCCCAGCACCAGCACCTTGCCGTTGTGCTCGCCCTAGAATGACATATGTAATTTTTAGTTTTTAACATATACATTTAGAACATCAGCATATTCCTATTACTCTGTTCTGTCCCATGTTAAAGAGACAGGGGTAACATTACTAAGTTAGTAAAATGTTTACACTGGTGATGTTGTCCTTAGCAACCAATAATAATATAATTAAACTTTCTTAAGCACCTTCTATCCCATAATATATATAATCTGAATGTTTGTTATAGGCAACATCACCAGTTCTCAAAACCAACAGGATTTTTAAAAATAAACCACTGAGCAGGTTATTGTGTTCAGTTGTCAGCCTGTGTAGTAATTATGCACAACAACATACAGTCAGTACCATACCTCCCAACATGAGCCTCTCCAGGAGGGACAGAATGTTCTGCTCCGTCACTTCACTCTTAATGTATGATTGCCATCACCTGTGCTGACAAACCTTTATTCAATAAATTAAGTGACAAGTCCAGAAGCAGAGTATTCTGTCCCTCCTGGAAAAGGTCATGTTGGGAGGTAAACATCACTGCTTGACCTACCCACACACACTCATGCTTATTGTAAGTGTGCAAATTTTCACACTCTCGCTTAGTGAAAGTATGCAAAGGTTATGCGTAAAATCCGTCATGTACCGAAATGTCACTTACTGCGGCCACGTAGGGTCCGTATCTGTTGGCGTAGCTCCGCCAACAAGTCTGGCGTGCGCCTTCGCAGGTCGCTCCAGCGCCTCTCCAGCTGGATTATCGACCTCCGGCTGCGGATGCGGCTCCTTAACAAGCGCCGGACCTCCACGTAGGCCTCGCGCTTTACCCGATTTGGGATAAAGCGCCCTACGCGACCTACACGGCGGTCCATCACCGCCACCAGCACGCGGAGCTCACGCCGGGTGAAGGGTGCAGCACGCATCATGGCAATGGCGTATTCTACATTTGGGCATATATTTATAGTGTGTGTTGGCATGTGATTGGTCTAAAATCTATGCTGTCATCTAAATAAACTTTATTGATGTGTGCATTGAATAAACTTTATTGCTGTCTGCAGTGATGTGAAGAGCAGAGGGGTTAGTTCGCTGTAGCGGAAATACGCAGTCGTGGAAGAGCATGATAATAAACGAACCTATTCTCACAATTTCACACACACACACACACACACACACACACACACACACACACACACACACACACTTTTATTAAAATTTAAACATAAATCTGTGTACTCACCACATTTTGTCTGAACAATCAGCTGCACAGTCACAAAGTGTTCAACATTTAGTATCATATGTTGTATTTTTTTTAAAGAAAACAGGATTAGAAAACCAAACAATAAAAAATTTAGCAACGTAACAATATTTAACAAAGAATAAAAACATTGTAAGGTTAACATGTTTGAATATTTACATTTACAACTAATAATATATTCACACACACCAAAATAATTACACAATGACCTTTCAATAGCTACATAAATGACATCAGAGCAAAATGAACATAAACAGACAGTGTTTTTTTATAAAATTAAAACATAGGAAAATAAACACTATACCTGAAATATTCTTGCACAATGCGTGCCCTTACTTCGCTTCCCCTCCGGGAAACACTCCCCCCACCGATTCTCCGCCCAACCCCTGGCTCCTCATCTGGCAATTCCTCTGTGTGAGGAAGCTCAACGCAACTCCTTACAGCGATGTTATGTAGAATAGCGCACAGGACCACTATTTTACTTACCATCTCCGGCGAATACATGATGTCGCCACCAGTGCGGTGGAGCACACGAAAGCGTCCTTTAAGGACACTAATCGTGCGCTCCACCAGCTGTCTAGTGGCAGTAAGCGCGGAGTTAAATGCCGTCTGTGGTCCTGGCCTGGGCTTACTGTAAGGAGTCATGAGCCAGGGGGTGCAAGGATATCCACGGTCTCCTGTTTGATGAGAAGACAAGAAAATAATTAGAATGAAAATATTTAAAATATTATTGTTAGAAAAAAAATAAAAACACTAACCCAATAACCACATGTCTTGTCTTTCCATCGATCTTAATCTGTGCCATATCCCTGATTGTCTAATGACATGGGCATCATGGGAGTTCCCCGGGAACATAGCATTCAGGGACAGGATCTGGAGGGATGGCCCACAAACAACCATTACATTCAGAGAATGAAACAGTTTCCTGTTTCTATAAATTTCTTCATTATGTCTTGGTGGTACAATAGCTACATGTGTGCCATCCACAACCCCAATAACATGTGGGAAGCGACTACCACCTTCCTCAAATTGCCGCTTCACCACATCTAGGGCCCCAACATCCAAAGGCATAGCAATAAATTGCTTAACGCGCTTAATAAAAGCATGGGTGACACGCCGCAGGACCTTACTGAACTGGCCCTGCGACATGCCAACCAGATCGCCCACAACATGCTGGTATGAACCAGTGGCCACAAAATGTAACACAGCAAGGAATTGTGTCAATGCTGGTATTGCTGTAGGATACCTAATGGATTGTTCTAGATCACTCTCTATTATGGAGAGAGTGTCTAGGATTAGATGAGGTGGCAGCCTATATCTGCGCACAACCACATCATCAGGCATCCCAAAAAGGAGGACACGGGTACGGAAAATTGGTGGCCTAGCACGCCTCCGTTGCCTTGGATGATGAGGAGCCGGTTGCGGTTGGAGGGCTTGCAGCGGTTGGGGTGGGAGTGGTTCCGTGGGTTGGGGTGGGAGGGCTTCAGCAGCCACATGAATGGACATCACCAACTTAAAATGAAGGTAAGAATCAATTTATTATAAAAAAACATTGTCAGGCATAATCAAAGTCAAAGTGTATGGGTGTTAACTTACTGGAGGAGCATACTCCATTTCTTCCAGAATAAAATACGGGTACAAAACAAAAAATTGGGAACAAAACAAAAAGAAACCTTTAGCTAATTATTTTAAACATAGGTTAACATCACTTAAAAAAAAGGATTTGAGATTTCAAACATACCCATATAATAACTGACACAATATATAAAAAAACAACTAAGTATGAATAAAGTTATTTTTAAAGCAAATCTTTAATTTTTTTTAAAAACAAACAAGGTGGTCCTTTAGTAGCTAATACAGCAAAAATCTGCACTACTTTGTCAAAAGTAAATGCTTTGTAAACCAAGAAATAACACCTACAAGAGAGAGAAATGGACCAAAAAAAAAAAAAAAAAAAAACACTTGCTACAAACACACTCCAGGACACACAGGGATAGGCTACTTACCTGATCAATATATGAAACTTCAAATATGTGGAAACCAAAAACCAAAGATCCGCCTACTTGGCCAAAAACACAAAATAGGACTGTAATCCCACAATGAGACACCTACAAGAGACACAGAAAGAGTCTAAGAGATCATATAGACAATTACAACAAACAGCAGCACACACAGGGAAAGGGTACTTACCTGCTCAATATATCAAACTTCAAATGTGTGGAAACCAAAAACCAAAGATCCGCCTACTTGGCCAAAAACACAAAATAGGACTGTAATCCCACAATGAGACACCTACAAGAGACACAGAAGGAGTCTAAGAGATCATATAGACAATTACAACAAATAGCAGCACACACAGGGAAAGGGTACTTACCTGCTCAATATATCAAACTTCAAATGTGTGGAAAACCAAAACCAAAGATCCGCCTACTTGGCCAAAAACACAAAATAGGACTGTAATCCCACAATGAGACACCTACAAGAGACACAGAAGGAGTCTAAGAGATCAAACTGTGCAAACAATATAACATACACACTGTAAAGTACAGGTCAGAAAATTTCAAATATGGCATACTAAACCATTTAAATATCAAACAGATATTCTCCAAAATACATAAACCCAGTTCCATTGCACCACCATACATACTTGGCTTGATAATTGACTAATGTAGGAATACTCACAAAAGAAACGTAGCCAAAAAAGCGCACTACGCTATACATGTTAAAAGCTAATAAACGGACATCTGTCTGCAAGACAATGCTAAAACTACTCACTCTGCAAAGTTGGGCAAAAGACGACCACCTTCTCTGTAAACACACAGCAAACACACAGCAGCTTCTTTCATCATACACCCACTCACACAGGCTGCAAACCATGCTCTTAAATAAGCAGTACAATCAGTCACACAATTAGCATAATTTACACCTGTGTGAATTAACGCTGCGCACGTAGCTATAAATACCTACACACCTGTGCGTACAGAACATGTCATTACCAACATGGCTACTCGTGAGGATTTTGCAGCAGAGATGGACCGCTTGCAGCGGGAGCAGGCAGAATTGGCTCAAAGACGTATCGCATTGCGTCTGCGAATGATGGAATCCACCTCTGCGGAGTGTGAAGACACAGGACCCAGTACTAGAGACATTCCAGCTTCTGAGACCCAGCAGTTAAGCAGGGTTACCCTGCCAGACAGACATACTGGGGAAACTGAGGGAGATTCAGCATTAGCCGCACAACCACAACATACAGAAGCTGCTAAAGACGAGGAAGATGGTGAGGAGCAACAGGAACAAAGCTCACAGGCTACTTCAAGGCGAAAAAAAAGGCAGCCCGCATTCACTAAGAGGGAGTTGCGTGTTTTGGTCATGCAGGCCATGTCAAAAATTCATAGAGGACCGAAAAACATGGGTGCTGCTACGAAAGATCGCATCTGGAGGGACATCACTCATTCTGTCAATGAAGTCGGCTCTATCGTCCGAACATCACAGGAAGTTAGACGACGGTAAGTGTATATTGGCAGTCCATTATGTGTGCTAAGTATTCATAAAAAGCTAGTTACATGTGATGTTGTCTATAGCAAACAAATGCATAACATGTGTCCTATATATTAAAGCCTTTATTTTTAATACTCTACCTTGCCCCTATTTTTCTAAACATATGTAGTTGGGCCGACTTCAAATCCCGCCTGAAGGGCAAGAGGGCTGCGGAGTGGAATGCCTCGAGGGCTACAGGGGGAGGACCAGCTGTCGCTGTGGAGTATACAGAGTTGGAGGAGATAGAGATGGACTGTGTCAGTTATGAGGAGGGGACAGGGGTGTCTTATATGGACACGGACCTGCCTGAAATCCTGATGGCACATGACTTGCCAGGTAAGTTTACACACATATTTTTTATTTTTACAAATTTTAAAAACAAAAGTCTCATATTGTTTGTTTCTACTCTTTATCCACACATTCTTCTATTTGCTTTGCACATAACACAGCACAGGGGGGTGAGCAGGTCGAGTCACAGGAGGGTTATGTGGCTGAGGCTGAGGTGGAGGGACCTAGTGGGTCTGGCAGTGTGGGACCCCAAATCCCACCTATCCAGGTTCCAACTTGCCCCCCCACCCAACCCTCTGCTATCCCGGAGATCCTGCTTGAAATAGCTAGGTATGGTGAGAGCCTAAATGCATTTCAGGACAGGATGATCCGGGAGGTAAGCCAGATAGCTGTCCGGCTCACTGAGCACAGAACCAGTGTGGAGCAAGGTGTTGCTCAACTCTGCCAAGGTCTGGCAGAGATCAGGCAGGGACAAAATCAACTTGCCTCCTCATTCCAAAACCTTGCAAATAACATCTTGCAAGGGCTCCAGGCCATCACTGTCTCCCTTGTCCACAGTGGCAGAGAGCCAGCCACATCGGCTCCCTCCCCTGCCCCTGCCCAGGAAGAACATCCCACTGGGCAGGGCCCACGAAGGTCGCTCCGCAGACCAAGCCAAGAAGAACAGCATCAGGCGGGGAAAAAAATAAGAAAGTGATGTCTCTCCAGATGGGCAGCAGCCATGTTTTTCATGTTGTCTCTATGTTTTTTTTGTGTTGGCTTGTGTGGCCAGAATGGATAACTCCCTCTTAGTGAAATGTATTATATAATATGTTTTGATATATTGTAGCATGTGAGCTTTTTTTCCTAAACACCAGAGCCATCTTCCTCTTCCTAGTGTGCTGTGTATTGTTGTGTTTGTGTGGTGGCTCATGAATCTTTCTCAGTTGACCAAATATATTTGTCTGGCAGGGTGTTTACACCATATTATTTATTTGCAATTAAATTATGATTTTGTCAGAAGCTGGAGTTTCCCTAGTACTGAGTTCTGCTATGTCATTTGTGTCACTGGCATCTGCTTGCTGCTTGGTCCATCTTTGCCTGTGATACTCACCTGTAGCCATGTTGTTTGGATCACAAAAAATATTACAGCAGTAATAAAACAAAATTTATTTTAAAAATTTGTGTACTTTCTTAAAGTTTATGCATTATGTTAATCTTAGTACAGGAAAGTTTAGCAAAGCATATAGACACTTGGGGAACAAGGGAACAATCTTAAAAAAAATACAAGCATTGCATCTTTAAAAATGCAGCAGGTATGCCTTGCACCACACTTTAATGTCCATATTCCAAAAATAGTCACAACTCGGGATTTGATTTACTATGGGCAACAGGACATAATTTTAAACATTGACAGATATTCTAACCAAAGAAAAATGTTTTATTTATGCAAAAAATTAAGTGTATGCTGCATTATGTTGGTCCTGATATTTGGAATATACAAAGGTAACATTTTATGTAGTTTAGATGTTGCTGATGTAGTTTATAAATTTGGATAATTTCACTTGTTTGCATTTGGTAGTATTACACACATTAATACATGCACTTAACAACAATATTTAGCCAAACACTTGGCCCTAAATAAAAACGTTATTTGGCAGCGTGACAGATTTATAGGTGCTTAGAATAAACATGTAATGTGTCCACACAATTGCTGTTTGCAGTACTTCAGCAGAGCAGTGTTTAGCAAGTAATTGGACAACAGATGAATCGGCTCTCCAATTAACAGCTAATTAGTGCATACACACTTGTAACACTACTTCGCAAATGCAGAGTAACTGCAGACCTACTCGGCTGCTGCGTAAAGATTGCAAGGAATTGCTATGTTAGGTTTAACAGCGACAATGCATTTATACGAAAAACACGCCTACTGCTAGTTGCATACTCCCACACTATACGCCCACTTTCACGCCCATGTCGGAAGATTGCGAAGTCGCGCCTCTGTCACGCCTTCGCCACTCCCCGTTTTCGTTTCTGTGTAACAAGCAATTTCCTTTGTAGTATTTCTGCAAAAGTGTCGTATCGCTATGCTCGCGCATGCGGATTTCCGCTTTTGCGCATGCGCGTTTAGTTGATTTATAACCGTTTGCGATGCGATGATTCACTGCGAACAACTCGGAATGAGGGCCATCGCTTGGAAGAATTTTAGCCCATTCCTCCGTTTAAAACAGCTTCAACTCTTTTGTTGGTGGGTTTCCTCCCATGAACTGCTCGCTTCAGGTCCTGCCGCAACATAACGATTGGTCACGACTTTAAATGTTTTCTTCTTTAACCATTCTTTGATCGAATGACTTTGTGTGCTTTGGGTCGTTGTCTTGCACATGACCCTTATTTTCTTGAGATGCAGCTCATGGACAGATGTCCTGACATTTTCCTTTAGAATATTCTGACATAATTCTGAATTCATTGTCCCATCAATGATGGCAAGTTGTCCTGGGCCAGATGCAAGAATACAGGCCCAAACCATGATACCACCACCACTACCATGTTTCACAGATGGTAAGAGTTTTTTTTATGCTGGAATGCAGTGTTAATTCTCCAGACATAACGCTTCTCATTTAAACTAAAAAGCTCTATTTTGAAATCATCTGTCCACAAAACAATGTTCCATTAGCCTTCTGGCTTGTCCAGGTGTTCTTTTTGAAGAGCATCGGCTTTCTCCTTGCAATCCTACAATGCACACCATTGTTGTTCAGTGTCCTCCTGATGGTGCCCTCATGAATATTAACATTAGCTAATGTGAGAAAGGCCTTCAGTTGCTTAGAGGTTACCTTGGGTTCCTTTGTGACCTTGCAAACTATTAGACGCCTTGCTCTTGGCGTGATCTTTGTTGGTCGACCACTCCTGGTTAAGGTAATAATGGTCTGGAATTTCCTCCATTTGTACACAGTCTGTCTGGCTGTTGATTGCTGGAGTCCAAACTCTTTAGAGATGGTTTTGTAACCTTTTCCAGCCTGATGAGCACCAACTACTCTTCTTCTGAGGTCCTCAGAAATCTCCTTTGTTTGTAGCATGATACACTTCCACAAACGTGTTGATAACATCAGACTTTGATAGATCAATATTCTTTTAAAAAGATAGGTTATCCATTCACACCTGATTGTCATCCCATAGATTGAAAATACCTGACTCTTATTTCATCTTCAAAATATCTGCTAAGCCTAAAGGTTCACATACTTTTGACACTCACAGATATGTAATATTGTATAATTTGCCTCAATAAAAAAATTATCACGTCTATTTTTTTGTCTCATTGTTTGACTTGGTTTTCTTTACTTTTAGGTGTTGTGTGAAAATATGATGTAGTTAGTTTTAGGCCAAATTTCAGCAGAAATATAGAAAATTATGAAGGGTTCACAAACTTTAAAGCACCACTGATATATAGTGACTATATGTGAATGCTAGTGTCACCCTGGTGTACAGCTGTGCATCTATATGTGCAATTACTGAGAAGCCCACTTTGCACATCTATAGATGATGTAATACCACTTGGTGCGTCTTTAGATGCCACCATCGGTCTCACCATAGAAGCTTGCACCAGCCCTATGGCAGGTGCAGATTTTCCGTCTGTGTTTGGCCTCCTACAGTATGTCAGCATTTTAGTGTCTGTGTATACAACCACTTCAACTAATCATCTGCGGCACTCCCATGGTATGTGTATTTGAGTTTTAAAGGGTAATCAACATATGTACCACATATAGTAAGTTCAAGACACTAGTCTCTCTTGTATATTTGGCTTTTCCTGAAATATAATTGTTTTGTATACAAATAGGGTAATGCGACTTTAGCATTTACTAGTAAGACTGTCAGTCCATATCTCTACACTATATTTAGGCCTAAGAATACACATTTGTACGCCTGGCATATTCCTGGCTCCTGCTGCAAATACTGCTGTCTTTAAACTGGAAGCATCTTGTGATGCACCCAACTCAGCATGTACAGAAGTATCCCGGCTCATTCGGGACACTTGTATGCGGGAGCATACACACCCACGCAATCCTATGGGTTGCAAGTGCATGCACAGTGCTTGCGCACATCCACGGGCACATTAATCATGGCAAAAGACCCGCGTTTGCCGCAATTAGCTAGGACTCATCTGTACATGTTAGTTTGTTTTGCATTCATCTTTTCCTTTATAGCACAAATACATCCAACAGTAAATAAATGTAGATGTTGGTGTTAGTTATCATTTGGTTTGCTCATACAACCTCCAGGAACTCACCAATAGTGGATATAGGGGTATATGCAATTGCGGTCGAATTCCCGAAATTGTCGAATTTCGGGTCATTTTCGACCAAAAAAAAAATTCGCCTATGCAATTCAGTGCTTTCCGACCAAAAAACGGACTTTCAAAATTCGACTTTTTGAAATTCGAATTTTTGCAAATTCGACTTTTCTGCAATGATACAAGTGCTGCAATTCGACCAAAGCATATTCAATTCAAGTTTGGAAATTCGACAGCAGTGCTTTTAGACAGCAAATTCGTCATTTTCAATCCGCCACACTTTGGAGGGTGAAAACAATAAAAAAAAAATTAAACATGTTTTTTTTGGTGTTTTTTTTTTTAGGAATAGCATATCTATTTATATTAGAAGGGATTAGGTACTTTTTTTTTTTTTTTGGAGGCACAAATATTATTTATATATTTTTTAAAATATTATTTTTTTTTATTTTTATTTTTTATTGCTGGAACGGTAAAATCCTAAAAAAAAATGGCGTGGGGTCCCCCCTCCAAAGCATAACCAGCCTCGGGCTCTTCGAGCTGGTCCTGGTTCTAAAAATGCGGGGAAAAAATTGACAGGGGATCCCCCGTATTTTTAAAACCAGCACCGGGCTCTGCGCCTGGTGCTGGTGCCAAAAATACGGGGGACAAAAAGAGTAGGGGTCCCCCGTATTTTTAGCACCAGCATCGGGCTCCACTAGCTGGACAGATAATGCCACAGCCGGGGGTCACTTTTATGCCGTGCCCTGCGGCCGTGGCATTAAATATCCAACTAGTCACCCCTGGCCGGGGTACCCTGGGGGAGTGGGGACCCCTTCAATCAAGGGGTCCCCCCCCCCAGCCACCCAAGGGCCAGGGGTGAAGCCCGAGGCTGTCCCCCCCCATCCAATGGGCTGCGGATGGGGGGGCTGATAGCCTTTTGTGATCATGAAAAGATATTGTTTTTTCCAGCAGTACTACAAGTCCCAGCAAGCCTCCCCCGTAAGCTGGTACTTGGAGAACCACAAGTACCAGCATGCGGGAGAAAAACGGGCCCGCTGGTACCTGTAGTACTACTGGGGAAAAAATACCCAAATAAAAACAGGACACACACACCGTGACAGTAAAACTTTATTACACACTGCCGACACACACATACTTACCTATGTTCACACGCCGACATCGGTCCTCTTCTCCAAGTAGAATCCACGGATACCTGAAAAGAAAAGTTCAATATACTCACCTCAGCCATGGTCCAGAGATAAATCCACGTACTTGGCAAAATAACAAATCGCAAATACCCGACCACCGGACTGAAAGGGGTCCCATGCTGACACATGAGACCCCTTTCCACGAATGAGACCTGTCAGTGACAGCTGTCACACAAAGGTCTCTAAAGCCAATCAGGAAGCGCAACTTCGTTGCGCTCACCTGATTGGCTGTGCGCTGTCTGAACTCAGACAGCGCATCGCACATCCCCGTCCATTTTATTCAATGGTGGGAACTTAGCGGCTAGCGGTGAGGTCACCCGCCGGTCTGCGGCTGACCGCGGGTAACCCCACCGCTAGCCGCTAAGTTCCCACCATTGAAACTAATGGAGCGGCTTTGCGATGCGCTGTCACAGCTCAGACAGCGCACAGCCAATCAGGTGAGCGCCACGGAAGTAGCGCTTCCTGATTGGCTGAAGGGACTTCAGTGACAGGAGTCACGTGATGTCCCGGCATTCGGGAGAAAGGGGTCTGATGTGAAAGCATGGGACCCCTTTTAGTCCGGTATGGAGCGGGTGTTCGGTTTGTTTTTTTAACAAGTACGTGGATTATCTCTGGACCTGGATTTACCTCTGGACGCTGGAAGGTGAGTATAATTTTTTCACAGGTACCCTCGGATCGTCGGAGACCGTGGCAGTCGGCGTGTCAACATAGGTAAGTATGTGTGTGTCGGTAGTGTGTAATAAAGTTTTACTATCAAGGTGTCTGTGTACTGTTTTTATTTGGGTATTTTTTTTCCAGTAGTACTACAGGTACCAGCGGGCCCGTTTTTCTCCCGCATGCTGGTACTTGTGGTTCTCCAAGTACCAGCTTGCGGGGGAGGCTTGCTGGGACTTGTAGTACTGCTGGAAAAAACAATATTCTTTTCATTATCACAAAAGGCTATCAGCCACCCCATCCGCAGCCCATTGGATGGGGGGGGACAGCCTCGGGCTTCACCCCTGGCCCTTGGGTGGCTGGGGGGGTGGACCCCTTGATTGTAGGGGTCCCCACTCCCCCAGGGTACCCCGGCCAGGGGTGACTAGTTGGATATTTGATGCCACGGCCGCAGGGCACGGCATAAAAGTGACCCCCGGCTGTGGCATTATCTGTCCAGCTAGTGGAGCCCGATGCTGGTGTTAAAAATACGGGGGACCCCTACTCTTTTTGTCCCCCGTATTTTTGGCACCAGCACCAGGCGCAGAGCCCGGTGCTGGTTTTAAAAATACGGGGGATCCCTGCCCAATTTTTCCCCGGATTTTTAGAACCAGGACCAGCTCGATGAGCCCGAGGCTGGTTATGCTTTGGAGGGGGGACCCCACGCCATTTTTTTTCTCGGGTTTTTCCAGTTTTTCCCCGTTTTTTTAAATCGCTGCAAAATCCGCCAAATCGGCCGATTTTCGCCCGCGGTTCTGGCGAATCCGTTTTTCATTGAATATGGTGAATTCCGGCAGCCACCTTCCGGAATTCACCTGTCGAATTAAGTCGAATTAAAAAACGGCGAAAAATTGCCGCGATTCGCCGTGAATTGCATATACCCCATAGTCTTCAAGATTAAATTGTACCATTTTTTGGAGTACTTTTGCAATTCCAAGAGCAAGAAGGGACCATAAAGGAGGCTTAGGACGCCAATTGGTGAACTCAGTCCGGCGTCTTGCACTCTTCCCAAATGTCTCATTCATTGTCACCATCCCTAGAATAAGCCTCATAATCATATAAAAATGATTCTTGCAATAAACGGCAACACCCTAAAAAATAACTTGTGATAACCCCACAACAATATATGTCCAACAAACCACATTCTGATTCCCAGAGTTTCACATCCTGCGCCTTGAAGGAAGTTTGTCTTTAGCAGAATTCATGTCACCAGATGTATCTGTTTTGTCTTAGCTCTTTGTAGAGTTCTCTGCTGAGGAGCTGACGGAATATATTTTGTTAACATTTAATTAGCATTGTTTTTCACTACCCAAGTGCTCAATGTAATTGTAATTTGCCATAAACTATCAAATATATTTTACATTGTAAAACAATTATATTATTGTCTATTTGTAGAATGGGGAAAAAAGTTAAGAAGGAAGTTCAAGCACCGTCAAAGGATGTGGTAAGTAGCCAGATTTTTTATAAAGTCGTATGGGAGATATAGAAAACATTGGGATCTTAGTACATAATAGAGCAGGCTTTTATGAACTATGGGGGTAATTCTGAGTTGATCGCAGCAGGAACTTTGTTAGCAGTTGGGCAAAACCATGTGCACTGCAGGGGAGGCAGATATAATATGTGCAGAGAGAGTTAGATTTGGGTGGGTTATTTTGTTTCTGTGCAGGGTAAATACTGGCTGCTTTATTTTTACACTGCAATTTAGATTGCAGATTGAACACACCACACCCAAATCTAACTCTCTCTGCACATGTTATATCTGCCTCCCCTGCAGTGCACATGGTTTTGCCCAACTGCTAACAAAGTTCCTGCTGCGATCAACTCAGAATTACCCCCTATGGGTGGTAGATCTTGGAAATAGTTAGAGTTCCACAGAGGTTACTTATCACTGTTGTAGAGTAATACCCCTTTGTCAGATAACACTGATCAGCTGTCATACGTAAAATAACTCACTTTACTTAAATAGATGTGACTTTTATTATTTACTACATACGAACTGATTATAATTGATTATAATAATAGATATGTAGATAATATATTTGTAGGGGTCTGTTTGGTGTTTGTATAACATAACATAGAATGCATTTTGCCTGCAAGTTGTTAATCCAGCAGGACTCCCTGTGCAGTGATGTACTCCCCCTTACCACCTAATAGTGCAAGTTAGGCGTTCCACTAATATGCCCTTTGAGTCTTGACTCAGAGGGGTTCCATTAAAACTGTGCTGGAAGCCTGGAACCATATTGCCGGGTATAGGTAACCCCATCTCAAGACGATCTTAGCTAAATCAATCCATGCTTTTCAGTGCTAATTAAATTGAGCCACTTTGCGCTCCCAGTAGCAGGCTATAACAGGATAAATTATAGAGACTGCATGAGAAAACTGTCATTTCTCTGTGGTAACCTTCTTATTAAATAGGAGGAAGCAGTGATATCCCTTTTGTTTAGCAAAAAAAGCTTATCATAATTAAAGCAATCACCTCTGTGAAATATTACATAAGAGAGAGTTATCACTGTTTGATAAATAGACCCTACACTACAGTTACAAATGCAAAACCACTCTGGGTTTTGCATTTTGAAGAGATTTAACCATGTTAGCACTGCACCTACCCTTACGGCTGCTATGTTGCTGCATCACACCAAGACTTATGGACCTCCTCAGGAAATGTGCCCCTACTTCCCCACCCCCTGCTACTTACCACAAGCAGCATCATAGTAGAGGGTGAGCTGCATGTTCTGCTTCTTTGTGTCAGAATGGGAGCGTGGTTCTGGCGTACCTCTCATCATTTAGCCATACAAAATTGGGACATATAAGCCAAGCCCACTAACTCACTCAAACAATGCCTCATTCTGTTTGAACCATGTCCCGAACTTACAGAAATGCTCACCTATAGATAACATTTTGTTATAAGCTCCCACTGAGCCTTGTCCTTATCTTGTCTACTGAGATAACACTAATCCTACTTAGCCCACAGGTGTTGTGAACGGTTGCTGAAATGTTTTCCAAAAGAAATCAAGTCTAAAATCAAGGCGATTCTAATAACGTTCACTATATGCAACAAGAGAAGTATTGTCTGAAAATCCATTCTGTCTGGAGTCCAGAATTTGTCTAATTCCAGATGGGTGATATCCGGGAATCCCCCAACAGGATGTGGCACTATCACAGTCAGGGCCTAACAAAACCGATCTCTGCCCTTCCCCCACCCCATGTAAATGTTGTGTGCGGCAAAGTCAGAAGAAAGTTGACATTGCGAGTTGAGTGCCAAACGGTGAGGATTTAGCTTGTTTAATCAAGTCTACAAATTGTCCCCATACAGACTATTGAGAGTGGTGAAGCCCCGCAGGAAAGCCAAGGCAGCCAGGACATAAAGAGGCTCCAGGTTGAAGCATATATAGGGGCAAGAGGGGGCTCCGAGGCCTATATAGGGGCAAGAGGGGGCTCTGAGGCTTATATAGGGGCAGGAAGGTCTCTGAGCTGGCTAGCAAATAAGGGTATAAGGGGTCTCTGTGACATTTATAAGGGCACAAGGAAGCTCTAAGGCATATAAAAGTGCATGAGGTGCTCTGGGCTGGCCTGGCATCTAAGGGGGCTTTAAGGCATATATAAAGGCATGAGGAGACTATGAGACATATATAGAGGCGCTCTGGGCTAGTTCTAAGGCTTATAAAGTGGCATTGAGAGAACTGAGGCTTATAAAGGGGCATTGAGAGAACTGAGGCATATAAAGGACCAGTAAAAGGCTTTTAGGCTTATAAAGGGGCATGAGAGTCTCTAGGCTGGCTGACATATAAGGGCATAAAGGGGCTTTAAAGCATATATCTGGGCATGAGGGTCTGGCTCTAAGACACATAAAGGGGCATCAGGAGCACTGAGACATATAAAGTGTCATGAGGGGCTCTGTGGCATATAAAGGTATATGATGGGGATTTGAGGAATATAAAGGGGCATGGGTTGCTTCGAGCAAATAAAGGCACATGAGGGGGTTCGAAATAATATATAGGGGCAAAATGAAGTTCTTTATTATAGCGGAAAGAAAATGGCTATAATCTGACACATACCAATGGTTAGAACCCTCTTGAGGTTTAGACCACGCCGCTTACTCTTCAGACCCACGATTTGCTTCATTTTGCCTAACAGAATTGTTATCTGCATATCCACTCAGAGTTTCTCCTAACGAGGAGAAATTAAAAGTCAGCAAATATGATGTGAACTCCTTTCTGAGACCTTTTTTACTTACTGGAAAACCAAAGTTATGTTCAACTGACCAGGTATACTGTAGATACTGTATACAAGGCCTGTATTCTACACCCAGTATCAAACTGCTTCCTGAACCCGGAAAACGGTGCTTCTGTAACACCAGCATTAAGTGTAAGGAATCCTATCCCTGTGTTAAAAATGTATTATGAGCAGCAGGAGACCTTCCTTTTGTGGAGGCAGCTCATGCTGCAAGTCAAGTCACTAGTGTTATCACTGAGATACTTTATTAAAGTTATATTGTTAACCCTGGATCCTAGTGAGTTCATAGTGATTATTCTAATGAATACCACTTCAATCAACAACATGGCTGACTCTGCTGTTTGCAGGCTATACAAGTTTTACTTCCTAGCTGTGAGAACACTCCGTCTGGTAAAATAAGGATCACTTCCTGTCAGAGACGTAACTAAGGTAGGGCGAGTGGGGCACGTGCCCTGGGCGCCTTGGCAGGCCCAGCAGAGGGGGGCGCCGCCGGCGACCAGGGCGTCATGCCCACCCGCCCCTGTCCTGCTGCAATGTGAGGGGAGGAGAGCGCAGCGTCTCTCCTGCCCCTCAATGTCCTCACTGCCGCTGCAGCGCTGCCAGCGGCGCTCCGTGTCTGTCCGGCAGTGGGTCTCCGGCGGTGTTAGCCAATCAGAGCTTGCGGACCGGCTCCTGATTGGCTGCCGAACCGGCGGCTATCTTAAATGTGGCGTCGGTCCGTTAGCCGGAGACCTGGAGCGTTGAGGGGCAGGAGAGGCGCTGCGCTCTCCTCCCCTAACATAGCAGAGGGCAGCAGTGATGACGGCTGGGATCCTGACTGGCGTAAGCGGGGGGAGGGGGAGTCGAGTCTTGTATCTGGCACTGTAGGGCATTGTAACTGGCACTGTGGGGCATGTATCTGGCACTGTGGGGCATTGTATCTGGCACTGTGGGGCATGTATCTGGCACTGTGGGGCATTGTATCTGACGCTGTGGGGCATTGTATCTGGCGCTGTGGGGCATTGTAACTGGCGCTGTGGGGCATTGTATCTGGTGCTGTGGGGGGGCATTGTTTCTGGCGCTGTGGGGCATTGTATCTGGCGCTCTGGGGCATTGTATCTGGCGCTGTGGGGCATTGTATCTGGCGCTGTGGGGCATTGTATCTGACGCTGTGGGGCATTGTGTCTGGCGCTGTGGGGCATTGTAACTGGCGGTGTGGGGCATTGTATCTGGCGCTGTGGGGCATTGTATCTGACGCTGTGGGGCATTGTGTCTGGCGCTGTGGGGCATTGTAACTGACGGTGTGGGGCATTGTATCTGGCGCTGTGGGGCATTGTATCTGGCGCTGTGGGGCATTGTATCTGGCGCTGTGGGGCAATATTTATCTGGCACTGTGGGGCGCTGTAGCTGTCACTGTGGATCTGACACTGTGGGGCACTGTATCTGGCACTGTGTAAAAAGGGGGCTCTGCATGCGTACTGTGCAAAAATTGAATGAAGGTGTGCTGAGAGACGACACAAGGGGTAGGTGATAGTGTGCTGAGAGGCGACACAGGGGGTAGGTGATAGTCATGTTGGCACGCCCCATTTTCAGTGGTCACACCCCTTCTGGTGCGTGGCCACACCCATTTTTCCGGCGCGTGGTGGTGGTGGTGGGGGGGGGGGTGCCACTCTTCATCTAGCCCTGGGCTCCGAAAACCCTAGTTACGCCTCTGCTTCCTGTAAATATACAACATGATGGGTCTAATTCAGATGTAGTCATAAAGTGGCTATTGTACACAAATGGGTCCGATGTTTTCTCACTGTGTGTGTGCCTAAGCCACACTGCTCACACATAGCGAGTGTTTTGCGATTGTGGTCGCAATGAGGAATTAGTTGCAGAGTAAGTGACAGGTAGACAGCGTTTGGGGGTAGTAACGGGGAGTGGTCGGGTAAATGCAGGCATGTCATGGCCGTTTATATGGCATTTTCTTGGTGTGCATAAAGTAGCAGTTGCGATCTTACTTACTACTGGAGAGCCCTCTGCGCCCCTGTGCGTCTACAAAGGCAATCAGACTCTGCGACATGACCCTATTTGCGACGATGGTACCGATGTATCAGCAGATGTATGCCATCGGACGGAAGTGATGCAACAGCAGTGGGCGTCCCTATGCTCAGGTTAACTTCTGCCCATATTAGTATATAATTGCAACTGTGTTCGCCAATGATAGCAACAGCAGCAGCAAGTACAAAGACACCTTAATTAGGCCCTATGTTAATGTTGAGTGAGGCAAGGACAGACTCCGAATCATCTTTATCCTCTTGGTCGTCAGTACCACTTCTTGTGTCAGGGAAGTTCCTGTTCCAAAATAGCGCAGTCCGTATTTACAAGTCAGAAAGTTGACAAGCGTCCCTTTCCTCCTTTCCACATTTGCAGTTTGATTCATTAGCGATTGAAAGTAAAAATGCAGAAACTGCAGTCTTAATGCTCCAGTCGCCGGAAGAAGAAGTCCTTGCCAAAGCATGTGATGCTTTATACAGATTTGCACGAAAAGGTACGTAATACGCTCCAGTACTTTATTTTCACTTCTCAGAGATACTAGGTCCGTTACTGTCATATTACCCTGCAGGGGATACGGTCGTTAGGTCGACACAGCTTAGGTCGACAGTCATTAGGTCGACCACTGAAGGCCGATATGCATTAGGTCGACATGATCATGAGGTCGACAGGTCAAAAGGTCGACGTGAGTTTTTTTTAAAAAAATATAATTTTGGGGATTTTTTCTTACTTAACGATCCACGTGGACTATGATTGGAATGGTAACGCTCGCCATGCGAGGGGACAAGGTACACTAATTGGGGTTCCCCGTCACTTTACGAAGAAAACAACGGCAAAAAAAGTTTTTTAAAAACCATGTCGACCTTTTGACCTGTCGACCTAATGCATGTCAACCTTCCATGGTCGACCTAAGTTGTGTCTACCCAACAACCCATACCCTTCTGCAGAACACGTTCAGCTCACATACTAGACTCGTCTGTGAAACACTGCCACCCACTGGGTCCACTAGTGTTAGTCCTTACCTACCTTCTACTCAACAAAATAGTGTCATCTCTGAAATACAACCTAATCTACAGAAAATTATTAACCCTGTAATGGCACTTCTATACTCTACACGTAATACTGTCATCTGCAATAATGTACATGAGTCCCGAAACACTACCAACTCAGCATTCAAGGGTCACTTCACAAATTCTCTAAGGCACAGATTTCCAAAGCTTGTTTAAGCACAAAATGTAACCTGCAATAGCATTAATAAATCAGGTGTTTTGCATATAATAGTATTGCCATTGCCATTTAAAATTTCTGCAGCGGGGTACACTGTGTTCCACAGGGAATACATCGGGGTGTAGAGATGGATCTTGATCCAGAGGCACCAACAGGCTAAAGCTTTAGACTGTCCCAGAATGCATTGCGGGGCCTCCTCTATAACCCCACCTCCAGGCACTGTGAGCTCAGTTTTAGAGTTGGTGTCTGCATGAAGCAGGTCACTTAACAGGGGGACTGCACTAGGCAGCCCTGAAAAAGCTTTTTAGAAGACTTCAAGGGCTGCAGCACTTCATATGTCAGTGTGACATACTGTGCTGCGGCTCCATCACCTCCCCAGCGGCGTCGCATACTCCTGCTGGCTCTGTTCCCGGATACTTGTGGCGGAGGCACTCCGGTTCCTAGGCACACCACTGCAGACGCTCTCCTGGTTCACGTGGCTGCTACTAAGGGAGGAGGTAAGAGGGTACCCCAGGCGGGACCCTCCATTAAATCGTGTTCCGGTCGCGGTTTAAGGAGATGAAACGTGACGCTGGCGTGGACACTGTGACAGAGCAGGGACCCCACTATATCCACCAGGTCATGGGACCACAGGTCGGATAGTAAAATAGCCACTTTAAAAAGGCTCCATAGTACCCGGTGGTGAGGACCAGCATAGGGGAAAAGGGGCTTGACCTGTAGCCCTTCCCCCAGCTCCGGGCGCCATCTACTGCTGGTGTTCCCGCCCTGGAGCTGCCTCTCACTCTCCCTCACTCCCTGACTGAGACGCTGGGTGCCATGTTCTAAAATAGATACGACTGGTCTCCGGGACTGCAGGGCAAGGTCTCCTTTGTAAACCCGCGTTTACAGCGTTAGTTAAGAACAAGTGTACCTGTGCCAGAATATAATGTACGAGTATTCTGATATATACCTCCGGTCTCAGACCGCGCATTGTTTTTTATTTTTATATATTGTGACAAGAACACTGGGATAGTGTTTGAGGGCAGGTATGTTTGTCCCAGGTTCTTGTCTTACAGGTTTTAGAAAATGTTAACTTCTAGGAAAAATGCTTTTTGTTTTGTCTGAACCTTTTCAGTTTGCTGTAAAAGCTGGGTAAAGGCTCTGAGAGAGAGATAAGGCGAGTTCTAGACATTGGGCCCAGTTCGGGTCTTTGGCCTCACAGAGGGCTAATCAGGGTTTCAGCTGTGTAAGAGTGATATAGTGCTTCTAACCTGATTAGTATGGGCAGACTGCCTGGGAAGGCTGCAGGATCTGTGTGTGAGAGACACGCTTTCTGATGCAAGTAAGCTATACAGTATGTACTGAAGAACTCTGTGTTTTGTTTAGTGACAGTTAGGAACATCTTATGTTTAGTTAGTGCCGGACAGGCAAGGTATTTTTATTTTGGGGTTTGTTTTATTTTCTGTTTCAATAAAACTGTCCGGGGTCAGTTGTACCAGAAACTGGACTTGTGTTGTTCCTCAGCTGCTGCGGGCTGCCATATTCCCCAGGAAAAGGCACCTTGCACCCCTACAGTGTTACAACTTGGTGGAGAATGCGAGCAGGCCGTTCTGCGCATAAGTGAAAGCAGCAGCTTTGTGAGGCCTGCAGAAAACGGTGGTTTATGCAGATACAGCCCAGTGTGAAGTTACTGAGACTCACCCCTGAGGGTTTGATATATGTCCTGGGTGAAAGCAGCTGCAAAGCCGCCTGAAAAATCTGTTGACATGGAGGATCTGCTTAAAGCCTTGCTGCAAGCTACAGCGGCTCAGCAGGAGGCCAACCGACAGCAGCAGGTGGCAATGGAGGAAAATAGGAGACAACAGCAGGTGGCAATGGAGGAAAATTGGAGACTACAGCAGGAGGCCAACAGACAGCAGCAGGTGGCAATGGAGGAAAATAAGAGACAACAGCAGGCAGTTGTTGATGAACTTTACAGGCAACAGCGTCAGGATAGAGAGGCCTTAGCAGAAGTGGTGCAGAGACTTGCAGCTCGGGTTGGAGATGTTGCCGTCAGTGCTCCAACCAGCTCTAGTTCTATACGAGCCAGTCACTTCCTGCAGAAAATGACAGAGGCTGATGATGTGGAGGCCTATCTGACCACGTTTGAAAGGACTGCCGAGCGTGAGAACTGGCCGAAAGCACAGTGGGCCAGTCTGCTGGCACCTTTCCTGTCAGGTGAGCCCCAAAAAGCTTACTTTGATTTAAGCCCTGCTGAGGCTCGGGACTATGATAAACTAAAGACTGAGATCCTGACCCGCCTGGGAGTCACGCTGTCAGTACGAGCACAACGGGTGCACCGTTGGCTGTACGCCATGGAGAAGCCTCCGCGCTCCCAGATGCACGACCTTATTCAGCTAACAAAAAAATGGCTGCAGCCAGAGACATTAACTGGTCCCCAGATGGTGGAAAGAGTCGTCATGGACCGCTACTTGAGATCTTTGCCCATGGTCCTGCGCAAGTGGGTGAGCCATGGAAACCCGGGTACTGCTGACCAATTAGTGGACATGGTAGAGAGGTATTTGGCAGCAGAGGAACTACTGATGACCACCCAGCAACCCATAGATCCTCGACAGCGCCCTTCAGTAAAGACTGGTAAGACTGTTCCGTGGGAAAACATTGCTGGGCGGTTAAGAGAACGCAAGGCTGGAGAGACTGTAAACACTGGCCCTGGAAACAGGCCAATGGGGCTAGGACGGTCTATGCTGCCCAAATGGGTTGATAATCGTGTGGTTAAATGTTTTAGGTGTGGTATGCCAGGTCATGTTATTGCCAATTGCCCAGTCACGCAAGAACCCATGCAATGTGATGCTGCCTTTGAATGTCGCAGAATGTCTTTCTTTGCTAGGTTAGCCTGTACTGTGGTACCTTCACCTGAGCTGGAAAAACAAATGTGTGATGTGTTCTTAGAAGGTAACCGGGTAGAGGCCTTGCTAGATTCAGGAAGTTTAGTTACCCTCGTGAAAGCTGGGTTAGTGAACCCCTTAAAGGTCCAGCAAATACCTATTGGGGTAACTTGCATACATGGGGATACCCAATATTATGCCACTGCTGAGGTGAATATAGAAACTTGTTGTGGGTCAGCAATGGTTAAAGTGGGACTGGTCCCTACCTTGGTGCATGAGGCCATAATAGGGAGGGATTTTCCTCATTTTTGGAAACTGTGGGAATCACGGTTATCAACAGATGTGAGAAGTAAAAAGCCAGTTGATAATACCGGTGATTTTATGGATGTACGTGGGTCTTCGGAACTTTCTGGCCCTTTGCCTTTTGCTAGTTTGGCTGGGGAAGTGACAGATGGGGAGTCCAGTGAGGACCCTCTTGCCGGGAACAGAGACATAGTAGTTAGAACTGAAAGCGTGCCTGACCTGGAGGTAAAGAAGGATCTGTTTGCGTCTGAACAGTTAAAGGATCCTACCTTAATAAAGGCTAGAGAGAATGTTAAGATTGTTAATGGGGAACCTGTGGTACCAGGTGACAGGGTTACGTATCCCCACATGGCCATCTGTAATGAGCTCTTGTACCACATTGTCAAAAGGGGTGAGGATGTGGTGGAACAGCTGGTAGTTCCCCAGCCTTATCGGAGAACGGTACTAGATTTAGCTCATAGTCACGTTACCGCAGGACATTTAGGGGCAGAAAAAACCACTGAAAGAGTTTTACAAAGGTTCTTTTGGCCAGGGGTTTATAAAGAAGTGTCTGAATATTGTTCTTCCTGTCCTGAATGCCAGTATCATGCCCCTAGACCCCATTTCAGGAGCCCACTAGTTCCCATGCCTATTATAGAGGTCCCGTTTGACAGAATAGCCATGGATCTCGTGGGGCCCTTGTTAAAGTCTGCTCGGGGCCATCAGTATATCCTGGTAATTATGGACTATGCCACTCGATATCCTGAGGCTGTCCCTTTACGCACTATCACAACCAAGGCGATAGCTAGGGAGCTGGTGCAGGTATTTAGTAGAGTGGGAATACCAAAAGAAATTTTGACTGACCAAGGTACTCCATTTATGTCAAGGATCATGAAAGAATTGTGCAAGTTATTTAAGGTCACTCACCTCAGGACGTCCATCTACCATCCCCAAACTGACGGGTTGGTGGAAAGGTTTAATAAAACATTAAAAAGTATGTTAAAAAAGGTTGTTGAGAGAGATGGGAAAAACTGGGATTGTTTGTTGCCCTACTTGTTAATGGCCATCAGAGAAGTTCCTCAGTCCTCTACGGGGTTTTCTCCATTTGATTTGTTGTATGGTAGACACCCCAGAGGGCTGTTGGATGTTGCCAAAGAGACGTGGGAAGGACAGCCCACTCCTTATAGAAGCGTTATTGAGCATGTAACACAAATGCAGGATAGGATTGCAGCCGTGGTACCTGTTGTCAGAGAGCACATGGAACAGGCCCAAAGTGCTCAACAGAGGGTCTATAACCGGAGTGCCAAGATACGGGAATTTGCTCCTGGAGATAGAGTTCTTGTTTTGGTACCCACTGTGGAAAGCAAATTCCTAGCTAAATGGCAGGGTCCATTTGAGATTAGGGAAAAAGTGAATGAGGTTAATTACAAAGTATACCAGCCGGGAAAGAGAAAACCCGAACAGATCTACCATGTTAACTTAATCAAACCCTGGAAAGATAGGTTGTCTCTGTCAGCGGAGCCTTGCCCTTCGGTGTCTTCACCCCGGTTGCTTCCCGCAGTGAAGGTGTCAGAGACATTATCAGCTGATCAGAACAATCAGGTTAAAGAATTTCTCATCCAAAATAGGGAGGTATTTTCAGAACTGCCTGGCCGAACGACCATAATAAAACATGACATTGTCACAGAACCAGGGGTCAGGGTTCATTTAAAGCCATATAGGATTCCTGAAGCTCAGCGAGAAGCTATTTCTAAGGAAGTTAAAACCATGTTAGAACTTGGAGTCATAGAGGAGTCTAACAGTGAGTGGTCCAGTCCCATAGTGCTCATCCCGAAGCCCGACGGTAGCATACGCTTCTGTAATGACTTTCGTAAGTTAAATGAGGTGTCCAAGTTTGACGCATACCCCATGCCCCGTGTGGATGAGCTTGTAGAAAGGCTGGGAACAGCCAGGTTTCTCACCACATTGGACCTGACCAAAGGTTACTGGCAAATACCTTTATCTGATAGCGCCAAAGAAAAAACAGCCTTTTCGGTTCCGGAGGGGCTGTACCAGTATAAGATGTTACCCTTTGGGTTGCATGGGGCTCCAGCAACCTTTCAACGGGCGATGGATAAAATTTTGAGGCCCCATAGAAAATATGCAGCTGCCTATTTGGATGATGTGGTAATTCACAGTACAGACTGGGGGTCACATTTGGTTAAAGTACAAGCAGTACTGGACTCAATCAGAGAGGCAGGGTTAACTGCTAACCCAAAGAAGTGCTGCCTCGCAATGGAGGAGGTCAAATACTTGGGCTTCACCATAGGCAGAGGTCTGATTAGGCCCCAATTGAATAAAGTTGATGCTATTCAAAACTGGCCTCGTCCAGTGAATAAAAAACAGGTAAGGGCTTTTTTGGGAATTACTGGGTACTATAGACGGTTTATTCCTAATTTTGCGACAACAGCGGTGCCGTTGTCAGACCTTACCAAAGGGAAGCAGTCAAATGTGGTGAAATGGAACCCTGATGCAGAAAAGGCGTTCCAAGCGTTAAAAGTGGCTTTGTGTTCACAACCGGTGTTGATAACACCAGATTTTTCAAAAGAATTTGTGGTACAGACAGATGCCTCAGAGGTTGGGATAGGTGCTGTGCTGTCCCAAACCAGAGATGGGGACGAACACCCTATCATTTATTTGAGTAGGAAACTCAATGAGCATGAAAAAAGGTATGCCATTGTGGAAAAGGAGGCTTTGGCCATTAAGTGGGCACTAGATACCTTGAGATATTACCTCTTGGGTAGACAATTCAGACTAGTGACAGACCATGCCCCTTTAAAATGGATGTATGTAAATAGAGGCAAGAATGCTCGTGTAACTAGATGGTTTCTAGCGTTGCAGGACTTTAAGTTTACTGTCGAACATAGACCGGGAACACAATTGGCCAACGCAGATGCATTGTCTCGCATCTTCTGTTTGGGGGCTACAAGTGTTCCGGCCCCTAGGTCGAAACAGGGGAGGGGGATATGTGACAAGAACACTGGGATAGTGTTTGAGGGCAGGTATATTTGTCCCAGGTTCTTGTCTTACAGGTTTTAGAAAATGTTAACTTCTAGGAAAAATGCTTTTTGTTTTGTCTGAACCTTTTCAGTTTGCTGTAAAAGCTGGGTAAAGGCTCTGAGAGAGAGATAAGGCGAGTTCTAGACATTGGGCCCAGTTCGGGTCTTTGGCCTCACAGAGGGCTAATCAGGGTTTCAGCTGTGTAAGAGTGATATAGTGCTTCTAACCTGATTAGTATGGGCAGACTGCCTGGGAAGGCTGCAGGATCTGTGTGTGAGAGACACGCTTTCTGATGCAAGTAAGCTATACAGTATGTACTGAAGAACTCTGTGTTTTGTTTAGTGACAGTTAGGAACATCTTATGTTTAGTTAGTGCCGGACAGGCAAGGTATTTTTATTTTGGGGTTTGTTTTATTTTCTGTTTCAATAAAACTGGCCGGGGTCAGTTGTACCAGAAACTGGACTTGTGTTGTTCCTCAGCTGCTGCGGGCTGCCATATTCCCCAGGAAAAGGCACCTTGCACCCCTACAGTGTTACAACTTATATATATATATATATATATCTGTCAATAGAACATATATAGGGGGCGCTCCATATGTTCTATTGACAGATATCTTTTCTCCGGAGGAGTTCGGATTGCTGGAAGGGGAGCTGCGGTCCCACTTATATTACGAGGATCTAGTGCACACTGGCAGCATCCACAGGAAGTTGCTGTGATTCAAATATATGGACACACGCTAAGTGTATCTATATATACACATCATATATTTTCTCTGTCACGTATTAATCAGCGCTATATCATATTTGTTTGTATATATATATATATATATATATTTATATGTGTTCATATAATAATCCAATGCAATTTTATTGTTATGAAATTAATTATCTGCATTGCAAACGTGACTGTGTGTGCCTGTATCTGCTATGTGATTTCGCTGCGGTGTATTCCAGATATATCTGCCACTGTATACTGTACCCTGGGGACTAGGTGCGTCTGGGTCCATATATAGTGCATGTATTTAGTTGTATTCTACTGTGTACTCAGTCACATGATACCGGATTTATTCGTAGGTGTTGTGTACTGGGTACTCAGTCACATGCTAACGGCTTTATTAGCAGGTATTGAACTCTGTCTGGCTTCATCGCACTAAACCGCTCTCTGTTGCATTTGTGTATAATGTTTAACATGTAGGGCAGTAAATCTGGGGACGCTCCTGCATCCTGCAGAGCATGCGCTACGGATTTACCTGAGGGGGAAGTTTTGTGTTATGGTCTGTGTGCTATGTCTCATACATCTCCCAGTCAGTCTGCAGCTCCTGTAATCAATCAGGAGCTAACCTGAGCTGCCTTCTCAAACCTACTGGGTTCTCTAGTTGAACGCTTTATGCCCCCTATGGGACCACCTGTAACATTACAGTCTCTGATGTCCCCATGGTTACTCCGCTTTGGGCTGGAAAATTTTGCCTCACGAATTGTAGCGTATGACTCATTCCCTGGTCTGGCAAAACCCTATTCCAGGTCACTCTCGTGTCTCTGGGTCATCTGAGCGAGCTGCTTCTTCTTCCCTATCCAATAATCTCTCTGATATTTTATCTGAAGAGAGGGGGATCATGCTGGCCTGTCAGTCCCTATATTAGGTGTTCATGTCAAGGATTTTCCATTGCGAAGTGATACCACTGCCCTTGTGGTTACTGGGCAACAAATCCTACAAATCACTGATGATAAGAGGATTCCCCTACGGTGGTTAAGCAAACTGATATGTTCACACGTCGGAGGGTAATTAAAAATCTGTTACCACAATCTGACCATTAAGTGTACATCAGACAAGACTCCTGGTCTAATCCAGGGAAGACATTCTCCCTGTCTACAATGGGCATTAGCTCAATATCCTCCCCCTGCAGAGGTATATAACAAGTAGGTAACTCACTGCTAGTGAACTCATGTGTCACCCATTGGGTGTCATCCACTCTGTCTCTCACCACTGTCCCCTCACGGTAGGAACCGACAGGTAAGCGTGTGGAGGGGTCCCTGAAGTCTATTACTCCCTTACGGGCATTGTACATAGACCACGATTGCGTCCTCTTGGGGCTGCAAAATAGATTGATGACTGGATCAGGCATTAGAGGAAGAGCTGCCCGAGGATATATCTGACAATGCCAGACATTCCCTGTCTCACAATACCACCGCCACCTTTTTTTTTCACCAGGAGGCATCCCTTGAGGCGGGTGTGTTGGCTGCCAAGGCGTCAAATACGTCTGTCCTGGCTCGCCGTATTCTGTGGTTGAGGTCGTGGATGGTGGACCTGGACTACAAAAGTCCTTGGAGGTATTCCCCTTTTACTGGGGACATCTTATTTGGGAAAGACCTAATTAAAAATGGGGTCTGAATCGGTGGCTACTATGACTGCCTATCTCCCAAACGCTACTCCTTCTGCACAGAAGGCAAAAGGTACCACTTTTCTCTGCTTTCGGCCTTAAGGTAAAGCGAAGGTCAGGCATACCCGAAATTGTCTTGTGTTCCCAACAACCACTAAGCCCGAGGCCTAACGTTCCTGGGCTGCTCGTCAGCCTGCTTCTCATGACAAGCCTGCTGCATGACGGGACAGGACTCCCCCTGGGGGATACCAGGTGGGGGGGTTGCAACTTCTACGATTCATCCAGGTCTGGGTAATGACCACTTCAGAAGTTGTTTCTCACGGGTATGCAGTCTCTTCCCAGAGACGTCCTCCTCGCCAGTTCTGCACATCTGTTATCTCTTTGGATCCATTAAAGGTGCAAGCTCTATTGATGATTGTGCGTTCCCTCCTGGATACAGGAGTGGTAGGGCCAGTACCTCTGTCCCAGAGAGGTAGTGGATACTACTCGACCCTGTGTCTAGTCCCAAAACTTGATGGGTCTTTCCGGCTTATTCTCAACCTCAAACACTGAACAGGTTTGTGAGAGTGTCCAAGTTCCGTATGGAAACACTGCGCTCAATTGTACTGGACATGGACCCAGAGACTATAGTGTTCACTCTAGCAGTGGGGCAGGGCAGGGCGACGGAGTGTGATGGGCAGAAGTGCTCGCGCGCCAAAAGTGGGCGTGGCCATGCAAATAAGGGGCGTGGCCAATCTACGTCCTACAAGTGGGCGGCCGGCGGCGTCACTCTTGGGGGCGTGCCCAGCACCTACGGAGGTGCTGGGCTTCCCCCAAGCTCTCCCACAGCGTGAATGGATGCCGCGCGCATGCGCACGGCATCTTTAGACGCTGGGAGGGCAGAAAGCGGGCGGCTGTTTTAGCAGGACGCCGCAGAAAGGGCGGGGCGGGTTTTGCCCTTAAAAAATCGGGCAGGGCGCGGCGCTCTGCTAAAACAGTCTAAAGTGAACACTAGACTATATGGTATCCCTGGTTATACAAGATGCTTACCTGCATATGCCTATTGCCATGTTGCATCAGCAATGTCTGAGGTTTGCTATTGGCAACCTTCACTATCAATTCCAGGCTCTGCCGTTTGGACTGGCCACGTCCCCTCGGGTCTTCACCAAGGTTATGGCCGTGATGAAGGCTCATCTCCGTAGCCAGGGATCAGGTTCCTGCCGTATCTGGATGATTTGCTGATTCTGGCAAACTCCCACGATGTCCTCCACAGTCATCTACAACTGATGGTAAACTTCCTACAAGCCCACGGGTGGCTCATCAACTGGAAGAAGTCCTCACTGGTCCCTGCTCGGTGCATGGTGCACCTAGGGGCACTACCGGACATACACAGTCAACGGCTGTTTCTGTCTCCAGAGAAGGTCCTGAAACTTCAGGACAGGATTAGATACTTCCTTTCTCGCCCAAGAGTGTCGGTACACTCGGTGATGCAAGTACTAGGCCTCATGGTGTCGGCTTTCGACATGGTAGAGTACGCTCAATTCCATTCCCGCTCTCTACAGAGCTTTAATCCTTTCCAAGTGGGATGGCCTGCCTCATTGGATCAGGTCTCACATGATCTCCTTGACTCCGGAGGTTCACCTGTCGCTGACCTGGTGGCTATAGGGCCAGCAGTTGAGCAGGGGCCGTTCCTTCTGGACCCTCAACTTAGTCCTACTGACTACGGACAGATGTCTGAAGGGTTGGGGGCGCAGGGTTGGAGCAACACTCTTTCCAGGGTTGGTGGACCATGAAGGAATCACTCCTCCCGATAAACATTCTGGAATTGCAGGCAGTGTTCAATACTTTGTGTCTCGCCCTGCCTCTGATACAGAACAGGCCTGTTCAAGTACAGGGCGACACTCGAAGTCACATGGCAATGATGGAAGTATCAAAAATCCTTCGCTGGGCGGAACGCCTTCTGCCGGCAATATCGGCAGTGTTTATTCTGGGAGTCCTCAGCTGGGAAGGTAATTTCCTCAGTCTTCAGGACGTGCACGCCGGAGAGTGGAGTCTTCATCAGGAAGTCTTTCAACTCCTAGTGAACAAGTGGGGCCTACCAGATATAGACCTGATGGCGTCTCGACACTATCACAAAGTTCCGGTCTTCGGATCTAGAACCAGGGATCCTCAAGCAGAGTTCATGGACGCTATGGCAATTCCATGGAACTTTCGGCTTCCCTACGTGTTCTCTCCAGTACCACTCCTGCCCAGGGTACTACGGAAGTTCAAACAAGAAGGAGGAATACTACTTCTAGTCGCTCCAGCATGGCCCAGACGACATTGGTTCCCAGACATGCTGGGTCTATCGATAGAGCGTCCTCTTCTACTTCCTCAACGCCCAGACCTCCTCGTTCAGGGCCCTTGTGTTTATCCAGACCTGGCCAGACTGGCTTTGACGGCGTGGCTCTTGAAGCTTTACTCCTGAGGGCCAAAGGATTCTCTGAGGCAGTCATCCAAACTATGCTGAAGGCCCGCAAACCGGCATCTGCGCGGATTTATTATAGGGTCTAGAATTCTTACTTCACCTGGTGTGCTGCTAAGAATTACTATGCTTACAAATTCAGTACTTCCAGACTTCTGGCTTTTTTGCAACAAGGCCTGGATTTAGGACTTCGTCTTGCCTCCCTCAAGGTTCACATATCTGCCTTGTAGGTGTGGTTTCAGAGAAAAATTGCATGTATACCTGACTTTCATACATTCACTCAGGGCGTACTGCAGATTCAACCTCCCTATGTCCCTCCGGTGGCTATATGGGATTTGTCTGTTGTCCTGAATGCCCTGCAAGAGTCTCCATTTGAACCTCTTGAGTTAGTGGACCTTAAATGGCTCACAGCCAAGGTCCTGTTTCTGCTGGCTATTGCCTTTGCTAGAAGGGTGTCTGACTTCGGCGCTTTGTCCTGTCGTCCACCCTTTTTGATATTTCATTGTGACCGAGCAGTTCTTAGAATTTGCCCTGGTTATTTACCTAAGGTGGTGTCATCTTTTCACCTTAATCAAGAGATTTTGGTTCCAGCCTTCATCTCTTCCAAATTGTCCTCCAAAGAACAGTCTTTGGATGTGGTACAGGCTCTCCATATATATGTGGAGAGGACTGCCTCTATCAGGAGGTCAGATACCCTCTTTGTACTGTTTGGTTTCCACAAACGTGGCTGGCCTGCGAATAAGCAAACCTTGGCCAGATGGATTAGAATGGTGATTGCACAAGCTTTTGCGCAGGCTGGGCTCCCAGCTTCTGCTGCTATTAAAGCCCATTCTACTCGGTCTGTTGGACCCTCTTGGGCATCCCGTCGTGGTGCGTCTGCAGAACAATTGTGCAAGGCGGCTACGTGGTCCTCAGTAACACGTGTATTAGGTTCTATACCTTTGATACTTCTGCCTCCCAGGATGCGTTCTTTGGAAGCCGGGTTCTCATACCCGCAAAGGGGGTCATTCCGACCCGTTTGCACGCAGCGGTTCTTCACTGCAGTGCAAATGGGTCGGAACTGCGGCTGCGCGGCGCCCGCATTGCGCATGCGCGTTGTTACCCAGCAACGGCAGTTGCCCTGCAACAACGCTAGGACCGAAGGAAGCGATCGCAGGCTCGATCGCAAAAAGGTTGACAGCGAGAAGGAGGATAGGGGCGTCTACTCACCGTTTCCCGGGCGTGGTAGGGCGAACGCAGGCATTTATCGCTAGATCCGTCGCACTGGGTAAGTAGCTGCAGGGCTGGTCTTGTTTTGCAGGAAACTTTTTTAGCATAGCAGGGCTGCACAAGAGATCGCAGCCCTGCTATGCTAAAATACACTCCCCCATAGGCGGCGTCAAGTTGATCGCACGAGTAGCAAAAAATTGGTACGTGCGATCAACTCGGAATGACCACCAAGGTAAGTCCCCTCCCTTGAGGAACTGCTTTTGGACATCCCCGATGTATTCCCTGTGGAACACAGTGTACCCCGCTGCAGAAAAAGAGATAAATGGTAGACTTACCATGGTTAAATCTCTTTCTGCAAGGTACACTGGGTTCCACAGGGCGCCCACCCTGACGCACTTAGCTTCTTTGGGTTTGTATGGCATTAGCCGCTAGTCCCGTCTCCTGTCGTGAGAATGTGGTTCTATGTGGCTAACATCTATCGTCTCTCTTACCTGCTTCTGCATTGGACTAGTTAACAAAACGGAGTTCACAGTGCCTGGAGGCGGGGTTATAGAGGAGGCCCCGCAATGCATTCTGGGACAGTCTAAAGCTTTAGCTTGTTGGTGCCTCTGGATCAAGATTCATCTCAACACTCCGATGTATTCCCTGTGGAACCCAGTGTTCCTCGCACAAAGAGATTTAACCATGGTAAGTCTACCATAAATCTCCTTTTTTGGGTCAAGCCCGATGAGAACTGGAAGAGTGCAAAAGAGTGCTGAGTAGTAAATCCAGCCCCAGGAGTTAATCCTGAAATGCCATTCACACTACACACAGCAGTCACTGAGGAAATGCTGTCCACTCTTTACACCAGATCAATTATACCCCTTTCACACCGCAAACCCGGGTCCGACACGGTATTTTGAACCTGGGTCGGACACGGGTCAGACCCTTTCACACTACACTTTCAACCTGGGTTATTGCAGGGTTGGCGCCTTTTAACTCAACCAGGGTCAGCAATTAAAACACCATGGATGTTATTTTAAATGGACTTTCTCTGGCTCCGAAAGATGAAGTGTCAGAAGGGGACAAAAGGAGAGGGTGGGGACAGCTCACAGCATTGCAGGAATCATGGCTGACAGAACTATGTTTTTTTATAAACAATTGCATCTTTAACTGTTCCAATAACATACCCCCCAACTGTCCCGATTTTCGCGGGATAGTCCAGTTTTTTTGGGACTGTCCCGCTGTCTCACCCCCGGGCTGCAGTGTCCCGCAGTGGGGGTGGGTAGTTGGGAGGCTCCTGTCACTGCTGCTCTGCTTAGCAGAGCAGTGGTGAATAGATGCTGTGCGCATGCACAGGTGACAGAGGGAGAGGGGGCATGCCAGCAGCTCAGAGAGCACTGGACATGCCCCCTCAGTGACGGTACAAGGGGGCGTGACTCGCGATTGAGGCTCTGCCATGAGGCCACGCCCCTTTCATATAGGTCACACACCCTTTTTGGGCCAAGGTCCCTCCTTGTACCTTTAATAAGTTGTGAGTTATGCACTGCAGTAAGCTGCCTAGCAATCTCTGCCTCACCCCTAATTCTTAATGCCCTCTTTTCTCTCCTGTGTAGCAGGGCTCAGGCTGCTGACATCATCGAGGCACACAAAGAACAGCCAATCAGCCCTTTGCATGAATACAGGGTTGAATAACCCGGGTTGGACACTTTAGAGTGCACATTGACCCGGGTCCAACCCGTGTATAACACTGCTTTTATACCGGGTTGAAATGCAGGGTTACTCGACCTGGGATATTCAAAAGTGGTGCTTTTAGACTGCACCTCGACCCGGGCCGAGCCAGCTCAACCTGGCAATATCCCGGGATATATTTGCGGTGTGAAAGGGATATTACTAATACCGCTTTCACGCTGCCAATGCCGGATCCCACCCGGGAATTGGAAGCGGGTCCTTCCCGGGTGGGATCCGGCATTGGCAGCTGCTGCTGGTTTCCCCGACCCGGCAATAAGCCGGGCGGGTTGCCATAGCAGTGGGGGGTGGGGGGGGGGGGGGGTGGAGGTGGATGCGGCGCTGGGAGATGAGCTCATCTCCGCGCCGCCTCTCACTATCTAGTAAACGGGTCCCGGGTCGCATCGACCCGGGAGCCGGTTTACACAGCCACTGACCCGGTATTCAACCCGGGTATAACACTGCTTTATACCCGGGTTAAATTGCCGGGTCAGGCGACCCGCGATTTCGGCAAGGCCCCTTTCACACCGCACGCCGACCCGTGTCGACCCGGCAATATGCCGGGTCGATACCGAGTTATTTGTGCGGTGTGAAAGGGGTATAAAATATTGTCCACTCTACAAAACAAAATGCTATCCTGAAATACTCTCCACACTATACACCACGTTCACACCTGAAATACTCTCCACGCCACATTCACAGCTGAATTACGGTCCACTCTACACACCACATTCACACCTGAAATACTCTCCACACTACACGCCACATTCACAGCTGAATTACTGTCCACTCTACACACCACATTCACACCTGAAATACTCTCCACACTACACACCACATTCACACTTAAAATACTCTACACACAACGTTCATGCCCTGATCGCCCCCTGCTGAATCCGCCACTGCCATATTTTGTATTCGGTTTTTCAAATACTAAACCAATATACTGATTTATTACTCATCTTTGAAAATTGCAGCCACACAAAGTGAGCTGAATGGTAACAACAGTTATAATGTTAAAACAAATGCAAAACTGATAACTGGCTTCTGAACATATTTTGCATATTGTGTAATCTGAAGCCAACAGTGGTTTTTGCCTTCATTGCTAAGATCTCTCCCAGTCTGATTAATGTTTTACTTATCTGGTGCAAGCAAGATTTATAACGATAATTACTACGATTGATCATGTGTTCTGTGCAAAGCTATTAAAATCTAGTCATAACATTTCTATTTCATTCATATGTATTGCCACCTGCTACTGTTAAAATAGATTGTCACCTTGAAACAGACATCAGAAATAACAAAGTCTGCAGTAAAATGCAGAAAGGTATTCTACCGCATTCAAAAAAATGTGCAGTACAGTAGTTGCCGACAGTCCTTAACAAGAATGCTAAGCATTTTGTAGTTTCATTTATTGGCTTGTGATAAATGATGCTGTTGTGCTGACCCAGCATTTGGGGGGTGATTCTGAGTTGATCGCAACAGCAAGTTTTTTAGCAGTTGGGCAAAACCATGTGCACTGCAGGGGGGACAGATATAACATGTGCAGAGAGAGTTAGATTTGGGTGTGGTGTGTTCAATCTGCAATCTAAATTGCAGTGTAAAAATAAAGCAGCCAGTATTTACCCTGCACAGAAACAAAATAACCCACCCAAATCTAACTCTCTCTGCACATGTTATATCTGCCTCCCCTGCAGTGCCCATGGTTTTGCCCAACTGCTAACAAAGTTCCTGCTGCGATCAACTCAGAATTACCCCCTTGATTGTGTAAAAATTGTGCAATTAAACAAAACATAAATATAATATGCTGTATATATATATATATATATATATATATTTATTTATTTTTTATACAAGAATATATAAAAAAAATATAATCTAAAATTGCAATATAGACCTCTTTGAGTGATATTTATCAAATTGTATTTCATTTTCTACCAACATATAAAATCTTCCATTCGGGGTATCCAAGTACCATACTACTGCATGCAAAAGTGATTAAAAATAAAGAGGCATAGAACCCGGGGTTATATTTACTAAAAGTCGATTTGATTTGATTTATCATTGGTTGTTTTTGGTCAATGTTTGGTCAGTTTTTTATCAATTTTGATTTTTGACATTTTTTTTTTTTTAATTGTCCCAAATCAACATAAATATACCCCCTGGTGTTTAATGCAGAGAAGTGGGGCACACAACGATAATACAGTACTGGTGTATGCTATAATCACTATTTCTTATTTTTTCATAAGATGAATTGTGTTGTTTCTTTTATTGGTCACATAAATTGCTGCAACTTTCTTTGAATAACACTAAATTATTCATTTTCTTCAAGGAGATGAAAATAAATTAAAACTTCTTGGACTTGGAGCATTGGAATCATTATCTAAACTCATCTCCCATGAAGACAAAATAGTGCGCAGAAACGCCACAATGGTGTGTGGAATCATGGCAGCAAATAGTAAGTGGTCTATTAGCTAGCAATGTTGATGTAAGGCAGGGGTGTCCAACCAGTAAGAGACAAAGAGCCAAAAAATCTTGTTAGGTACGTCAAAGAGCTGACATCAAGCTGAATGCGCGTGTGCAAAAATGGGGTGTGGCCTTGTGCCTGCTAGGCCACACCCCTGGTATAAAATACAATGAAAATGCCAGATCCACATAAAATAAATTTTTAAAGCCAGAATCAACATAAAATACTTTAAAAAAGACACTTCCACATAAAATAATTCAAAAATCCAGATCCACATAAAATAAGATTTTAAACCTACCGGTAAATCTTTTTCTCCTAGTCCGTAGAGGATGCTGGGGACTCCGTAAGGACCATGGGGATAGACGGGCTCCGCAGTAGACATGGGCACTAAGAAAGAACTTTAGGTATGGGTGTGCACTGGCTCCTCCCTCTATGCCCCTCCTCCAGACCTCAGTTAGAGAAACTGTGCCCAGAGGAGACGGACAGTACAAGGAAAGGATTTTTGTTAATCCAAGGGCAAGATTCATACCAGCCCACACCATCCACACCGTATAACCTGGGATATACGAACCAGTTAACAGTATGAAACAACACAGCATCAGTCCGAGACTGAGGAAAACTATAGCATAACCCTTATGTAAGCAAAAACTATGTACAAGTCTTGCAGAAGTAGTCCGCACTTGGGACGGGCGCCCAGCATCCTCTATGGACTAGGAGAAAAAGATTTACCGGTAGGTTTAAAATCTTATTTTCTCTTACGTCCTAGAGGATGCTGGGGACTCCGTAAGGACCATGGGGATTATACCAAAGCTCCCAAACGGGCGGGAGAGTGCGGATGACTCTGCAGCACCGATTGAGCAAACATTAGGTCCTCCTCAGCCAGGGTGTCAAACTTGTAGAACTTTGCAAAGGTGTTTGAACCCGACCAAGTAGCAGCTCGGCACAGCTGTAATGCCGAGACCCCTCGGGCAGCCGCCCAAGAAGAGCCCACCTTCCTAGTGGAATGGGCCTTAACTGATTTTGGTAACGGCAATCCAGCCGTACAATGAGCCTGCTGAATCGTGTTACAGATCCAGCGAGCAATAGTCTGCTTCGAAGCAGGAGCGCCAACCTTGTTGGCTGCATACAGGACAAACAGTGCTTCTGTTTTTCTGACCCGAGCCGTTCTGGCCATGTAAATTTTCAAAGCCCTGACCACATCGAGGGACTCGGAATCCTTCAAGTCTCGCGTAGCCACAGGCACCACAATAGGTTGGTTCATATGAAAAGACGAAACCACATTAGGCAAGAATTGAGGACGGGTCCGCAATTCCGCTCTATCCATATGGAAAACTAGATAGGGGCTTTTATGAGACAAAGCCGCCAACTCCGACACTCGCCTAGCCGAAGCCAAGGCTAACAACATGACCACTTTCCAAGTGAGATATTTTAACTCCACCGTTTTAAGTGGTTCACACCAGTGTGACTTAAGGAAACTCAACACCACGTTAAGGTCCCAAGGCGCCACCGGAGGAACAAAAGGAGGCTGAATATGCAGCACTCCCTTCACAAAAGTCTGTACTTCTGGGAGAGAAGCTAATTCCTTCTGAAAGAAAATGGATAGGGCCAAAATCTGAACCTTAATGGAGCCTAATTTTAGGCCCAAATTCACTCCAGTCTGTAGGAAGTGAAGGAAACGGCCCAGATGGAATTCTTCCGTAGGAGCATTCCTGGCCTCACACCAAGAAACATACTTCCGCCATATACGGTGATAATGTTTAGCTGTCACGTCCTTCCTAGTCTTTATCAGAGTAGGAATGACCTCATCCGGAATGCCCTTTTCTGCTAGGATCCGGCGTTCAACCGCCATGCCGTCAAACGCAGCCGCGGTAAGTCTTGGAACAGACAGTGCCCCTGTTCTAACAGGTCCTGTCTTAGAGGAAGAGGCCACGGATCTTCTGTGAGCATTTCCTGCAGATCCGGATACCAGGCCCTTCGTGGCCAATCTGGAACAATGAGAATTGTCTGTACTCCTCTTTTTCTTATTATTCCCAACACCTTGGGGATGAGAGGAAGAGGAGGAAACACATAGACCGACTGGAACACCCACGGTGTCACGAGGGCGTCCACTGCCAGCGCCTGAGGGTCTCTTGACCTGGCGCAATACCTCTGTAGTTTTTTGTTGAGGCAGGACGCCATCATGTCTATCTGGGGCAGTCCCCACTGACTTGCAATCTGTGCGAAGACTTCCTGATGAAGTCCCCACTCTCCTGGATGTAGATCGTGTCTGCTGAGGAAGTCTGCTTCCCAGTTGTCCACTCCTGGAATGAACACTGCTGACAGTGCGCCTACATGATTTTCCGCCCAGCGAAGAATCCTGGTGGCTTCCGCCATTGCCACTCTGCTCCTTGTGCCGCCTTGGCGGTTTACATGAGCTACTGTGGTGATGTTGTCTGACTGGATCAGAACCGGTAGGTCGCGAAGCAAAGTCTCTGCTTGACGAAGGGCGTTGTATATGGCCCTCAGTTCCAGGACGTTGATGTGAAGACTAGTCTCTTGACTTGACCAAAGACCTTGGAAGTTTCTTCCCTGTGTGACTGCTCCCCAACCTCGGAGGCTCGCGTCCGTGGTTACCAGAATCCAGTCCTGAATGGTGAACCTGCGACCCTCTAGGAGGTGAGCACTCTGTAGCCACCACAGGAGAGACACCCTGGTCCTGGGGGACAGGGTGATCAACTGATGAATCTGTAGATGTGACCCGGACCACTTGTCCAGTAGGTCCCATTGGAAGGTCCTCGCATGGAACCTGCGAAAGCGAATGGCCTCGTAAGATGCCACCATCTTTCCCAGGACTCGAGTGCAGTGATGCACTGACACCTGTTTTGGCTTCAATAGGTCCCTGACCAGAGTCATGAGTTCCTGAGCTTTTTCTATCGGGAGAAAAACCTTTTTCTGGTCTGTGTCCAGAACCATGCCCAAGAAGCTCAGACGAGTCGTAGCAACCAGCTGCGACTTCGGGATATTGAGAATCCAGCCGTGTTGCTGTAACACTTTCACTGAAAGTGACACGCTGTTCAGTAACTTCTCTCGTGATCTCGCTATTATGAGGAGATCGTCCAAGTACGGGATAATTGTGACACCCTGCTTGCGCAGGAGCACCATCATTTCCGCCATTAGCTTGGTGAAAATCCTCGGGGCCGTGGAAAGTCCAAACGGCAACGTCTGAAATTGGTAATGACAATCCTGTACCGCAAATCTCAGGTACGCCTGATGAGGTGGATATATGGGAACATGAAGGTATACATCCTTTATGTCCAGGGATACCATAAAATCCCCCCCTTCTAGGCTGGCGATGACCGCTCTGAGCGATTCCATCTTGAACTTGAACCTTTTCAAGTATAGGTTCAAGGATTTTAAATTTAAAATGGGTCTGACCGAACCGTCCGGTTTCGGGACTACAAATAGGGTTGAGTAATACCCCCTCCCTTGTTGAAGCAGGGGAACTTTGACCACTACCTGTTGAAGACACAATTTGTGAATTGCATTTAAAACTATCTCCCTTTCTGGGGGAGTAGCAGGTAGGGCCGATTTGAAAAACCAGCGAGGAGGCACCTCTTCGAATTCCAGCTTGTAACCCTGGGAAACAATTTCTATTGCCCAGGGATCCACCTGTGAGTGAACCCAGATGTGGCTGAAAAGTCAAAGACGTGCCGCCACTGGGGCGGACTCCCTCAGCGGAGCCCCAGCGTCATGCGGTGGATTTTGTAGAGGCCGGGGAGGACTTCTGCTCCTGGGAACTGCTGTGGTTGGCAGCTTTTTCCCTCTGCCCTTACCTCTGGCAAGAAAGGACGATCCTCGTACTCTCTTGTTTTTATTTGACCGAAAGGACTGCATTTGATAATGTGGCGCTTTCTTAGGCTGTGAGGGAATATAAGGCAAAAAATTTTGATTTACCTGCCGTAGCTGTGAAGACCAGGTCTGAGAGACCTTCCCCAAACAATTCCTCACCCCTGTAAGGTAAAACCTCCATATGCCTCTTTGAGTCGGCATCACTTGTCCATTGCCGGGTCCATAGGACTCGTCTAGCAGAAATCGACATAGCGTTGACTCTAGAACCCAGTAGGCCAATGTCTCTTTGAGCATCCCTCATATATAAGACAGCATCTTTAATATGACCCAGGGTCAATAAAATGGTATCCTTATCCAGGGTATCAAATTCCGCCGATAAGGTATCTGTCCACGCTGCTACAGCGCTACAAACCCAAGCCGACGCAATCGCCGGTCTGAGTAAGGTACCAGAATGTGTGTAAATGGATTTTAAGGTAGCCTCCTGCTTGCGATCAGCAGGATCCCTGAGGGTAGCCGTATCTTGGGATGGCAGTGCTACCTTTTTGGATAAGCGTGTCAACGCTTTGTCTACCCTTGGGGAGGATTCCCACCGTATCCTGTCCTTAGTCGGGAAAGGATACGCCATAAGAATCCTTTTGGGAATCTGCAGTTTCTGGTCTGGAGATTCCCAAGCTTTTTCAAATAACTCGTTCAGCTCATGAGAAGGGGGAAAGGTTACCTCAGGTTTCTTTTCCTTATACATGTGTACCCTCGTGTCAGGGACAGGGGGTTCCTCTGTGATATGCAAAACACCCTTTATTGCAATAATCATATATTGAATACTTTTAGCCAATTTTGGCTGTAACTTTGCATCATCGTAGTCGACACTGGAGTCAGAATCCGTGTCGGTATTAGTGTCTACTATTTGGGATAGTGGGCGCTTTTGAGACCCCGAGGGTCCCTGCGATATAGGGGCAGGCAGGGCTTGACTCTCTGCATAATCCCTGGACTCAGCTTTGTCCAACCTTTTGTGCAATAAATTCACATTAGCACTTAAAACATTCTACATATCCACCCACTCAGGTGTCGGTGTTGCCGACGGAGACACCACATTCATTTGCTCCACCTCCTCCCTAGGAAAGCCTTCCGCCTCAGACATGCCGACACACGCGTACCAACACACCACACACTCAGGGAATCTTCTTATCTGAAGACTGTTCCCCCACAAGGCCCTTTGGAGAGACAGAGAGAGAGTATGCCAGCACACACCCAGCGCTAATGACCCAGGAAAAAAAACACAAAATGTTTACCCAGATAGCGCTGTTATAATGTATTTGCGCCAAATTATGTGCCCCCCCCCCCTTCTTTAAAACCCTCTTTCACCGTGGTAAGCAGGGGAGAGTCCGGGGAGCTTCCTCTCAGCGGTGTGCTGTGGAGAAAATGGCGCTGGTGAGTGCTGAGGAACAAGCTCCGCCCCCTCAGCGGCGGGCTTCGGTCCCGCTGAAAATTTTCAAAACTGGCGGGGGTCTCATCTATACAGTGCCCAGCCTGTATAATACCTTTATTAGCCAGAATGGAGGTCCTTATTGCTGCCCAGGGCGCCCCCCTGCGCCCTTCACCCTTACAGTGACTGCCGTATGTGTGCTGTGTGGGAGCAATGGCGCACAGCGTTACCGCTGTGCATTACCTCAATGAAGAACTGAAGTCTTCTGCCGCCTCTGAAGTCTTCTTTCTTCACATACTCACCCGGCTTCTATCTTCCGGCTCTGCGAGGAGGACGGCGGCGCGGCTCTGGGACGAACGGCGGGGTGAGACCTGCGTTCCGTTCCCTCTGGAGCTAATGGTGTCCAGTAGCCTAAGAAACAGAGCCTGACATTAAAGTAGGTCTGTTTCTCTCCCCTCAGTCCCACGATGCAGGGAGTCTGTTGCCAGCAGGCTCCCTGAAAATAAAAAACCTAACAAAATACTTTCTTTTCAGGAAAACTCAGGAGAGTAATAAGCTGAGGTCTGGAGGAGGGGCATAGAGGGAGGAGCCAGTGTACACCCATACCTAAAGTTCTTTCTTAGTGCCCATGTCTCCTGCGGAGCCTGTCTATCCCCATGGTCCTTACGGAGTCCCCAGCATCCTCTGGGACGTAATAGAAAATATATTGAATAAGCCATATACACATAATACACTTCAGCTCCTCCATGTGTCACTTCAGCCAGCACCTGCCTGTGTCACTCCAGCGAGCTCCCCCATGTGCAAATGTGTCACTCCTGCTAGTACCCTCCTGTGTCACTCCAGACAGCTCCCCCATATGTCTCTCCTGCCAACACCCTCCTGTGTCACTCCAGACAGCACCCTCCCGTGTCACTCCAGTCAGCTCCCCCATTGTGTCTCTCCTGCCAGGATCCTCCTGTATCACTCCAGCCAGCTCCCCCTTGTGTCACTCCAGCCCACCCTCATATGTCACTACAGCCCAGTATCTGGCACCCTCAGTTTTCAGTCACTGTAGTGCTGCTGTGTCTCTGGCTGGAGTGCACCAGTTTCTGGATCTGTTGTGGTCAGGTGACTTTGAGTGTTGGGAGCCACATTTGAATAAAGAAAAAGCCGCATGCGGCTCAAGAGCCACGGGTTGGCAGCGGCTGATGTAAGGGAAAGACCAGTTGGTCAATCTTGGCTACTCTTCTCCTGGCCATTCACACTGATCATAATGCATGTTTGGCCAAAGACGACCATGATAGTTGCCTTCTATGTGTGTGGCCCAATTAGACATTAGCCAGTGTAGGACTGGCTTTGAAGTCTATTACTGGTTTCATCTCAAAATTGACAAAGGTTTTTTCCAGAGCCTAGAGCACAAAAATATTCTTAGCCATTGGTTGTGATGTGACAAATGAGCAGATGCTACGCAAGGGTTGTATGTAGGCGGCGACTATCTTTTCGCAGCAGTGCAAAAATCGCCTGCTAGCGATCAGGTCTGAATTAGGCCCCATATGTGGTTCTTTTGGATATACTGGAAGGTGCTCAATATACTGATTACAACAGTGTCATCATGCAAAAAAATATATATTTGGCATATGTGCATAACACAGCAACCTCCGTAAAGTGAAATGTTATATTATGAAAATTATTATAGTAGCAGCAATCTTGATAAAACATAAAACTAAAGCTAACATCATACATTATGTTAAGAATTATTTCCCACCTTTGACTCTTCCTATTTTTCACAGATGATGTTAGGAAACTGATACAGAAGCTGGATATTCTACCTTCACTAATTGCTCGGCTCGCCCCAGAAGGTAGAACCTGCAAAATGTTTGTTGACAAAGCCAACCATCTGTTCAAAAAATCTCACAGTAATTAATAGCTACTTATAGGATTACATAAACTGTTGGTGCAATATGTATAGGTGTGGTGTTCCATGTACCACTGAAAAGGAGCCTTAATGTTGGAAAACAGGACTTGCATGTAAGCTATTTGTAAATTCTAATGGTTAACATAGCTGTATTGAACATTTAAATTATTTATATTGAACAAAAAGTCCCAATAACAGAAATATTACATTGTTAAGGAAACGTCACTTTTTGTAGAGCTAATAGAGTTATAGGAACACCATATCCTGATTTTATGCTAATGGTTCCCTTAGGGATCCGTTCAAGATATCGGATCCATTCAGGATACTGGCATCGGGGGTCCGGAAGTTGAAATACAGACTCCTGAATCTCGACACTACTTGGAATGCTGACGCCGTTATTATCGCAGATGAGGGATTTGGTTGTTTACTATGGCTGTGGTTTGGGCATACCTCTCAACAGGACCCTCTCCAGGAGGGACACAATGCTCTGCTCATGGACTTCCCTCTTACTGTATGATTACCATCACCTGTGGTGAAACACCTTTCTTATCCATTAACCTGTTCAACACAGGTGATGGCAATCATACATTAAGAGGGAAGTCCAGGAGCAGAGCATTGTGTCCCTCCTGGAGAGGGTCACATTGGGAGCTATGGTTTGGGGACAAGGCCTGGGTGGATCAGGGATGTGGACCATACTTGCCTACCTGACCCTCTCCATGAGGGAGAAAATGCTCTGTTCCTGGACTTTCCTGGTAATGTATGATTGCCATCACCTGTGGTGAAACACCTTTCTTATCAATTAACTAGTTTACCACAGGTGATGGCAATCATACATTACCAGGAAAGTCTAGGAACAGAGCATTTTCTCCCTCATGGAGAGGGTCAGGTAGGCAAGTATGCTCCAGATCAGAGTTTGGGGCTCTGCATATACAGAGATCCATCCGTGCGTTCACAGTTTCAAAGTGCATCCTACACACATCGGAGTCGTAAGACATATTTATGAAAATACCACCTGTATAAAATGTCACATTGCAATGCACGGTATTATAATCCAAGGAGCCAATATTAGTCTAATTCAGAGTCCAAGTACAATGCATACTTGACTACCTGACCCTCTCCATGAGGGAGACAATGCTCTTCTCCTGGACTTTCCAGGTAATGTATGATTGCCATCCCCTGTGGTGAAACACCTTTCTTATCAATTAACTAGCTCACCACAGGGGATGGCAATCATACATTACCAGGAATGTCTAGGAACAGAGCATTTTCTCTGACGTCCTAGTGGATGCTGGGAACTCCGTATGGACCATGGGGAATAGACGGGCTCCGCAGGAGACTGGGCACTCTAAAGAAAAGATTAGGTACTATCTGGTGTACACTGGCTCCTCCCTCTATGCCCCTCCTCCAGACCTCAGTTAGAATCTGTGCCCGGCCAGAGCTGGGTGCTCCTAGTGGGCTCTCCTGAGCTTACTAGTAAAGAAAGTATTTATTAGGTTTTTTATTTTCAGTGAGCTTCTGCTGGCAACAGACTCACTGCTACGTGCGACTAAGGGGAGAGAAGCAAACCTACCTGCTTGCAGCTAGCTTGTGCTTCTTAGGCTACTGGACACCATTAGCTCCAGAGGGTTCGAACACAGGCACCTGTCCTCGATCGTCCGTTCCCGGAGCCGCGCCGCCGTCCCCCTCGCAGAGCCAGAAGAACAGAAGCTTGAAGACGACGAAATCGGCGGCAGAAGACTCCTGTCTACATTTAAGGTAGCACACAGCACCGCAGCTGTGCGCCATTGCTCCCAGCACACTTACACACTCCGGTCACTGTAGGGTGTAGGGTGCAGGGCGCTGGGGAGGGGGGGGGGGGCGCCCTGGGCAGCAATTGAAGTACCTTTTGGCAATAAAAATACATATATACAGTCTGGCACTGTATATATGTAAAAACCCCCGCCATTTTTTCACACTGAAAGCGGGACAGAAGCCCGCCGCTGAGGGGGCAGGGCCTTCTTCCTCAGCACACCAGCGCCATTTTCTATTCACAGCTCCGCTGGAAAGAAGCTCCCCAGGCTCTCCCCTGCAGTATCCAGATACACAAAGGGTGAAAAGAGGGGGGGGGGGGGGGGGCACATAAATTTAGGCGCAAATTTGTATATACAGCAGCTACTGGGTAAACACTGAGTTGTAGTGTAATCCCTGGGTTATATAGCGCTGGGGTGTGTGCTGGCATACTCTCTCTCTGTCTCTCCAAAGGGCCTTGTGGGGGAACTGTCTTCAAATAGAGCATCCCCTGTGTGTGTGGTGTGTCGGTACGCGTGTGTCGACATGTCTGAGGTAAAAGGCTCCCCTAAGGAGGAGGAGAGAGCAAATATGTGTGTGAGAGGGTGTCTCCGTCGACAACGCCGACACCTGTTTGGATATGTGTAAGTGCTGAGGTGAATTTATTGCACAAAAGATTAGAGAACAGACAGGAAATCTACCCATGTCTGTCCCTATGTCGCAGAGACCTTCAGAGTCTCACAATGATCACTATCCAAAATAATACACACTGATATTGACACAGAGTTTGACTCCAGTGTCGACTACGATAATGCAAAGTTACAGCCAAAATGGCTGAAAAGTATTCAATATATGATTATTGTAATAAAAGATGATTTGCATATCACTGATGATTCATTTGTCCCTGACACAAGGGTACACATGTTTAAGGGGAAGAAAGCTGAGGTAAATTTCCCTCCTCTCATGAGGAAAAAGGGCGGGAATCTCCAGACAAGAAACTGCAGCTTCCCACATGGAATTCTCAGACAGTATCCTTTCCCCACTAGGGCCAGGATGTGATGGGAATCTTCCCCTAGGGTGTCACGTTTGTCCAGACGGTAGCACTAGCTGTTCTCAGGGATCCTGCAGATAGCGTGCACAGTCTAGTACACTACTCAGACCGGCGATTGTGTCGGCATGGGTTTATAGCGCTGTGGCAGCGTGGACAGGTACCTTATCAGCAGAGATTGAGACCCTAGTATGCATATAGATATATATCTATATATGTATATATATAGATATATACATATTGAAGATGCTGTCTTAAGATAGATATATATATATATATAAAACATGCCCAAAGAGACATGAGTATACTGGGTCCTGGAGTCAAAGCTATGTCGATTTCTGCTTGACGTGTCCTGTAGAATATGCACTGGACAGGTGATGCCGACTTAAGAGGCATATGGAAGGCTGAGGATTGTGTGGAGAACGGTTCTCGGACCTGGTCTCCGCAGCTTTAGCTGGTAAATTCTAATATTTTGCCTTATATTCCTGCACAGCCTAGGAAAGCACGACATTATCAAATGCAGCCTTTCGAATAAAGAAATAAGAAAGTCCGAGGTGCGTCCTTTCTTGCCAGAGGCGGCGGCAGAGGAAAGAAGCTGCACAACACAGCTAGTTCCCAGGAACAGAAGTCCTCCCCGGCCTCTACAAAATCCACCGCATGTCGCTGGGGCTCCACAGGCGGAGCTAGGCCCGGTGGGGGCACGCCTTCGTAAGTTCAGCCACAAGTGGGTTCACTCCCTGTTAGATCCCTGGGCGATCGATATTGTGTCTCAGGGATATAAGCTGGATTTTGAGAAGATGCCCCCTCACCGACGGCCTTGCCGGCTTCCCCCCACGAGAGGGAAACAGTGTTAACTGCAATTCACAAATTGTATCTTCAACAGGCGGTGGTCAAGGTTCCCCTCCTTCAACAAGGAGGGGGTTATTATTCGACCATGTTGTAGTCCCGTAACCTGTGGGACCCATATTGAATTTAAAATCCCTGAACATATACCTGAAAAGGTTCAAGTTCACGTTGAAATCGCTAAGAGCGGTTATTGCAAGTCTGAAAGGTGACTCGGAACAAAAAGGATGCATACCTTCAGGTCCCCATTTATCCACCTCATCAGGCGTACCTCAGAATTACGGTACGGGATTGTCATTACCAATTTCAGAGGTTGCCGTTTGGTCTCTCCACGGCCTTGAGAATGTTCACCAAGGTAATGGCGGAAATGATGGTGCTCCTGCGGAAGCAAGGTGTCACTATTATCACGTACTTGGACGATCTCCTCATAAAAGCGAGATCAAGAGAGCAGTTGCTGAACAGCGTATCACTTTCTCTGGAAGTGTAACGGCAACACGGCTGGATTCTATATATTCCAAAGTCGCAGTGGGTTCTTACAGCTCATCTGCTTCTCCTAGGCATGATCCTAGACACAGACCAGAAAAGGGTTATCTCCCGATAGAGAGAGCTAAGGAGCTCGTGACACTGGTCAGGAATCTATTAAAACCAAAACAGGGGTCAGTGCATCACTGCACTCGAGTCCTGGGAAGGAGGGTGGCCTCATACAAGGCCATTCCCTTCGGCAGGTTCCATACAAGGTCCTTCCAATGGGACTTACTGGACAAATGGTCCGGATCACATCTTCAGATGCATCGGTTAATCACCCTATCCCCCAGGGCCAGGGTGTCTCTTCTGTGGTGGCTGCAGAGTGCTCATCTTCTCGAGGGCCGCAGGTTCGGCATACAGGACTGGGTCCTGGTGACCACGGACGCAAGCCTCCGCGGATGGGGGGCAGTCACTCAGGGAAGAAACTTCCAAGGGCTGTGGTCAAGTCAGGAGACTTGTCTGCACATAAATATACTGGAACTAAGGGCCATATACAACGCCCTGAGTCAAGCGGAGCCCCTGCTTCGAGACCAACCAGTGCTGATTCAGTCAGACAACATCACGGCGGTCGCCCATGTAAACCGCCAGGGCGGCACAAGAAGCAGGGTGGCAATGGCGGAAGCCACAAAGATTCTTCGTTGGGCGGAGAATCACGTGCAAGCACTGTCAGCAGTGTTCATTCCGGGAGTGGACAACTGGGAAGCAGATTTCCTCAGCAGACACGACCTCCACCCGGGAGAGTGGGGACTTCATCAAGAAGTCTTCACACAGATTGCAAATCGATGGGAACTGCCACAGGTGGACATGATGGCGTCCCGCCTCAACAAAAAGCTAAAAAGATATTGCGCCAGGTCAAGGGACCCTCAGGCGATAGCTGTGGACGCTCTAGTGACACCGTGGGTGTTCCAGTCGGTATATGTGTTTCCTCCTCTTCCTCTCATACCAAAGGTGCTGAGAATTGTAAGAAAAAGAGGAATGAGAACAATACTCATTGTTCCGGATTGGTACCCGGAACTGCAAGAAATGCGCACAGAGGACCCATGGCCTCTGCCTCTCAGACAGGACCTGCTGCAACAAGGGCCCTGTCTGTTCCAATGCTTACCGCGGCTGCGTTTGACGGCATGGCTGTTGAACGCTGGATCCTAGCGGTAAAAGGCATTCCGGATGAAGTTATTCCTACGCTGATAAAGGCTAGGAAGGACGTGACCACAAAGGATTATCACCGTATATGGCGAAAATATGTTGCTTGGTGTGAGGCCAGGACGGCCCCTACAGAGGAATTCCAGCTGGGTCGATTCCTGCACTTCCTACAGTCAGGAGTGTCTATGGGTCTAAAATTAGGGTCCATAAGGGTCCAGATTTCGGCCCTATCCATTTTCTTTCAAAAAGAACTGGCTTCACTGCCTGAGGTTCAGACGTTTGTTAAGGGAGTGCTGCATATTCAACCCCCTTTTGTGCCACCAGTGGCACCTTGGGATCTTAACGTTGTGTTGGATTTCCTGAAATCCCACTGGTTTGAGCCACTTAAGACCGTGGAACTAAAGTATCTCGCGTGGAAAGTGGTCATGCTGTTGGCCTTAGCATCGGCTAGGCATGTGTCAGAATTGGCGGCTTTGTCATGTAAAAGCCCCTATCTGATCTTCCATATGGACAGGGCAGAATTGCGGACTCGTCCCCAATTTCTCCCAAAGGTGGTATCATCGTTTCATTTGAACCAACCTATTGTGGTGCCTGCGGCTACTCGGGACTTGGAGGACTCCAAGTTGCTGGACGTAGTCAGGGCTTTGAAAATATATTTTTCTAGAACGGCTGGAGTCAGGAAGACTGACTCGCTGTTTATCCTGTATGCACCCAACAAGCTGGGTGCTCCTGCTTCAAAGCAAACTATTGCTCGCTGGATCTGTAGCACGATTCAGCTGGCTCATTCTGCGGCTGGATTGCCGCATCCAAAATCAGTAAAAGCCCATTCCACAAGGAAGGTGGGCTCTTCTTGGGCGGCTGCCCGAGGGGTCTCGGCTTTACAGCTTTGCCGAGCGGCTACTTGGTCGGGTTCACACACCTTTGCAAAGTTCTACAAGTTTGATACCCTGGCTGAGGAGGACCTCTTGTTTGCTCATTCGGTGCTGCAGAGTCATCCGCACTCTCCCGCCCGTTTGGGAGCTTTGGTATAATCCCCATGGTCCTTACGGAGTTCCCAGCATCCACTAGGACGTCAGAGAAAATAAGAATTTACTCACCGGTAATTCTATTTCTCGTAGTCCGTAGTGGATGCTGGGCGCCCGTCCCAATTGCGGACTTTCTGCAATACGTGTATATAGTTATTGCTTAAATAAAGGTTATTGTTATGAGCCATCCGTTGAGTGATGCTCAGTTATTGTTCATACTGTTAACTGGGTAAGGTTATCACAAGTTGTACGGTGTGATTGGTGTGGCTGGTATGAGTCTTACCCTGGATTCCAAAAATCCTTTCCTTGTAATGTCAGCTCTTCCGGGCACAGTTTCCCTAACTGAGGTCTGGAGGAGGGGCATAGAGGGAGGAGCCAGTGCACACCAGATAGTACCTAATCTTTTATTTGGAGTGCCCAGTCTCCTGCGGAGCCCGTCTATTCCCCATGGTCCTTACGGAGTTCCCAGCATCCACTACGGACTACGAGAAATAGAATTACCGGTGAGTAAATTCTTATTTTCTCCCTCATGGAGAGGGTCAGGTAGGCAAGTATGGTACAATGGCACCTGCAATGTGAGTTTGTGGGATTTACAGATACTGATTTACAGTATGGACGATGTGTTCATGCACAATCTCTATAAATGCCACTGATTTCAGAATGGATTACAGCACAATGAATAAACAAATGATTTAGCAAACTAAGGATAATTGTTTGACAGACTGCATATGATACACAAGATCCAGCGATGTGTGTGTTTTGTTGCAGAAGAAGTAGTCATCCATGAGTTTGCTACGCTCTGCCTGGCTCACATGGCTGTTGAGTACACAAGTAAAGCAAGAATATTTGAACTGAATGGGCTGGAGAATCTCATCCGCTTGTTAGGCAGCCCAGACCCCGATGTTAAGAAGAATTCTGTTGAGTGCATTTATTTGTTGGCACAGGTAAACATGTGTTGGTGTACCAATCAAACTGCTGCCTTATGGTACAGTATCCTATAGCAGTACAGTAATGTGGGCAAACAAACGCAGTACTCCTAGGGGCATATTTTATTATCTGGAATTGGTCCTGACAGATATAATTTTGTAACATAGCTTAATACAGTAATAACAGATTAAAGATTGCTGCCCCGGCATTTACCATTACACACATGCAGGGACAATGGCTCCGATTAAAGCCAGGCCCTGCAATATGTAGTAAGTAAAGCAATCACTAATGCAATCCAGTTACTTCTGGGTTTGGATAATGACTGCATTAGTGCACATGCACGGGCATCAGTATGTACCAGGGTTGGACTGGCCCACAATGCATACTTGCCTACCTGACCCTTTCCATGAGGGAGAAAATGCTCTGTTCCTGGACTTTCCTGGTAATGTATGATTGCCATCACCTGTGGTGAGCTAGGTAATTGATAAGAAAGGTGTTTCACCACAGGTGATGGCAATCATACATTACCAGGAAAGTCCAGGAACAGAGCATTTTCTCCCTCATGGAAAGGGTCAGGTAGGCAAGTATGCCACAATGAAGCTGGGGAAATCCCTGGTGGACCCCACAACTTGAGGGCCCCACCTCTGTGGTGGCTGGCCACGCCCCTTAAGCATGGGCCCCTACCACTGCCTTCCCCTGGTGGGCCCTTCATGTTAGCAAACCAAAAAAGTTAGCAATTGGGCAAAATCATGTTGTACTGTAGGTGGGGCAGATGTAACATGTGCAGAGAGAGTTATATTTGGGTGGGTTATATTGTTTCTGTTCATGGTAAATACTGTCTGCTTAATTTCTACACTGCAATTTAGATTTCAGTTTGAACACACCCCACCCAACTCTCTCTGCACATGTTACATCTGCCCCACCTGCAGTACAACATGGTTTTGCCCAATTGCTAACTTTTTTGGTTTGCTAACAAACCTAAATAAGGTCCCCAGTCTGATACTGGTATGTGCTCAATCATTTGAAATCTAATTTAACTTCAAGTGTAACCCATTTCTGGTAATTCAGCTTTATAGGTTTATGTGGAGCTATACAGTCATGTATCTTTTACTTTTGTGTTATTTCTCCAATATAAAAGACACCCCAAGGACACCACATATATTTTTATTATCCTTCCAATGCAGGACTTCCAAAGTCGCTGTGCAATCTGTGAGCACAATGCTGTCCCTGCTTTGTTGGAGCTGCTGACGTCAGATTATCCTCTCATTCAGCTGCTGTCTCTGAAAGCCCTGTGCAGTATCAGCTGCGAGGCAGAGTGCAGGTTAGCTCTAAAAGACAACCAAGCTCTGGATCACCTTATCAAAATCTTGGAAGCAAAGGTACGTTTTATACCACTCGCCTACAGCAGTACATGTAAAAGGCACTTGCAATTCAAGCTTTATTTTGAATATTCTACTGCAAAATAATAGTTTCCCACTGGGATATATGTTATACTTAATGATCACTGTGTTAATGATGAAGTGTAAATGTGACAATATATGATGAGGTGTAGAATGTGATTATGTATCACTGCACGTATATAGAAAAAGTGTAAATTGCACAGAAATTATAGTAGGGAGAAATATAGTTGCTCACATTCCCCAGACACTTGGGAACAAACCCAATACCGATATTTGAAACAAAATACTGCAATATTATAAATAGGAAAAATTGCAACCTGGAGGATTATACTACATCAGGCAAATATTACAGATGTCTAGATCCATTTTCTATGATACAAGAAAACACCTATTGTCCAAACATTGCTTGCATTCAAAACTGTACCGCAATGGTGGTAGCAATTTACTGAATGTACTGTAGGATAGAGAAGGAAAAAATGTGTGTATAATAGGATTTTAATACCTACCGGTAAATCCTTTTCTCGTAGAGGATGCTGGAGACACTTCAAGAACCATGGGGTATAGACGGGATCCGCAGGAGACATGGGCACTTTAAGACTTTGAAGGGGTGTGAACTGGCTCCTCCCTCTATGCCCCTCCTCCAGACTCCAGTTATAGAAACTGTGCCCAGGGAGACGGACATTTAGAGGAAAAGGATTTATTGTTAAACTAAGGTGAGATACATACCAGCTCACATCACAAACACGCCGTACAACATGGCAATTAACAGAACTCCAGTCAACGGCATGAACAATGTCAGTAACAGGCTGAATATAACAGAAACACAACCTGTGTGTAAACATAACTAATAACTGCAGATAGAGTCCGCATTGGGACGGGCGCCCAGCATCCTCTACGGACTAAGAGAAAAGGATTTACCGGTAGGTATTAAAATACTATTTTCTCATATGTCCTAGAGGATGCTGAGTCACTTCAAGAACCATGGGGTTTATACCAAAGCTCAAGAACGGGCGGGAGAGTGCGGATTACTCTGCAGCACCGATTGACCAAACAAGAGGTCCTCCTTAGCTAGGGTATCAAACTTGTAAAACTTTGCAAAAGTGTTTGAACCCGACCAAGTAGCTGCTCGGCAAAGCTGTAATGCCGAGACCCCCTGGGCAGCCGCACAGGATGAGCCCACCTTTCTGGTAGAATAGGCCTTCACCAATTTCGGTAACGGCAATCCAGCCATAGAATGAGCTTGCTGAATCGTATTACAGATCCAGTGTGCAATAGTCTGCTTGGAAGCAGGAGCCCCAATCTTGTTGGGATCATACAGGACAAACAGAGCCTCCGTTTTCCTAATCTGAGCCGTTCTGGCTACATACATTTTCAAAGCTCTGACCACATCTAGAGACTTCGATTCCACTAAGGCGTCAGTAGCCACTGGCACCACAATAATTTGGTTTACGTGAAACGATGACACCACTTTTGGCAGAAAAGCAGCCAATTCAGACATCCGCCTTGCAGAGGCCAAGGCCAACAGCATGATTACTTTCCAAGTGACGAATTTCAACTCTACCTTACGTAAAGGTTCAAACCAATGAGATTGCAGGAACTGCAACACCACGTTAAGATCCCATGGTGCCATCGGGGGTACAAAGGGAGGTTGGATGTGCAGCACACCTTTCACGAAAGTCTGAACTTCCGGAAGAGAGGCCAATTCTCTTTGAAAGAAAATTGATAAGGCTGAAATTTGTACTTTAATTGAGCCTAACTTTAGGCCCGCATCCACACCTGCTTGCAGAAAATGGAGAAAACGGCCCAGCTGAAATTCTTCCGTAGGAGCCTTCTTGGATTCACACCAAGACACATATTTTCTCCAAGTCCTGGTACACGCACGGCCCCTGCTGTAACTGATCCTCTCGTAGAGGAAGAGGCCAGGGATCTCCTATGAGCAATTCCTGAAGATCTGGATACCAGGCCCTCCTTGGCCAGTCTGGAACAATGAGGATTGCATGAACCCTTGTTCTTCTTATGATCTTTATCACTTTTGGAATGAGTGGGATCGGAGGGAACACATATATACCGACTGAAACACCCACGGTGTCACCAGTGCGTCCACCCAGGGCCGGTTCTTAGTCTTGTGGCGCCCCGGGCAAAATATGGGGGCGTGGCTTCGAATGGGGGCGTGGCCACGACGCTGAAAGAAAAAAATAAATTAAAAAAAGTATACTTACCATCCCCGTTCCTGATCCAGACCGCTGCAGACCCCCATCCGCCGGCGGCGCCGCTCTTCTCCTCTCTTCGATCTATGGGAGAGACGTTATTACGTCTCTCCCATAGAACAGCATAGACACTAGAGGTCAATTATGACCTCTAGTGTCTGTGCCACTGTGCTGTGCGGTGCGCGATGACGTCATCGCGCATCGCACAGCAAAGGTCCTCTACATGAAGGGAAACTAGACGTTTGCTGTGCGGTGCGCGATGATGTCATCGCGCACCACACAACTAAAGTCCTCTCAATGAAGGGAAACTAGACGCTACGCGTCTGGTTCCCTTCAAAGCGGGGGGGGGGCACAGCAGGGCACTGCGGGGGGCACAGTGGCGGATCTTGCCCTGGTGCGGCGCCCTCCGGAAGGCGGCGCCCCGGGCAAAAGTACCACTTGCCCGTGGCAAGAACCGCCACTGCGTCCACCGCTATTGCTTGAGGGTCCCTCGACCTGGAACAATATCTCGGAAGTTTCTTGTTGAGGCGAGACGCCATCATGCCTATTTGAGGAATTCCCCAACGACTTGTCACTTCTGCAAAGATCTCTTGATGCAGACCCCACTCTCCCGGATGGAGATCGTGTCTGCTGAGGAAGTCTGCTTCCCAGTTGTCCACACCCGGAATGAAGACCGCTGACAGAGCGCTTACATGCCTTTCTGCCCAGCGGAAAACTTTTGTGGTCTCTGCCATTGCCGCTCTGCTCTTTGTTTTGCCCTGGCGGTTTATGTACGCCACTGCTAAGTTGTCCGACTGAATCAAGACGGGCAGATCGTGAAGAAGATGTTCCGCTTGCAGGAGGCCGTTGTAAATGGCCCTTAATTACAGAATGTTTATGTGTTTATGTGTAGACATGCTTCCTGGCTTGACCATTTTCCCTGGAAATTTTCCCCCTGTGTGACTGCACCCCAGCCTTGGAGGCTCGCAACCGTGGTCACCAGGATCCAGTCCTGGATCCCGGACCTGCGTCCCTCTAGGAGGTGAGAGCTGTGCAGCCACCACAGGAGTGAGATTCTGGTCTTGGACGACAGGATTATCTGTCGGTGCATGCGCAGATGGGACCCGGACCACTTGTCCAACAGATCCCACTGAAACACTCTGGCATGGAATCTGCCAAATGGAATGGCCTTGTAGGCCGCCACCATCTTCCCCAGCAATCGAGTGCATTGATGGATCGACACTCTCGTTGGCTTCAGAATTTGTTTGACCAGACTCTGAATTTCCAGAGCCTTCTCCTCTGGAAGAAAAACTCTCTGTAATTCTGTGTCCAGAATCATTCCCAAAACCGACAGTCGTTTCGTCGGACTCAACTGTGACTTTGGCAAGTTCAGGAGCCAACCATGTTGTTGCAGAACTGTCAGGGAAATCGTAATGTTCTGCAGTAATCTGTCCCTGGATCTCGCCTTTATCAGCAGATCGTCCAAGTACGGGATAATTGTGACTCCATGCTTGCGCAGGAGAACCATAATTTCCGCCATAACTTTGGTGAAAATCCTCGGAGCCGTGGATAGACCAAACGGCAACGTCTGAAATTGGTAATGACAATCCTGAATCGCAAACCTCCGATAAACCTGATGCGGAGGATATATGGGGACGTGTAAGTAGGCATCCTTCATGTCGACCGACACCATAAAATCCCCTTCCTCCAGACTGGAGATCACTGCTCCGGAGAGATTCCACCTTGAATTTGAATTTTTTCAGATAGAAATTGAGGGATTTTAGGTTCAGAATTGGTCTGAACGAGCCGTCCGGCTTCGGGACCACGAAGAGGCTCGAATAAAAACCTTCTCCCTGTTGTGACGGGGGCACCTTGACAATGACTTGATTTTGACACAGCTTTTGTATCGCATCGCATACTACCTCCCTGTCCGGAAGAGAAACTGGTAAGGCTGATTTGAAAAATCGCAGAGGGGGAACGTCTTGAAACTCCAGTTTGTACCCTTGGGACACTATTTCTAACACCCAGACGAAGAGTTGGAGACGTGCCCCCACCGGTGCGGTCTCCCGCAGAGGAGTCCCAGCGTCATGCGGTGGATTTGGCAGAAGCCGGAGAGGACTCCTGGGAACCTGCCACAGCCGGTGACCTTTTTCCCTTTCCCCTTCCTCTAAAAGCAAGGAAGGAAGACCCTCATGCTTTTTTGTATTTATTGGGCCGAAAGGACTGCATCTGATAGTGGTGCATTTTCTTTTGTTGTGCAGGAACATTAGGTAAAAATAATGACTTACCCGCGGTAGCCGTAGATACCAGGTCAGCGAGGCCGTCACCAAACAAGACACACCTTTATACGGCAGAGACTCCATAGCCTTCTTAGAGTCAGCATCAGCATTCCATTGATGAATCCACAATGCTCTTCTGGCTGAGACTGCCATGGCATTGGCCCTTGATCCCAAAAGGCCAATGTCTCTCGCAGCTTCCATTAGGTAGGCTGCAGCGTCCCTGATATAACCCAGTGTCAAAAGAATGCTATCCCTATCCAGGGTATCTATCTCAGATGACAAGTTATCTGCCCACTTTTCAATAGCGCTACTCACCCACGCCGAAGCAACGGCAGGTCTGAGTAGCGTACCTGTAGTGACATAAATGGATTTCATTGTATTTTCCTGCTTACGATCCGCGTTTCTTTAGGGCTGCCGTGACAGGGGACGGAAGCGCCACCTTTTTGGATAGACGTGACAGAGCCTTGTCTACAGTGGGGGGTGACTCCCACTTTTCCCTATCCCCAGAGGGGAACGGATACGCCACCGGAATTCTCTTGGGAATCTGAAACTTCTTGTCAGGATTTTCCCAAACCTTTTCAAAAAGTGCGTTCAGTTCATGAGAGGGAGGAAACGTTACCTCAGGTTTCTTTTCTTTAAACATACAGACCCTAGTATCAGGAACAGCAGGATCCTCCGTGATATGTAACACGTCTTTTATCGCCACAATCATGTACTGAAGGCTCTTAGCCAGTTTAGGATTTAATCTAGCATCACTATAGTCGACACTGGAGTCAGATTCCGTGTCGGTATCTGTATCTGCTATCTGGGTAAATGAACGCTTTTGTGACCCCGAGGGGGTCTTGACCTGTGACAACACATCCTCCACGGATTTTTCCATGCCTGGTTCTGAGACTCAGACTTATCCAATCTTTTATTAATCTGAGCCACATTTGCATTCAAAGCACTCAAAACATTCACCCAATCAGGAGTCGGCGGTGCCGACATGGTCACTCCCACAGCCGTTTCTGTCCCTACTCCAGCCTCCTCCTGAGAAGAGCACTCAGCCTCAGACATGCCGACACACATGTACCGACACCCACAGACACACTGGGCATATAGGGGACAGACCCACAGTAAAGCCTGTCAGAGAAACACAGAGGGAGTTTGCCAGCTCACAACCCAGCGCTTATCCCGGTTCTGAAAACCCTTATACAAAGCCTCAGACCTGTTAGCGCTTTTATAAATACATATATAGCACCAAAATATCTGTGCCGCCCCCCTGCTTTGCACCCTGTTACTTGATACAGCAGTGTAGAGGAAGGACCAGCAGCAGCTCTGTGAAGAGAAAATGGTGCTGGTGAGAGCTGTGAGGGCTAAGCCACGCCCCCTTAATGGGGCGCTTCAGCCCCGCTATTTTTCAAAATATTTATACTGGCGGGGGTTCAGATTTAGCACTTAAAAACCACCTTGCCAGTCTTGTATGAGGGTTTTAATGCTGCCCAGGGCGCCCCCCCTCCCGCGACCTGCACCCTGTAGTGCCGCTGTGTGTGGGAGCATCGCGCGCAGCGCGGCCGCTGTGCGGTGCCTCAAAGCAGTCACTGAAGTCTTCTGATCTTCTACTCACCTGTCTTCTGACTTCTGGCTCTGCAAGGGGGGTGAGGGCGGGCTCTGGGAACGAGCATCTAGGCGAACCTAGCGATCAGACCCTCAGGAGCTAATGGTGTCCTGTAGCCAAAGAAGCAGAGCCTTGAAACTCACAGAAGTAGGTCTGCTATTCTCCCCTCAGTCCCACGAAGCAAGGAGACTGTTGCCAGCAGGTCTTCCTGAAAATAATAAACCTAACAAAAGTCTTTTTCAGAGAAACTCAGGAGAGCTCATCAGTGTGCATCCACAGATTCTAAACTGGAGTCTGGAGGAGGGGCATAGATGGAGGAGCCAGTTCACACCCCTTCAAAGTCTTAAAGTGCCCATGTCTCCTGCGGATCCCGTCTATACCCCATGGTTCTTGAAGTGTCCCCAGCATCCTCTAGGACGTATGAGAAATATATGAGGCAGGTTGACCCAAGCGGAGTTGAGAAGGGTGAGGCACCTGTACCCGCACTGATCATCAGTGACCAGCAGGAGACTGGCAGTAGGAGACCTTAACACACCACAGAAACAGAAGTGTCTGCAGCTGCTGCTGGTCTACTGGATCATGTAAGCAGAGCAAATTTATGGGGAAGCTGCATTCAACAGGCTGCAGGGTCAGAGCTAGACATTTTGGCGCCCTGTGCCAGAAAGAGAATTGGTGCTCACCTTCCCCCCTATATTTAAAACAGGGACAGTGCGCATCGAATGTGTGTGGCAAAAATATAGGGACATGGCTTCATGGGAAAGGGGCATGGTCACAATATAATACCAATTCATATTATGCCTCACAGTAGTCTCCATTATTCAAATTACGCCACACTGTAGTGCCACTTATATGCACTGCTCCAGGTAGAGTCCCTTTTACACATAACACATTACTCCAGGTAGAGTCCCTTTTACACATTGCTTCAGGTAGAGTCCCCTTTACATATTTCAGCAGGTAGAGCCCATATCACACATCCAGGTAAAGCCCCCTTTACATGTGTGTGTGTGTGTGTGTGTGTGTGTGTTTCTGTCTGTCTGTCTGTCATTATACTTACATTATGCTCCGAAGCACCAGCCAGGAGGGGCGGGCTGTAATGAAGGATGGGAATCTGCAGCACTGCCTGGCTACCTATGTCACAAATAGAGGGGCGCTGCAGCTACAGTACCATGCGGCAGACGGACACACATAGGGCCTAATTCAGCATGGGTTGTAGTTGTACGAAAAATTGCACAACTAAAACCCTTTACACTGATATGCGTGGGGACGCAGTTTAAGACCTTGCACATGCACGCACCTGCGTGCGCGCATGCACACAGGTGCTGAAATCGCTCAACAACGATTTCAGCAACATTGCGATTTATGCTGAATCACCCCCATAGTGTTGAGGCTGCTGCCAGCGGTTCTGCGCAAAAAGTGCATTTTTCGCTGTGTGTCAGGCACCGATGGCACAGGGGTAGTTTGGCACCATGCAGGGTTTTGCAGAGGAGGGGGGCACAGTGGCTGGGAGAGAACACGGGGGTGGGGTTTACACAATAACTGGGTGACACAGTGACTGGTACAGAACACAGAGGGGGTGTGACAGATGATGAGGGGGTAACACAGTGACAGAACATGGAGGGGTTGTGCGACATAGTGACAGAACACGGGGATGGTGACACAGTGATAGAACACTGGGGGGGGTGACAGTGACAGAACACGGGGGGTGGTGACACAGTGACAGAACACGGGGGGTGGTGACACAGTGACAGAACACGGGGGGTGGTGACACAGTGACAGAACACGGGGGTGGGGTTTACACAATAACTGGGTGACACAGTGACTGGTACAGAACACAGAGGGGGTGTGACAGATGATGAGGGGGTAACACAGTGACAGAACATGGAGGGGTTGTGCGACATAGTGACAGAACACGGGGATGGTGGCACAGTGATAGAACACGGGGGGGGGGGTGACAGTGACAGAACACGGGGGGGTGACACAGTGACAGAACACGGGGGGGTGACACAGTGACAGATCACGGAGGGGGGGGGGTGACACAATGACAGAACATGGGGGGGGGGGGTTGACCCAGTGACAGAACATGGGGGGTGACAGTGACAGAACACGGGGTGGTGACTCAGTGACGAAACACGGGGGGGGGGGGGTGACACAGTGACAGAACATGGGGGGGTGACACAGTGGCAGAACACGGGGGGGGGGAGGATGACAGTGACAGAACACGGGGGGGGGGGGTGACACAGTGATAGAACACAGGGGGGGGGGGGGTGTTGCACAGTGACAAATATGTGGGTGAGGGGGGGGACCGCAAGACTTCAATGTATCTGCACTATCAATGAGATCTCGTGCCCTCAGCCAGGCCTGATCTCACCCACTGTCAGTGTGTTGGGAGGCTAGGGGCACCAATCTCATATTATACCACCCTTAACCTAAAAACATTCGGGCACCCGTACACACACCTACACACTTTCTTTCTCTCACTCACTCTTTTCCATACACTTACTGATCTTTCTTGCTGTCAGTCTTGCTGTATGGATGGCAGGCAGCAGGATCTGCAGCAGCCTGTTCCCGTGTAGCTCCTCCCCCTTAGGGCCCGCATAGCTCTGCCCGCTCTGCGCCATGTAGCCACGCCCCCTTTGCCCGAACCCAGCCGCTGTCGCAGGGGAGGGGGAAGGAGTAGGCTCCAAGCTGCCAGCACTGCTGTCTGTCACTGTGACAGGCACTGAGCCACAGCAGCCGACAGCAGCAGAGGAGGCAGGTGGCGCACTGGCGCAACAGGGATGCAAAGCAGGGAGTGCTTCTCCTGCCTGGCGCCTACCTGCTTTGCATGCCTTTGCTGAGCGGGTAGCGCGGGGCTTGTGTATATATATATAGGGAAAATGAGAATGGTCAATGCGCTACGTCCCTCCACCTTCAATGGGGTAGGTAGGATCTTCTTTGATCTGTCGACTAGTGCACACAAATTCCACAAGCGAAATTGTGGATGGCTGCTCAGTCCTTCAAAGGGCCACTAGGTTCAGTGGCTGGGAAATCTGTAAAAAAAGAGGAGGAGGACAAGCGCCTGATGGTGCAGTAATTTCACACTTGGTTTAGTGACGCGACAACACTCATAAAGGTAATCTGCGTACCAGATGAGGGATTTTTTATCATGCTAAGCCGCCGCCTACTGGGAGTGAATCTTAGCTTGGCAAAATTGCGAACTAAAGATTCTCAAAATTGCGAATAGAAATTTCTAAGCAGTTTTTGAGTAGCTCGACACTTACTCTGCCACTGCGATCAGTTCACTCAGTTTCGTTCCTGGTTTGACGTCGCAAACACACCCAGCGTTCGCCCAGACACTCTCCAGCCACTCCCAGAAACAGCAGCGTTTTTTCACACTCCCATAAAACGGCCAGTTTCCGCCCAGAAACACCCACTTCCTGTTAATCACACAACGATCACCAGAACGAAGAAAAAACCTTGTAATGCCGTGAGTAAAATACCAAACTTCTTAGCAAATTTACTTGGCGCAGCTGCAGTGCGAACATTGCGCATGCGCAGTTTGTGAAAAATCGCTGCGATGCGATGAAAAAGAACGAGCGAACAACTCGGAATGAGGGCCCATGTGCACTGCAGGAGTGGGGGGCAGATATAACCTGTGCAGAGAGAGTTAGGGTGTACACACGGTGCAATGCGCCGCACAGCCCGACATTGACTATATCGACGGGGCTGAATGCCAGCCCCACCGATATAGTCAATGGGCCTAATTCTGAGTTGATCGCAGCAGCACTTTTTTTAGCAGTTGGGCAAAACCATGTGCACTGCAGGAGGGGCAGATATAACATGTGCAGAGAGAGTTAGATTTGGGTGGGATGTGTTCAAACTGAAATCTAAATTGCAGTGTAAAAATAAAGCAGCCAGTTATTTCTCTTACGTCCTAGAGGATGCTGGGGACTCCGTAAGGACCATGGGGTAAAGGCGGGCTCCGCAGGAGACATGGGCACCTACAAAGAACTTTTAGTATGGGTGTGCACTGGCTCCTCCCTCCATGCCCCTCCTCCAGACCCCAGTTGGATCCTGTGCCCAGAGGAGAAGGGTGCACTGCAGAGAGCTCTCCTGAGTTTTCTGTGGAAAAATAATTTTGTTAGGTTTTTTATTTTCAGGGAGCACTGCTGGCAACAGGCTCCCTGCATCGTGGGACTGAGGGGAGAGGAGCAGACCTACTTAAATGATAGGCTTTGCGTCTTAGGCTACTGGACACCATTAGCTCCAGAGGGAGTCGGAACACAGGTCTCACCCTGGGGTTCGTCCCGGAGCCGCGCCGCCGTCCTCCTCACAGAGCCGGAAGATAGAAGCCGTGTGAGTATGAGAAGCAAGAAGACGTCAAAGGCGGCAGAAGACTTCAGATCTTCATGAGGTAAAGCGCGCAGCGGTAAGCTGCGCGCCATTGCTCCCACACACAGACACACAGAAAGCACTGATGGGTGTAGGGCGCGGGGAGGGGGGGGGGGCGCCCTGGGCAGCAATAAACCTCGTTTTTGGGCAAAAAGGGTCATATTAGGCTGCGGAGGCAGCAAATAGATGATCCCCCGCCATTTTATTAAACTTGAAGATGGACCGAAGCCCGCCACTGGAGGGGGCGGAGCTTGATCCCTCAGCACTAACCAGCGCCATTTTCTCCACAGAGGCTGCAGAGAACGATGGCTCCCCGGACTCTCCCCTGCTGAACACTTCAGAGGGCTGAAAAAGAGGAGGGAGGCACATTGGAGCGCAGTGAGTGGGAAGATTGGCATTATATAATAATATAAAAGCGCTGTCTGGATTTTCCAGTGTGAGTTTGGCGCCAGGTGTGTGCTGGCATACTCTCTCTCTGTCTCTCCTAGGGGCCTGGTTGGGGATTTGTCCCCTTATAGGTATATCCCTGTGTGTGTGTGGGGTGTCGGCATGTCTGAAGCGGAAGGCTTCTCCAAGGAGGAGGTGGAGCAGATGAGTGGTGTGTCCCCGTCGGTAGTGCCGACTCAGGAATGGATGGACATGTGGCATATGTTGAATGCAAGTGTGGCATCTTCACATAAGAGGCTAGATAAAGCTGAATCCAGGGAGGCATCAGGGGGTCAATCCTCGGATTGGACCGACTCACAGGGCCCGTCGGGGTCTCAAAAGCGTCCCTTGTCACTAATTGTGGACACAGATACTGACACGGACTCTGATTCCAGTGTCGACTATGATGAAGCTAGATTGCACCCTAAGGTGACAAAGAGTATTCAGTGTATGATTATTGCAATAAGAGATGTGTTGCATATTGCTGATAAACCCTCTGTTCCAGACACGAGGGTACACATGTTTAAGGGAAAGAAACAGATAATAAACCTTCCCCCATCTCATGAACTTAACGAGTTATCTGGAGTCTCCCAAGCTTTTTCAAATAAGAGACTGCAGATTCCCAAAAGAATTAATATGGCATACCCTTTCCCTACACAGGACATGGTACGTTGGGAATCCTCTCCCACTGTGGACAAGGCTTTAACACGCCTGTCCAAGAAAGTGGCGCTGCCATCTCCAGACACATCGGCCCTCAAGGACCCTGCGGACCGCAGGCAGGAGACTACATTAAAGTCTATTTATTCACATACTGGTGCTTTGCTCAGACCGGCAATTGCGTCGGCATGGGTATGTAGCGCAGTTGTAGCTTGGACAGATACCCTGTCGGCTGACCTTGATACCCTAGATAGGGATGCTATTTTGTTAACTCTAGCCCATATTAAAGACGCAGTCTTGTATATGAGAGACGCTCAAAGGGACATTGGGTTGCTGGGTTCCAGAACCAATGCCATGGCTATTTCAGCGAGACGATCCTTATGGACCCGCCAATGGACGGGTGATGCGGATTCGAAAAAGCATATGGAGGTTTTACCCTATAAGGGTGACATGTTGTTTGGGGATGGGCTCGCGGACCTGGTTTCCACAGCTACCGCGGGTAAATCTACCTTTTTACCTTTTATTCCCCAACAGCAAAAGAAAACTCCACAATATCACATGCAGTCCTTTCGGTCGCAAAAGTCCAGAAGAGGTCGAGGATCCTCCTTCCTTGCCAGAGGTAAGGGTAGAGGTAAGAGAACACCTGCTTCGGCTGGTGCCCAGGAACAGAAGTCCTCCCCGGCTTCTACAAAACCCACTGCATGACGCTGGGGCTACCCTGCGGGATTCCGCACCAGTGGGGGCACGCCTTCGACTCTTCAGCCAGGTCTGGGTCAGGTCAGACGTGAATCCTTGGGCGTTGGAAATAGTTTCCCAAGGCTACAAACTGGAATTCGAAGAGGTGCCCCCACGCCGATTTTTCAAGTCGGCCTTACCAGCTTCTACCTCAGAGCGGGATGTAGTGTTAGCTGCAATTCAAACGCTGTGTCAACAGCAAGTAATTATCTGGGTTCCCCTGAACCAACAGGGAAAAGGGTACTATTCGACCCTCTTTATGGCCCCGAAGCCGGATGGTTTGGTCAGACCCATTTTAAATCTAAAATCCCTAAACCTGTACTTGAAAAGATTCAAATTCAAGATGGAATCGCTCCGAGCGGTAATAGCCAGCCTGGAGGGGGGAGGGGGGGGGGGATTTTATGGTGTCACTGGACATAAAGGATGCTTACCTTCATGTCCCCATATATCCCTCTCATCAGGAGTACCTGAGATTCGCTGTACAGGATTGTCATTACCAGTTTCAGACGTTGCAGTTTGGGCTTTCCACGGTCCCAAGGATTTTCACCAAGATAATGGCGGAAATGATGGTGGTCCTGCGCAAGCAAGGAGTCACAATTATCCCATACTTGGACGATCTCCTGATAAAGGCGAGATCAAAAGAGCAATTGCTGAGAAACGTGTCACTCTCTCTGAGAGTACTCCAGCAACACGGTTGGATTCTCAATCTACCGAAGTCACAGTTGGTTCCAACAACTCTACTAGCGTTCCTAGGTATGATACTGGACACGGAACAAAAGAAGGTTTTTCTCCCGTTGGAAAAAGCCCATGACATCCAGAACATGGTCAGAGACCTGCTAAAGCCAAAAAGAGTGTCAGTTCATCAATGCACTCGTGTTCTGGGGAAAATGGTGGCAGCCTACGAGGCCATCCCCTTCGGTAGGTTCCATGCGAGGACGTTTCAATGGGACCTTTTGGACAAATGGTCCGGGTCCCATCTACAATTACATCAAAAGATAACACTGTCCCCCAGGGCCAGGGTGTCTCTTCTATGGTGGCTGCAAAGTGCTCACCTCCTAGAGGGTTGCAGATTCGGCATTCAGGACTGGGTTCTGGTAACCACGGACGCGAGCCTCTGAGGATGGGCTGCAGTCACCCAAGGAAGAAATTTTCAAGGACTATGGACAAGCCAGGAGTCCTGCCTGCACATCAACGTGTTGGAATTAAGGGCCATATACAACGGCCTTCGACAAGCGGAGAGTCTTCTTCGCAACCTACCGGTGCTGATTCAATCGGACAATGTCACAGCAGTGGCTCATGTGAACCGCCAAGGCGGGACAAGGAGCAGAGTCGCGATGGCAGAAGCCACCAGGATTCTTCGCTGGGCGGAAAATCACATAAGCGCTCTGTCACCTGTCTTCATTCTGGGTGTGGACAACTGGGAGGCAGACTTCCTCAGCAGACACGATCTCCATCCAGGAGAGTGGGGACTTCATCAAGAAGTCTTTGCAGAGATAACGGGTCTTTGGGGAGTTCCTCAAATAGACATGATGGCGTCACGCCTCAACAAGAAGCTTCGGAGGTATTGTGCCAGGTCCCGGGACCCTCAGGCAATAGCAGTAGACGCTCTGGTTACGCCATGGGTGTTCCAATCGGTCTACGTGTTTCCTCCTCTTCCTCTCATCACAAAGGTGTTGAGGATCATAAGGCGAAAAAGAGTACAGACAATACTCATTGTTCCAGACTGGCCTCGAAGGGCCTGGTACTCAGATCTTCAGGAGATGCTCACAGAAGATCCTTGGCCTCTTCCTCTAAGGGAGGACCTGTTGCAGCAGGGGCCCTGCATGTTCCAAGACTTACCGCGGTTACGTTTGACGGCATGGCGGTTGAACGCCGGATCCTAGCTGAGAAGGGTATTCCGGAAGAGGTCATACCTACTCTAATAAAGGCTAGGAAGGAGGTGACGGCAAAACATTATCACCGTATCTGGCGGAATTATGTCTCTTGGTGTGAAACCAAGAATGCTACTATGGAAGATTTCCATTTGGGTCGTTTTCTCCACTTCCTACAGACAGGAGTGGATATGGGCCTGAAATTAGGCTCTGTTAAGGTACAGATTTCGGCTCTGTCGATATTCTTTCAGAAGGAATTGGCTTCTCTTCCACAAGTCCAGACTTTTGTAAAGGGAGTGCTACACATCCAGCCTCCTTTTGTGCCCCCAGTGGCACCATGGGACCTGAACGTGGTGTTGCAGTTCCTAAAATCACACTGGTTTGAACCCCTTAACACGGTTGAGTTGAAATTTCTCACCTGGAAGGTGGTCATGTTATTGGCCTTGGCATCTGCAAGGCGGGTGTCAGAATTGGCGGCCTTGTCTCACAAGAGCTCCTACTTGATTTTTCATGTTGATAGAGCGGAATTGAGGACTCATCCTCAATTTTTACCTAAGGTGGTTTCTTCATTCCATATAAACCAACCTATTGTGGTGCCTGTGGCTACGAGTGACTTGGAGAATTCCAGGTCCCTGGATGTAGTCAGGGCCTTAAAGATTGATGTAGCCAGGATGGCTAGAATTAGGAAAACAGAGGCTCTGTTTGTTCTGTATGCAGCCAACAAGATTGATTCAAAGCAGACTATTGCTCGCTGGATCTGTAACACGATTCAGCAGGCGTATGTTACGGCTGGATTGCCGTTACCACATTCAGTAAAGGCCCATTCCACTAGGAAGGTGGGCTCTTCTTGGGCGGCTGCCCGGGGCGTCTAGGCATTACAGCTTTGCCGAGCAGCGACTTGGTCGGGGTCAAACACTTTTGCTAAATTCTACAAGTTTGATACCCTGGCTGATGAGGACCTAGCATTTGCTCTGTCGGTGTTGCAGAGTCATCCGCACTCTCCCGCCCGATTGGGAGCTTTGGTATGAACACCATGGTCCTTATGGAGTCCCCAGCATCCTCTAGGACGTAAGAGAAAATAAGATTTTAAACCTACCGGTAAATCTATTTCTCCTAGTCCGTAGAGGATGCTGGGCGCCTGTCCCAGTGCGGAAAATCTGCAAGACTTGTATATAGTTATTGCTTACATAAGGGTTATGTTACAGTTGGAATCGGTCTTGGACCGTTGCTGTTGTTTGTTCATACTGTTAACTGGTTATGTGTATTCCAGGTTATATGGTATGATTGGTGTGGGCTGGTATGAATCTTGCCCTTAGATTTACAAAATCCTTTCCTCGTATTGTCCATCTCCTCTGGGCACAGTTCTCTAACTGGGGTCTGGAGGAGGGGCATGGAGGGAGGAGCCAGTGCACACCCATACTAAAAGTTCTTTGTAGGTGCCCATGTCTCCTGAGAAGCCTGTCTATACCCCATGGTCCTTACGGAGTCCCCAGCATCCTCTACGGACTAGGAGAAATAGATTTACTGGTAGGTTTAAAATCTTATTTTACCCTGCACAGAAACAAAATAACCCACCCAAATCTAACTCTCTCTGCAAATGTTATATCTGCCACCCCTGCAATACACATGGGCCCTCATTCCGAGTTGATCGGTCGCAAGGCGAATTTAGCAGAGTTACACACGCTAAGCCGCCGCCTACTGGGAGTGAATCTTAGCTTCTTAAAATTGCGACCGATGTATTCGCAATATTGCGATTACTAACTACTTAGCAGTTTCAGAGTAGCTCCAGACTTACTCTGCCTTTGCGATCAGTTCAGTGCTTGTCGTTCCTGGTTGACGTCACAAACACACCCAGCGTTCGCCCAGGCACTCCCACCGTTTCTCCGGCCACTCCTGCGTTTTTTCCGGAAACGGTAGCGTTTTCAGCCACACGCCCCTGAAACGCCGTGTTTCCGCCCAGTAACACCCATTTCCTGTCAATCACATTACGATCGCCGGAGCGAAGAAAAAGCCGTGAGTAAAAATACTTTCTTCATAGTAAAGTTACTTGGCGCAGTCGCAGTGCGAACATTGCGCATGCGTACTAAGCGGATTTTCACTGCGATGCGATGAAAAATACCGAGCGAACAACTCGGAATGAGGGCCATGGTTTTGCCCAATTGCTAACAAACTTGCTGCTGCGATCAACTCAGAATTACCCCCAATGTTGGGCTGCCTGCACAGTCTATTTTTCCTAGTGTCAAAGTCAGAAAAATGTCTTAATGCACACTGCCATATTTGCACCGCACACTGGTCCGTGCTGCGCATGCGTACGCTCTCCCGTGGAAGCGCATACCCGCAATAGCGTGCACTCGCACGCGCAGTATGCGCATTTACGGTAGAGTTTACGTGATCGTAGCGTGCGACTCATTAGTTACAAATGTTCACAATTAATGTAGTTTATAGATCATGGTCCCTTTGATAGATTCTGAAAGTTTGGTTAAAATAGAACGTCCCTGAGCCGAGGAATCCCTCTTTACATCGTACGAAGGGTCTAACAGGAATCATACAGCAGTGTTTGGTACCCATCGGAAGAGTATTTAATCAGCAATATTCCGGTGTTGGTTTGGAGCGGATTAATCGCTCGTGCGAATAGTTATGGACATAACAAGTTATGTCTATTTTCTATTATCATTTGTTCTTACTTAGTCATGCATCAGTGGGTCTCAAATGGCTCTTTGACCTCAGAGATCCCCCAAACAATAGTTTGCATGTTAAGAGGGCCTCATATCTACACATGCATAAGGTAATCACAAGAATAGTAATTGAAGATCAATTGTACTCCAAATCAGTATCTTTCCCGCAGACGGAGTGCAATAGCCTTTAATTACATTGAGCTTTGAGACTCAATGGAGAAGACCAACACCTGTGTTTACAAATGGGGCTGGATTTGTATACAGGAAAATAAGGGCTGAGACGTCATTGTCTCAATTGAAAGTGGACATCATGAATATAGAGCAGAACCCAGACAGGATTCTGTTTTGTATTCGCCAAACAAAAGGTCTCCAGAAGACAGGAATGTGCTGGTCATCACCCATTGTGTTACATAACTTAGGCCACTGATACAAGACAGTTTACCTGTATGAATCAACCTATGACCTTTGTTATAATGCGAAGCCGAATTCCTGCGTCCAATGGACAGTGAGACTGTAGGGACCATTAGATTGCATTGTGTGTGGGGCATAAATAGGCAGGCCGACCATATCCAAGAGCACTCTCTCATCAACGGTTATCTGCTGATAATCGGGAGCTGGATATCGAGGCGCTGGCGATCATACCCTTTGTGCGTAAGTTCTCTCCATAATCATTGTCTTTCTGCGAGCCAATTTCTCTCTCTCTCTCTCTATCTCTCTCTCTCCTCTTTTCTCTTATATACCTTATAGTATTATAGTATTGTATTGTATTGTATCTAGGTCAGCGTAGTATTGTCTATTTGTATTTATTGTTTAGTTCTGTGGTTAGGAAGTCTCTGTTATATTGTAGTGTATCATATGTACTGTTATCCTTTTTTTACAAGTATATTAGATATAATACAGTTAATAGGCTTTGGAACCCTAAACCAGTATCTGTGTATTTTCTATAGTGTTAAGTGTTCACTTGAGCGTCGGTGACGCACAAGCAGCTTTGTAGTTAGTCAGGTTACACAAGGTTGCACTTACACCCTGTACTCACATTAAGGTATGCAGTGTATTTCATTGATATAAGGTTTTACATAAAGGTATAGTGTTGTGAGCGTCGGCATCGCTGGTGACCTCCTCGTGGTCTCGAGCGTAAGCTACGCCATAGCGAATCATTTCCCTAGACATAACCAATAACGTGTCCTGTGATCACTGGGCCGCGAGCGAACGTGACGCTTGAGCGTCTCGCCTACGGCTGAGCGATCGTTACGCAAATAGCGTACCATTACGGTACTTCTTAAGTAAACAGCGTACAGTGTTCTTAGACTTCTTAAGGTGTTTTATACGACAAAGGAATTCAGCATTGTCACTAGCGATGTCGATTCCGCGGGACCACGCATCGGCAGCGCAAGGACTATACACACGGTGCGATATGCGCTGTATTTTCTCACAATTTTGACTATATAGTCAAAATCGTAAGAAAAATTGCACCGTGTGTACACACCATTAGATTTCTAAATTGCAGTGTAAAAATAAAGCAGCCAGTATTTACCTTGCACAGAAACAAAATAACCCACCCAAATCTAACTCTCTCTGCACATGTTATATCTGCCACACCTGCAGAGCACATGGTTTTGCCCATAAGCTAACAAATTTGCGCTGCGATCAGATCTGAATTATCCCCATTGATCCTTAATGTTATGGCTAGCCGCTCCGCCACCGCCCTCTATCCAACCTCCATCCCTGCTCTGCCCGTTGTTCCCCGCCTCCACCTTACTCCGCCACCGCCCTCTATCCAACCTCCATCCCTGTTCCCTCCTCCACCCTACTCCGCCACCGCCCTCTATCCAACTGCCATCCCTGCTCTGCCTGCTGTTCCCGCCTCCACCTTACTCCGCCACCGCCCTCTATCCAACCTCCATCCCTGCTCTGCCCCCTGTTCCCGCCTCCCAACCTCCATCCCTGCTCTGCCCCCTCTTCCCGCCTCCACCCTACTCCGCCACTGCCCTCTATCCAACCTCCATCCCTGCTCTGCCCCCTGTTCCCGCCTCAACCCTACTCTGCCACTGCCCTCTATCCAACCTCAATCCCTGCTCTGCCCCCTGTTCCAGCCTCCACCCTACTCCGCCACTGCCCTCTATCCAACCTCCATCCCTGCTCTGCCTCCAGTTCCTGCCTCCACCCTACTCCGCCACTGCCCTCTATCCAACCTCTATTCCCGCTCTGTCCCCAGTTCCCTCCTCCACCCTACTCCGCCACTGCCCTCTATCCAACCTCCATCCCTGCTCTGCCCCCTGTTCCCGCCTCCACCCTACTCCGCCACTGCTATTCCCGCTCTGTTCCTGCTCCACATTCACCATCTGTTATGCTCCTCTTACACCACATCCTCCATCCTGTTATTCTCTGGCTTGGAAAAAGTGTCCAGATAGAGGTCTACGAGCATGTAATTGGTGAAGTTAGTGGAGAAGGTGTATGGGCAAACTTATTTATGGGATACATACGATATCCCAGCAGATGGGATGCCGGCGGTCATATGACAACACAAGCATTCCGAAATAGAGAATCCCGACAGGGGTAGAATAAGTATGAATTCCCTCTCTCCCCCCCCCCCCCCCCCCCCCCAAACCTCCCTTCTTGCAGCCTATCCCTATTTCCCTCCCGCAACATAACCCTAACCCTCCCCGGTGGTGCGTAAACCTAATCTACCCTTCCTGCAGCTTAAACCTAACTCTCCCATCCCCGCAGCCTACCCCTAACCCTTCCCGGGGGGTGCCTAACCCAAACCACCCTCCCCGCAGCCTAAACCTAACTTCCCCATGTGGCTTACCAATGACAAGTCCCAGCAGACCTTGAGATCCTTTTGGGATCCCGGCGCCGGCATTTGGATCCATGTTGGAATGCTGGCGCCGGCATTCTGAGCAGTGTCGGGATTCCGGTGTCGGTGTTCTGACTTGCTGAGATGCAGAACTCGTTGGGTACGGGGTCCCGGCAGTCGGAATCCCGGCGGTCAATATACTGACGCCTGAATCCCAACCGTCACAATGGGGGTCATTCCGAGTTGTTCGCTCGTTGCCGATTTTCGCAACGGAGCGATTAAGGCTAAAATGCGCATGCGCATGGTACGCAGTACGCATGCGCTAAGTATTTTAGCTCAAAACTTAGTAGATTTACTCACGTCCGAACTAAGAATTTCCATCGTTGAAGTGATCGGAGTGTGATTGACAGGAAGTGGGTGTTTCTGGGAAACTGGCCGCTTTCAGGGAGTGTGCGGAAAAACGCAGGCGTGCCAGGATAAAACGCGGGAGTGTCTGGAGAAACGGGGGAGTGGCTGGCCGAACGCAGGACGTGTTTGTGACGTCAAACCAGGAACGAAACGGCCTGAGCTGATCGCAATCGGTGAGTAGGTCTGGAGCTACTCAGAAACTGCTAAGAATTTTCTATTCGCAATTCTGCTAATCTTTCGTTGGCTATTCTGCTAAGCTAAGATACACTCCCAGAGGGCGGCGGCCTAGCGTGTGCAATGCTGCTAAAATCTGCTAGCGAGCGAACAACTCGGAATGACCCCCAATGTCGGCAGGGGGGTGAGCGGAACAAAACCCCTTGTGGGCTCGGTGGCTCGCTGGCATACTGGCGGACGGGATTCCGGCGTTTGTATTTTGACCGCCGGGATTCCGACTACATCCCTCCTGAACAGATCTCTTATTCATAAATAACAACAACACATTCTGATAAGCTCCTAAAATGTCTAATTTCTTCTCTATCATCTTAAACAATGTTCATTTATCAGCCCTGAAAGTTACGTGAAGCTATATGTAGCTATGATCTAGGATAATTCCAAAATGCTTTGACCACATATGGGCTTTTTATCTGTTATTAGGAGCTTAATGACTTACATGTGGAGGCACTTTTGATAATAGCAAACTGCCTGGAGGATGTGGATGCTGTTCAGCTTCTTCTGCAGTCAGGGGGTCTTAGGAAGATATTGACCTTTGCAGAGATGTCTCCCCTGCCTGACATACAAAGAAATGCTGCCAAAGCCATCACCAAGTCAGCTCACAGTGGTATGTGACATTCAACGTAACATTACATTCAGTGTCATTCAGAATAATGGATGTGGATGCTCTCTGTTCAGTCATTTCTCTTTCACTCACCACTGTTGGTCTTTCCTTTATTCCAGACAATGCCAGGGATAGATTAGAGAGGAGCAGAGACTTCTGGGAATTATTGTATAGCAAAACCTGTGTGTTACTGAGTAAAATATTACATCTGAAATAACTCATTTGCTTATACAGTATCTGTTATCTGGGATGGCGAGAGAGAGAGGGGGGGGAGAGCGAGTACAGATTACCTGGGTCCCAAGCCTTGTAGGGGTTCAGGAGTGCAGGGAGACGTAACCACGCCCCTGATGTGCGAATAGCGTAATAATGTATACAATGATGGGTGTAGCTGCGCCACCACCAGCTTGCCACTCCCAGCTTCCTGGCACCTCCAAAGTCTTGTCAGTCTTGGCTATAAAAGAACAAGAATATTAACTCTGGTGCTAGTCTAAAAGAAATGTGCATAAAGATCTCATGTGGAATTATGTATAAATTAATAAAGAGCTGCTGAAATCCAGATGTGGATTTAGCAACATGAATCCACTCAAGAAAAAAAACAAAATGCAAAACAAAGAACGGACCAGCGCTAATAAGATAAATATATATTTTAAATACCCACCAATACGGCAAAATGAAGTAGTCAAGACGCAATATAAAAATGATATATGTTTACTCTCTAAACCACAAATATATAATAAAGTTTCACCTTCTTTGTAATCCATAAAAAACTTTATCAGTATACATACATAAATGCAGGCCTTTTAGTAAATGTATCTATCTTACGCTGTAATAAAACATATACTGAATGTGAATGAAGTTACAATTAAAGTTCAATAAGATAATAAAATGTGAGCACTGCACACTTATCCATACCTGTATGTTAAAATAGTCTATGGAACTACAAGTCCCATAATAATGTGGATACTTGCATGAGCTCAATGCAGTTTTCACAGGATCCATTATAGATGCTTCAAATGAGCAATCCGGCTGTGTGTAGATAATCACCCCAGTGAGATGTGGTATTCGTTGTTAGCACTGCGGCACCACGCTCCACTTCAGATTTGGCTAAGTATAATGCCACTGCTGTAGGTGATGAAGTGTGTGCTCCGGGCTCCACTCTCCAAGGCCACTATATCCGCATATTCACTCCTCTGCTATGCGGCATCACTGTGGCACAGGCAGTAGAAATCCAATATGGCACACCAGCGTAAGGTAACCTCTGACGTGTTTTGTCCACTTGCCGGTGGACTTTTTCAAAGAGATTGACAATTGTTGTACGGCCCGGTGCCCATAACATTTCTGTCCTTGAGACGTCTCTCTAATCTATGATGCCACGGGTATAGTGGTCTTGGAGAACGGAGGGGGTGTGGTTTTACGGGAAGTGCCAGATTACTTCACTGCAGGGGCGTGCGGGCAGTAGCGGATCTTGCCACGGGCAAGCAGGACTTTTGCCAGGGGCGCCGCCTTCCGGAGGGCGCTGGCACCATCCGTAGGGCGCTGCACCATGGCAAGATCCGCTACTGCCCAGCTGCCCTCCGCTACTGCCCCCAGCTGCCCGCTGTGTCCCGCTGCGAAGGGAACTAGACGCGTAGCGTCTAGTTTCCCTTCGTGGAGAGGACCTTTGCTGTGCGGTGCGCGATGACGTCATTGCACAGCGTTTCAGCGGCGCTACTCTGAACAGGGGGCATAACTGACCACGCCCCCTGCACAAAGCCACGCCCCCTATTTCTCGCCCGGGGTGCAAAAAGCGATGGAACCGGCCCTGCGTGCGGGCTTCCCCAGAGACACAGGCTGCACTGCCGGCTCCTTCTCAGTGACAGGAGCCGAGTGCTGCAGGATAATGTCACACTGCAGCACCCAGCTGCAACGTACTTTGCATCCTAGCTTTTCATGTGCTTTAAAAAATTATATTTTACTCGAGATATGTTAGTATCAGTCTTATTTATACAGCACCATCATATTACGCAGCAGCACTTTACAGAGAATGCTTTTAATCATTCACCTCAGTCCCTGACCCATTGCTTCTCATACCGCTTTATACCTAAATCGCACAGGATTTGTACACAGCTCCTTCCCAGGTGTGACTCGGCTGAGATCCCTTTCAGACAGACGGCCTGACCCGGCAATATGCCGGTTTGGTGATGTCATCAATGAAATGATGACGTGATCTCCAAGCGTCGCCTCTTCCTATTCAGTGAACGGGGGCCAGGTCGCATAGACCCGGATTACCCATTTACACTGCACCGTGACCTGGGTCCTTCCCGGGAGCAACCCTGCAAGCTAGCCGGGTTGGATTCCCGGGTCACTGGACCCAGCAGGGCCGGATAAAGGCTGGTGGGTGCCCGGTACAACGAAGGTGTTGGGCTCCACTACTAAACCTTCCCCTCCTGCGACAGAGACACACACACACAGCCTCTGCGCTGCAGGTGCCCCAGTCCAAGCAAATGCCAGCGCATGTAGTTCATCCTCCAACAGCGTCCTCCCGCAGCTGCTGCTGTTATGTGCACAGAACCAAGGGGGGAGCAACATTGCATCACTCACTGGGTACCGAGAGCCGGTAGGCGGCGACAGGCAGCCAAACACCTGCCTGCGTACCTTGCTAATTGTCTGACCTGCCTCCAATTGGAGGACCTGGGTAAACCTTTTTACACTGAGCCGTGACCCGTATTAAACCGACAATAACCCAGGTTAAAAGCTCAGTGTAAAAGCGGTATTACAGTCTAAATTCTCTACCCCACAGACACACACACACACACACACACACACACACACACACACACACACACACGCGTTAATTTAGTCAACAGCCAATTTACATGTACCTACCAGTGTGTTTTTGGACTGTAGGAGGAAACTGGACAAAACCCAATTACACACGGGCAGAACATACATGTAGATAATGCCTGAGCTCAAATCTAATTTGTATTTATTTGTTTATAACTGTTGATTTGTCTTTGTAAGTATGCCCACTCTCTGTTAATGAGCCACCACCCCTGTAGCGCAGCTTAGGAGGACTAGTGGGAACAGCATGATATCAGATCATCCTCGGCACAATTATCACGCTAATTGCCTGACACTATTGATCTAGAGGCAAAATGTCATTTCCTTAAATGGAACTGTGTTTATTTCCTACATTCCAGCTAGGGGATGTACACTGTGCTACCGTGCCTTACTTCAGGTACAGTACGGTAGGTTACAAAGGATTGCCATCTGTTTCGATTATTTTCGTTGTGGAAAGTCAAGTTTACTCATGTTACTTATTTCCTAAACCCAAAGCTTCTAGTTTTTATATAGTTTAGGCTTGCAAAATACTTTCCATGTTACAGCTGCGAATATGTCCTAGAAATGTCATAATAATTAAACATAAGTGTGTCTCTCATTTACAATAGTCATACAGTTGTATATTAATATGAATGCTCTAATTGTCTAATTATTTGTATAAAGGTCCCCAAACATCTGCAACTACTTATCGCAATTTCCCGAGCCTCCGCTGCCTGGGCCAGGGGAACGGAATATTCAACAAGTTGAAAAATCTCAATTCCCCAATCCTGACCGAAAATGGTTGGGACTGGCAAATCAGGGATTTTTAACATAAAGAATTTTAATCGATTGCCTTTAATGGTCGGGGATCACCGGTCATCTGTCAGTCGGGGAAACGACAGACAGATGTATGGGGGCCTTAAGTTTGATATGTCACTAGGGACAGTTTTGGTTTGTGAGTGCCCTAGGCAAAGAAATTGTAATCAACAAATAAAAAATTGTCAAAATGCTGGCAGTGTTATTAAAAATATATAATATGTAAATACAAATGTGCTAAACACACTGTCGTGCATCCAGTTATCATTATGCCACAGTGCCCCCATCCCACTGATCGTGTAGCTGTGGGTAGGGGGCCACTGAGTATGGGGAACTCTTGGTGACTGCCCCAGCCACCCTGTTGTTAATCCAACACTGTCGGCCGGATGTAATGGAGTCCTAGATTGCTGGAGGTGCGGGTGGCTGCCCGTCTCTGACGTTTTCTAAAGGGGCAATCATTTACAATCATAGTTTTATCTTGTAAGTGTTTGCCCCTTTAAAAAACGTACAGATCAACCAGCATCACGCACCTCCGGCAATTTAGTACTCCATTACATCCCGCCGTGTATGTAAACTGGTAAAAGAATCAAGTAAAATTTCCTGCAGCTGCATATACATATTGTAGTTAGCAGATTTGTCTTGTTCCTTAATAAAAGTAAATTAAAGAATTTCTGTACAGTGGCATAAATACACAACGTAGGCACATACATTACAAACACAATATACAGTTCTGTTTAAAAATGTTACTAGGATCGCCTGCTTCACACACGTTAGCTTGTTGATCAGATGGAATAGAAAGGGATTTGCAGTGCATGCACAAGGTAAGAAAGCCATAGGGTCATCAGAATCAGCTTTATTGGCCAGGTATACTTGAGTATATGAATTTGTCTTCGGTTTGCTATACAACAGCAAAGTAGGTAACGGATAAGCAGGTGTGTGTGTGTGTGTGTGTGTGTGTGTGTGTGTGTGTGTGTGGGGGGGGGGCGCAAGTAAAGTCATACAGATAGGAATACCGTAGGGACACAAGTGAGATATATGTACGTCTAGTAGTGTCAATGTTCAGGAGTCCAGCAGGCAGACCGCTTGGGGAAAGAAACATTTGAGGCTTCTGGTGGACCCGGCGGGGACGGCCCTGTAGCGCCTACCAGAAGGAAGCAAGTTAAACATGCTGTTGCCGGGGTGTAGCTGGTCCTTTACTATCTTCGTTGCCCGCTTTTTAGCTCTAGACAGGTACAGGACCTGGACTGAGGGAAGGTCAGCCCCGATGATCTTCTCTGAGGTTCTGACCACCTTTTGGAGCCTGCATCTGTCCCTCGCGCTGGCAGAGCTGTACCATACCAGTATCGAGGAGCACAGTACCGACTCCACAGTCACGGAGTAGAAGAGGAGCAGAAGCTTTGTAACTAAAGCTTTGTAACTAAAATAATGGAGCTCTTATCTCACCGCCATACACTGGTAAAGCAGTTCAAGCTTTAATAAGATGTATAAAACACTCATAAAATACACGTGTAAAATATTCATGAAAAGGCACAATATGCAGATGGTAATCCCTAACGAATATAAGCGGAACCACCAAAGTGACTTCACATTCTTCACATGACTTCTCTTCATTCATTATTGCACAATTACGGTTTAATGTAAATTCTATTGAAATCATCTGGGTTATGAGTGGATTTTGTCATCTATATCCAGAGGCGTAGCAAGGGTTTTCGGAGCCCAGGGGAAGATGGAAAATGGCGATCCCCCCGCCCCCCCCCTCAAAAAAAAAAAACCACCAAAAGAAGCATGTGCGCGTGCGGTGAAAAAATGGGCATGGCCACACACCAGAAGGGGTGTGGCCACGCACCAGAAGGGGTGTGGCCACGCACCAGAAGGGGTGTGGCCACTGAAAATGGCCCACAGTGCCACTTACATTGCCCCACAGTGCCGGATACATGCCCCACAGTGCCAGATACATTGCCCCACAGTGCCAGATACATTGCCCCACAGTGCCAGATACATGCCCCACAGTGCCAGATACATGCCCCACAGTGCCAGATACATGCCCCACAGTGCCAGTTACATTGCCCCACAGTGCCAGTTACATTGCCCCACAGTGCCAGATACATGCCCCACAGTGCCAGATACAATGCCCCACAGTGCCAGTTACATTGCCCCACAGTGCCAGTTACATTGCCCCACAGTGCCAGTTACATTGCCCCACAGTGCCAGTTACATTGCCCCACAGTGCCAGTTACATGCCCCACTCAGTGCCAGATACATGCCCCACAGTGCCAGTTACATGCCCCACTCAGTGCCAGTTACATGCCCCACTCAGTGCCAGATACATGCCCCACTTAGTGCCAGTTACATGCCCTACTCAGTGCCAGATGCATGCCCCACTCAGTGCCAGTTACATGCCTCACTCAGTGCCAGTTACATGCCCCACTCAGTGCCAGTTACATGCCCCATTTGGTGCCAGATACATGCCCCACTGTGCGCCCCCCCCCCCCCCCCCCCCCCCGGTCACTCACCGCTTGTTGTATGTTGATGATATGTGAGGGGAGGAGAGCGCAGCGCCTCTCCTTCCCCTCGCCGCTCCAGGTCTCCGGCGGCTGTCTGGCGCCGTTTCGCTAGCCAATCAGGAGCCGGTCCGCAAGCTCTGATTGGCTAACGCCGCTGGAGACCGGACACAGCAGCGCTGCTAGTTCTGAAGCGGCGGTGAGGGGAGGGAGAGACGCTGCGCTCTCCTCCCCTCACATTTCGGCTTGACGGGGGCGAGTGTGGCATGATGCCCTGGCCGCTGGCGGCGCCCCCCTCTCCTGGGCCAGCCAAGCGCCCAGGGCACGTGCCCCACTCGCCCTACCCTAGATACGCCTCTGTCTATATCTCATCTTTGGATAAATTACCATGCACACACCTGACAATTTCTTAATCCGTTGGAATTGTATGATGCTGGACATCTTTCACAGAACTTATAATACTACAGTTCTGACATTCCACAAAAGATGAGACCAAACAGCTGACAGATGACAGAATGTACTTATGTACTCTTGCAAAATGTTTGGGAGACTCCCAATTGTTTCATTGCTCTCCTGGACTCCCGTCAGAGTAGGCCACCTTCCTGACTTCTTTCTTATAAAGTGGGCTGGGCATTGATGATGTTACTGACTACAGATTGCGTCATCATGTCCCGTCCCAGGCTGCAACTGTTCTTTAATTGTTATTGGTCAGTCCCCCATTAGCAGGTTCTGGCACACATGAGATAGGTCATTTTTTTTTTCTTTTTCTATTTAAGTGGGGGGTAATTATGCTTCTGGGGGGGGGGGGGTGTTAATGATAGAATTGGGGTCATTGACAACAGGTGTGGATCTATATGGCCACTGGAGCAGGAGCTGCGGTTGGTATAATACTACCATGCAAATACGTAGCTACCATAGGGTCAGGGAGTGCAGCTGCTATGGGGCCCACCTTCCCTGTCACAGTTACATTTGTTATATATGTTTTTAACCATTGGGTGCTACATTTAGCCCTCACAAACGTTGGGACCTGCAATATATCTAGCTATGCCCTTGGACCTGCTCATTGTAATTTGGTATAAAATGAACTGGAGGACACTATAATATTACAGAGGCCCTGATTTATCAAGCCTTGGAGAGTGGTAAATTACACGGTGATAAAGTACTAACCAATCAGCTCCCAATTGTCATTTTTCAAACACAGCCTGTAACATGACTGTTTGAAGCTGATTTGTGGGTTGGTACTTTATCACCGTGCAATTTATTATTCTCTAAGACTTGATAAATCTGGGCAATAATATGAACTGGTGCACTGTAATGTGGTATAATATGAACTGAGATTGTAAGCTTGCGAGCAGGGCCTTCCTACCTCTATGTCTGTCTGCTTTTACCCAGTTTTGTTCTGTTACTGTTGTTCTAATTGTAAAGCGCAACGGAATATGCTGCGCTATATAAGAAACTGTTAATAAATAAATAAATAAACTGGGGACACTGTATGTCATAATGTGAATTGGGTATACTGCGGTATAATGTGTTCTGGCAGTCATATAATAATTTGAGCTAGGGCACTACGCTGGTTTATAAAATAAACTAGGGCACTATTATGGTGCATAGCATTAACTAAGGCAAAACTATGGTTCAGAACATGAACTAGGGCACTATAATAGGGCGTAAAATTAACAACTGCTGCAGAGAGGTGTCTCTCTAGAAGCACTGGGGCAGGGGCCCTTCAGAATTATGCTTTGGGGCCCACAAAGTTCTGGCTTCGTCCCTGCAACCATGCAAATCATTTGCTGCATGGGTGATGAGAAAATTCTCCAGGGGGATTAGTGGCAGTGGTGCAAGTAGAAAAAATGTCTTCTAGGTACTGTGTGCATGCCAAAAAAAAAAAAATGAATGTGGCCAAATGCCAATGAAAATGGGGGCATGATACACATATGGGGGGCCAGATACACATATGACCCCAATAGTGCCAGATACACGTTGCCCCAGAATGCCAGATATACATTGCCCCAGAGTGCCAGATACACAAATGCCCCCCCCCCCCAGTGCCAGATGCACAAATGCCCCCCCAGTGCCAGATGCACAAATGCCCCCCCCAGTGCCAGATGCACAAATGCCCCCCCAGTGCCAGATACAAAAATGCCCCCACAGTGCCAGATACTCATTGCCCCACAGTGCCAGATACACATTGCCCCACAGTGCCAGATACACATTGCCCCCACAGTGCCAGTTACACAAATGCCCCCACAGTGGCAGATACACATTGCCCCACAGTGCCAGATACACAAATGCCCCACAGTGCCAGATACACATTGCCCCACAGTGCCAGATACACATTGCCCCCACAGTGCCAGATACACATTGCCCCCACAGTGCCAGATACACATTGCCCCCACAGTGCCAGATACACATTGCCCCCACAGTGCCAGATACACATTGCCCCCACAGTGCCAGATACACATTGCCCCCACAGTGCCAGATACACATTGCCCCCACAGTGCCAGATACACAAATGCCCCCACAGTGCCAGATACACAAATGCCCCCACAGTGCCAGATACACAAATGCCCCCACAGTGCCAGATACACATTGCCCCACAGTGCCAGATTCACATTGCCCCAGTGTCAGATATACATTGCCCCAGTGCCAGATACACAAATGCCCCCAGTGCCAGATATACATTGCCCCAGAGTCCCCCCCCCCCCATGCTCACCGCTGCCTCAGTCTGTTGCTGCTATGTGAGGGGAGGAGAGCGCAGCGCCTCTTCTGCCCCTCAATGCTCTTGAAGTCCGCCCGGCGGCGGGTATCTCAAATGAGGCGCCGGTTCGTTAGCCAATCAGAGCTCGCGGACCGACAACCAATCAGGAGCCGCGGCTGCCGGTCCGCGAGCTCTGATTGGCTAGCAAACTGGTGCCTTATTGAGAGTCACCCCGCCGCAGCCGCCGGAGACCGTACATCACAGAGAATTGAGGGGCAGGAGAGGCGCAGCGCTCTCCTCCCCTAACACAGCAGCCAGCGGGATGTAGGTATGGTGAACGGCCTGGCGGTACGGCGTACCACTATACTTGCAGCGCTGATCAGTGGCTACATGGGTAAGTGGATAATGTTATATATACATTTCCCTATACTATCCTGGAACTCCCTTCTTGAGTACATAGTTTAGCAACGCTCCTCACAGTGGCTATAGAAGGAAGGGCTTAGTGATCATCTGTGTATGACGTCAATACTGAAATGCTGCAAGTGTTTTACGCTTATTTCTTCCTGCTTTTTGGAACATTACGTATGATGACATGACATTGTGGAGACATCATGCCTGTGGCTCCCAATCCAACCCAGCACTTCACATGGTACAGCAGTGCTACTGTGACATATTTCTGACAAGATGAGATATCCAGTCTGCACTGGTTACATAAATTAACAGATGTACCAGTCTGGAATGCAACCCTTGAACAGTACAACGTTACAGTATGTTTTGTGATTAAAAATGTGCTCCATTAGATAACATATGTTCTTGTGACATGTTATATTACTTTCCAGCTCTGTGATATATACACATGAGCTGTCTGCTGAGTGGCTGCTTTCCCATTCCACTAATAGCAAATGCACAATTGGTTTGTTGGAAATAAGTAAGACTTCAGTTGTTGTAGTTAAAAAATAATTAGAATAAAATGACTGGCAGTGATTTAAAAAAAAAAAAATATACATACAAAATAAATAAATAAATAAAAAAATATATAAGACGCGCTCACTTTATGGGAAAACCTAAATTATTCCACTTGCAATACTGGGAGGGGACCTGGCAAACATGAACTGTGTGTGGTCCTGAGGACTGAGTTTGAGAACCTGTGTACTATGCAGTAGATTGTACTCTCTGCCAAGCAGAAATCTCTAAACCTTTTTATTTTTTTTATTCATATTAGTTCGATTCAGTTTATATACATATTATCAGCTATTATACAATTTTAGATTTACCTCTATTATGATATGGATTTATTGTTGAAATCTGTTGCTGAATTTAAAGTAACACTGTTTTGTTGAGATAGCAAGTTAATTACATTCGCTTGTGTGTTTGCATTGTCTTATATGAGTGCAACCTTGAACACTTTGAAATGTTTTCTAATAATTGTTCTCTAATTGCTATATCTTAAACGACTGCTAGACCTACAATGGAAAATGTTTTCTTATAGATAGACATGAAAATCATTTACATATGTATGTGCTGTAACACTGTTCAGCTTCTTCACTAACAATTTTTGACATCACTAAGGTTTGAGGCATGAACAATATGCAGCCTATCAATTAGGAGCTGCTGACATCACAGCTGCTCACCCCACAGTCACGTCGTTTTCTCTAACGTCCTAGTGGATGCTGGGGACTCCGTAAGGACCATGGGGATAGACTCAGGAGACATGGGCACTTTAAGAAAGAATTTAGGTTCTGGTGTGCACTGGCTCCTCCCTCTATGCCCCTCCTCCAGACCTCAGTTTGATACTGTGCCCAGACGAGCTGGGTGCTTTTCAGTGAGCTCTCCTGAGTTTGCTGAGAGAAAGTATTTTGTTAGGTTTTTTATTTTCAGGGAGCTCTGCTGGCAACAGACTCCCTGCATCGTGGGACTGAGGGGAGAGAAGCAGCCCTACTCTCTGAAGCTAGGTCCTGCTACTTAGGCTACTGGACACCATTAGCTCCAGAGGGATCGGTACGCAGGATCTCACCCTCGCCGTCCGTCCCAGAGCCGCGCCGCCGTCCCCCTCGCAGAGCCAGAAGACTGAAGCCGGGTGAGTATGAGAAGCAAGAAGACTTCACAGGCGGCAGAAGACTTCGTGATCTTCACTGGAGGTAACGCACAGCACTGCAGCTGTGCGCCATTGCTCCACACACTTACACATACTCCGGTCACTGTTAGGGTGCAGGGCGCAGGGGGGGGGGGGCGCCCTGGGCAGCATTTGGGACCTCATTCTGGCAAATGAACACATATATACAGCTGGGCACTGTATATATGTAGGAGTCCCCGCCCAAAAAATAAAATTTAAGCGGGACAGAAGCCCGCCGTCGAGGGGGCGGGGCTTCTCCCTCAGCACTCACCAGCGCCATTTTTTCTCCAGAGCACGCTGAGAGGAAGCTCCCCAGGCTCTCCCCTGCTGATACGCGGCAGAAGAGGGTTGAAAAGAGAGGGGGGGGCACATAATTAGGCGCAAAAAAGTATATAAACAGCAGCTACTAGGTTAACATTAAGTTACTGTAGATGAAAATACAATATTCTATAGGCGCTGACTATATATTGGAAATAATTATATACATTCCTTTCTGAATCTTGAAACAAGGCAATATCAGGGTATATGGTCTTTCTTCTCCCTCCTTCACGACATTCGTCAGGCAATTCCCATCAAAGGCGATCCTCCATATATACCATGTGTTAAAATGACAGAGAAAATTGTATAGTGTAATACAATTTATTAAAAGGACACTCTTTTATATAAAAAAACACACAATCCCCCTCAGAAAAATTCTGAATGGAGAATCCCAAACAATTACCAGCTAAAAATATGTAATGCACACATAAAATCCTAAAAACTTCCTCCTCCCCGGAGCAATACTCAGAGTTCTGGAAACAGCTTTGGCGATGGTGTGGTTTGCTTAATTACCAGAAATTCCTGGAGACCAGACAAAAGATGGAAAACCAGTTTGCGACCCGGACCCGCTCGCTGGACCTCTGACTCCTCCTGGCAAAGTGCAGACCCTCCGTTGCCGCTGCCGTGTCCCACCAACGCGTTTCAACCCTTCACTTGGGTCTTTTTCAAGGTGTTGCTGTTACTGTGTTATTCCTGGGTTATATAGCGCTGGGGTGTGTGCTGGCATACTCTCTCTCTGTCTCTCCAAAGGGCCTCGTAGGGGAACTGTCTTCAGAGAGGGCATTCCCTGTGTGTGTGGTGTGTCGGAACGCTTGTGTCGACATGTCTGATGAGGAAGGCTATGTGGAAGCAGAGCGGGAGCAAATGAATGTGGTGTCTCCGCCGACGGCACCGACACCTGATTGGATGGATATTTGGAAGGTTTTAAATGATAATGTTAATTCCTTGCATAAAAAGTTAGAAAAAGCTGAAGCCTCGGGACAGTCAGGGTCCCAACCCGTGCCTGATCCTATGTCGCAGAGGCCGTCAGGGTCTCAGAAGCGCCCACTATCCCAAACTGTTGACACAGATACCGACATGGATTCTGACTCCAGTGTCGATTACGATGATGCAAAGTTACAGCCAAAATTGGCTAAATCCATCCGTTATATGATTATAGCAATTAAGGATGTGTTGCACATCACAGAGGAAACCCCAGTCCCTGACAAGAGGGTGCATATGTATGGGGAAAAGAAGCCGGAGGTAACCTTTCCCCCCTCACACGAGCTAAATGAGTTATGTGAAAAGGCTTGGGAATCTCCAGATAAGAATCCTTTTGGAAATCTGCAGTTTTTTATGGCGTATCCTTTCCCGCCAACGGACAGGTTACGCTGGGAATCCTCCCCTAGGGTGGACAAAGCTTTAACACGCTTATCCAAGAAGGTAGCCCTGCCGTCACAGGATGCGGCTACCCTCAAAGATGCTGCGGATTGCAAACAGGAGGTTACCCTGAAGTCCATTTATACACATTCAGGTACCTTACTGAGGCCGGCAATCGCGTCGGCCTGGGTGTGTAGTGCTGTAGCAGCATGGACGGATACCTTATCTGAGGAAATTGATACCTTAGACAAGGATACTGTATTGTTGACCCTGGGACATATTAAAGACGCTGTCCTATATATGAGAGATGCTCAAAGAGACATTAGTCTACTGGGTTCTAGAATAAATGCTATGTCGATTTCCGCCAGAAGGGTCCTGTGGACTCGGCAATGGACAGGTGATGCCGACTCAAAAAGGCATATGGAGGTTTTACCTTACAAGGGTGAGGAATTGTTTGGGGAGGGTCTCTCGGACCTGGTCTCCACAGCTACAGCTGGAAAGTCAAATTTTTTGCCTTTTATTCCCTCACAGCCTAAGAGAACACCATATTATCAAATGCAGTCCTTTCGATCACAAAAAAACAAGAAAGTCCTGGGTGCGTCCTTTCTTGCCAGAGGCAGGGGCAGAGGTAAGAAGCTGCACAACACAGCTAGTTCCCAGGAACAGATGTCCTCCCCGGCCTCTACAAAATCCACCGCATGACGCTGAGGCTCCACAGGCGGAGCTAGGCCCGGTGGGGGCACGTCTTCGAAATTTCAGCCACAAGTGGGTTCACTCCCAGGTGGATCCCTGGGCGATAGAAATTGTGTCTCAGGGATACAAGCTGGAATTCAAAGAGATGCCCCCTCACGGATACCTCAGATCGGCCCTACCAGCTTCCCCCCACGAGAGGGAAATAGTGTTAACTGCAATTCACAAATTGTATCTTCAACAGGTGGTGGTCATGGTTCCCCTCTTTCAACAGGGAAGGGGTTATTATTCGACCATGTTTGTAGTCCCGAAACCGGACGGTTCGGTCAGACCCATATTGAATTTAAAATCCCTGAACATATACGTGAAAAGGTTCAAGTTCAAGATGGAATTGCTGAGAGCGGTCATCGCAAGCCTGGAAGGGGGGGATTTTATGGTGTCTCTGGACATAAAGGATGCATACCTTCATGTCCCCATTTATCCACCTCATCAGGCGTACCTCAGATTTGTGGTACAGGATTGTCATTACCAATTTCAGACGTTGCCGTTTGGTCTCTCCACGGCACAGAGAATATTTACCAAGGTAATGGCGGAAATGATGGTACTCCTGCGGAAGCAAGGGGTCACCATTATCCCATACTTGGACGATCTCCTCATAAAAGCGAGATCAAGAGAGCAGTTGCTGATCAGCGTCGCACTTTCTCTGGAAGTGTTACGGCAACACGGCTGGATTCTATATATTCCAAAGTCGCAGTTGGTTCCTACGACTCGTCTGCCTTTCCTGGGCATGATTCTAGACACAGACCAGAAAAGGGTTTATCTCCTGATAGAGAAAGCTCAGGACCTTATGACACTGGTCAGGAACCTATTAAAACCAAAACAGGTGTCAGTACATCACTGCACCCGAGTCCTGGGAAAGATGGTGGCATCATACGAGGCCATTCCCTTCGGCAGGTTCCATGCGAGGACCTTTCAATGGGACTTACTGGACAAGTGGTCCGGATCACATCTTCAGATGCATCAGTTAATTACCCTATCCCCCAGGGCCAGGGTGTCACTCCTGTGGTGGCTGCAGAGCGCTCACCTTCTCGAGGGCCGCAGATTCAGCATTCAGGACTGGGTCCTGGTGACCACGGACGCAAGCCTCCGAGGTTGGGGAGCAGTCACACAGAAATTTCCAAGGTCTGTGGTCAAGTCAAGAGACTTGCTTTCACATCAACATCCTGGAACTAAGGGCCATATACAACGCCCTACGTCAAGCGGAGACCCTGCTTCGCGACCAACCGGTTCTGATTCAGTCAGACAACATCACCGCAGTGGCTCATGTAAACCGACAAGGCGGCACAAGGAGCAGGGTGGCGATGGCGGAAGCCACCAGAATTCTTCGCTGGGCGGAGAATCACGTAAGCGCACTGTCAGCAGTGTTCATCCCGGGAGTGGACAACTGGGAAGCAAACTTCCTCAGCAGACACGACCTCCACCCGGGAGAGTGGGGACTTCATCAGGAAGTCTTCGCACAGATTACAAGTCGGTGGGAACTGCCACAGGTGGACATGATGGCATCCCGCCTCAACAAAAACTACAGAGGTATTGCGCCAGGTCAAGAGACCCTCAGGCGATAGCTGTGGACACCATGGGTGTTCCAGTCGGTCTATGTATTTCCTCCTCTTCCTCTCATACCCAAGGTGCTGAGGATAATAAGAAAAAGAGGAGTGAGAACAATCCTCATTGTTCCAGATTGGCCACGAAGGACTTAGTATCCAGATCTGCAAGAAATGCTCACAGAGGACCCGTGGCCTCTGCCTCTAAGACAGGACTTGTTGCAACAGGGGCCCTGTCTGTTCCAAGACTTACCGCGGCTGCGTTTGACGGCATGGTGGTTGAACGCCGGATCCTAGCAGAGAAAGGCATTCCGGATGAGGTCATTCCTACGCTGATAAAGGCTAGGAAGGACATGACAGCTCAACATTATCACCGTATATGGCGAAAATATGTTGCTTGGTGTGAGGCCAGGAATGCTCCTACGGAGGAATTCCAGCTGGGCCGTTTCCTTCACTTCCTACAGTCCGGAGTGAATTTGGGCCTAAAATTGGGTTCCATTAAGGTCTAGATTTCGGCCCTATTTATTTTCTTTCAAAAGGAGTTGGCTTCTCTACCTGAAGTTCAGACGTTTGTAAAGGGAGTGCTGCATATTCAGCCTCCTTTTGTGCCTCCAGTGGCACCTTGGGATCTTTAACGTGGTGTTAAGTTTCCTGAAATCCCACTGGTTTGAACCACTTAAAACGGTGGAGTTGAAATATCTCACGTGGAAGGTGGTCATGCTATTGGCCTTGGCTTCGGCTAGGCGTGTGTCAGAGTTGGCGGCTTTGTCACATAAAAGCCCCTATCTGGTTTTTCATGTGGATAGAGCAGAATTGCGGACCCGTCCACAATTTCTGCCGAAAGTGGTTTAATCTTTTCATATAAACCAACCTATTGTGGTGCCTGTGGCTACTACTGACTTGGAGGATTCCGAGTTGCTTGATGTGGTCATGGCTTTGAAGGTTAGGGTCAGGAAAACAGAGTCTTTGTTTATCCTGTATGCATCCAACAAGCTTGGTGCTCCTGCTTCAAAGCAAACTATTGCTCGCTGGATCTGTAACACGATTCAGCAGGCTCATTCTGTGGCTGGATTGCCGCTGCCAAAATCAGTTAACGCCCATTCCACTAGGAAGGTGGGCTCTTCTTGGGCGGCTGCCCGAGGGGTCTCGGCATTACAACTTTGCCGAGCGGCTACTTGGTCAGGTTCAAACACTTTTGCAAAGTTCTACAAGTTTGATACCCTGGCTGAGGAGGACCTCTTGTTTGCTCAATCGGTGCTGCAGAGTCATCCGCACTCTCCTGCCCGTTTGGGAGCTTTGGTATAATCCCCATGGTCCTTACGGAGTCCCCAGCATCCACTAGGACGTTAGAAAAAATAAGATTTTACTTAGCGGTAAATCTATTTCTCGTAGTCCGTAGTGGATGCTGGGCGCCCATCCCAAGTGCGGACTTCTTCTGCAATGTTTGTATATAGTTATTGCTTCAATAAGGGTTATGTTATGGTTGCATCGGGGTTTGACCTGATGCTCTGTCGTTTGTCATACTGTTAACTGGTTGTTTTCACATGTTATACGGTATGATTGGTGTGGCTGGTATGAATCTTGCCCTGGATTACCAAAATCCTTTCCTTGTAATGTCAGCTCTTCTGGGCACAGTTTCTCTAACTGAGGTCTGGAGGAGGGGCATAGAGGGAGGAGCCAGTGCACACCAGAACCTAAATTCTTTCTTAAAGTGCCCATGTCTCCTGCGGAGCCCGTCTATCCCCATGGTCCTTACGGAGTCCCCAGCATCCACTACGGACTACGAGAAATAGATTTACCGGTAAGTAAAATCTTATTTTTTCCTATTGCATTAATAGCTGCGTTCTAATAAATGGTGTCTGCATCCCATACTGTCACTATATGCATTGTCATGTTTGATTTTGTTTGTCAACAGCTGAGAACAGAAAATTCTTTCATGAGCAAGACGCAGAAAAGACTCTGGTGAACCTACTGCTGACTGAGAATGACGGCGTTAAGGTTGCAGCTTTGCAAGCTATTTCTGTCATGTGTGCAAATGCAGCTAGCAAGGACGTATTTAATAAGCATGGTATGTATACAAACATAGACCTGTGCGTTGGTTTGTGACCTATGAAAAATAAAACCTTACTGCCTACTGAGCTAATATTGCTCTATCACATAGGAATTCCTCAAATGATTAATTTATTGAGCAAGGACAGTGCCGACGTTCGGGAAGCAGCAACATTTGCCCTGGCAAACCTTACCGCTGACTGCCCAATCAATGCCAGGTGAGTGCCCAGTCTTACACACACACGACCTAACAATCTACTGCCATATTCATTACGCTGATACATCTGTACCCAGATCATGCTGGCCAACAATACGTAGGAATCCCACAATGCTTTGCACTTGACGTCTGTGACATTTGCTTGACCTTTAGTCTGTGTGATGAGAGTAGTGCTTTCTGCATCAAGGCAATGTCGGGCAATTCTACACGGGATCATGTGTAAATCCTGGACCATTGCATGTCACAGCGAATAAACATTATAAATGTTAAAGACAAGGCATAAGGAAGCTGTACGTGACAAGTGGTAGTTCAGTGAGAGCGACACTCCAGAATCAATGGGTGGCTCTCATGAGCTTTGGCAAAGGTGTAAACACCTCACTCGTTACCACTCAGTATCGACTAAACTACAGTGATCATCGCATCCGTGGGTTCCTCATTAATTTTCAGAATGGAACGGGGGTTTGGGGGGGGGGTGTAAAGGAGGTGGGTTTTTTACTATTAATGAAAAACAATATCACTTCCTTTTGCCACCACTGTTTACAGCTCTGGTTATGAATGTTCCGCAGGTGTACTTTTGTCAAATATGGAGGTTGCAGGAATGTAATTGGTGAAGTTGTCTCTCTGTTTGCATTTTAAGCAGGTCTCTGTAGAGAAATACTAAATACAGATAAAGTAGATACGCAGGGGCGGATCCAGGAAAAAATGACAGGGGGGGCACCTTGTGCATGCCGAAGGCGTGCGGCCCCATGAAGGTGTGCGTGGCCTCACAAGAAGGGCATGACCTAGCAACAAGGGTCATGGCCTCAAAGGGAACATCGTATTCGTAAGATGGGAAGAGGGTGACACTTTGGAGAGGCAGCGGGTGACAGGAGAGAGAGGGTGATGGGTTTATAGTGACGCAGGGGAGAGGCAGTGGATGAAGGAAACCATAGTGGGAGACGGAGAGGCAGTGGGTGACAGAGAGAGGGTGACAGTGAGAGGCAGAGTGGGTAATACTGGGGAAAGGGTGACGAGGAAAAAGTGGGTGATGCCAGGGGGAGGTGGCAGTGGGTAACAAGGAGAGGGGGACAGGGAGAGGCAGTGGGTACCTAAGGTCTCTGTAGGAGTAGGAGGGAGTAGTGAGACATTTGTAGTGAGGTTTACAGAGGCATGAAGGGAAAGATTCACTGGGGAAACAAACATTATACACACGGTATGAGCCGAAATTCACATTATAGCACATAGTATGAGACAAAATTCACATTATAGCACACGGTATGAGCCGAAATTCACATTATACCACATGGTATGAGCCGAAATTCACATTATAGCACATAGTATGAGACAAAATTCACATTATAGCACACGGTATGAGCCGAAATTCACATTATAGCACGCTGAATGAGCCGAAATTCACATTATAGCACGCTGAATGAGCCAAAATTCACATTATAGCACATTGCTGAAATTGTGACAGCAGGGACAGCTGGAGTGACAGCAGGGACAGCGCGCGAGAGACTGACGACAGGGAGTGAGAGTGACGACAGGGAGAGAGAGAGTGACGACAGGGAGAGAGAGAGTGACGACAGAGAGAGAGAGTGACGACAGGGAGAGAGAGTGACGACAGGGAGAGAGAGAGTGACGACAGAGAGAGAGAGAGAGTGACAGCAGGGAGAGAGAGTGACAGCATGGAGAGATAGAGTGACGACAGTGACATCAGGGAGAGAGAGAGTGACGACAATGACAGCAGGGAGAGAGAGAGTGATGACAGTGACAGGTATAGTAAGGACAGGGAGAGAGGGTGACAGCAGGGGAACATTACCTGACTGTGGTCGGCGGAGGCACCCATGGGCAGCGGCGGTGATAAGGAGGCCTTTGTTGCGGTGAGGTCCCTCTGACCGCCATATGTTGCGGGTGAGCGGCTGGTGGTTTTGAGCGCCAGATGGCTGGCGGCTGTGAGCTAGTACAGCGCTCTACACAGCCGTCGGCCGCCGAGCAGGGACGGGAGCACCATGTGCAGCAGGATGGCCACTTACCTCACCTCCTGCTGCACTTTCATTTCCGGGTCAGTGGAAGAAGTGGCGGTATACCATACCACTGTATACCGCCCCACTTCGACCACTCTCTCTCTCGCTCTCTATATCTATTACAACAAGAAACAGTTTATGCGCAAATACTGCTCCTCTTTGCAAGTTCTTTTTGTGGAACAACAAGTCTCAGCTTCAGCTGTTTAAAAGGAGACCATCCCAATCTTCAATGGATTCCAAGATGTCCCGTTTTGCACTAAAATTCTTGAAATCGGCAGCTCCTTTACACACCAATATCCACAGTTGGTAATTTATTCTGTAATTAAATCAAAAAGAAGGAGCGCTCCATAGTGCATAATTGTAATTTATTACACCAATCCGACACACATATGGTAAGAACACATACCGCAAGCAGCGGTATAAGCCATCGTAAGTATAACACATGCAAGATCAAAAAACGGACTTCACCGCATATAGAAGGTTCTTCTTGGCTTGGTGAGGATCACCGTGCAGCCAAGAAGCACCTTCTATATGCGGTGAAGTCCGTTTTTTGATCTTGCATGTGTTATACTTACGTTTGCTTATAACGCTGCTTGCGGTATGTGTTCTTACCATATGTGTGTCAGATTGGTGTAATAAATTACAATTTTAAAACTGATATGCACTATGGAGCGCTCCTTCTTTTTTATTTGATTACAGAGTATCTATAGATATATATATTGATATATATTGATATAGATATAGATATATATATTGGTGATTCACCAGGATACCTTGAAAAAGACCCCAGATTGGGGTGGAAACGCGTCGGGAGCCTCCAGGTGTCAAGGGAACGCGGAGTTTGAGACTTGGTGACCAGAGCAGCTTATCGATTGGACTAGTGTGGGTCCAAAACAACCACTCATGCGCTGTTTGGAACTGTTTGGCCACGGTTCCATTTATCTCCGGTGGAACTGATTGTGACGTGAGCTGAAGTTTGGGAAGATTGCCGTGACTAAGATTTCATCCGCACAGCGCAGGCTAAGTCAATTGCCCACAAATTTTTGCATTGTATCACTGTGGTGAGGGGTGAAGGAAACCTCATAAGGGCATCTGAAAGCCAGCAGCAGTCTTTTGCGCACAGAGTCATCAATACTATTGCTTGTATACATTCCCCAGTGACAACGGCTGCGTTCAGCCGCAAAGGGGGCGGGGCTATGTGCCGATGAGGGGGAGGGGCTACACTGGACCTCAGGGGGCAGAGCTACACAGGACAAGAGCCAGGCTGCTACAGATCCATCCTTTCTGCCACTGCCAGTCAGATCAGTAAGTTAATGGGAAAAGTGAGTGAGAGAAAGAAAGGGTGTGTGTGGGTGTGTGTTAGTGTGGGTATATTTGTGTATGCGGGCAGTGGCGTCAGACTGTTTTTAGGTTTGGGGGAGAGATCTTTAGCTCTCGCTGTACTAACCCTTCCCGTGTTCTGTCACCATGTCACACCCGTGTTCTGTCATGTGTCACCCCCCCCCCCCCCCCGTGTTCTGTCACTGTGTCACCCCCCCGTGTTCTGTCAACCCCCTGTGTTCTGTCACTATGTCACCCCCCCCCCCCCCGTGTTCTGTCACCGTGTCACACACCCTGTGTTCTGTCACTGTTACCCCCCCCCTGTGTACTGTCACCATGTCACCCCTCGTGTTCTATCACTGTGTCACACACCCAGTGTTCTGTCACTGTCACCCCCCCCCCCCCCTCCCCGTGTTCTGTCACTGTGTCACCCCTTTCCCCAGGGGCCATAAGACACTGGATAATTTGGTTGCTGCAGTGACGGGGGGAGTGAAGTTTCTTCACTCCCCCCGTCACCCGGCTCCATTGAAGTGCAGGCAAATATGGACGAGATCGTCCATATTGGCCTGCATGCACAGCCGACGGAGAACCAGCAATGAACGAGCGCGGGGCTGCGCATCGTTCATCGCTGGTGTCTCCACACTGCACGATATGAACGTTATCTCGTTCATTAATAAACAAGATCGTTTATATCGTGCAGTCAAATCGCCCAGTGTGTAGGGCCTAGTATATGCTGTCTATTCCTCAACTCAGCTCCTCTCTTATCATTCCCCCCCCCTTATTGTATTTGTATTGCTTTCAGTGTTTTATTTTGCTTTTCATGTTCTAAAAAAAATCACAAAAACAATATCGTTTGTTGTCAATGTTATTGTGTATTTATACTCACAAGATACTTACTGTTGAATTTGTATTTTTCCGTATACGTTGCACATTTTTTTATTTTGTATACTTGCTTGTCTACTATTTTCATAAATAAAAAGTTTAAAAAAAATGAAAAATATATAAAAGTATGTAATAATTATTGTGTAAACAGGCAGTATAACTTCCTGACTGTTTTATGTTTCGTAACTTCACCCAGATATTATTAAATCCTGAGGAAGATGTATTACAAATATTATGAACCAAACATTTGGTTTCTGACGGTCTTGACAAATATTATTTAGGAGTCCCTGGCCTTTAAATAAATATGATAATACCTTTTAGGCGGATCTGGATGTGTGTCCAAGTTAACTCTAACAATATTTGCTTAAGAGGTGAAGCCTAATGAATACACCTATAGAATAATAGACACTGATCTGGATAGTAAAGTGATTCTTCAGATGGTAGGTAAAGTCCTATGTGCAGGGTTGCAATAAACAGCAGATTCGTAATGAAGCCACCAGAGTGTAGTACTTATTACATTACTCGTTTTCTCTCTCTACTACCAGTGTAGTGGGAACGGTGGTAATAGCTAATTGAATTTGTTGATCATCAATCTTCTGTTTACAGCAGGTTCTGGAATTAAGGCCATACTAAAATTATCCTTTTGTTTTTATTTTACCACCTCAGTACGTGTTTTAATTGCATTTATTTGCTTCCGTGATCTATAGTGAGATGTTTGTTAAAATATAAGTGCTTCTGCAGTGTTACTTCTGAATATTTGTCTAATACATTTGTGATTGCTACATTAGTGCTTTACTGCCATCTATTGGCAGATATGCCTCATGTCACTTAATGCATCCTGCTACCAAGAATAAGCACATTAATCTACCCCAAATCCTATGTCCTGAACCCCAACATACCTTTCCATGATGTCCCTGTAAGTTGGGTCATTGTCTGCTCTCTGCAAGAGCTAGTGAGAGGGTATTACTAATAATGTGGATGTTTTCAAAGTCCAGTATAATTATATATAGGGATAGGGTTAAATGTGAAAACCGTAACATAGGGTTAAATGTGAAAACCGTAACATAGGGTTAATATGGATTTAACACGAACAGGTGAAAGTGAAAAGATGTTTAGCAATGTTGACATAGGGTTAATATGGATTTAACACGAACAGGTGAAAGTGAAAAGATGTTTAGCAATGTTTTTATTATGTAAAAACATTACAGGACAGGTTTCACACAACTCCCTCTTGTAATTATAAATGAAGAATTTATTTTCGCTGGCTCATCACAGACATGTCGTCTCATATAGCACCTTACTTGTTAATGTAATTAATAGCACTCCATCAACTATGTGTGGTTATTACAATATTGCAGGGCATTTGAAGTGATAGGAAGTATCACCTGGAAACTCATTTTGTGGAGAGGATTCTGTGTAATAATGGACATTATGATTTATGGTCATATTTCATGGTAGCACATTAATTAGCATTAGCTGAGATAATTTGTCAAATTCTGAAATCATCCTGAAGATTAAACTGCTCAGTTAAGTAATCAGATGCCAAATTTGTTCCGCATGTGTTTGGGTGTGTCATTTAGCGTTCTTGCTGCAGTGTAATGGGCAGATTGGAATACTTTTCTCAAGAACATGAAGTAGAATACAGTATTCTACTGTGGAAAAATGTCCAAGGAAAGGATCACCTTTTTCTGATATAGCCGCTGACCACACTCCTGGCTTTCATTCTACAATGGAAGTCAGATATTGTTTAGGAAGGTCTTCTCAGCTCTGTTGCAGAAGTTCCCACAAATGTACTTGTAGGTTACTTAGCCTTTCGAGACTGTCGAAAAGGAAGAGATAGGCTGCGAGGAGGGGGAAGCTATGGTTAGGCACCTGTAGGGAGGGTAAAATACTTACCTGACCTCAGTTGGGATTCTCTGCTTCTATATGTAGTAGTAGTGGTAGTAGTAGTAGTAGTAGTGGTGGTGGTAGTAGTAGTAGTAGTGGTAGTAGTAGTAGTAGTAGTAGTAGTAGTAGACACCAGCACTCTCCAATCATCAGATGATATAATAAGCCAGTTTCATTCCGAAGTTTGCACCTTTAGCAGATTTTTTTCACAGACACACACACACACATTGTCAGGTTCGGTTTTGCTTGTGTCCCCGGAGGGGGCGCTAGTGGGTCAGTGGAGGTAGGGTGGAAGAAGTGAGGAGGCTGGATTGGGTTTCTGCGCATGTGCGCAATGATGTTTTATTAAATAAAAAGTTAAACAGTAAGGCAGCAGAAATACTTGCAGAAATAAACAATAAGGAGTGCAATGATAATGGTGCAGCGTGGAAGCTTAGAGTCTATGGAGGAAGGAGTATGTCTGTATAGTTGAATGATATACTGGTATGGAAACCAGAGTTGTTTAAAACGTGGAGCCAGCAGAGATGGTAAAATAGGTAGCAAACCTGGTAGCAGATGCAGGAGACTTGGTGTATAGTTCACAGTGCAGTTGGTAATGCACAGGCAGCTTGCAAGCTGATTCACAGGTGAGGTGATGGAATGCACCTGGAGAGATAGTCTCTACTGCTGAGGGCTGGAGCACACTGTAGTTGTAGAAGGTGTGGAGCCAAGTAACAACGCAGGGATTGCTGGTGCTTGTAGTTCCACGGAGATATCGGTACAAACAGGAAGGTAACCAGGAACACGGGGAAACAGGAGAGCGGATCCAGACACATGGGTCGCAGGAGTGACACGAAGTTCAGGACAACCACAGACTCACCCTGCAGCTCCTGATATACCCCCAGATCTGCAGGCATTGGCTGGAGTAGAATGAGGAGGTGCGGCCAAGCTCCGGATTGGCTGCCGCACTCAGACTGACGGAGACTGTCATGGCGGCGCCCATGCCGTGGCCCGGCGGGAACGCGGCGTGCTCACACGCCTGCTGACAACAGAAGCGCTCCCAGGCCCAGGATGACATCCGGCGACAGGGAGACGGGTGACAGCAAAACGTAGGGACCCCGGACGGAGTCCGCACCGACGGACAGATGTAGCTGTGGTGAGTCGATTCCTGACAGTACCCCCTCCTTTATGGGTGGGCACCGAACACCCACGTGGCTTGGAGGGATGAGTTCTGTGGAAGACACGGACCAACCTTGGAGCATGGACATCAGTGGCATACACCCAACTTCTCTCCTCAGGACCATAACCGGACCAGTCGATGAGGTATTGCAGACGACCGTACCGGCAACGAGAATCCAGAATCTTCTCTATTTCGAACTCTACGCCCCGCTGGGTTCGTATTCTGGGACCAACTGGAAGAGCTCTTTGGAAGCGATTCAGGACTAACGGCCTGAGGAGAGAGACATGAAAGGCATTAGGAACTCGTAGAGAAGGAGGCAATTTGAGTTTGTAGGCCACAGGACTGATGACTCTTTCGATGGTGAAGGGACCAATGAAGCGTGGTGCAAACTTCATTGACGGCACTCTAAGGCGGAGGTTCCGAGTGGAAAGATAAACCTTGTCACCAGATTTCAGGCTAGGAACTGCACGTCTTTTACGGTCAGCGAAGAATTTATATCGACTGGAAGCCTTTTTGAGAGAAACATGAATCTTCCTCCAGATTGAGGAGAACTGGCTTAGAACAGCAGTGGCTGCAGGAAAATCGATGCTAGGAAGGTCTTGGAAATCTAGAACACGAGGATGTTGTCCATATACAGCAAAAAACGGAGTTGTTTCTGTAGCAGTGTGGTAGCGGAAGTTGTGAGCAAATTCAGCCCACGGGAGCAGATCCACCCAGTCGTCTTGAGAAGAGGAAACATAAAGTCTTAAAAAGGTCTCCAACTCTTGATTTACCCTCTCCGTCTGCCCATTCGTCTGAGGGTGGTAGGCTGATGAAAACTTGAGGTTGACTTGCATGGCAGAACAAAGAGCTCTCCAAAACCTTGCCACAAACTGAACTCCATGGTCGGATATAATTTCAGTGGGTAGTCCATGTAAACGGAAAATCTCCCGTAGGAAGATTTGAGCAAGTTTTGGGGCGGAAGGAAGACCCTGGAGTGGAACAAAATGGGCCATTTTGGTAAATCTGTCAACCACTACCCAGATGGTATTAAATCCTTGAGAAGAGGGAAGGTCAGAGATGAAATCCATGGACAAGTGTGACCAGGGATGGCTGGGAACAGATAATGGCTGTAACTGACCTGCTGGAGACTGACGAGGAGTCTTGTGCTGCGCACACTTAGGACAGGATGCCACGAAGTCCTTGATATCGACTTTCATCTTTGGCCACCAGTATGTTTCGGAGAGGAATTTGAAAGTCTTTAGGACACCAGGATGCCCAGTAAATTTGGACTGATGAACCCGAGACAGCAACTTGGGACGAAGTTCAGGTGAAACAAAAGTCTTACCAGGAGGCGGAGCAGGAGAAACTTGAGATGAGGCAAATACAACTGGATTCAGGATGGAATGCGGAACTGGATCGGACGTCCCTTCTTCAGATTCCATAGATCGGGACAAAGCGTCAGCTTTAGTATTCTGAGAACCTGGACGGAAATGGAGCTTGAAGTTTAAAACAGGAGAAGAACATAGCCCACCGGGACTGGCGAGGATTAAGACACTGGGCTGCCTTTAAGTAGAGTAGGTTTTTATGATCCGTATAGATGTTGAACGGAAACTTTGCCCCCTCTAGGAGATGCCTCCATTCCTCAAGGGCCAGCTTGATCGCCAGTAGTTCTTGATCACCAATGGAATAGTTAGCTTCTGCAGGAAGGAATTTGCGAGAGAAGAATCCACACGGATGAACCTTCCCATCAGCTCCTATTTGAGAGAGAACAGCTCCAACTCCTACTGTGGAAGCATCTACCTCCAACTCGAATGGCTTGTTGACATCTGGTTGCGACAAAACTGGGGCGGACATGAAAGCCAGCTTGATTTTTTGGAACGCGGCCAAGGCATCTTCTGACCAGTTGGAATGATCTGCCCCCTTCCGAGTTAAGCTGGTGATAGGAGCAATGAGAGTTGAGAATCCTCTGATGAACTTCCTGTAATAATTAGCGAATCCCAGGAATCGCTGAATGGACTTGAGAGTACTCGGAATGGACCAATTGGCAATAGCTTCCAACTTTGTCTGGTCCATCTGGAGATCCGATCCAGAAATTATATACCCCAGGAAGGGTATGGAAGGAACTTCGAAAGTACACTTGGACAACTTGCCATAGAGACGGTTCTCACGAAGACGTCGGAGGACCTCACGGACTTGTAGACGATGGGAAGAAAGATCTTGGGAGAAGATGAGGATATCATCCAGGTAAACCACGAGGTACTTGTACAGAACATCACGGAAGATTTCGTTAACGAAGTGCTGGAACACTGCTGGGGCATTGCTCAACCCGAATGGCATTACCAGGTACTCGTAATGACCATCTCGAGTATTAAAGGCTGTCTTCCATTCGTCACCACTACGGATTCTGATGAGATTATAGGCACCGCGGAGATCTAACTTGGTGAAGATGCGGGCTCCCTTAACTCTATCAAATAACTCAGTGATGAGAGGTAATGGATAGCTGTTTTTGATGGTAATATCATTGAGACCTCGGTAGTCAATGCATGGACGTAATCCTCCATCCTTCTTTTTAACGAAGAAGAAGCCCGCACCAGCAGGTGAAGATGAGGAGCGGATGAATCATTTCTGTATATTCGCTCATCGCCTCGGTTTCAGGAACAGATAACGGGTAAGTACGCCCCCTAGGTGGTTTCTTGCCAGGAATGAGGTCAATGGGGCAATCCCACTCTCTATGGGGCGGCAGGACATCAGCGGCCTTTTCACTGAAGACGTCAGCGAAATCTTGATAGGCCACAGGAAGACTTGACTGGGTTTTGACTTCAGAAGACTTTATAGGACAAACTTGGGCTAAGCAGGACTGACGGCAATGTGAACCCCAGGAAGTGAGTTGTAACGTAGACCAATCAATCTGCGGATTATGTAGTTGGAGCCAGGGCATACCCAACACGATCTCCTGGGTTGCCTGAGGAATGACTAGAAACTTTATTAATTCGGAATGCAGGAACCCGACTCCCAGTACCACTGGCCTGGTTTGGTGAGAGAGATATCCCTTGGAAATTCGGCTACCATCCACTGCAGTGATGTAAACAGGATATGAGAGTTCGCAGACTGGCAAACGAAACTTATCTACTGCAGCCTGAGTGATAAAGTTTACAGCTGCTCCACAGTCCACCAGCGCAGTTGCAGATTGGAGTCCAGCCGTAGTCTCTAAAGACACAGGAAGAATAAGATCTTGGTTTGAAGGAGCTTGTCTAGAAGATCCCAACTTGACTCCTCCTTTACAAATCAGGATCTGGCGTTTCCCGAATGCACTGTACAAGAATTGATTTGGTGACCTGTAGCCGCACAATAAAGACACAGTCTCTCACGAAGTCTTCTTGACCGCTCTTCAGGAGTTAAGCGGGACCTATTAATTTGCATAGGCTCATCAGAAGGTGGAGGCTGAAATTGTACTGAAGGTACCATTCTTGGCTTGCGAGGCTCACTACTAGTACGCTCACTGTTGCGTTCGCGAATGCGAGAGTCCAACTTGATGCACAGAGAGATTAGTTCAGACAATTGCTCAGGGATATCACGGGTTGCCAGTTCATCCTTGATCCGATCCGAAAGTCCATGCCAGAAGGCTGCTACCAGGGCTTGATTATTCCACTGAATCTCTGCGGCCAATGTCTGGAACTGGATGACATATTGGCCCATACTCCGGGTACCTTGACGAAGCTGAATTAGATCTGCAGAGGCTGATGTTGCACGACCCGGTTCGTCAAAGATACGTCTGAAGGTTGACACAAATTCAGCGTAGTTGTTCATCAGAGGGTCAGCACGTTCCCACAGAGGAGACACCCAACTTAAGGCAGAACCAGAGAGCAGTGAAATAATGTAGGCAACCTTGGATCTTGGCGTGGGGAAATTATGTGATAATAATTCAAACTGGATCTCACATTGGTTAAGGAACCCGCGACATAGCTTCGGACTGCCATCATATTTGCTGGGCACGGGCAGGTGCAAACGTGACACTGGGGTTGATGCAGCCGGTGAAGAAGAACTCCCAGCACTTGCAGGTGCTGGGATAACTGGAACTGGAAGAGCAAGTACATTAGGCAGGGATTGTTGTAGTGTATCAATCCGGGAGGACATCCCTTGCAGAAACTGAAACATCTGCTGCTGCACAGCCTCTTGACCATCCAAACGGGAGACCAGATTTTGTAAGGCCCCTGACCCCACACTCTGACCACCATCCGAGTCCATGGGTCCTGAACTTACTGTCAGGTTCGGTTTTGCTTGTGTCCCCGGAGGGGGCGCTAGTGGGTCAGTGGAGGTAGGGTGGAAGAAGTGAGGAGGCTGGATTGGGTTTCTGCGCATGTGCGCAATGATGTTTTATTAAATAAAAAGTTAAACAGTAAGGCAGCAGAAATACTTGCAGAAATAAACAATAAGGAGTGCAATGATAATGGTGCAGCGTGGAAGCTGAAAGTCTATGGAGGAAGGAGTATGTCTGTATAGTTGAATGATATACTGGTATGGAAACCAGAGTTGTTTAAAACGTGGAGCCAGCAGAGATGGTAAAATAGGTAGCAAACCTGGTAGCAGATGCAGGAGACTTGGTGTATAGTTCAGAGTGCAGTTGGTAATGCACAGGCAGCTTGCAAGCTGATTCACAGGTGAGGTGATGGAATGCACCTGGAGAGATAGGGGTATATGCAATTGCAGTCGAATTCCCGAAATTGTCGAATTTCGGGTCATTTTCGACCAAAAAAAAAATTCGCCTATGCAATTCAGTGCTTTCCGACCAAAAAACGGACTTTCAAAATTCGACTTTTTGAAATTCGAATTTTTGCAAATTCGACTTTTCTGCAATGATATAAGTGCTGCAATTCGACCAAAGCATATTCAATTCAAGTTTGGAAATTCGACAGCAGTGCTTTTAGACAGCAAATTCGTCATTTTCAATCCGCCACACTTTGGAGGGTGAAAACAAATAAAAAAATTTTAAACATGGTTTTTTTTGTGTTTTTTTTTTTTGGGAATAGCAGATCTATTTATATTAGAAGGGATTAGGTACTTTTTTTTTTTTTTTTTTTGGAGGCACAAATATTATTTATAATTTTTTTAAAATATTATTTTATTTTATTTTATTTTTTTATTGCTGGAACGGTACAATCCGAAAAAAAAATTGCGTGGGGTCCCCCCTCCAAAGCATAACCAGCCTCGGGCTCTTCGAGCTGGTCCTGGTTCTAAAAATGCGGGGGAAAAATTGACGGGATCCCCCGTATTTTTAAAACCAGCACCGGGCTCTGCGCCTGGTGCCAAAAATACGGGGGACAAAAAGAGTAGGGGTCCCCCGTATTTTTAACACCAGCATCGGGCTCCACTAGCTGGACAGATAATGCCACAGCCGGGGGTCACTTTTATGCCGTGCCCTGCGGCCGTGGCATTAAATATCCAACTAGTCACCCCTGGCCGGGGTACCCTGGGGGAGTGGGGACCCCTTCAATCAAGGGGTCCCCCCCCCCAGCCACCCAAGGGCCAGGGGTGAAGCCCGAGGCTGTCCCCCCCCCCCATCCAATGGGCTGCGGATGGGAGGGCTGATAGCCTTTTGTGATAATTAAAAGATATTGTTTTTTCCAGTAGTACTACAAGTCCCAGCAAGCCTCCCCCGCAAGCTGGTACTTGGAGAACCACAAGTACCAGCATGCGGGAGAAAAACGGGCCCGCTGGTACCTGTAGTACTACTGGAAAAAAAATACCCAAATAAAAACAGGACACACACACCGTGAAAGTAAAACTTTATTTCTTACGTCGACACACACATACTTACCTATGTTCACACGCCGACATCGGTCCTCTTCTCCATGTAGAATCCTGGGGTACCTGAAAAAAAAGATCAATATACTCACCTCAGCCATGGTCCAGAGATACATCCACGTACTTGTAGAAAATAACAAACCGCAAATACCCGACCAAACGGACTGAAAGGGGTCCCATGCTGACACATGGGACCCCTATCCCCGAATGCAGAGAGACCTGTCAGTGACAGCTGTCACAGAAAGGTCTCTATAGCCAATCAGGAAGCGCAACTTCGTTGCGCTCATCTGATTGGCTCTGTGCGTCTGAGCAGACAGCGCATCGCACAGCCCAGTCCATTATATTCAATGGTGGGAACTTAGCGGCTAGCGGTGAGGTCACCCGCCGGTCAGCGGCTGACCGGCGGGTGACCCCCCCGCTAGCCGCTAAGTTCCCACCATTGAAAGCAATGGAGCGGCTTTGCGATGCGCTGTCACATCACAGACAGCGCACAGCCAATCAGATGAGCGCCACGGAAGTAGCGCTTCCTGATTGGCTGAAGGGACTTCAGTGACAGGAGTCACGTGATGTCCCGGCATTCGGGAGAAAGGGGTCTGATGTGAAAGCATTGGACCCCTTTCTAGTCCGGTATGGATCGGTGTTCGTTTTTTTGTTTTGCCAAGTACGTGGATTATCTCTGGACCTGGATGTACCTCTGGACGCTGGAAGGTGAGTATAATTTTTTCACAGGTACCTCGGATCGTCGGAGACCGTGGCAGTCGGCGTGTCAACATAGGTAAGTATGTGTGTGTCGGCGTATGAAATAAAGTTTTACTTTCACGGTGTGTGTGTCCTGTTTTTATTTGGGTATTTTTTTTCCAGTAGTACTACAGGTACCAGCGGGCCCGTTTTTCTCCCGCATGCTGGTACTTGTGGTTCTCCAAGTACCAGCTTGCGGGGGAGGCTTGCTGGGACTTGTAGTACTAATGGAAAAAACAATATCTTTTTATTATCACAAAAGGCTATCAGCCCCCCCATCCGCAGCCCATTGGATGGGGGGGGGACAGCCTCGGGCTTCACCCCTGGCCCTTGGGTGGCTGGGGGGGGGGGAACCCCTTGATTGTAGGGGTCCCCACTCCCCCATGGTACCCCGGCCAGGGGTGACTAGTTGGGTAGTTAATGCCACGGCCGCAGGGCACGGCATAAAAGTGACCCCCGGCTGTGGCATTATCTGTCCAGCTAGTGGAGCCCGATGCTGGTGTTAAAAATACGGGGGACCCCTACTCTTTTTGTCCCCCGTATTTTTGGCACCAGCACCAGGCGCAGAGCCCGGTGCTGGTTTTAAAAATACGGGGGATCCCTGCCCAATTTTTCCCCTGCATTTTTAGAACCAGGACCAGCTCGAAGAGCCCGAGGCTGGTTATGCTTTGGAGGGGGGACCCCACGCCATTTTTTTTTCCGGGTTTTTCCCGTTTTTTAAAATCGCGGCAAAATCCGCCAAATCGGCCGATTTTCGCCCGCGATTCTGGCGAATCCGTTTTTCATTGAATATGGTGAATTCCGGAAGCCACCTTCCGGAATTCACCTGGCGAATTTAGTCGAATTAAAAAACGGCGAAAAATTGCCGCGATTCGCCGTGAATTGCATATACCCCATAGTCTCTACTGCTGAGGGCTGGAGCACACTGTAGATGTAGAAGGTGTGGAGCCAAGTAACAACGCAGGGATTGCTGGTGCTTGTAGTTCCACGGAGATATCGGTACAAACAGGAAGGTAACCAGGAACACGGGGAAACAGGAGAGCGGATCCAGACACATGGGTCGCAGGAGTGACACGAAGTTCAGGACAACCACAGACTCACCCTGCAGCTCCTGATATACCCCCAAGTCTGCAGGCATTGGCTGGAGTAGAATGAGGAGGTGCGGCCAAGCTCCGGATTGGCTGCCGCACTCAGACTGACGGAGACTGTCATGGCGGCGCCCATGTCGTGGCCCGGCGGGAACGCGGCGTGCTCACACGCCTGCTGACAACAGAAGCGCTCCCAGGCCCAGGATGACATCCGGCGACAGGGAGACGGGTGACAGCAAAACGTAGGGACCCTGGACGGAGTCCGCACCGACGGACAGATGTAGCTGTGGTGAGTCGATTCCTGACACACATTATATATATATATATATATATATATATATATATATATATATATATATATATATATTTTTTTTTTTTTTTCTCTCCTCTCTTGCGTCCTAGAGGATACTGGGGTCCACATTAGTACCATGGGGTATAGACTGGTCCACTAGGAGCCTTGGGCACTTTAAGAACTCAATAGTGTGCACTGGCTCTTCCCTCTATGCCCCCCCTACCAGACTCCGTTTAGAAAATGTGCCCGGAGAAGCTGGTCATGCTTAGGGAAGCTCCTGAAGAGTTTTCTGCATTTATTTTCTGTTTGTTATTTTCAGGCAGGTCTGATTGGCACCAGACTGCCCGCTTCGTGGGACTTAGGGTGGAGAACGGCTCAACTTCCTAAAGAGTTAATGGTCCTGTTTCACCGCTGACAGGACACTGAGCTCCTGAGGGAGTCATTCGCAAGCCCCACCACGGCGTGCGTACCCTCCCGCAGCATGCCACCACCCCTAACAGAGCCAGAAAATAGAACAGTGGTGAGTACAGCGCCGGCGTCCCAGTTAGCGGGTCGCCGGCAGGAATGGCAGCATAAGGGTGGGAGCGCAGCTTTGGCTGCAGGCTGCGCTCCAGAGGGCTCAGATACATACACAGCTGTGTGTGTCCCGCTGTGAGGGGCGCGCTGAGCCACCAATGTACACCCCCACTGGCTGACATACCTAACAAGGGTTATAACCCTCTGTGGGATATAAAAATTACCTCAGGCCAGTATAAAGAGCGGGAAGCCGAGCGCCATTAAGGGGGCGGGCTTCACTGTGAGCGGATCCAGCAGCTCACCAGCGCCATTTTCCCTCTGCAGATTACACTGACAGGAATCACAAGGAAGCGCAGCTCCTCCACAAAGACTCCACGTCTCCTCAGCAGTACCAGAGGGTCTTAGAAGGTGGGTGTGTGTGTGTGTATACTAAGCCCTTTTACGGGACTTAGTGTGGCGGCCCAGCTTTATTAATTTAGCTATAAGGGCACTGTGTGTGTGGCTGGCTCCGATCTCTGTGTCTCTTTGAGGGCTCTGTGTGGGTTTAACTGTGTGGGTGTGTCCCTTTACGTTACCATGTCCAGGTTTCTATGTGTTTCCGGCACAGCCGAGTATCTTTCCTCCCCTGGGGACTCATTACCCTGTACTCAGGATAGTGCCCATTCTCGGGCTAGTGGGGCAGAACTCCAATGGTTAGCTTCCATTAAAGGGATGACATCTAATATTTCAACTAAATTATCCCATAATGAGAAAGAGATGCAATTTTTAAGACAGTCTATGGATGACCTGATGAATAGAGATTCAGTTCCCATACCAGTGTCTGAAACCCTGTCGGATTTGGCCCCGTTTCCGACAGAAGCATGCGAAACGGCAGCTATTCCACCGATCCACATGCTTTCCAACAAGTCAAATTTCCTGACTTGTCGGATAATTTTGGGGTATATTGAATAGGTCGGAACCTCTTTTGACCTAAAGAAGTCGAAAAAACTGCCGTCTTTCTGACAGACGGCAGCTTTCGACTTCAATTGAATATATACCCCATAGTCCGTTCCTCGCATTATTCACAATGGTCAAATAAAGGGAGACCAGCACACCACAAAAATAGAAAAATGCTAAACAGTTTAATTCAAAAACAGCATATCCAGGCCTTCATAGCACATAGCTTATACTTATCAATCTTGAATGGAAAAAAGTCCATCAGAGAAATCACAGCCATCCCAATGGCCATTTCAGTAGTTAAACCTTCATCATGGGGTCAGCCATATCTATCTATATATCTATCTATATATATATATGTGTGTGTGTGTGTGTATATGTATGTATGTATGTATGTATGTATATATATATATATATATATATATATATATATACATACATACATACATACATACATACATACATACATACATACATACATACATACATAATGCGGCGGCACTTGGAGACTGGTAAATAGCAGTTTACATGTATTTTAAACACATAGTTAACGTTGTTCACTCACCTTGACAAAGGGTTACACTTGGCCACGAAACGTTGGTACTATGACCATGAGGTATATGCAATTGCGGTCGAATTGCCGCAAATGTCGAAAAACGGGGCATTTTCGACACAAATTTTTTTTTCGACAATGCAATACAGTACTTTTCGACAAAAAAACGGACGTTTCAGATTCGACTTTTTGAAATTCGACAGTTGTCAAATTCGACATGTCTGCAATGGTAAAAATGCGGCTTTTCGGCAAAAGTATATTCAATTGAAGAATGTCGATTTGACAACAGTGCTTTTCGACAATAATTTCGTCAATTTCATTCCGCCTCACTTTTCTGGCGGAATCTAATAAAAAAAAATTTAAAACATGTTTTTTTTTAGTGTTTTTTTATTGCTAATAGCAATATCTATTTATATTAGAAGGGATTATGTACTTGGTTTGTCTATTAGGAGACACAAGTATTATTTATATATTTTATAAAAGAATATTTTTTTTTAACTGACTCAAATAGAGAGAGCATGGTTTTCAGTGGGAAGGGGTGGGAATGGGTTAAAATCAAGAAAAAAAATGCGTGGGGTCCCCCCTCCTAAGCATAACCAGCCTCGGGCTCTTTGAGCCGGTCCTGGTTGTAAAAATATGGGGGGGGTGGGGGGGATGACAGGGGATCCCCGTATTTTCACAACCAGCACCAGGCTCTGCTTCCGGTCCTAGTGGCAAAAATACGGGGGACAAAAAACGTAGGGGTCCCCCGTATTTTTAATACCAGCACCGGGCTCCACTAGTCAGAGAGATAATGCCACAGCCGGGGGACACTTTTATATCGGTCCATGCGGCCCTGGCATTAAATCACTAATTAGTCACCCCTGGCCGGGGTACCCTTTGAGGAGTGGGGACCCCTTAAATCAAGGGGTCCCCCCCTCCACCCACCCAAGGGCCAGGGGTGAAGCCCGAGGCTGTCCCCCCCCACCCATCCATGGGCTGTGGATGGAAGGCTGATAGCCAAGTGACACAAAGAAAGAATATTGTTTTTTGTAGCAGAACTACAAGTCCCAGCAAGCCTCCCCGCAAGCTGGTACTTGGAGAACCACAAGTACCAGCATGCGCGGGGGGGAAACGGGCCCGCTAGTACCTGTAGTTCCACTACAAAAAAAATACCCAAATAAAAACAGTACACGCACACCGTGAAAGTAAATCTTTATTACATACATGCCGACACACACATACTTACCTATGTTCACACGCCGACTCTGTCCACTTCTCCAAGTAGAATCCACGGTGTACCTGAAAATAAAATTATACTCACCAAAATCCAGTGTAGCATCTGTCCTTTTCTTTTTTGTAATCCACGTACTTGGCAAAAAAACAAACCGCATTACCCGGACCACGCACTGAAAGGGGTCCCATGTTTACACATGGGACCCCTTTCACCGAATGCTGAGACCCCCCGTGACTCCTGTCACAGAGGGTCCCTTCAGCCAATCAGGGAGCGCCACGCCGTCGCACTCTCCTGATTGGCTGTGCGCGTCTGAGCTGTCAGACGCGCATAGCACATAGCCGCTCCATTATCTTCAATGGTGGAAACTTAGCGGTCAGCGTTGAGGTTACTCGCGATCAGCCGCTGACCGCGAGTAACCTCACCGCTGACCGCAAAGTTCCCACCATTGAAGATAATGGAGCGGCTGTACTATGTGCCGTCTGACAGCTCAGACGCACACAGCCAATCAGGAGAGTGCCACGACGTGGCGCTCCCTGATTGGCTGAAGGGACCCTCTGTGACAGGAGTCACGGGGGGTCTCAGCATTCGGGGAAAGGGGTCCCATGTGGTCCGGGTAATGCGGTTTGTTTTTTTGCCAAGTACGTGGATTACAAAAAAGAAGAGGACAGGTGCTATACTGGATTTTGGTGAGTATAATTTTATTTTCAGGTTCACCATGGATTCTACTTGGAGAAGTGGAGAGAGTCGGCGTGTGAACATAGGTAAGTATGTGTGTGTCGGCATGCATGTATGTAATGAAGTTTTACTTTCACGTTGTGCGTGTACTGTTTTTATTTGGGTATTGTTTTTGCAGTAGAACTACAGGTACCAGCGGGCCCGTTTCCCCCCCACATGCTGGTACTTATGGTTCTCCAAGTACCAGCTTGCAGGGGGGGGCTTGCTGGGACTTGTAGTTCTGCTGCAAAAAACAATATTCTTTTATTTGACACAAGGCTATCAGCCCCCCATCCGCAGCCCTTGGATGGGGGGGACAGCCTCGGGCTTCACCCCTGGCCCTTGGGTGGCTGGAGGGGGGGAACCCCTTGATTTAAGGGGTCCCCACTCCAGGGTACCCCGGCCAGGGGTGACTAGTTGGGGATTTAATGCCACGGCCGCAGGGACCGATATAAAAGTGTCCCCCGGCTGTGGCACTATCTCTCCAGCTAGTAGAGCCCGGTGCTGGTGTTAAAAATACGGGGGACCCCTACGTCTTTTGTCCCCCGTATTTTTTGCACCAGGACCGGACACAGAGCCCGGTGCTGGTTCTAAAAATACTGGGGATCCCCTGTCAATTTCCCCCCCGTATTTTTACAACCAGGACCGGCTCAAAGAGCCCGAGGCTGGTTATGCTTAGGAGGGGGGACCCCACGCAATTTTTTTCTGGGTTTTTTAAACATTTTTGTGCCGTCCAAAAAGTCGAATCCAGGATGCACACTATCCGTCAATTGGTCCGTTTTTCAACAGCGGGACTGTCGAATCCGTTTTTTATTGAATATGTCGAATTCGGCTCTCGGCGGGAGGGTATGTGACTGTCGAATTGTGTCTAATTTAAAAACAGTTGAATTCCATCCGGAATTCGACCGCAATTGCATATACCCGCATGTATTTTAAATACACGTAAACTGATATTTACCAGTCTCCGAGTGCCGCCGCATTTTGTTCTTCTGTACATGTTTCACCACGGAGGGCACCGGAGTACATACAGTGACAAAGTGCCTGCCTAAATCTTTGTATATATATTACTGTGCAAAAGTTTTAGGCGGGTGAGAAAAAAATGCTTTAAAAAATAGGAGTGTTAATAGTTTATTTTTATCAATTAACAACACAATTAACAAAACATATTTCAAACATCTACTCCTTTTTTTTTTAAATGAAACAGTTGTTATACTATGTTATGTAAGGGTTCACTACGGTATGCCGGCGGTCGGGCTCCCGGCGACCAGCATACCGGCGCCGGGAGCCCGACCGCCGGCTTACTGACAGTGTGGCGAGCGCAAATGAGCCCCTTGCGGGCTCGCTGCGCTCGCCACGCTACGGGCACGGTGGCGCGCTATTTTATTCTCCCTCCAGGGGGGTCATGGACCCCCACGAGGGAGAATAAGTGTCGGTATGCCGGCTGTCGGGATTCCGACAGCCGGCATACTGAAGACCACCCTTATGTAAGCCTAAAATAAAAAATATTGAAGCTCTTACAATGAGATAAATAATTAATTAATTAATACATTAATGGATTGTATCTAAAGCAGTGGAATAGTGGAAAAAAAATGTAGCTATGTATAAAAATAATATACATTGTGGGTAACTGTACTTTGCGCAGATGTTTTCCTTTGTGACTGTGCATTAACCATATATGCTTTGTAGGCACGTCTTAAATACTTTGCAGGAATGTTTTTCTTTGTGGGATTATGTTAAAATCTGAAATATGGGAATGTCTTTCATCTAAACCTTCTCATATTATGTATATTTTACATTGTAGATTTAAACCTATACTTTGTAAAACAAAGAATTCCAAGTGGTGTATATACAATGGGGAATGGGATGGGTAAGTAGGGGGGAAATTAAGAACACATTTTCAGTATGAAGTAGAGATGAGCGGGTTCGGTTTCTTTGAATCCGAACCCGCACGAACTTCACTTTTTTTTTCACGGGTCCGAGCGACTCGGATCTTCCCGCCTTGCTCGGTTAACCCGAGCGCGCCCGAACGTCATCATGACGCTGTCGGATTCTCGCGAGACTCGGATTCTATATAAGGAGCCGCGCGTCGCCGCCATTTTCACACGTGCATTGAGATTGATAGGGAGAGGACGTGGCTGGCGTCCTCTCCATTTAGATTAGATTTAGAAGAGAGAGAGAGAGAGAGATTGCTGTGATACTGTAGATTAGAAGAGAGTGCAGACAGAGTTTAGTGACTGACGACCACAGTGACCAGTGACCACCAGAGACAGTGCAGTTGTTTGTTTTATTTAATATATCCGTTCTCTGCCTGAAAAAAACGATACACAGTCACACAGTGACTCAGTCTGTGTGCACTGCTCAGCCCAGTGTGCTGCACATCAATGTATTGTATATAAAGCTTATAATTGTGGGGGAGACTGGGGAGCACTGCAGGTTGTTATAGCAGGAGCCAGGAGTACATGATAAATAATATTATATTAAAATTAAACAGTGCACACTTTTGCTGCAGGAGTGCCACTGCCAGTGTGACTAGTGGTGACCAGTGCCTGACCACCAGTATATTAGTAGTATTGTATACTATCTCTTTATCAACCAGTCTATATTAGCAGCAGACACAGTACAGTGCGGTAGTTCACGGCTGTGGCTACCTCTGTGTCGGCACTCGGCAGGCAGTCCGTCCAACCATAATTGTATTATAATATATACCACCTAACCGTGGTTTTTTTTTCATTCTTTATACCGTCGTCATACTAGTTGTTACGAGTATACTACTATCTCTTTATCAACCAGTGTACAGTGCGGTAGTTCACGGCTGTGGCTACCTCTGTGTCGGCACTCGGCAGGCAGTCCGTCCATCCATAATTGTATTATATACCACCTAACCGTGGTTTTTTTTTCATTCTTTATACCGTCGTCATACTAGTTGTTACGAGTATACTACTATCTCTTTATCAACCAGTGTACAGTGCGGTAGTTCACGGCTGTGGCTACCTCTGTGTCGGCACTCGGCAGGCAGTCCGTCCAACCATAATTGTATTATAATATATACCACCTAACCGTGGTTTTTTTTTCATTCTTTATACCGTCGTCATACTAGTTGTTACGAGTATACTACTATCTCTTTATCAACCAGTGTACAGTGCGGTAGTTCACGGCTGTGGCTACCTCTGTGTCGGCACTCGGCAGGCAGTCCGTCCATCCATAATTGTATTATAATATATACCACCTAACCGTGGTTTTTTTTCCATTCTTTATACCGTCGTCATACTAGTTGTTACGAAGATACTACTATCTCTTTATCAACCAGTGTACAGTGCGGTAGTTCACGGCTGTGGCTACCTCTGTGTCGGCACTCGGCAGGCAGTCCGTCCAACCATAATTGTATTATAATATATACCACCTAACCGTGGTTTTTTTTTCATTCTTTATACCGTCGTCATACTAGTTGTTACGAGTATACTACTATCTCTTTATCAACCAGTGTACAGTGCGGTAGTTCACGGCTGTGGCTACCTCTGTGTCAGCACTCGGCAGGCAGTCCGTCCAACCATAATTGTATTATAATATATACCACCTAACCGTGGTTTTTTTTTCATTCTTTATACCGTCGTCATACTAGTTGTTACGAGTATACTACTATCTCTTTATCAACCAGTGTACAGTGCGGTAGTTCACGGCTGTGGCTACCTCTGTGTCGGCACTCGGCAGGCAGTCCGTCCATCCATAATTGTATTATATACCACCTAACCGTGGTTTTTTTATACCACCTAACCGTGGCAGTCCGTCCATAATTGTATACTAGTATCCAATCCATCCATCTCCATTGTTTACCTGAGGTGCCTTTTAGTTCTGCCTATAAAATATGGAGAACAAAAAAGTTGAGGTTCCAAAATTAGGGAAAGATCAAGATCCACTTCCACCTCGTGCTGAAGCTGCTGCCACTAGTCATGGCCGAGACGATGAAATGCCAGCAACGTCGTCTGCCAAGGCCGATGCCCAATGTCATAGTACAGAGCATGTCAAATCCAAAACACCAAATATCAGAAAAAAAAGGACTCCAAAACCTAAAATAAAATTGTCGGAGGAGAAGCGTAAACTTGCCAATATGCCATTTACCACACGGAGTGGCAAGGAACGGCTGAGGCCCTGGCCTATGTTCATGGCTAGTGGTTCAGCTTCACATGAGGATGGAAGCACTCAGCCTCTCGCTAGAAAACTGAAAAGACTCAAGCTGGCAAAAGCACCGCAAAGAACTGTGCGTTCTTTGAAATCCCAAATCCACAAGGAGAGTCCAATTGTGTCGGTTGCGATGCCTGACCTTCCCAACACTGGACGTGAAGAGCATGCGCCTTCCACCATTTGCACGCCCCCTGCAAGTGCTGGAAGGAGCACCCGCAGTCCAGTTCCTGATAGTCAGATTGAAGATGTCAGTGTTGAAGTACACCAGGATGAGGAGGATATGGGTGTTGCTGGCGCTGGGGAGGAAATTGACCAGGAGGATTCTGATGGTGAGGTGGTTTGTTTAAGTCAGGCACCCGGGGAGACACCTGTTGTCCGTGGGAGGAATATGGCCGTTGACATGCCAGGTGAAAATACCAAAAAAATCAGCTCTTCGGTGTGGAGGTATTTCACCAGAAATGCGGACAACAGGTGTCAAGCCGTGTGTTCCCTTTGTCAAGCTGTAATAAGTAGGGGTAAGGACGTTAACCACCTCGGAACATCCTCCCTTATACGTCACCTGCAGCGCATTCATAATAAGTCAGTGACAAGTTCAAAATCTTTGGGTGACAGCGGAAGCAGTCCACTGACCAGTAAATCCCTTCCTCTTGTAACCAAGCTCACGCAAACCACCCCACCAACTCCCTCAGTGTCAATTTCCTCCTTCCCCAGGAATGCCAATAGTCCTGCAGGCCATGTCACTGGCAAGTCTGACGAGTCCTCTCCTGCCTGGGATTCCTCCGATGCATCCTTGCGTGTAACGCCTACTGCTGCTGGCGCTGCTGTTGTTGCCGCTGGGAGTCGATGGTCATCCCAGAGGGGAAGTCGTAAGCCCACTTGTACTACTTCCAGTAAGCAATTGACTGTTCAACAGTCCTTTGCGAGGAAGATGAAATATCACAGCAGTCATCCTACTGCAAAGCGGATAACTGAGGCCTTGGCATCCTGGGTGGTGAGAAACGTGGTTCCGGTATCCATCATTACTGCAGAGCCAACTAGAGACTTGTTGGAGGTACTGTGTCCCCGGTACCAAATACCATCTAGGTTCCATTTCTCTAGGCAGGCGATACCGAAAATGTACACAGACCTCAGAAAAAGAGTCACCAGTGTCCTAAAAAATGCAGCTGTACCCAATGTCCACTTAACCACGGACATGTGGAGCAGGGCAGGGTCAGGACTATATGACTGTGACAGCCCACTGGGTAGATGTATGGACTCCCGCCGCAAGAACAGCAGCGGCGGCACCAGTAGCAGCATCTCGCAAACGCCAACTCTTTCCTAGGCAGGCTACGCTTTGTATCACCGCTTTCCAGAATACGCACACAGCTGAAAACCTCTTACGGCAACTGAGGAAGATCATCGCGGAATGGCTTACCCCAATTGGACTCTCCTGTGGATTTGTGGCATCGGACAACGCCAGCAATATTGTGTGTGCATTAAATCTGGGCCAATTCCAGCACGTCCCATGTTTTGCACATATTTTGAATTTGGTGGTGCAGAATTTTTTAAAAAACGACAGGGGCGTGCAAGAGATGCTGTCGGTGGCCAGAAGAATTGCGGGACACTTTCGGCGTACAGGCACCACGTACAGAAAACTGGAGCACCACCAAAAACTACTGAACCTGCCCTGCCATCATCTGAAGCAAGAAGTGGTAACGAGGTGGAATTCAACCCTCTATATGCTTCAGAGGTTGGAGGAGCAGCAAAAGGCCATTCAAGCCTATACAATTGAGCACGATATAGTAGGTGGAATGCACCTGTCTCAAGTGCAGTGGAGAATGATTTCAACGTTGTGCAAGGTTCTGATGCCCTTTGAACTTGCCACACGTGAAGTCAGTTCAGACACTGCCAGCCTGAGTCAGGTCATTCCCCTCATCAGGCTTTTGCAGAAGAAGCTGGAGGCATTGAAGGAGGAGCTAACACGGAGCGATTCCGCTAGGCATGTGGGACTTGTGGATGCAGCCCTTAATTCGCTTAACAAGGATTCACGGGTGGTCAATCTGTTGAAATCAGAGCACTACATTTTGGCCACCGTGCTCGATCCTAGATTTAAAGCCTACCTTGGATCTCTCTTTCCGGCAGACACAGGTCTGCTGGGGTTGAAAGACCTGCTGGTGACAAAATTGTCAAGTCAAGCGGAACGCGACCTGTCAACATCTCCTCCTTCACATTCTCCCGCAACTGGGGGTGCGAGGAAAAGGCTCAGAATTCCGAGCCCACCCGCTGGCGGTGATGCAGGGCAGTCTGGAGCGACTGCTGATGCTGACATCTGGTCCGGACTGAAGGACCTGACAACGATTACGGACATGTCGTCTACTGTCACTGCATATGATTCTCTCAACATTGATAGAATGGTGGAGGATTATATGAGTGACCGCATCCAAGTAGGCACGTCACACAGTCCGTACTTATACTGGCAGGAAAAAGAGGCAATTTGGAGGCCCTTGCACAAACTGGCTTTATTCTACCTAAGTTGCCCTCCCACAAGTGTGTACTCCGAAAGAGTGTTTAGTGCCGCCGCTCACCTTGTCAGCAATCGGCGTACGAGGTTACATCCAGAAAATGTGGAGAAGATGATGTTCATTAAAATGAATTATAATCAATTCCTCCGCGGAGACATTGACCAGCAGCAATTGCCTCCACAAAGTACACAGGGAGCTGAGATGGTGGATTCCAGTGGGGACGAATTGATAATCTGTGAGGAGGGGGATGTACACGGTGATATATCGGAGGGTGAAGATGAGGTGGACATCTTGCCTCTGTAGAGCCAGTTTGTGCAAGGAGAGATTAATTGCTTCTTTTTTGGGGGGGGTCCAAACCAACCCGTCATATCAGTCACAGTCGTGTGGCAGACCCTGTCACTGAAATGATGGGTTGGTTAAAGTGTGCATGTCCTGTTTTGTTTATACAACATAAGGGTGGGTGGGAGGGCCCAAGGATAATTCCATCTTGCACCTCTTTTTTCTTTTCTTTTTCTTTGCATCATGTGCTGATTGGGGAGGGTTTTTTGGAAGGGACATCCTGCGTGACACTGCAGTGCCACTCCTAGATGGGCCCGGTGTTTGTGTCGGCCACTAGGGTCGCTAATCTTACTCACACAGCTACCTCATTGCGCCTCTTTTTTTCTTTGCGTCATGTGCTGTTTGGGGAGGGTTTTTTGGAAGGGACATCCTGCGTGACACTGCAGTGCCACTCCTAGATGTGCCCGGTGTTTGTGTCGGCCACTAGGGTCGCTAATCTTACTCACACAGCTACCTCATTGCGCCTCTTTTTTTCTTTGCGTCATGTGCTGTTTGGGGAGGGTTTTTTGGAAGGGACATCCTGCGTGACACTGCAGTGCCACTCCTAGATGTGCCCGGTGTTTGTGTCGGCCACTAGGGTCGCTAATCTTACTCACACAGTCAGCTACCTCATTGCGCCTCTTTTTTTCTTTGCGTCATGTGCTGTTTGGGGAGGGTTTTTTGGAAGGGCCATCCTGCGTGACACTGCAGTGCCACTCCTAGATGGGCCCGGTGTTTGTGTCGGCCACTAGGGTCGCTAATCTTACTCACACAGCTACCTCATTGCGCCTCTTTTTTTCTTTGCGTCATGTGCTGTTTGGGGAGGGTTTTTTGGAAGGGACATCCTGCGTGACACTGCAGTGCCACTCCTAGATGGGCCCGGTGTTTGTGTCGGCCACTAGGGTCGCTTATCTTACTCACACAGCGACCTCGGTGCAAATTTTAGGACTAAAAATAATATTGTGAGGTGTGAGGTATTCAGAATAGACTGAAAATGAGTGTAAATTATGGTTTTTGAGGTTAATAATACTTTGGGATCAAAATGACCCCCAAATTCTATGATTTAAGCTGTTTTTTAGTGTTTTTGGAAAAAAACACCCGAATCCAAAACACACCCGAATCCGACAAAAATAATTCGGTGAGGTTTTGCCAAAACGCGTTCGAACCCAAAACACGGCCGCGGAACCGAACCCAAAACCAAAACACAAAACCCGAAAAATTTCAGGCGCTCATCTCTAGTATGAAGGCAATAAGCTAATATTGGGTTTGCTGGTTAAATCACTTTTTTTAAAGTGTCCCACAGTAGGAAGTTAGAACCACTAATGGTGGTGATACATTACCTCCCGCAAGCCAATGACGCCTCTGGGAATCAGAACAGTTTAAGCAAAGAGGGAAAGTGGCTTGCAGTTAGTAAAGAGAAACACTTTGGCAAAGTTTGAGATTCCTAAAATTGCAGTGGTTAGGAGTTGGCGGATTTGAATTGTGCACAATATTGTTTCAAAATGTCCTGTTTGGGGAATACATTCTATTTAAGAATAATCATTTGATATTGTATAGATGTGTGTTTGATACCACAAACTTCTTGCATTGGTTTAACATTAAGTTCATATCTATGTTTTGTGCTGGTTACTCCTTCCAGTACCTTATTCTCGGCGTATACCTTCCTACTTACTCATCTCCTGAAATACTATGTGCCGCCTTGATGATTTGATTGGTTAATGAACTGGGTGAGCTGAGGATACAGATTGAATATCACAGCTCCACTGTGGGCTAAATGTCAAAATGAAAATGAAATAACACATAATAATGGTAATAATAATAATAGTAGTAGTAGTAGTAGTAGTAGTAGTAGTAGTAGTAGTAGTAATAATAATAAAAATCCTATTTGCTATTTTGCAGCAGAGACTCTGAATATACAGTATATTTGTGTTGTGCTAATATTGGAGCAGAGAGCACAGACTATTTCAATTTGGTGCAGTTATGGGACCTATGAGCCTTATTCATGTGTGTAAGTAAAGCACCACAAGCAAGTAACTTTGGGCCTAATTCAGACCTGATCGCAGCAGCAAAATTGTTCTCTAATGGGCAAAACCATGTGCACTGCAGGGGGGCAGATATATCATGTGCAGAGAGAGTTAGATTTGGGTGGGTTATATTGTTTCTGTGCAGGGTAAATACTGGCTACTTTATTTTTACACTGCAATTTAGATTTCAGTTTGAACACACCCCACCCAAATCTAAATCTCTCTGCACATGTTATTTCTCTAACGTCCTAAGTGGATGCTGGGGACTCCGTAAGGACCATGGGGAATAGCGGCTCCGCAGGAGACTGGGCACATCTAAAGAAAGCTTTAGGACTATCTGGTGTGCACTGGCTCCTCCCCCTATGACCCTCCTCCAAGCCTCAGTTAGATCTCTGTGCCCGAACGAGAAGGGTGCACACTAGGGGCTCTCCTGAGCTTCTTAGTGAAAGTTTTAGATTAGGTTTTTTATTTTCAGTGAGACCTGCTGGCAACAGGCTCACTGCATCGAGGGACTAAGGGGAGAAGAAGCGAACTCACCTGCGTGCAGAGTGGATTGGGCTTCTTAGGCTACTGGACATTAGCTCCAGAGGGACGATCACAGGCCCAGCTTGGATGGGTCCCAGAGCCGCGCCGCCGGCCCCCTTACAGAGCCAGAAGGCAGAAAAGGTCCGGAAAATCGGCGGCAGAAGACGTCCTGTCTTCAACAAGGTAGCGCACAGCACTGCAGCTGTGCGCCATTGCTCTCAGCACACTTCACACTTCGGTCACTGAGGGTGCAGGGCGCTGGGGGGGGGCGCCCTGAGACGCAATAAAAACACCTTGGATGGCAAAAAAAATGCATCACATATAGCTCCTGGGCTATATGGATGCATTTAACCCCTGCCAGAATCCATAAAAAAGCAGGAGAAAAGTCCGCGAAAAAGGGGCGGAGCCTATCTCCTCAGCACACTGGCGCCATTTTCCCTCACAGCTCCGTTGGAGGGAAGCTCCCTGTCTCTCCCCTGCAGTCACTACACTACAGAAAGGGTTAAAAAAAGAGAGGGGGGCACTAATTAGGCGCAGTATTAACTATACAGCAGCTATAAGGGGAAAAACACTTATATAAGGTTATCCCTGTATATATATAGCGCTCTGGTGTGTGCTGGCAAACTCTCCCTCTGTCTCCCCTAAGGGCTAGTGGGGTCCTGTCCTCTATCAGAGCATTCCCTGTGTGTGTGCTGTATGTCGGTACTTTTGTGTCGACATGTATGAGGAGAAAAATGATGTGGAGACGGAGCAGATTGCCTGTAATAGTGATGTCACCCCCTAGGGGGTCGACACCTGAGTGGATGAACTGTTGGAAGGAATTACGTGACAGTGTCAGCTCTGTATAAAAGACAGTGGTTGACATGAGACAGCCGGCTACTCAGCTTGTGCCTGTCCAGACGTCTCATAGGCCGTCGGGGGCTCTAAAGCGCCCGTTACCTCAGATGGCAGATATAGACGCCGACACGGATACTGACTCCAGTGTCGACGGTGAAGAGACGAATGTGACTTCCAGTAGGGCCACACGTTACATGATTGAGGCAATGAAAAATGTTTTACACATTTCTGATAATACGAGTACCACCAAAAAAAGGGGTATTATGTTCGGTGAGGAAAAACTACCTGTAGTTTTCCTGAATCTGAGAAATTAAATGAGGTGTGTGATGATGCGTGGGTTTCCCCGGTAACAACGGATAATTTCTAAAATGTTATTGGCATTATATCCTTTCCCGCCAGAGGTTAGGGTGCGTTGGGAAACACCCCCTAGGGGGGATAAAGCGCTCACACGCTTGTAAGGGCTCTACCTTCGCCTGAGATGGCCGCCCTTAAGGATCCTGCTGATAGAAAGCAGGAGGGTATCCTAAAAGGTATTTACACACATACTGGTGTTATACTGCGACCAGCAATCGCCTCAGCCTGGATGTGCAGTGCTGGGTTGGCGTGGTCGGATTCCCTGACTGAAAATATTGATACCCTAGATAGGGACAGTATATTTTTGCCTATAGAGCATTTAAAAGATGCATTTTTATATATGCGTGATGCACAGCGGAATATTTGCCGACTGGCATCAAGTCTAAGCGCGTTGTCCATTTCTACCAGTAGAGGGTTATGGACACGTCAGTGGTCAGGTGATGCGTATTCCAAACGGCATTTGGAAGTATTGCTTTATTAAGGGAGGAGTTATTTGGGGTCGGTCTTTCAGACCTGGTGGCCACGGCAACAGCTGGGAATTCCACGTTTGTACCCCAGGTCGCCTCTCAACATGAGAAGACGCCGTATTATCAGGCGCAGTCTTTTCGTGGACAAGCGGGCAAAAGGTTCCTCATTTCTGCCCCGTGACAGAGGGAGAGGAAAAAGGCTGCATAAATCAGCCAGTTCCCAGGAACAGAAACCCTCTCCCGCCTCTGCCAAGCCCTCAGTATACGCTGGGGCTTTACAAGCAGAATCAGGCACGGTGGGGGGCCCGTCTCAATGAATTTCAGCGCGCAGTGGGCTCACTCGCAAGTAGACCCCTGGATCCTTCAGGTGATATCTCAGGGGTACAAATTAGAATTCGAGACGTCTCCCCCTCGCCGTTTCCTAAAGTCGGCTTTACCGATGTCTCCTTCTGACAGGGAGACAGTTTTGGAAGCCATTCACAAGCTGTATTCCCAGCAGGTGATAATCAAGATACCCCTCCTGCAACAGGGAACGGGGTATTATTCCACACTGTTGTGGTACCGAAGCCGGACGGCTCGGTGAGACCGATTCTAAATCTAAAATCTTTGAACACTTACGTACAGAGGTTCAAATTCAAGATTGAGTCACTCAGAGCAGTGATTGCGAACCTGGAAGAAGGGGACTACATGATGTCTCGGGACATCAAGGATGCTTACCTTCATGTCAAAATTTACCCTTCTCACCAAGGGTACCTCAGGTTTATGGTACAGAACTGTCACTATCAGTTCAGACGCTGCCGTATGGATGGTACACGGCACCCCGGGTCTTTACCAAGGTAATGGCCGAAATGATGATATTCCTTCGAAGGAAGTGAATTTTAGTTATCCCTTCCTTGGACAATTCCCTAATAAGGGTAAGATCCAGGGAACAGTTGGAGGTCGGTGTAGCACTATCTCAGGTAGTGTTGCGGCAGCACGATTGGATTCTCAATATTCCAAAATCGCACCTGGTTCCGACGACGTGTCTTCTGTTCCTAGGGATGATCTTGGACACAGTCCAGAAAAAGGTGTTTCTCCCGGAGGAGAAAGCCAGGGAGTTATCCGAGCTAGTCAGGAACCTCCTAAAACCGAGCCAAGTCTCAGTGCATCAATGCACAAGGGTTCTGGGTAAAATGGTGGCTTCCTACGAAGCAATCCCATTCGGCAGATTCCACGCAAGAACTTTCCAGTGGGACCTGCTGGACAAATGGTCCGGATCGCATCTTCAGATGCATCAGCGGATAACCCTGTCACCAAGGACAAGGGTGTCCCTCCTGTGGTGGTTGCAGAGTGCTCATCTTCTAGAGGGCCGCAGATTAGGCATTCAGGACTGGGTCCTGGTGACCACGGATGCCAGCTTGCGAGGCTGGGGAGCAGTCACACAGGGAAGGAATATCCAGGGCTTATGGTCAAGCCTGGAGACATCACTTCACATAAATATCCTGAAGCTAAGGGACAATTACAATGCTCTAAGCTTAGCAAGACCTCTGCTTCAAGGTCAGCCGGTGTTGATCCAGTCGGACAACATCACGGCAGTCACCCACGTAAACAGACAGGGTGGCACAAGAAGCAGGAGGGCAATGGCAGAAGCTGCAAGGATTCTTCGCTGGGCGGAAAATCATGTGATAGCACTGTCAGCAGTATTCATTCCGGGAGTGGACAACTGGGAAGCAGACTTCCTCAGCACGACCTCCACCCGGGAGAGTGGGGACTTCACCCAGAAGTCTTCCACATGATTAAAAACTCGACAGGTATTGCGCCAGGTCCAGGGACCCTCAGGCAATAAGCTGTAGACGCTCTGGTAACACCGTGGGTGTACCAGTCAGGGTATGTGTTCCCTCCTCTGCCTCTCATACCCAAGGTACTGAGATTGATAAGATGGAGAGGAGTAAGCACTATATTCGTGGTTCCGGATTGGCCAAGAAGGACTTGGTAACCGGAACTTTAAGAGATGCTCACGGAGGATCCGTGGCCTCTACCTCTAAGAAGGGACCTGCTCCAGCAAGGACCCTGTCTGTTCCAAGACTTACCGCGGCTGCGTTTGACGGCATGGCGGTTGAACGCCGGATCCTGAAGGAAAAAAGGCATTCCGGATGAAGTCATCCCTATCCTGATCAAAGCCAGGAAGGATGTAACCGCAAAAACATTATCACCGCAATTGGCGAAAATATGTTGCGTGGTGCGAGGCCAGTAAGGCCCGACGGAGGAAATTCAACTGGGTCGATTCCTACATTTCCTGCAAACAGGAGTGTCTATGGGCCTGAAATTGGGGTCCATTAAGGTTCAAATTTCGGCCCTGTCAATTTTCTTCCAAAAAGAACTAGCTTCAGTCCCTGAAGTTCAGACGTTTGTAAAAGGGGTACTGCATATACAGCCTCCTTTTGTGCCTCCAGTGGCACTTTGGGATCTCAATGTAGTTTTGGGTTCCAAAAGTCACATTGGTTTGAACCACTTAAATCTGTGGAGTTAAAATATCTCACATGGAAAGTGGTCATGCTGTTGGCCCTGGCCTGGGCCAGGCGCGTGTCAGAATTGGCGGCTTTATCCTGAAAAAAACCCTTATCTGATTTTCCATTCGGACAGGGCGGAATTGAGAACTCGTCCTCAGTTTCTCCCCAAGGTGGTTTCAGCGTCTCACCTGAACCAACCTATTGGTGGTGCCTGCGGCTACTAGGGACTTGGAGGCCTCCAAGTTGCTAGACGTTGTCAGTGCCCTGAAAATATATGTTTCCAGGACGGCTGGAGTCGGGAAATCTGACTCGCTGTTTATCCTGTGTGCACCCAACAAGCTGGGTGCTCCTGCTTCTAAGCAGACTATTGCTCGTTGGATTTGTAGTACAATTCAGCTTGCACATTCTGTGGCAGGCCTGCCACAGCCAAAAATCTGTAAATGCCCACTCCTCAAGGAAGGTGGGCTCATCTTGGGCGGCTGCCCGAGGGGTCTCGGCTTTACAACTTTGCCGAGCAGCTACTTGGTCAGGAGCAAATACGTTTGTAAAATTCTACAAAATTGATATCCTGGCTGAGGAGGACCTGGAGTTCTCTCATTTGGTGCTGCAGAGTCATCCGCACTCTCCCGCCCGTTTGGGAGCTTTGGTATAATCCCCATGGTCCTTACGGAGTCCCCAGCATCGACTTAGGACGTTGGAGAAAATAAGAATTTACTTACCGATAATTCTATTTCTCATAGTCCGTAGTGGATGCTGGGCGCCCATCCCAAGTGCGGATTGTCTGCAATACTTGTACATAGTTATTGTTACAAAAATCGGGTTATTATTGTTGTGAGCCATCTTTCAGAGGCTCCTCTGTTATCATGCTGTTAACTGGGTTCAGATCACAGGTTAAACGGTGTGATTGGTGTGGCTGGTATGAGTCTTACCCGGGATTCAAAATCCTTCCTTATTGTGTACGCTCGTCCGGGCACAGTATCCTAACTGAGGCTTGGAGGAGGGTCATAGGGGGAGGAGCCAGTGCACACCAGATAGTCCTAAAGCTTTCTTTAGATGTGCCCAGTCTCCTGCGGAGCCGCTATTCCCCATGGTCCTTACGGAGTCCCCAGCATCCACTACGGACTATGAGAAATAGAATTATCGGTAAGTAAATTCTTATTATTTGCCCCAAACTGCACTACACATGGTTTTGCCCATTAGAGAACAATGTTGCTGCTGTGATCAGGCCTGAGTTAGGCCCTTTGTGTCTGAACAAACCATGCTGTCATGCAAGGGGAGCAAATATATTTACATTTCTCATACGTCCTAGAGGATGCTGAGGTCCACATTAGTACCATGGGGTATAGACAGGTCCACCAGGAGCCATTGGCACTTTAAGAGTTTGAGAGTGTGGGCTGGCTCCTCCTTCTATGCCCCTCCTACCAGACTCAGTTTCGAAAATGTGCCCGGAGGAGCCGGTCACAGCTAGGGGAGCTCTACAGAGCTTCTTTAGGAGAAAGTGTTTTTTTTAGAGTTTATTATTTTACAGGGAGGCTGCTGGCAACAGCCTCCCTGCTTCGTGGGACTAAGAGGGGGGAGTAGTGTCCGCCCTGAAGGGTCTGAGCCACTATCTCCGCTGACAGGACACTGAGCTCCTGAGGGGATAGATTGTTCCCCGCCACAGGGGATCGCTCACCCCAGCAGCATGCCGCCACCCCCTTACAGAGCCAGAAGATCGGTGGCGAGTGAGTCACCGACCCCCCCTTGCAAGCGTGGGGCCGGTGTGAAGATGGTGGCAACAGGGTATTAACCGCGCTCCGGAGCTCAGAGGCGCCCTGAGCCGGCGCCTAAACCCTGCACTGGTCACAAAGCCTGTCGGGGTCCGTGGATCTCAGCCAGCATACTCCTCAGGCCAGTATAATCATTGTGAAGAGCGGGAAGACAGCGCCATTTTGGGGGCGGAGCTTATCCTCGGAGCGGACCCAGCAGCGTTCAGCGCCATTTTCCTGCCTGCACAGCGCTGTCCAGGAAGAGCAAGTCCCTCCACAGCAACTCCAGCTATCTCTCACGGTACCAGGGGGTTGTAGAAGGGGGGTAAGGCTAAATACAGACTGTGTAACCTATTAAGGTGCACAGTCAGCGCTGGTAGGGGATCACCTTTTACCTAAAAGGTGCTGTGTGTGGGTTGGCTCCAATCTCTGTGTCTCTCTTGCCATCCTTGGGGGTGAAACTCTGTCTGCTCTCCCCTGTGTGTGTGTAGAGTGTCTGTGGTCTCCATACAGCTATGTCCAGAGACTCTGTGTCATATGCTGCAGAGGATATGTCCTCTCAGGATGATCCCATTCCATGTAATCAAGATTGCACTGGTTTAGCACAGATACCAGCAAGGGAGCCTGAGTGGTTATCCTCTTATCAAATCTATGATTTCTCAGATTTCAAATAGGGTTGCACAAAATGAATCTGCAGCTCAGGCTTTACAGAACTCTATGGTAGTCTGGACCAGTTCTGGTACCTCAGGGCTCCCCGCTGTATATTCACATAAACGTGCTCTTGCACAGATCATGCAGGATGACACGGATACCGATTCGGACACTACAGACGGTGGTGGGGATGTGTTGCGGGGGGCAGCATCTCTTGCTAAAGGGGTGCAGTTGATGATAGAGGCTATTAGAGATGTGTTGAATATTGCTGATACAACACTGGAGCAGGTTGAGGAGGCTTACTTCACTGAGAATAAGAAAGCCTCGCTAACCTTCACTGCGTCAAAGGAATTAAATGCTATTTTTGAAAAAGCTTGGGAAAACCCGGATAAAAAATTCCAGATCCCTAAAAGGGTTCTGGTAGCATTTCCTTTCTCAGTAGAGGATAGAAAAAATGGGAAAACCCGCCCATTGTTGACGCATCAATCTCAAAAAAGGTGGTTTTACCTGTTCCAGGATCTACTGCCTTGAAAGAGCCAGCTGATTGTAAAATTGATAATACGCTCAAATCCATGTACACGGCTTCTGGGGCAATATTACGTCCCACTATTGCCAGTGCTTGGATTGCCAAAGCTATAGTAAAGTGGTCAGGCACGTTACTTGAAGATTTGGATACTATGGAGAAATGTGATGTTGAATTGTTTTTACGTAACATTCAGGATTCGGCAGGATTTCTGGTAGAATCCATGAAAGACCTGGGTTCCATGACTGCGGGAATTTCTTCCACGTCTGTCTCAGCTCGTCGAAGACTGTGGTTGCGCCAGTGGTCTGCCGACGCGGAATCCAGGAGAAGTGTGGAGACCCTACCCTACACAGGTCAGGCTCTCTTTGGGGAGGCGTTAGATGCGTGGATCTCCATGGCTATGGCGGGTAAGTAACCTTTTCTTCCTTCAGCTGCACCTGCTCTGAAGAAACCCTTTTCTTCAACTGCATCACAGCTCTTTCGGCCTGCCAAGCCCAGAGAGGCCAAGCCGTCCAATGCCTTCTTTCGGGGAGGTCGGCCCAGGTCCAAGAAACCTGCTGCTTCAGGTTCCCAGGAACAGAAACCTGCTTCAGGTACACCAAAGTCCTCCGCATGACGGTGGACTGCAGGCCCTGGAGGTGGGGCCTGTGGGAGCATTTCAGTCACGTCTGGGTGTCGTCCGGCCTGGATCCCTGGGTGCAAGATATTGTGTCCCAGGGGTACAGGCTGGAATTTCAAGATCTCCCTCCTCACCGATTCTTCAAATCAGGCTTTCCAGCTTTGCTGGCAGACAGGACGGTCCTGCAGGCAGCCGTCCAGAACTTGGTGGAGGCACAAGTTATTGTACCGGTCCCTCCTCATATGCAAAACAAAGGTTACTATTCGAACCTTTTCGTGGTACCGAAACCGTATGGTTCGGTCAGGCCCATTCTGAACCTAAAATCGCTGAAACCCTATTTGAAGGAGTTCAAGTTCAAAATGGAGTCTCTAAGGGCGGTGATATCAGGACTGGAAGAGGAGGAATTTCTGGTATCCCTGGATATCAAAGAAGTGTACCTCCACATTTCGATTTGGCCGCTGCATCAAGCTTATCTCTGATTCGCACTGTTGGACTGTAATTATCCGTTCCAGGCCCTGCCATTTGGCCTCTCCACAGCACCGAGGGTATTCACCAAGCTGATGGCTGAAATAATGGTTCTCCTCCGCAGACAGGGGGTGAATATAATTCCATATCTGGACGATCTGCTGATAAAGGAGTCGTCCAAGGAGAAGCTGTTACAGTCCATTCTTCTCACGACCCACCTGCTCAGAGAACATGGTTGGATCCTGAATATTCCAAAATCACATTTGGAACCAACCATGAAGTTGTCCTTTCTGGGAATGATCCTCGACATGGAAATGCAGAGGGTGTTTCTTCCAGAGGAAAAAGCGTTGGTGATGCAAACAATGGCCCGGGATGTCCTGAAGCCTGCCCGGGTGTCGGTTCATCAGTGCATTTGCCTTCTGGGAAAGATGGTGGCCTCTTATGAGGCTCTACAGTACGGGAGGTTTCATGCTCGGTCCTTCCAACTAGATCTCCTGGACGAGCTGTTGGAATCCCATCTACATATGCACCAGAGAATACGTCTGTCACCAAAGGCCAGGATTTCACTCCTCTGGTGGTTGCAACTACCTCACCTTCTGGATGGCTGCAGGTTCGGGATTCAGGACTGGATCCTTCTAACCACGGATTCAAGTCTCCAGGGCTGGGGCACAGTCACTCACGGGGAGACCTTCCAAGGAAGGTGGTCAAGTCTGGAAGCTGGCCTGCCGATAAACATTCTAGAGCTAAGAGCCGTCTACAACGGTCTTCTCCAAGCGTCCCATCTTCTGAGAAATCGGGCCATTCAAGTGCAGTCGGACAATGTAACGACAGTGGCTTACATCAACCGACATGGCGGAACGCAAAGCAGAGCTGCAATGTCAGCGGTAACAAGAATTATCCTCTGGGCAGAAAAACACGCGTCGGCGCTATCAGCAATCTTCATTCCGGGAGTGGATAACTGGGAAGCGGACTTCCTCAGCAGACACGATCTCCATCCAGGAGAGTGGGGTCTCCATCCGGAGGTGTTCAAGGAGGTAACAGATCTTTGGAGTGTACCTCAAATAGACATGATGGCCTCTCATCTCAACAAGAAGCTTCGGCGATATTGTTCCAGGTCGAGGGACCCGCAAGCAGTGGCGGTGGACGCCCTAGTGACTCCGTGGGTTTTCCAGTCAGTGTACGTGTTTCCACCACTCCCACTCATTCCAAGAGTGCTAAAGCTCATAAGGAGAACAAGGGTTCAAGTGATCCTGATTGCTCCAGACTGGCCAAGAATGTCTTGGTACGCGGATCTTCTGGATCTACTGCTAGAAGATCCGAGGCCTCTTCCTCTTTGGGAAGACCTGCTGCAGCAGTGGCCGTTCGCCTATCAAGACTTACCGCGGCTGCGATTGACGGCATGAAGGTTGAACGCCAGATACTAGCTCGGAAGGGCTTTCCGAACAAGGTTATTCCTACCCTGATACAGGCTAGGAAAGGAGTAACGTCTAAACATTACCATCGTATTTGGAAAAAATATGTATCTTGGTGTGAGTCCAAGAAGTTTACTACAGTGGAGTTTCAACTGGGATGTTTTCTCCTCTTCCTGCAAGCAGGATCCTGAGGTTGGGATCCATAAAGGTCCAGATTTTGGCCCTATCCATTTTCTTTTAGAAACAGTTGGCTGCCCTCCCTGAGGTTCAGACTTTTTTGAAGGGATTTCTGCACATCCAGCCTCCCTTTGTACTGCCTACGGCACCCTGGGACCTTAACGTGGTGTTGCAGTTCCTCCGGTCGGACTGGTTTGAACCTCTACAGGAGGTTGAACTCAAGTTTCTCACGTGGAAGGCTGTAACTTTGTTGACCTTAGCTTCTGCTAGACTTGTGTCGGAGTTGGGGGCTTTGTCATGTAAAAGCCCATACTTGATCTTCCATGAAGATAGAGCTGAGCTCCGTACACGTCAGCAGTTCCTTCCGAAGGTTGTGTCGGCATTTCAAATCAACCAACCTATTGTGGTGCCAGTTGCTACTGACTCCTCAATTTCATCAAAGTCCTTGGATGTTGTAAGGGCTTTGAAAAGCTATGTGAAGAGGACTGCTCGTCACAGGAAATCGGACGTTCTGTTTGTCCTGTATGATCCCAAGAAAATTGGGTGTCCTGCTTCTAAGCAGTTGATCTCGCGCTGGATCAAGTTCACTATCCAGCATGTGTATTCTACGGCAGGTTTGCCGTGTCCTACATCTGTTAAGGCCCACTCTACTCGTAAGGTGGGGTCTTCCTGGGCGGCTGCCCGGGGTGTCTCGGTGTTACAACTTTGCCGAGCAGCAACTTGGTCTGGGTCGAACACGTTTGCAAAGTTCTACAGGTTCGATACTTTGGCCTCTGAGGACTTGAAGTTCAGTCAATCAGTTCTGCAGGAGCTTCCGCGCTCTCCCTCCTTCTTCTGGGAGCTTTGGTACATCCCCATGGTACTAATGTGGACCCCAGCATCCTCTAGGACATATGAGAAAATAGGATTTTGGTTACCTACCGGTAAATCCTTTTCTCGTAGTCCGTAAAGGTTGCTGGGCGCCCGCCCAGCGCTTCATTTTCCTGCAGTTGTTATCTGGATCAGTACAACTTTGTTTTAGTTGAGGACTGCATTGTTACTTGGTAAGTAATGTTTGAGCGGTTGCTGAGTTTTCAAGCTTTGTTAGCTTGATGTGCCTTGTATTTGTGAGCTGGTATGAATCTTGCCACTATCTGTGTTAAATCCTTCTCTCGAAGATGTCCGTCTCCTCGGGCACAGTTTCTAGACTGAGTCTGGTAGGAGGGGCATAGAGGGAGGAGCCAGACCACACTCTCAAACTCTTAAAGTGCCAATGGCTCCTGGTGGACCAATCTATACCCCATGGTACTGATGTGGACCCCAGCATCCTCTACGGCCTACGAAAAAAAGAATTTACCGGTAGGTAACCAAAATCCTATTTTTTTTTGTGCAGGGTAAATACTGGCTGCTTTTGCATGTAGCCCACACGTTAGCTTTAAATTTTTTTTACTTCGATTTAGATTTGAATACTCAAATCTAAATCTTTCTGTACGTTACATCTGTCCCACCTGCAGGGCAACACGGTTTTGTCCAGTTGCTTGCTTTTTTGCTTTACTCACCAACACGTGCAGTGTCAGGCCCTATGTCCCTTGTTCCATGCTACCCCTGCTCATTAAGCCTGATCTGAGTCACACAGATGTACAAATGTTGGCGCATCTTGTGATTTTGGCAAACCATAGCCAACATACATAACTTAGAGCAGCTAGAAGTGATTCTGAGTAATACTCATCTCAGTCCCTTCTCACCGTTGCCTGAATGGACATCATCTCAGTCACTCACTTCTCACCAATGTCTGAATGGTAACGGGCATCCTGTGGACGTGTAGCCAGACTTGTGACCTATTCTGAGTTGTGCCTATGGAATGTGGAAGCCACTGGCGTATTTATAATGGGTGCAGTGTGTGTGGTGCACACGGGCCCCCGGGGTCCAGGGGGGCCCACACAGCACACCCTACACCCATTATTTTTAATACTCACTCTCCGTAGCCCTGCGGTGCAGCAGCAGCGCTGCAGAAATTACTGGGAAAATGGCACGGCTGCATTTTCCTGGTGTTTCGTGCATGTGCGGTAGAAAAATCACTGGGAAAATGGCCATGGTGCTATTTTCCCAGCAATCTGCACATGCACTGTAGACTCTGGAACAGCACTAGGGTCCCCTAGGGACACTTGTGCCCAGAAATACAGCGCTGCCGACTAGAGAAGAGGGGGCCCAGACCAGGGGCGTTTTAAGAGAAGAGGGGACCCGCGTGCAGCCTCTGTCGCGGGCCCCCTCCTCTCCGGCAGCAAGTAGAGTCTGGCTTACTGCCAGGGTCTACTGCGCATGCGCAGGTCTCCGGGAACATGGCGTCTGCGCCTTGCTCCCCGGGACATCTCCAGTGCGCATGCGCAAATCACTCGAAAATGGCCTCGGCCATTTTCCGAATGATTTATGCTTGTACTAGAGGGCAGTCGCCGCGGGACTCCAGAATGGAAGTATATTAAATGGGTGCAGTGGGGGCCCCCCTGGACCCAAGGGCCCGTGTACACTGCACCCATTATAGAAACGCCAATGGCCCAGACTGAGCCTCACACGGGCCTCCTCCTCTCTAGAAACGCCCCTGGTGGAAGAGTCCCATTTTCTGCACTAAGCATTGGATAGGTGCAAGTCCCATTATTAGTGATGACAGCTGCTCTCACAGCCAGCGGGGTGGTGCCACTGCTCCTCACTGTCACTGTGACAGCATTTGGAAGTGTATTATACTCTCACCAGTTATTTGCTCTTTAGCTTTCAGGTTGCCCTGGGCATAGGTTTCTGTATAAGTGATAAATATGAAATTATCTGCGCACTGGGATCTAATGTGCGGACGAGCTGCTACACTTTCAGGTGACTAACCTGATGCAAGCTACAGAAATGGTGGAAATAGTGTTGCGCTCAATCCAATTGCCTTAATTAATTGATTAATTACCTTAATGAACCCTTAATCTAAGTAAAGTATGGGTGTAGTGGATAAAAATGTATGGAGCAAGTGGACAATTTGTGGTCCTGTGTTGGACAAATGCAATGATATCGAGACAAAATTATTCACTTCTCCCAGAGGAAGGCCTCTGAAAGGCTTAACGCGTTGGAGTCACCTACATACAGACATTGGAGTTCTGCAGAACCGCATCTAAGCACCAGAGACAGCGATTGACAGACTAACAAGACCCGGTCACGTGATCGGGAGAACCCGGAAGACGAACACGTTGCCGAGCAACAGAGCACAGAGAAGCCGGTGACGGAGCGCGGCAGACACAGGAGAAGGTAAGAAGCGAGTCTCCGTATGCGGCGAGAGTCACTCAGCAAGCAGCTCCGTAGAGCGCTATCTGAGTTCCTCCTCTACCCTAGACAGGACTACCAATCCGGCTCATCGGCTCTCAGGGGACGTCTGCACCAGGACGCACCACGAGTAGCTGAGGCCGGCGGGTAGGACCAGTCCGGAGCCTCCCTATCATACCCCCCATGTGTACTTGCCAATGCCCACACCGTGAAGACTAAGAAGGACACGTGAATTGCTACTTACATATAAAGCGCTATATGAGAGACTTTATAGACTTTTCAGTGCACTGTAAATAGACTGAAATAACCAAAAGTGCGGGACGCCGCAACCTGGACTGATTTCATAACTGAGAGAGACACTGATAAAAATATCATCGTTGCCATCAAATACTCATCCTTACCAATGGCATTTCTCTAGCCAGCCTGATCATAATAAAGTGGTACAGCAGTACCTTTTACAGTATAAGTACATTTTGTCTCGATATCATTGCATTTGTCCAACACAGGACCACAAATTGTCCACTTGCTCCATACATTTTTATCCACTACACCCATACTTTACTTAGAGTAAGGGTTCATTAAGGTAATTAATCAATTAATTAAGGCAATTGGATTGAGCGCAACACTATTTCCACCATTTCTGTATAAGTGATCCTAACTAAACACAGCAACCTACTATTTTCCCATACAGGAAACTGAATTTGAATAAACATCATCTATGGCAACTTACTCCTAGGTTCTGCTCATACTTAACCTAGATCTCCTATGTGTCAGTTATCCCAGGACTACTCCATCATTTATGCTACAAATATTTATCTCATAACGATTCTAGGGGCCGATGCAGAGGTGGGCGGTAATCACGTCGCTGCTGAGTCTTTGTACGCAGCGGCTATTTAATATTATGCAAAAACAACAGGAGGCGTCTTGAGTGTAAAGATGCCCTTTGCTAGCTTCTATAATCCGCGCCTGCAGCATTGGCCATCTGAGTAGCAACCGCTGTAGAAGCCAGTAAGTCTGGCTTTAACACACCTACAAAATGCGGTTGACACTCCCCTGTTTTGTCAAATGCTCCCTCTCTCCGCCTCCACTCAGCCCCCAAATAGCCGCAACCTGTCAATCAGGCTGTGGCATCCAGGGCACTGAATCTGGAGCTGCAGGATATGTGCAATATGGCTCGCGCATGCCCAGTTTAAAAAAAAAAGTTAATTGCATAAAAATCAATATAGTGTCCATCTCCGAATCAGCTTCATAGTCTACTGATGCACTCTAGTAGAAAAATGGGTGGATCTTGCGGACTGACCAAATTTCAAACCATATGGGAGACAGGGGCGGAACTACCATGTGCTGCACCAGGGCCCACCATGTGCTGCGAACTAAGGGGCCCACTATGTGCTGCGAACAAAGGGGCCCACCATGTGGTGCGAACTAAGTGGCCCACCACTGCCCAGACCAGCAATGAGTTTTTCCCTGGCCCGCTGTCGTCCTCTACCTCTCCCTGTCACCCACTGCCTCTCCCTGTAACCCACTGTTTCTTTCTGTCACTCTCTGCCTTTTCCTATCACACGCTGCCTCTCCCTGTTAGCAACTTCAGTGTGGCATATTTTGAACTTGGGGTGGGCCAAAGGAGGAGGCCCAAAGCATATTTTTGCACCTGGGCCCACCACACACAAGTTCCGCCACTGATGGGAGATCTGTTTAAAAAAAGTTTTAAATAAATTAAAAGACAACAAAAACAGTCAAAAATAAATGTAATATAAATACAAATGTTAAATTCACAAAGAAAAAAACCTGAGAATTGATCTGGTTAATGAGACAGAACACAAACACATGAATACAGGGATTTAACTATTATTACTACTGTACTACCAACTTGAATTGCAAGAGCATTTATATGTCAAGCTGTCTAGAACAAATGATTTAAGAGGAATATACAATGTCTTGTTTGCTTTGATAAATCTTCTTAATTCAAGGTTGAGGTCAGAGTAATATCCGGGGTATTTCTGTTCACAGAGCTCATTCGTCTTCTCTTTTACTCCCTTGGGTCATTTGCAGTTTTAAGTATTTAAAAATAATCATCAATGTATGTTCCAAAAATATACAGCTTCTGACCTTCTATGTCATTAATTCACTGGCATTTTAAAAGTAAGAAAACAAATGTGACGAGTCTATTCCTTAGGTCTGTAGACATTGTTATTCTATAATACAGTATGTGACTGTATCTGCACATGTATTTCACAAAGTGTTTCCATTCTAGTTCTGAATGTAGCAGACAGCTCCCATTGTCTTATGTATGGTATTAGTAATATAACTATACTACTATATAAGTTAATAATATAAATATATATTTTAGGAGCAATAGCCAGTTAACTAACGTCATGTGCAAACTTGGCCATAGGGTTTATTTTTTCGGTTTGAAGTTTGTGATTAATATATAACAGTAATGTAAGTAACTTCCAGAAGTGGTGTAGTAAATTCCTATTCATTTATTTCTAGAGTATAGTTTTCCTTATTTTATTTTATTTTATTTAAATTGATCAGTATGTCTTTAGACTTCAGGAGAAAACCTCAGCATGAGAATAAATAATAATAATAATAATAATTTTATTTATATAGCACTCTTTCTCCAACTGGACTCAAGGCGCTTTACAGATATCAAAAACAATTCACATGATACAGAGGATTTGAGTAATACAACAATAGATAAGCCACACAGACATAAAAGAAAACCTTAAGCACACAGAAAGCATAATGCAGGATTGGTGTAGGCATTTTGGGTAATAACTTCCAAGGGTTGTGTATTCCACCCTCACAAGGTACCAGGTGCGGCAGCCATCTTGGGCGCTCAGCGTAGGATTACCCAGGGTGGAATAGTCCACCCCTAGAAGAGATGACACAAAATGGGGGTGATTTCAGAGTCCTACAGTTCAGAGTAGGGTTCCATCAAAACCATCAGGCCTATGTATTTTTCATCCCATCCACAAGTGTACCATATGGGGCAGCCATGTTGGGCGCACTTTGAAGGTTACACTGTGGGAGGTGAGCCATACAAGGGCCAAGTTCATATATGGGAAAACTGATGATTATGTAGTAGTATGATGTACCCTGCATGTAGGGCACAATGGAAAGGTGTGCAATCAGTGGAGGTAAACATTACAGGAAAAACACATGGTGGGGTGGAAGCGAGCAATGGAAAAAAAAAACACACAATAGCAGGCAACTAGTGGCAGAAGTAGGATTGGGATAACATTAATTTGATCAGATCTTAGTACGGGTGGGTAGGAGAATGTGGGGGCATACTCAATACTCAGAAGCAATGGGGATGTCCCTGCTGAGCCTGGTCCTGGTGCTGTGCCCCCACAGTTCCCTGTTCATCTTGATGGTTAGGCCCAGGGGCAGACTTGATGTTCTCAGCCAGAGAGGTGGTAAGCCTGGTCTTGGTGTTCTCATGTTTGAGGCGAGGAGAGGCCACATAAAGTTCCAGAGTTTTTTGGATGTAATGCAGTCCTTCTATTAATGTGTAAGTTTGTTTGCCTTCTGTTTTCCTTCGGTTTAACACAGGTATAACACTGCTGTTGATTTTAGCTGCCACTTGAAAACTAGCCACTTCATAAAATGTAGTGCCCTAGTTAACATTATGCTGCATTGTAGTGCCCCAGTTCACATTATGCCATAGTGCCCTTTGCTTACGTTATGCCACATGTAACATTAATTGTAGCCCTTTCCTCTCTGATATCTGCCAAATTACGAGGTGCTGATAGCTGCTTAGAAACCCAGTGTGAGAAGGAGCTGGACTGGAAGAAGGGGCCTAGCACTATTAGGAGGAGGAAACTTGTACTTTATCATTGGGCTGCACGGCCAATACAGGGTAGGAAATATTAGTGTCTATACAGTAACAGTATGTGTGTCCACTTCTCAGGACATACAAAATGTATTTTGGACTTAGAGCCAAAGTACATAAAATCCATCCTAACCACTGGGAACTTGATTAAGTGATAGGTCAATAAGCCTGTGTTAAGTTGCATTATTGTTGCTGCACCCAAAACTTAAACATTTTGCATTTGAATTATTAGCTATCCAGGATGATGGTGTCAGAACTTGGCCACACAGCTGAACTCCTGTGTTGTCACAGTAGGAGTAAGGATCCATACAGTTTATGTGACCGTTATGGGAGACCTCTAATCTATTATATCAATATTTGATCCACACAAAAGTTTTTTGAATTCTCTCCTACCTTAGATGACTGGCTGCTGCGTTGTAATGCAATATGCAGTGACGTTGTCAACATATATTTCTCAGTGATGTGATACAGAAATGTATGGGAGGTTATTGCTTTTTTGGCTGTGAAATCAGAAATGTCTAGTCATTACCAAATCCCACCTCTCCTTATAACCTTATAAATGGCTTATAACATTTCCACTGCTCAGTTGACACTCAGTCATCATTAAGCTGTTTTTTTACTTTGATAAATTAATAGAAATTATATTATTCTAATGTTGTAAAAAAAAATGTGTTCCTGATTTTTGCATACAGACGCTTGATTATCTCCAATTGTACAGTTTTGACCCTTTCAGTTCTGAGGAGGAGAGGAACACTTCCTCATCTTATACATGGAAAATGCTCAGGATGAGTCCCACTCGTCCTTGGCACTGCAGTGATAAAATGGGGGAAATTAACTTAGAAGTCCACCACTGGCAGTAACAGGAGTAGGAGGGGTTGATGAAGCAATAGTGGCAATGCATGATTACATTATCAAGCCCCAAGTCCTCCCAAAAACTATACACAGAAATTTCTTAAAAGCAAGGACTGGTGAGAGGGAGGATATTAAAAGCAAACATGGACCCTAGAAACTCAGCGGCACCCTCATTTAAGAGTTATGCGTAAAGTAATTAGCTACATTAACTTTTTTCACTACTTAAAATTAGATATTCAAATTGTTTATAATATTTAACATGTTAATACTATTTCTTTTAAACCAGTGCAGTGGCAGAAGCTGACGGAATCGAGGCATTGATCAATCTAATGTCAGACAAGAAAGATGAAGTGATTTCTAATGCATGCACGGTTCTTATCAGCATGGCTACTCAGGAATCTCTCCGGCTCATTATGCTAGCCCATGGGGTTATGCAAGCTGTGGTGGTACCATTGCAGTCACCCAACAATCTGGTACTCAGCAAAGTCGCCCTCACAGTGGCTGCACTAGCATGCAATGTCGATGCAAGAACCGAGGTGAGGAGCATTACTTACCTATTATCCTGGCATTTGTAGTTCCACAGCACCCTTATAGTCACAAGTCCCTTATGCTTGATCTAGAGAAGGGCAGATTGCTAGTTTCATGATTTTAGAGTAATGTTAATAACTGTAAAAGTCAATTAGTATGTAATGGTTTATATTCATACTCAGGACAGAGGTAATGTATATAGAAGTTAATTATCATAGCCTGCATGCAGTAATTTGTGCAATTAAGCTCGCTATAACCTCAAGTTTAGTCAGCCGGCAGACTAGAATACTTGGCCCAGGTGTGAGTATTGTCTACCATCATGCCAGACCAAATTGTAAACAATTGTGCACTCAGTGCTTACACCTTGGGACAGCACCTGCTTGTTCATGCCCAGCATAGAGATTCCTATCTGTTTTATTTACAGATTATAATTAACGCCATCTTAATTATGGGCACACTGGGCAGCTGCCCAGTTCTCCACGATTCTAGGAGCTTTTAAGCAGGTGCAGGCTGGGCCACCGCAGCTTCTTGGGATGCAGGTAGAGAATGCTGTTTGGGCGCTCTGATTGTGAAGTATACACAATCATAGCGGTCAAGCAGCAATCTCTACCTGCCTCCCAGCTTGCAGCCAGACGGTGAACGGCTGTCAGTATGCTGATTGGTGGATGGCTGGAGCTGTCCACCAATCAGAGTGCTTACAGCTGTGAATGGGTGGGTAGGAGCCCCAATGCATTGCTTTGCCCAGGGCCTACAATGCTGTTAAAATGGCCCTGATTATAATCTATTATTAGAATGAAATATAGCCTTTGCCAAAGGGGCAAACAAGGTGGGCCAGGTGGTTCTTATCTGCCATCAAATTCTATGTTACTATGTGCTAATCATTATCCTACTTTCTCATTCCTTTCAAAAACTACTAGAAATGTCTATGTATGAGTATTGTGCACTGTAAGTGTTGTCAGACCATCAGCCATTAATATACTACTACAGCAATGAAGAAAACATTCCATCATTTTCATATAGGGCCTAATTCAGGGTGGATCGCAGTGTGTGATCCAACCATAATTATTGAGAAAAAGATGCGGGCGCATGCGCATCACCCATCCTGTGCATGTGCCCACATTTTCTGTGTGTGTGGGGAGGGTGGCGCAGAAAATGCGATAGCCTCTGCCTGTCAATCAGGCAGAGGTGGTCGAGGGGTGGGGGGTGGGGGGGACGCTCAGTTTCCAGGGAGGTGACGGTGCGTTGAGGGGGCGGAGCTGGACGAACAGGGGCAGTGTGATGCGAATGGTGGTGTGTTGGGGGCATGATCACGGCAACTGCGTGACGTCGCACGCAGTTGCCGTGATCACAAACATGGCAGCGGGTCTCCAGCCAAGCTGCGCCGGCAGGAGGCTTCAATAATTTCTACGATGAAGCAGAAATTGTGAGGCGATGACAATTTCTGCTTCATCAACGGGGTAAGTGGCGGTCAGCATGCTGGGCGGCCTTGCCCTGTGATGGGCGGCCCCCATCAAGCTGGGAAAAGGATTGCAAATTCTGCTAATTAGCAGAATCTGCGATCCTTACTGAATTAGGCCCGTAATTCACAATATTTTACTGCCCCTTGTTTGCCGTGTTAAGAATCAAACTCTGTGCACTAGTAATGTTTCTTTCTCTGACGTCCTAGTGGATGCTGGGAACTCCGTAAGGACCATGGGGAATAGCGGCTCCGCAGGAGACTGGGCACAAAAGTAAAGCTTTAGGACTACCTGGTGTGCACTGGCTCCTCCCCCTATGACCCTCCTCCAAGCCTCAGTTAGATTTTTGTGCCCGGCCGAGAAGGGTGCACACTAGGGGCTCTCCTGAGCTTCTTAGTGAAAGTTTAGTTTTAGGTTTTTTATTTTCAGTGAGACCTGCTGGCAACAGGCTCACTGCATCGAGGGACTAAGGGGAGAAGAAGCGAACCTGCCTGCTTGCAGCCAGCTTGGGCTTCTTGGCTACTGGACACCATTAGCTCCAGAGGGACCGAACACAGGCCCAGCCTCGGAGTCCGGTCCCAGAGCCGCGCCGCCGGCCCCCTTACAGAGCCAGAAGCAAGAAGAGGTCCGGAAAATCGGCGGCAGAAGACATCAGTCTTCACCAAGGTAGCGCACAGCACTGCAGCTGTGCGCCATTGCTCCTCATACACACCTCACACTGCAGTCACTGAGGGAGCAGGGCGCTGGGGGGGGGCGCCCTGAGCAGCAATAAAAACACCTTGGCTGGCAAACATACATCACATATAACCCCCAGGGCTATATGGGTGTATTTTAACCCCTGCCAGAATCCATAAAAATGCGGGAGAAAAGTCTGCTAAAAAGGGGCGGAGCCTATCTCAGCACACTGGCGCCATTTTCTCTCACAGCTCCGTTGGAGGGAAGCTCCCTGGCTCTCCCCTGCAGTTACTACACTACAGAAAGGGGTTAAAAAAGAGAGGGGGGCACTAATTAGGCGCAGTATTAATAAAACAGCAGCTATAAGGGGAAAAACACTTCTATAAGGTTATCCCTGTGTATATATATAGCGCTCTGGTGTGTGCTGGCATACTCTCCCTCTGTCTCCCCAAAGGGCTAGTGGGGTCCTGTCCTCTATCAGAGCATTCCCTGTGTGTGTGCTGTGTGTCGGTACGATTGTGTCGACATGTATGAGGAGGAAAATGGTGTGGAGGCGGAGCAATTGCCTGTAATGGAGATGTCACCCCCTAGGGAGTCGACACCTGAGTGGCTGAGCTTATGGAAGGAATTACGTGACAGTGTCAGCTCTTTACAAAAGATTGATGACATGAGACAGCCGGCTACTCAGCCTGTGCCTGTCCAGGTGTCTCAAAAGCCATCAGGGGCTCTAAAACGCCCGTTACCTCAGATGGCAGATACAGACGCCGACACGGATACTGACTCCAGTGTCGACGATTAAGAGACGAATGTGACTTCCAGTAGGGCCACACGTTACATGATTGAGGCTATGGAAAATGTTTTACATATTTCTGATAATACCAGTACCACTAAAAAGGGTATTATGTTGGGTGAGAAACTGCCTGTAGTTTTTCCTGCATCTGAGGAATTAAATGAAGTGTGTGATGATGCGTGGGTTTCCCCCGATAAAAACTGTTAATTCCTAAAAAGTTATTAGCATCATACCCCTTCCCGCCAGAGGATAGGGCACGTTGGGAAACACCCCCTAGGGTGGATAAAGCGCTCACACGCTTGTCTAAACAGGTGGCACTACCGTCCCCGGATACGGCCGCCCTTAAGGAACCTGCTGACAGAAAGCAGGAAAATATCCTAAAAATGTATATACACTCACACGGGTGTGATACTGCGACCAGCAATCGCCTCAGCCTGGATGTGCAGTGCTGGGGTGGCTTGGTCGGATTCCCTGACTGACAATATTGATACCCTAGATAGGGACAGTATATTACTGACTATAGAGCATTTAAAAGATGCATTTCTATATATGCGTGATGCACAGAGGGATATTTGCCGACTGGCATCAAGAGTAAGTGCGCTGTCCATTTCTGCCAGAAGAGGGTTATGGACAAGACAGTGGTCAGGTGATGCTGATTCCAAAAGGCATATGGAAGTATCGCCTTATAAAAGGGAGGAGTTATTTGGGGTAGCTCTAACAGACCTGGTGGCCACGGCAACGGCTGGGAAATCCACATTTTTACCCCAGGTAGCCTCTCAACATAAGAAGACGCCGTATTATCAGGCGCAGTCCTTTAGGCCCCATAAGGGCAAGCGGGCAAAAGACTCCTCATTTCTGCCCCGTGGCAGAGGGAGAGGAAAAAGGCTGCAGCAGAAGCCATTCACAAGCTGTATTCCCAGCAGGTGATAATCAAGGTACCCCTCCTACAACAGGGAAAGGGGTATTATTCCACGCTGTTGTGGTACCGAAGCCGGACGGCTCGGTGAGACTTATTTTAAATCTGAAATCCTTGAACACTTACATACAAAGGTTCAAATTCAAGATGGAGTCACTCAGAGCGGTGATTGCGAACCTGGAAGAAGGGGATTATATGGTGTCTCTGGACATCAAGGATGCTTATCTCCATGTCCCAATTTACCCTTCTCACCAAGGGTACCTCAGGTTTGTGGTACAGAACTGTCACTATCAGTTTCAGACGCTGCCGTTTGGTTTGTCCACGGCACCCCGGGTCTTTACCAAAGTAATGGCCGAAATGATGATACTCCTTCGAAGGAAGGGAGTTTTAGTTATCCCTTACTTGGACGATCTCCTGATAAGGGCAAGATCCAGGGAACAGTTGGTAGTCGGGGTAGCACTATCTCAAGTAGTGTTGCGGCAGCACGGTTGGATTCTCAATATTCCAAAATCGCAGCTGATCCCGACGACACGTCTTCTATTCCTAGGGATGATCCTGGACACAGTCCAGAAAAAGGTGTTTCTCCCGGAGGAGAAAGCCAGGGAGTTATCCGAACTAGTCAGAAACCTCCTAAAACCAGGCCAAGTGTCAGTGCATCAGTGCACAAGGGTCCTGGGAAAAATGGTGGCTTCCTACGAAGAAATTCCATTCGGCAGATTCCACGCAAGAACTTTCCAGTGGGACCTGCTGGACAAATGGTCCGGATCGCATCTTCAGATGCATCAGCGGATAACCCTGTCACCAAAGATAAGGGTGTCTCTCCTGTGGTGGTTGCAGAGTGCTCATCTTCTAGAGGGCCGCAGATTCGGCATTCAGGACTGGGTCCTGGTGACCACGGATGCCAGCCTGCGAGGCTGGGGAGCAGTCACACAGGGAAGAAATTTCCAGGGCTTGTGGTCAAGCCTGGAGACATCACTTCACATAAATATTTTGGAGCTAAGGGCCATTTACAATGCCCTAAGCCAAGCAAGACCTCTGCTTCAAGGTCAGCCGGTGCTGATCCAGTCGGACAACATCACGGCAGTCGCCCACGTAAACAGACAGGGCGGCACAAGAAGCAGGAGGGCAATGGCAGAAGCTGCAAGGATTTTTCGCTGGGCGGAAAATCATGTGATAGCATTGTCAGCAGTGTTCATTCCGGGAGTGGACAACTGGGAAGCAGACTTCCTCAGCAGGCACGACCTCCACCCGGGAGAGTGGGGACTTCACCCAGAAGTCTTCCACATGATTGTAAACCGTTGGAAAAACCAAAGGTGGACATGATGGCGTCCCGCCTAAACAAAAAATTGGACAGGTATTGCGCCAGGTCAAGGGACCCTCAGGCAATAGCTGTGGACGCTCTGGTAACACCGTGGGTGTACCAGTCAGTGTATGTGTTCCCTCCTCTTCCTCTCATACCAAAAGTACTGAGAATTATAAGACGGAGGGGAGTAAGAACTATACTCGTGGCTCCGGATTGGCCAAGAAGGACTTGGTACCCGGAACTTCAAGAGATGCTCACGGAGGACCCGTGGCCTCTACCTCTAAGAAGGGACCTGCTCCAGCAAGGACCCTGTCTATTCCAAGACTTACCGCGGCTGCGTTTGACGGCAGGGCGGTTGAACGCCGGATCCTGAAGGAAAAAGGCATTCCGGATGAAGTCATCCCTACCCTGATCAAGCCAGGAAGGATGTAACCGCAAAGCATTATCACCGCATTTGGCGAAAATATGTTGCGTGGTGCGAGGCCAGTAAGGCCCCGATGGAGGAATTTCAACTAGGTCGATTCCTGCATTTCCTGTAAACAGGAGTGTCTATGGGCCTAAAATTGGGGTCCATTAAGGTTCAAATTTCGGCCCTGTCAATTTTCTTCCAGAAAGAACTAGCTTCAGTTCCTGAAGTTCAGACGTTTGTAAAAGGGGTACTGCATATACAGCCTCCTTTTGTGCCTCCAGTGGCACCTTGGGATCTCAATGTAGTTTTGGGGTTCCTAAAGTCACATTGGTTTGAACCACTTGAATCTGTGGAGTTAAAATATCTCACATGGAAAGTGGTCATGTTGTTGGCCCTGGCCTCGGCCAGGCACGTGTCAGAATTGGCGGGCTTTATCCTGTAAAAGCCCTTATCTGATCTTCCATTCAGACAGGGCGGAATTGAGGACTCGTCCTCATTTTCTCCCTAAGGTGGTTTCAGTGTTTCATCTGAACCAACCTATTGTGGTACCTGCGGCTACTAGTGACTTGGAGGACTCCAAGTTGTTGGACGTAGTCAGGGCCTTGAAAATATGTTTCCAGGACGGCTGGAGTCAGAAAATCTGACTCGCTGTTTATCCTGTATGCACCCAACAAGCTGGGTGCTCCTGCTTCTAAGCAGACTATTGCTCGTTGGATTTGTAATACAATTCAGCTTGCACATTCTGTGGCAGGCCTGCCACAGCCAAAATCTGGAAAAGCCTATTCCACAAGGAAGGTGGGCTCATCTTGGGCGGCTGCCCGAGGGGTTTCGGCTTTACAACTTTGCCGAGCAGCTACTTGGTCAGGGGAAAACACGTTTGCTAAATTCTACAAATTTGATACCCTGGCTGAGGAGGACCTGGAGTTCTCTCATTCGGTGCTGCAGAGTCATCCGCACTCTCCCGCCCGTTTGGGAGCTTTGGTATAATCCCCATGGTCCTTACGGAGTTCCCAGCATCCACTAGGACGTCAGAGAAAATAAGAATTTACTTACCGATAAATCTATTTCTCGTAGTCCGTAGTGGATGCTGGGCGCCCATCCCAAGTGCGGATTATCTGCAATACTTGTACATAGTTATTGTTAACTAAATCGGGTTATTGTTGTGAGCCATCTATCCAGAGACTCCTCTGTTATCATGCTGTTAACTGGGTTCAGATCACAAGTTGTACGGTGTGATTGGTGTGGCTGGTATGAGTCTTACCCGGGATTCATAAATCCTTCCTTATTGTGTACGCTCGTCCGGGCACAGTATCCTAACTGAGGCTTGGAGGAGGGTCATAGGGGGAGGAGCCAGTGCACACCAGGTAGTCCTAAAGCTTTACTTTTGTGCCCAGTCTCCTGCGGAGCCGCTATTCCCCATGGTCCTTACGGAGTTCCCAGCATCCACTACGGACTACGAGAAATAGATTTATCGGTAAGTAAATTCTTATTTTATGTGAGCAAGTGCACCGAAGAGGACACTCACTTCTTGGTCATTGGAAATTTCTCTGACGTCCTAAGTGGATGCTGGGACTCCGTAAGGACCATGGGGATTAGCGGCTCCGCAGGAGACTGGGCACAACTAAAGAAAGCTTTAGGACTACCTGGTGTGCACTGGCTCCTCCCACTAAGACCCTCCTCCAGACCTCAGTTAGATTCTTGTGCCCGGCTGAGCTGGATGCACACTAGGGGCTCTCCTGAGCTCCTAGAAAGAAAGTATATTTAGGTTTTTTATTTTACAGTGAGATCTGCTGGCAACAGACTCACTGCAGTGAGGGACTAAGGGGAGAAGAAGCGAACCTACCTAACAGGTGGTAGTTTGGGCTTCTTAGGCTACTGGACACCATTAGCTCCAGAGGGATCGACCGCAGGACCCGACCTTGGTGTTCGTTCCCGGAGCCGCGCCGCCGTCCCCCTTACAGAGCCAGAAGCATGAAGAGTCCGGAAAATCGGCGGCAGAAGACTTCGGTCTTCACCAAGGTAGCGCACAGCACTGCAGCTGTGCGCCATTGCTCCTCATGCACACCTCACACTCCGGTCACTGATGGGTGCAGGGCGCTGGGGGGGGCGCCCTGAGGGCAATATATGACACCTTGGCTGGCAAATCTACATCATATATAGTCCTAGAGGCTATATAGATGTAAAATTACCCCTGCCAGTATTCCAGAAAAAGCGGGAGAAAGTCAGTTGAAAAAGGGGCGGGGCTTCTCACTCAGCACACTGGCACCATTTTCTCTTCACAGTGCAGCTGGAAGACAGCTCCCCAGGCTCTCCCCTGTAGTTTTCAGGCTCAAAGGGTTATAAAGAGAGGGGGGAGCACTAAATTTAGGCGCAATATATGTATACAAGCAGCTATTTGGGGAAAAATCACTCAGTTATAGTGTTAATCCCTGCATTATATAGCGCTCTGGTGTGTGCTGGCATACTCTCTCTCTGTCTCCCCAAAGGACTTTGTGGGGTCCTGTCCTCAGTCAGAGCATTCCCTGTGTGTGTGCGGTGTGTCGGTACGGCTGTGTCGACATGTTGGATGAGGAAGGTTACGTGGAGGCGGAGCAGAGGCCGATAAATGGGATGTCGCCCCCTGTGGGGCCGACACCAGAGTGGATGGATAGGTGGAAGGTATTAACCGACAGTGTCAACTCCTTACATAAAAGGCTGGATGACGAAACAGCTGTGGGACAGCCGGCTTCTCAGCCCGCGCCTGCCCAGGCGTCTCAAAGGCCATCAGGGGCTCAAAAAACGCCCGTTACCTCAGATGGCAGACACAGATGTCGACACGGAGTCTGACTCCAGTGGCGACGAGGTTGAGACATATACACAATCCACTAGGAACATCCGTTACATGGTCTCGGCAATGAAAAATGTGTTACGCATTTTCTGACATGAACCCAAGTACCACATAAAAGGGGTTTTATTTTTGGGGAGAAAAAGCAGCCAGTGTTTTGTTCCCCCATCAGATGAATGAATGAAGTGTGTAAAGAAGCGTGGTTTCCCCCGATAAGAAACTGGTAATTTCTCTAACGTCCTAGTGGATGCTGGGAACTCCGTAAGGACCATGGGGAATAGCGGGCTCCGAAGGAGGCTGGGCACTCTAGAAAGATCTTAGACTACCTGGTGTGCACTGGCTCCTCCCACTATGACCCTCCTCCAAGCCTCAGTTAGATTTCGTGCCCGGCCGAGGTTGGATGCACACTAGGGGCTCTCCTGAGCTCTTAGAAAGTTATAGTCTTAGAATTTGTTCTTTTCAGTGAGACCTGCTGGCAACAGGCTCACTGCAGCGAGGGACTAAGGGGAGAAGAAGCGAACTCGCCTGCTTGCAGCCGGATTGGGCTTCTTAGGCTACTGGACACCATTAGCTCCAGAGGGATCGACCGCAGGCCCAGCCTTGATGTTCGGTCCCGGAGCCGCGCCGCCGTCCCCCTTACAGAGCCAGAAGCAAGAAGATGGTCCGGAAAATCGGCGGCATGAAGACTCAGTCTTCACCAAGGTAGCTGCAGTGCTGTGCGCCATTGCTCCTCTCACACACTTCATACTCCGGTCACTGAGGGTGCAGGGCGCTGGGGGGGGGCGCCCTGAGGCAGCAATAAAAACACCTTGGCTGGCAAAAATACCTCAATATATAGCCCCAGGGGCTATATATGAGGTAAATACCCCTGCCAGAAGTCCATAAAAAACGGGAGAATAGGCCGCGAAAAAGGGGCGGAGCCTATCTCCTCAGCACACTGGCGCCATTTTCCCTCACAGCTCCGTTGGAGGGAAGCTCCCTGGCTCTCCCCTGCAGTCTACAAGGGTTAAAAAAAGAGAGAGGGGGCACTAAATTTAGGCGCAGTATACATTATATATATAGATATAAAGCTATAGGGGACATAACTCAGTTTGTCCCTGCAGTATATAGCGCTCTGGTGTGTGCTGGCATACTCTCACTCTGTCCCCCCAAAAGGGCTTTTGTGGGTCCTGTCCTCGTTTAGAGCATTCCCTGTGTGTCTGCGGTGTGTCGGTACGGCTGTGTCGACATGTTGAATGAGGAGGCTTATATGGTGACGGAACAGAGGCCGATATATGTGATGTCGCCCCCTGTGGGGCCGACACCAGAGTGGATAGAGAGGTAAAAGGTATTAACCGACAGTGTCAACTCCTTACATAAAAGGGTGGATGACGTAACAGCTGTGGGACAGCCGGCTTCGCAGCCCGCGCCTGCCCAGGCGTCTCAAAGGCCATCAGGGGCTCAAAAACGCCCGCTCTCTCAGATGGCAGACACAGATGTCGACACGGAGTCTGACTCCAGTGTCGACAAGGTGGAGACATATACACAATCCAATCCGTGACTTGATCCCGGCAATAAAAAATGTGTTATACATTTCTGACTTTAACCTCTATAAATGGGTTTTAGGTTTGGGGAGAAAAAACAGGCAGTGTTTTGTTCCCCCATCAGATGAATAAATGAAGTGTGTGAAAAGCGTGGGTTCCCCCGTTAAGAAACTGGTAATTTATAAAAAGTTACTGATGGCGTACCCTTTCCCGCCAGGAGGATAAGTTACGCTGGGAGATATCCCCTAGGGTGGATAAGGCGCTCACACGTTTGTCAAAAAAGGTGGCACTGCCGTCTTAGGATACGGCCACTTTAATAGGTACCTGTTGATAAAAAAAACAGGAGGCTATCCTGAAGTCTGTATTTACACACTCAGGTACTAGACTGAGACCTGCAGATAGTGCTGCTGCAGCGTGGTTGGTGACCCTGTCAAACAGGGATAATAGTTGGCAAACATAAAAACATATTAAAGACGTTGTCTTATATATGGGGGATGCACAGAGGGATATTTTGCCGGCTGGCATCCAAAATAAATGTAATGTCCATTCTGTCAGGAGGGTATTAGAGACCTGTCACTGGACAGGTGATGCGGACTTAAAAAGCGCATAGAGAGCCTTATAAGAGTGAGGAATTATTTGGGGATGGTCTCTGGGACCTCGTATCCACAGCAACTGCTGGGAAGAAATAATTTTACCTCAGGTTTCCTCACAGAAAAAGGTACAGTCCTTTCGGCTTCAGAAAAGCAAGCGGGTCAAATGGCGCTTCCTTTCTGTACAGAGACAAGGGTAGAGGGAAAAAGCTGCACCAGTCAGCCTGTTCCCAGAATCAAGATTCTTCCCCCGCCTCCTGTGAGTACACACCATGACGCGGGTGCTCCACAGGTGTAGCCAGGTACGGTGGGGGGCCGCCTCAAAAATTTCAGCAATTAGTGGGCTCGCTCACAGGTGGATCCCTGTTTCTTCCAAGTAGTATTTCAGGGGTACAAGCTGGAATTAGAGAAGTCTCCCCCCAGCCGTTTCCTAAAATATGCCTTGCTGACAACTCCCTCAAGCAGGGAGGCTGTGCTAGAGGCAATTAATAAGCGGTATTCCCAGCAGGTAATACTCAAGGTGCCCCTACTTCAACAAGGACGGGGTTACTATTCCACACGGGTTGGGGTACCGAAACCGCATGGTTCGGTGTGACCCATTTTATATTTAAAATCCTTGAACATAAAAAAATTCAAGTTCAAGATGGAATCGCTCAGGGCGGTTATTGCAAGCCTGGACGAGGGGGATTACATGGTATCCCGGGACATCAAGGATGCTTTCCTGCATGTCCCCATTTACCATCCTCGCCAGGAGTACCTCAGATTTGTGGTACAGGATTACCATTACCAAGTCCAGACACTGCCGTTTGGAATGTACATGGCACCGAGGGTGTTTTATCAAGGTAATGGCCGAAATGATGATACTCCTTCAAAAAAAAGGGAGTTGTAATTATCCCGTAATTGGACAATCTCGTTATAAGGGCGAGGTCCAAGGAGCAGTCGGTAGTCGGGGTAGCACTATTTTGGAAAGTGCTACAACAGCATAGGTGGATTCTAAACAGTCCAAAGTCACAGCTGGTTCCTATGACACGTCTACTGTTCCTGGGGATGGTTCTGGACATAAACCAGAAATAGTGTTTCTCCCGGAGGAGAAAGCCAAGGAGTTGTCATCTCTAGTCAGAGACCTCCTGAAACCAAAATAGGTAGCGGTGCATCATTGCACGCGAGTCCTGGGAAAAATGGTAGCTTCTTACGAAGCAATCCCATTAGGCAGGTTCCATACAAGAACTTTTCAGAGGGACCTGTTGGACAAGTGGTCCGGATCGCATCTTCCGATGCATAGGCTGATAACCCTGTCTCCAAGGACCAGGGTATCTCTACTGTGGTGGCTGCAGAGTGCCCATCTTCAAGAGGGCCGCAGGTTCGGCATACAGGACTAGGTCCTAGTGACCATGGATTCCAGCCTTTGAGGCTGGGGGGCAGTCACATAGGGAAGAAACTTCCAGGGACTTTGGTCAAGTCAGGTTATTTCCCTACACATAAATATTCTGGATCTGAGGGCCATTTACAATGCCCTGAGGCCAGCAAGGCCTCTGCTTCAAAACCAGCCGGTACTGATCCAATCAGACAACATCACGGCAGTCGCCCATGTAATCAACGGGGCGGCACAAAAAGCAGGATGGCGATGGCAGAAGCCACAAGGATTCTCCGATAGGCGGAAAATCATGTGTTAGCACTGTCAGCAGTGTTCATTCCCGGAGTGGACAACTGGGAAGCAGATCTTCTCAACAGACACGACCTCCACCCGGGAGAATGGGGACTTCCTCCAGAAGTCTTCCAATAGGATTGTACACCATTGGGAAAGGCCACAGGTGGACATGATGGCGTCCCGCCTTAACAAAAAGCTATAAAAGATATTGCTCCAGGTCAAGGGACCCTCAGGCGATAGCTATGGACGCTCTGGTAACACCGTGGGTGTACCAGTCGGTTTAGGTGTTCTCCCCTCTGCCTCTCATACCAAAGGTACTGAGAATAATAAGAAGGCGAGGAGTAAGAACGATACTCGTGGATGGCCAAGAAGAGCTTGGTACCCAGAACTTCAAGAATTTATATCAGAGGACCCATGGCCTCTGCCACTCAGTCAGGACCTGCGGCAGCAGGGGCCCTGTCTGTTCCAAGACTTACCGCGGCTGCGTTTGACGGCATGGCGGTTGAACGCCGGATCCTGAAGGAAAAGGGTATTCCGGAGGAAGTAATTCCTACGCTTACTAAAGCCAGGAAAGAGGTTACAGCAACTCATTATCACCGCATATGGCGAAAATATGTTGCATGGTGTGAGGCCGAAAGGGCCCCAACAGAGGAATTTCAACTAGGTCGATTTCTGCATTTCCTGCAAGCAGGAGTGACTATGGGCCTTAAATTGGGTTCCATTAAGGTACAGATCTCGGCTCTGTCGATTTTCTTTCAAAAAAGAACTAGCTTCAGTACCTGAAGTTCAGACATTTATAAAAGGAGTGCTGCATAGTCAGCCCCCGTTTGTGCCTCCTGTGGCACCTTGGGATCTCAACGTGGTGTTGAGTTTTCTTAAAATCACTTTGGTTTGAACCACTAAAAACCGTGGATCTGAAATATCTCACATGGAAGGTGGTTATGTTATTGGCCTTGGCTTCTGCCAGGCGAGTATCAGAATTGGCGGCTTTGTCTTGTAAAAGCCCTTATTTGATTTTCCATATGGATAGGGCAGAATTGAGGACTCGTCCCCAGTTTCTCCCTAAGGTGGTGTCAGCGTTTCACCTGAACCAGTCTATTGTGGTGCCTGCGGCTACTAAGGATTTGGAGGACTCCAAGTTGCTAGACGTTGTCAGGGCCCTGAAAATATATGTTTCCAGGACGGCTGGAGTCAGAAAATCTGACTCGCTGTTTATCCTATATGCACCCAACAAGCTGGGTGCTCCTGCTTCTAAGCAGACTATTGCTCGTTGGATTTGTAGTACAATTCAGCTTGCACATACTGTGGCAGGCCTGCCACAGCCAAAATCTGTCAATGCCCATTCCACAAGGAAGGTGGGCTCATCTTGGGCGGCTGCCCGAGGGGTCTCGGCTTTACAACTTTGCCGAGCAGCTACTTGGTCAGGGGCAAACACGTTTGCAAAATTCTACAAATTTGATACCCTGGCTGAGGAGGACCTGGAGTTCTCTCATTCGGTGCTGCAGAGTCATCCGCACTCTCCCGCCCGTTTGGGAGCTTTGGTATAATCCCCATGGTCCTTACGGAGTTCCCAGCATCCACTAGGACGTTAGAGAAAATAAGAATTTACTCACCGGTAATTCTATTTCTCGTAGTCCGTAGTGGATGCTGGGCGCCCATCCCAAGTGCGGTTTATCTGCATTACTTGTACATAGTTATTGTTAACTAAATCGGGTTATTGTTGAGCCATCTGTTGAGAGGCTCTATTGTTTCATACTGTTAACTGTGTTTCATATCACGAGTTGTACGGTGTGATTGGTGTGGCTGGTATGAGTCTTACCCGGGATTCAAAATCCTTCCTTATTGTGTACGCTCGTCCGGGCACAGTACCTAACTGAGGCTTGGAGGAGGGTCATAGTGGGAGGAGCCAGTGCACACCAGGTAGTCTAAGATCTTTCTAGAGTGCCCAGCCTCCTTCGGAGCCCGCTATTCCCCATGGTCCTTACGGAGTTCCCAGCATCCACTACGGACTACGAGAAATAGAATTACCGGTGAGTAAATTCTTATTTTCTAAAAAGTTACTGATGGCGTACCCTTTCCCGCCAGAGGATAGGTCACGTTGGGAGATATCCCTTAGGGTGGATAAGGCGCTCACACGTTTGTCAAAAGGTGGCACTGCCGTCTTAGGATACGGCCACCTTGAAGGAACCTGCTGATAAAAAGCAGGAGGCGATCCTGAAGTCTGTATTTACACACTCAGGTTATATACTGAGACCTGCAATTGCCTCAGCATAAATAGGGCTGCTGCAGCGTGGTCTGATACCCTGTCAGATAATATTAATACGCTAAGACAGGGATAATATTTTGCTAACATTGAGCATATTTAAGACGTTGTCTTATATATAAAGGATGCACAGAGGGATATTTGCCGGCTGGCATCCAGAATTAATGCAATGTCCATTCTGCCAGAAGGGTATTAGAAACCCAGCAGTGGACAGGTGATGCCGCCTGTAAAAGGCACATGGAGATTCTGCCTTATAAGGGTGAGGAATTGTTTGGGGATGGTCTCTGGGACCTCGTATCCACAGCAACAGCTGGGAAGAAAATTTTTTACCTCAGGTTTCCTCACAGCCTAAGAAAGCACCGTATTTTCAGGTACAGTCCTTTCGGCTCCAGAAAAGCAAGCGGGTCAAAGGCGCTTCCTTTCTGCACAGAGACAAGGGAAGAAGGAAAAAAGCTGCACCAGCAGCCAGTTCCCAGGATCAAAAATCTTCCCCCGCTTCCTCTGAGTCCACCGCATGACGCTGGGGCTCCACAGGTGGAGACAGGTGCGGTAGGGGCGCGTCTCGGGAACTTCAGGGACCAGTGGGCTTGCCCACAGGTGGATCTCTAGGTTCTGCAAATAGTATCACAGGGATACAGGCTGGAGTTCGAGGCGACTCCCCCTCGCCGTTACCTCACATCAGCCTTGCCGGCTGCCCTCGGAGAAAGGTAGTACTGGCGGCAATTCACAAGCTGTACTTCCAGCAGGTGAAAGCAAGGTACCCCTCCTTCAACAAGGCCGGGGTTACTATTCCAAAATGTTGTGGTACCGAAACCAGACGGTTCGGTGAGACCCATTCTAAAATTGAAAGCCTTGAACACTTATATACGAAGGTTCAAGTTCAAAATGGAATCGCTCAGGGCGATTATTGCAAGCCTGGAGAATTTCATGGTATCACTGGACATCAAGGATGATTACCTGCATGTCCCTATTTACCCTCTTCACCAGGAGTATCTCAATATTGTGGTACAGGATTGTCATTACCAATACCAGACGTTGCCGTTGGTCTGTCCCCGGCACCGAGGTATTTACCAAGGTAATGGCCGAAATAATTATCCCGTACTTGGACGATCTCCTTATAAAGGCGAGGTCCAGGGAGCAGTTGTTCGTCGGAGTAGCACTATCTCGCGAAGTGCTACAACAGCACGGCTGGATTCTGAATATTCCAAAGTCGCAGCTGGTTCCTACGACGCGTCTACTGTTCCTGGGTATGGTTCTGGACACAGAACAGGATAAAAAGGGTTTCTCCCGGAGGAGAAGTCCAAGGAGTTGTTGTCTCTAGACAGAGACCTCCTAATACGTATACAGGTGTCGGTGCATCAATGCACGCGAGCCCTGGGAAAGATGGTAGCTTCTTACGAAGAAATTCCATTCGCCAGGTCCCATGCAAGGATTTTCCAGTGGGATCTGTTGGACAAGTGGTCCGGGTCGCATCTTCAGATGCATCGGCGGATAACCCTGTCTCCAAGGGTCAGGGTGTCGCTGTTGTGGTGGCTGCAGAGTGCTCATCTTCTAGGGGGGCGCAGATTCGGCATACAGGACTGGGTCCTGGTGACCACGGATGCCAGCCTTCGAGGCTGGGGGGCAGTCACACAGGGAAGGAACTTCCAAGGCTATGGAAAAGTCAGGAGACTTCCCTACACATAAATATTCTGGAACTGAGGGCCATTTACAATGCCCTAAGTCAGGCTAGACCACTGCTTCAACACCGGCCGGTGCTGATCCAGTCAGACAACATCACGGCGGTCGCTCATGTAAACCGACAGGGCGGCACAAGAAGCAGGATGGCGATGGCAGAAGCCACAAGGATTCTCCGATGGGCGGAAAATCATGTGTTAGCACTGTCAGCAGTATTCATTCCCGGAGTGGACAACTAAGAAACCTCCACCCGGGAGAGTGGGGACTTCATCCAGAAGTCTTCCAAATGATTGTACACCGTTGGGAAAGGCCACAGGTGGACATGATGGCGTCCCGCCTCAACTAAAAGTTACAAAGATATTGCGCCAGGTCAATGACCCTCAGGCGATAGCTGTGGGCGCTCTGGTAACACCGTGGGTGTACCAGTCGGTGTATGTGTTCCCTTCTCTGCCTCTCTTACCCAGGGTAATGAGAATAATAAGAAGGAGAGGAGTAAGAACTATACTCATTGTTCCGGGTTGGCCAAGAAGAGCTTGGTAACCAGAACTCCAAGAAATGATCTCAGAGGACCCATGGCCTCTGCCGCTCAGACAGGACCTGCTGCAGCAGGGGGCCTGTCTGTTCCAAGACGTACCGCGGCTGCGTTTACGGCATGGCGGTTGAACGCCGGATCCTGAAGGAAAAGGGAATTCCGGAGGAAGTTATCCCTACGCTATTTGAAGCTAGGAAAGAAGTGAACGCAAACCATTATCACCGCATATGGCGGAAATATGTTGCGTACTGTGAGGCCAGGAAGGCCCCAAAGGAGAAATTTCAGCTAGGTTGATTTCTGCACTTCCTATAGTCAGAGGTGACTATGGGCCTAAAATTGGGTTCCATTAAGGTCCAGATTTCGGCTCTATCGATTTTCTTCCAAAATTGAACTGGCTTCACTGCCTGAATTTCAGACTTTTGTTAAGGGAGTGCTGCATAGTCAGCCCCCGTTTGTGCCTCCAGTGGCACCGTGGGATCTCAACGTGGTGTTGGATTTCCTGAAGTCGCATTGGGTTGAGCCACTTAAATCCGTGGAGCTATAATACCTCACGTGGAAAGTGGTCATTCTGTGGGCCTTGGTGTCGGCCAGGCGTGTATCAGAATTGGCGGCTTTGTCATACAAAAGCCCTTATCTGTATTTTATATGGATAAGGCGGAATTGAGGACTCGTTCCCAATTCCTTTCCTAAGGTGGTATAATTTTTTAATGTGAACCAACCTATTGTGGTGCCTGCGGCTACTTAGGACTTGGAGGATTCCAAGTTACTGGATGTAGTCAGGGCCCTGAAAAGTATATGTTTCCAGGACAGCTGGAGTCAGGAAAACTGACTCGCTATTTCTCCTGTATGCACCCAACAAGCTGGGTGCTCCTGCTTCTAAGCAGACGATTGCTTGCTGGATCTGTAGCACGATTCAACTTGCACATTCTGCGGCTGGACTGCCGCACCCTAATTCTGTAAAAGCCCATTCCACGAGAAAAGTGAGCTCTTCTTGGGCGGCTGCCCGAGGGGTCTTGGCTTTACAACTTTGCCGAGCTGATACTTGGTCGGGTTAAAACATTTTTGTAAGAGTCTACAAGTTTGATACCCTGGCTGAGGAGGACCTAGAGTTTGCTCATTCGGTGCTGCAGAGTCATCCGCACTCTCCCGCCCGTTTGGGAGCTTTGGTATAATCCCCATGGTCCTTACGGAGTCCCAGCATCCACTTAGGACGTCACAAAAAATAAGATTTTACTCACCGGTAAATCTATTTCTCGTAGTCCGTAGTGGATGCTGGGCGCCCATCCCAAGTGCGGATTGTCTGCAATACTTGTTTATAGTTATTGCCTAACTAAAGGGTTATTGTTGAGCCATCTGTTGAGAGGCTCAGTTATATTTCATACTGTTAACTGGGTATAGTATCACGAGTTATACGGTGTGATTGGTGTGGCTGGTATGAGTCTTACCCGGGATTCAAAATCCTTCCTTATTGTGTCCGCTCTTCCGGGCACAGTATCCTAACTGAGGTCTGGAGGAGGGTCTTAGTGGGAGGAGCCAGTGCACACCAGGTAGTCCTAAAGCTTTCTTTAGTTGTGCCCAGTCTCCTGCGGAGCCGCTAATCCCCATGGTCCTTACGGAGTCCCTACATCCACTACGGACTACGATAAATAGATTTACCGGTGAGTAAAATCTTATTATTCCAGTAAAATTTATTTGCACTAGCATCTGACAGGCTTTTAGCGAGGTACTCCCTCAATCTGCCCCATTTCTCCCATCAGCCACTGCAAACATCTGAACCCCTGAAGCTGGCATACCAGCTTGGCTGCCTAACTCTGCACTTTTCTATGGGCGCAATCGCACAAAACGTTGCATGGGATGTTACACGAGCATTTGCTGTTTGGTAATGCCCAGTCATATTATGCCACATTGTAGCACACGTGGCACATCCATTCACATCATGCCATATTGTTGTGCCCCCAGTTCACATTATTCCACACAGTGCCCCCAATTTACATTATACCACAGTGCCCCCAGTTCACATTATACCACACAGTGCCCCCAGGTCATATTATGCCACACAGTGGCCCCAGTTCACATTATGCAACACAATGCCCCCAGTTCACATTATACCACACAGTTCCCCCAGTTCATATTATACCACACCACACAGCACCCCCAGTTCACATTATACCACACAGTGCCCCCAGTTAAAATTATACCACACAGTGCCCCCAGTTCACATTATAGTACACAGTACCCCCAGTTCACATACTGCACAGTGCCCCCAGTTCACATTATACCACATAGAACTCCCAGTTCATATTATGCCTCATGCTCTTATTGTAGACAAATTGCCAGTCTTTGCCCATTTGTCTTTTTCCTCTAACAGCGCAGTGACTTGATGCCACAGTGTTAATGTTACCACAGTGGTGGTTTTTATGGTTTTTATGGCACTTGACCGTGTTTACTATGATGTAGTTGGTGTTTTCATGAAACCAATGCACCCTCTATCTATGGCTACTTTTCATTTTGCATCCATGCTAATTTTTTGACAAGAGGGCAAATCACCTTTAGAAATGACAAGATGATAAAGTGCTTTTGTAGGAACTTTTAGCACTTTCATCAGGCACATAGATCAATCAAAGTGAAGGGTACAGTGCCTTAGTGCCGTGAAAGCCGGCTATGATGTCCTATGCAGTTTGCTGTTAAGTGATACATTTAACAGTGTAAAGTGATATATTTGCCTTTGGTGTAAGCTAATGTCTTCTGGTTTTATTTTTAGCAAATAGTTGTTTTATTCCCAAAAGCAAATGCCATATTATATTATATAAAAGTACATAGTCTGATTTATGCCCATAAAGGTCACTCCAACTCCTTTATAATCTCAAGCTGATTCGGTCTCAAGGATGGTAAAAAAAAAAAAAAAAGAAGACATAACTCAGTTTAGCTTAGCAGGGTACAGCAATCCTCCTCAATTGCTGTGACCTCTAAAATGCTATTTTCTTAATTGCGTGTTTATATGGAATCAGTATGATATCCCGGCGCTTGGTATCCTGGCATTCAGGAGACCGACACCGAAATACTGAAGGTTGCAATGCTGACAGGGGTGAGTTGGGGATGTTCTCCCCTAACCCTCCCTTTCCGCAGCCTAATCCTAACCTCCCCCTACAGTGCCTAACCCTAACCTCCCTTCAGTGGTGCCTAAACCTAACCCCACCTCCCCGCAACCTAAACCTAACCCTCCCCTGCAGCCTAAACCTAACCCCCCCTCCCTGCAGCCTAAGCTTAACCTTCCGCCTCCCACAGCCTAACCCTAACCTCCCTGGGGGGCGGCTAAACTAACCCCCCCCCATCCGGTCCTAAACCTAACTGAGGCAGTATACTTACTTTGGTCAAGATTCTGACAGTTGGAATTCCGATGTCGGTCTCCTGACCATTTTGGAATTGCGTTGCCGGCATTGTGACTGGTGTCTTGATTCTGGCGTCGGGATACCGACTGCCGGCAAATTAACCACATTTCATTTATATTATCTCTCCAGCTATATGCAAGCTAATTCTTTACCTTTTTTTTCTGTCCATTGCATACCTTGTCATGCCACAAATAGCCTCACACCCCATGTTCAGTTACATCACAGGAAAGCTCTGGGAGATGATAAAGGAAATATGGGAAAAAAAAGACAAAATATGGTACCTTTCTGAGTGGTAACACCATAATAGAAACTAGGAAAAGTCCTGTAAGAAGAATCTTTTAATGCGTTAACTTAGTTCTCCTAATGACTGTATACCCTTGGGCTCCGTTTTCCAAGGAATAAGTCTAATCATTTTATGAATAAACCGTGCCAATGCTACAGTAATTCTTTTTGGAGTCCAGTCCATAGTTCCACTACACCTACTGTAAAGAACCCTTCCTGCAGCTTTTAGATTAAGGGGTCTATTTACTAAGACTTGGATGGAGATAAAGTACCAGCCAATCAGCTCCTAACTGTCATTTTTAAAACCCAGCCTGTGACATGGCAGTTAGGAGCTGGTTGGGTGGGACTTTATCTCCATCCAATACTTAGAAGAGATTTAGGGGTCTATTTACTAACACAAGGCATGACCTTGAATCTTATTCAATTTCTACTGCTTGAAGTCCATGAGCATTGATGCTAAAAAATGCATAATTCCTTCCAAAAATAATCTTTTTCTGAATATTGATATCATGTTTGGGGTTAATAAATAAGCCCCTAATAGAGATCTTTAATGCTGCGTATATAGTTGTCATTCGCACTGCCTTTTTTGTAGTAGATGCCTAAATATGGAGTGGCTGACAATTAGCAGTCAGCTGAGGATTGGTATTATCTAAGTTCTTTGAGTGTAAGGTATTTTGTCCAGGTGCATTGAATAATCTCTGGATGTAGGTAATTTGCAAAACAGTTAATGCACAGTGCAAAACACCCTGGTACACCGGTGTGCCTAGATGGTACGTCAAAGTGTTCTCCATACCCCAGCGCAACTGTAAATTGCAGAATGTGTCCCATTAAAAGTACAGCACAAAATGAAACCCAGGCAAAATAAAGTGAAATACATTATCTCCGATGTGCTAGTCCAAGCGTGAGTGTAGCAATATAGCCTCTAGATTTAAAGCAGCAATTAGTTTCAAGGTAATAACAACCTGGTTTTGCCTTAAAACTAATTGCCGCTTTAAATCTAGTGATCGTTTATCGCTGGAGTCACACTAGGACCAGCTAATTCGAGTCTATTGCATTTGGGCCTCAGTCTCCATCTTCTCTTGTTTTTGTAGAGTGGAAATAGTGTTGACTAAATATGTCTCTCATTTAGTTCAGAAATGCAGGTGGACTGGCCCATCTGGTAAAACTCCTCCACTCCAATCATGACGAGGTTAGAAGAAATGCATGCTGGGCTATTGCTGTGTGTGCAAATGATGACTTGACTGCAGCTGAACTGTATAGATTGGGGTAAGTAAGACATTAACATAACATCTGTCAGCAAAGACAGACTAAGGGGAGAAGTTTCCCCTAGGCAAAACATTATTGCACCTCCCCTCTTCTTTCATATCTGCCCTTAGCCTTTGCGGTCATGGGTAGATAAGCATAGGTACAGAGCCACTCAGCAACAGTGACAGGCAGCACTGCATAGACATTAATGCAGGCTTAAGCTCCGCCCCCTTCATGACCTGGGCAGGCTGGTCCTGAGATGAAGCCTTCCAGCAGACAAAAATTAAGCAGGTAGCCCCAACCTTTCTCACACCTCCTGCATGCAAATTGTCACCCATGACCCTCCCCCCACTGATGCTACATAAAAAGGATCAGCAGCTCTCATACAGAGGTGGGGGTAAGGGGGAGATGTTCTGCTGTCCCCATCAGGTAGCACCCCTAGGCACATGCCTCACGTGCCTAGTGGGAAATCTGGCACTGCCAGTCAGCACACGTTAAGATTACTTGACTTCATTAACTACTGTTCTGTCAATTCAACCAGGAATTGAATGGTCATGCACATTACATAAATATATTAAAATGAGATTTACTATAAATAAGCATTTTGGAGAGCACATTTAAAGTCCGCTGTCATACAACACTGTATATGCCTAACTAATATGACATTTACCACCTCAGTGCTGTCAGGGGAATTCCTATATCCAGTAACCTTGACTATAAAAGTGTAATTATAGCCATATAGGGCCCAGGGCCACGGGGGGCCCTGCCAAAGTAAAAACAAGCTTAAACATAATATGACTTCAGAACAAATATATCCAGACCGTTCAACAATTTGGAAGATAAAGAAGATAAAATGACTGTACACTATTTTTTCTGGCCAGTGGAGACAGAGTATCTATCATGAATGCAAGGCGCCCTGAGTCAAAGGGGATCACACCGTGCAACCTGCCTGCATTCCATTTACCGCCACCATCTTTCTGAAAAGTCACTGAAAAAACGGGACCATTTTCCCAGAGGTACAGTATTACGCATGTACAGACAATCCTGAAGAAGGATCCTACGGCTGAAGTGCGTTGATCTACAGCACTTGAACTGCAGCGCCTGACAAGCGTCTCAGCTTTCCGAATAGAGGCCTCCTGGGATAGCAGATATGATATACAGAAGACTCTCCTCTGACAGGGCAAAAGCTGGATTCCCTGGGCTGAGCTATGCCTGCACACAGACACTGTCACTGACCGCTGTCTGAAGTCACACTATACTACCAGTAGTGTGCCTTACACCTGCCGATAGTGACAGCTGCAGCCGTCAGAACACCCAGCAAGGAAGGTCAGGACCTTGGGTGTAGGAGCCAGATCTCTCACAGCATGATCTGCTTCACCACCTACAGCATATTAAGATGTCTTCCAGTGTTAGTGACCGCAATACAAGGTGTCCCATTTCTCCCTCCACACACACACTTTCCATATTTTTTTTATTTTTTTTCATTTTTATTAATTCATTCCATTTTACAATCTTCCAATATGGCATATGTTTTACTCACTGCAGACTGCTCTGGAATTAAGAAATAATAAGACTCAATGGCACTGCATCTGCCTATACCAATAACTCTCTTCATTATCTTAATGCTCATTGACTAGGATAGACTGAAAAGGGGTCCATCAACACCTCCCCCCTCCCCTTCCCACTTCAAATCACCCCACCACCCATATCCAGCCAGTATGGTGACTGACACCAGCTACAGTGCAATATATGTCACTGGAATCATATGTCACCACATATAGCACATCACTGACATAATGCAACAATACACTCTCCAAACATCAGTGCCGTAACTAGACATTTTAGCGCTGTGTGCAAGAAACGGCATCGACCCCCCCCCCCCCCCTTATGTAAAATAGGGGCAGTGCGCACCCTAGGCGCGCATAAATAATATAGGGGCGTGGCTTCATGGGGAAGGGGTGTGGCCACAAAATAATACCAATTCATAATACGGTGCACAGTAGTCTCCATTATTCAAATTACGCCGCACAGTAGCGCCACTACACCAGGTAGAGCCCCTTTTTACACATTACGGCAGACAACGTCCCCTTTTTACACATTACGGCAGACAGCGTCCCCTTTTTACACATTACGGCAGACAGCGTCCCCTTTTTACACATTACGGCAGACAGCGTCCCCTTTTTACACATTACGGCAGACAGCGTCCCCCTTTTGCACATTACGGCAGACAGCGTCCCCCTTTTACACATTACGGCAGACAGCATCCATCTTTTACACATTACGGCAGACAGCGTCCCCTTTTCTCTATCGTCCTAAGTGGATGCTGGGGTTCCTGAAAGGACCATGGGGAATAGCGGCTCCGCAGGAGACAGGGCACAAAAAAGTAAAGCTTTACTAGGTCAGGTGGTGTGCACTGGCTCCTCCCCCTATGACCCTCCTCCAGACTCCAGTTAGATTTTGTGCCCGAACGAGAAGGGTGCAATCTAGGTGGCTCTCCTAAAGAGCTGCTTAGAGAAAGTTTAGTTTAGGTTTTTTTTCTTTACAGTGAGTCCTGCTGGCAACAGGATCACTGCAACGTGGGACTTAGGGGGAAAGTAGTAAACTCACCTGCATGCAGAGTGGATTTGCTGCTTGGCTACTGGACACCATTAGCTCCAGAGGGATCGAACACAGGCCCAGCCGTGGAGTCCGGTCCCGGAGCCGCGCCGCCGACCCCCTTGCAGATGCTGAAGCGTGAAGAGGTCCGGAAACCGGCGGCTGAAGACTCCTCAGTCTTCATAAGGTAGCGCACAGCACTGCAGCTGTGCGCCATTTTCCTCTCAGCACACTTCACTGGGCAGTCACTGAGGGTGTAGAGCGCTGGGGGGGGGCGCTCTGAGAGGCAAATATAAACCTTATACAAGGCTAAAAATACCTCACATATAGCCCATAGGGGCTATATGGAGATATTTAACCCCTGCCTGACTGGAAAAATAGCGGGAGAAGAACCCGCCGAAAAAGGGGCGGGGCCTATCTCCTCAGCACACGGCGCCATTTTCTGTCACAGCTCCGCTGGTCAGAACGGCTCCCAGGTCTCTCCCCTGCACTGCACTACAGAAACAGGGTAAAACAGAGAGGGGGGGCACATTAATGGCTATATATATATATATTAAAGCAGCTATAAGGGAGCACTTAATATAAGGATATCCCTTGTATATATAGCGCTTTGTGGTGTGTGCTGGCAGACTCTCCCTCTGTCTCCCCAAAAGGGCTAGTGGGTCCTGTCTTCATTAGAGCATTCCCTGTGAGTTTGCGGTGTGTGTCGGTACGTGGTGTCGACATGTATGAGGACGATATTGGTGTGGAGGCGGAGCAATTGCCAAATATGCAGATGTCACCCCCCAGGGGGTCGACACCAGAATGGATGCCTTTATTTGTGGAATTACGTGATGGTTTATCTTCCCTTAAACAGTCAGTTGAGGACATGAGGCGGCCGGACAATCAATTAATGCCTGTCCAGGCGCCTCAAACACCGTCAGGGGCTGTAAAACGCCCTTTGCCTCAGTCGGTCGACACAGACCCAGACACGGGCACTGATTCCAGTGACGACGGTAGAAATTCAAACGTATTTTCCAGTAGGGCCACACGTTATATGATTTTGGCAATGAAGGAGACGTTACATTTAGCTGATACTACAGATACCGTAAAACAGGGTATTATGTATGGTGTGAAAAAACTACAAACAGTTTTTCCTGAATCAGAAGAATTAAATGACGTGTGTGATGAAGCGTGGGTTGCTCCTGATAAAAAGTTGATAATTTCAAAAAAGTTATTGGCATTATACCCTTTCCCGCCAGAGGTTAGGGCGCGCTGGGAAACACCCCCTAAGGTGGACAAGGCGCTCACACGCTTATCCAAACAAGTGGCGTTACCCTCTCCTGAGACGGCCGCACTTAAGGATCCATCAGATAGAAAGATGGAAGTTATTCAAAAGAATATATACACACATGCAGGTGTTATACTACGACCAGCTATAGCAACTGCCTGGATGTGCAGTGCTGGAGTAGTTTGGTCAGAATCCCTGATTGAAAATATTGATACCCTAGATAGGGACAATGTTTTACTGTCGTTAGAACAAATAAAGGATGCATTTATCTATATGCGTGATGCACAGAGGGATATTTGCACACTGGCATCTCGGATGAGTGCTATGTCCATTTCAGCCAGAAGAGCCTTATGGACACGACAGTGGACAGGCGATGCGGATTCAAAACGTCACATGGAGGTTTTGCCGTATAAAGGGGAGGAGTTATTTGGAGTTGGTCTATCAGACTTGGTGGCCACGGCTACTGCCGGGAAATCCACTTTTTTACCTCAAGTCACTCCCCAACAGAGAAAGGCACCGACCTTTCAACCGCAGCCTTTTCGCTCCTACAAAAATAAGAGAGCAAAGGGCTTGTCGTACCTGCCACGAGGCAGAGGAAGAGGGAAGAGACACCAACAGGCAGCTCCTTCCCAGGAACAGAAGCCCTCCCCGGCTCCTGCAAAAACCTCAGCATGACGCTGGGGCCTCTCAAGCGGACTCGGGGACAGTGGGGGGCCGTCTCAAAAATTACAGCGCGCAGTGGGCTCACTCGCAGGTAGACCCCTGGATCCTGCAGATAATATCTCAGGGGTACAGGTTGGAATTAGAGACGGATCCTCCTCATCGTTTCCTGAAGTCTGCCTTACCAACCGTCTCTTCCGAAAGGGAGAGGGTGTTGGAAGCCATTCACAAGCTGTACGCTCAGCAGGTGATAGTCAAAGTACCCCTATTACAAGAAAGGGGTATTATTCCACTCTATTTGTGGTACCGAAGCCGGATGGCTCGGTAAGGCCTATTCTAAATCTGAAGTCCTTGAACCTCTACATAAAAAAGTTCAAGTTCAAGATGGAGTCACTCAGAGCAGTGATAGCGAACCTGGAAGAAGGGGACTTTATGGTATCCTTGGACATCAAGGATGCGTATCTACACGTTCCGATTTACCCCGCACACCAGGGGTACCTCAGGTTCATTGTTCAAAACTGTCACTATCAGTTTCAGACGCTGCCGTTCGGATTGTCCACGGCGCCTCGGGTCTTTACCAAGGTAATGGCCGAGATGATGATTCTTCTTCGAAGAAAAGGCGTATTAGTTATCCCATACTTGGACGATCTCCTAATAAGGGCAAGGTCCAGAGAACAGCTGGAGACAGCTTTAGCACTATCTCAAGAGGTGCTAAGACAACACGGGTGGATTCTGAATATTCCAAAATCCCATTTAATCCCGACAACTCGTCTGCTGTTCCTAGGAATGATTCTGGACACGGTTCAGAAAAAGGTTTTCCTTCCAGAGGAAAAAGCCAAGGAGTTATCCGATCTGGTCAGGAACCTCCTAAAACCAGGAAAAGTGTCAGTACATCAATGCACAAGAGTCCTGGGAAAAATGGTGGCTTCTTACGAAGCAATTCCATTCGGCAGATTCCATGCAAGAATATTCCAAAGGGATCTGTTGGACAAATGGTCAGGGTCGCATCTGCAGATGCACCTGCGAATAACCCTGTCACCAAAGACAAGGGTGTCACTTCTGTGGTGGTTGCAGAAGGCTCACCTATTAGAAGGCCGCAGATTCGGCATTCAGGATTGGATCCTGGTGACCACGGACGCCAGCCTGAGAGGCTGGGGAGCAGTCACACAAGGAAGAAACTTCCAGGGAGTATGGACGAGTCTGGAAAAGTCTCTTCACATAAACATTCTGGAACTAAGAGCAATCTACAATGCTCTAAGCCAGGCGGAACTTCTCCTGCAAGGAAAGCCGGTGTTGATTCAGTCGGACAACATCACGGCGGTCGCCCATGTAAACAGGCAGGGCGGCACAAGAAGCAGGAGTGCAATGGCAGAAGCTGCCAAGATTCTTCGCTGGGCGGAGAATCACGTGATAGCACTGTCAGCAGTGTTCATCCCGGGCGTGGACAACTGGGAAGCAGACTTCCTCAGCAGACACGATCTTCATCCGGGAGAGTGGGGTCTACATCCAGAAGTCTTCAACATGTTAATAGACCGTTGGGAAAGACCAATTGTAGACATGATGGCGTCTCGCCTCAACAAGAAACTGGACAAATATTGCGCCAGGTCAAGAGATCCACAGGCAATAGCTGTGGACGCACTGGTAACTCCTTGGGTGTACCAGTCAGTGTATGTGTTTCCTCCTCTGCCGCTCATACCAAAGGTATTGAAGATCATACGGCAAAGAAGAGTAAGAACAATACTAGTGGTTCCGGATTGGCCGAGAAGGACTTGGTATCCGGAACTTCAAGAGATGCTCACGGACGAACCGTGGCCTCTACCTCTGAGAAGGGACCTGCTACAGCAGGGTCCCTGTCTTTTTCAAGACTTACCGCGGCTGCGTTTGACGGCATGGCGGTTGAACGCCAGATCCTAAAAGGGAAAGGCATTCCAGAAGAAGTCATTCCTACCTTGATTAAGGCACGGAAGGAAGTCACCGTGAAACATTATCACCGCATTTGGCGAAAATATGTAGCGTGGTGCGAGGATCGGAGGGTTCCGACGGAGGAATTCCAACTGGGTCGTTTCCTACATTTCCTGCAATCAGGATTATCTATGGGTCTCAAATTGGGATCCATTAAGGTTCAAATTTCGGCCCTGTCAATATTCTTCCAAAAAGAATTGGCCTCTGTCCCTGAGGTCCAGACTTTTGTCAAGGGAGTACTGCATATACAGCCTCCTGTGGTGCCTCCGGTGGCACCGTGGGATCTAAATGTAGTTTTAGATTTCCTCAAATCCCATTGGTTTGAACCATTGAAAAAGGTGGATTTGAAATATCTCACATTGAAAGTGACTATGTTACTAGCCCTGGCCTCTGCCAGGAGAGTATCTGAATTGGCGGCTTTATCTTATAAAAGTCCTTATCTAATCTTCCATTCGGATAGGGCAGAACTGCGGACTCGTCCGCATTTTCTCCCTAAAGTGGTATCAGCATTTCATCTGAACCAACCTATTGTGGTGCCTGCGGCCACTAGCGACTTGGAGGACTCCAAGTTGTTGGACGTTGTCAGAGCCTTAAAAATATACATTGCAAGGACGGCTGGAGTCAGAAAATCTGACTCGCTGTTTATATTGTATGCACCCAACAAGTTGGGCGCACCTGCTTCTAAGCAGTCGATTGCTCGTTGGATTTGTAACACAATTCAACTTGCACATTCTGTGGCAGGCCTGCCACAGCCTAAAACTGTAAAAGCCCACTCCACAAGGAAGGTGGGCTCATCTTGGGCGGCTGCCCGAGGGGTCTCGGCATTACAACTCTGCCGAGCAGCTACGTGGTCGGGGGAGAACACGTTTGTAAAATTTTACAAATTTGATACCCTGGCAAAGGAGGACCTGGAGTTCTCTCATTCGGTGCTGCAGAGTCATCCGCACTCTCCCGCCCGTTTGGGAGCTTTGGTATAATCCCCATGGTCCTTTCAGGAACCCCAGCATCCACTTAGGACGATAGAGAAAATAAGAATTTACTTACCGATAATTCTATTTCTCGGAGTCCGTAGTGGATGCTGGGCGCCCATCCCAAGTGCGGATTATCTGCAATACTTGTACATAGTTATTGTTAACTAATTCGGGTTATTGTTAAGGAGCCATCTTTAAGAGGCCCTTTCTGTTGTCATACTGTTAACTGGGTTTAGATCACAAGTTGTACGGTGTGATTGGTGTGGCTGGTATGAGTCTTACCCGGGATTCAAAATGCCTCCCTTATTGTGTATGCTCGTCCGGGCACAGTACCTAACTGGAGTCTGGAGGAGGGTCATAGGGGGAGGAGCCAGTGCACACCACCTGACCTAGTAAAGCTTTACTTTTTTGTGCCCTGTCTCCTGCGGAGCCGCTATTCCCCATGGTCCTTTCAGGAACCCCAGCATCCACTACGGACTCCGAGAAATAGAATTATCGGTAAGTAAATTCTTATTTTTACACATTACGGCAGACAGCGTTCCCTTTTTACACATTACGGCAGACAGCGTCCATTTTTTACACATTACGGCAGACAGCGTCCATCTTTTACACATTACGGCAGACAGCGTCCCCTTTTACACATTAAAACAGACATATGCGTTGTCTGCCACCTAGTTATGGCCATGGATAAATAGACAGGTACCGTAGATAGATAGATAGATAGATAGATAGATAGATACTCTCTCCCCGCTGGCTCAGGTAGTTAGGCTCCTCGGTGCAGCTGCTGGCAGATCCCAGGCAGGGGAGTAGGAGGAGGGAGATGGAGGAGGGAGCCGCAGCAACACACTGTAATTGGTGGCGGCGCCGCTGCAGCTGTCCCTCTCCTCCAGATAGGCTGGCCGCCGCCGCTGTGAATGCTGGGATGAGGGAAGTGTATCCCAGCATTCACAGCGGCGGTGGCCAGCCTATGTGGAAGGAGAGGGACAGCTGCAGTGGCGCCTCCACCAATTACAGTGCGCTACTGCGGCACCCGAGTCCCCGTCCCTCCTCCTTCTCCCCTGCTTCTGGAGCTGCTGCTCCGCTCCTCGCTCAGGCGGCATGTAATGAGTCAGTCTGACTCATTACAATGCTGATGGAACCGGGAATGCGGCCAGTTGTGCCCTCAGTGTGCCAACACGTAGTTATGTGCCAAGCATAAAGCTTCATATACATATTACAGTCATACATTAAACTCCTTCCTAGGCTTCACTATCACCACTTACCAGTAACACTACCTCAGGTGTAGCGCTGGACCCATCCCCTCTCCCCCATGGTCTGATTACACATGCATAGTAGTCTCTGGCACAGTGTTTGCAGAGCATGCGGCAAGTGCCAGTGGGAAGGGACTCGCCTACATCTGCCCACGAGCCCCCTCCAGTCTTGAAATGTCCCTGATTCAGGCTAATGTAATTAGTACTTTGTCCTATTGCATTTTGACCGGGGATGAAGCAGACATTGTGGTGGATGACTGTGCTAAGGGCTACCATTACAATTTACTATGGGGCCCAGGAATGTTTATTTATGATCTAATGTAAATACCTCATCTCAGATGGTAAAATGGTGACAGATGGAAATTTGACAGCAACATACAGAAAGAGCCAATTTGCACCTTAGGAAGATCATGTTGCATTGAGGGTAGCGCAGATTTGAAAGGTGCAGAGAGATTTAGGGGGAATCCAATTAGCTGCTGGATTTAGCCTTAATAATTTCCCTTGGCCGCCGATTCCATTAAGCCTGCAAGGAAAAGTTAGCGATACAAGGCACCCTTATTTGGTTTAAAGCGCAGGGAAACAAATTGATTCCATATTTTTCATGGACTCAATGGGTTAGCGAGAGTTAACCTCTAGCTACCGTGCAGACTGTTTTATTAAATAGCTCCAGGCATTATACCCAGCACTATTCCCATCACGGCAATCCCCACTCTCATTGAACTCCCTCCTTAGAGTTGGCAAGGGGTGTATCCTGACTGAACTGAAATTGTAGTGTAAGAATAAAGCTGCCCAGCATGTGTGAGCTCCATGCATGCAAAAAGATTTATTGCCCTGCATGCAAAAAGATTACATGTTTATGCACTCTTTGCATTGCAACATGCTTTTGCCAGTTGCAAGTTCCTCCTTTTATTTGTAGTGGTCCCAGCTCTGTGTCCCAGTTTGTATTCTGTATGCAGCCTATGCACTCAGAGGGAGATATATTATAGCGGCACGTATAGTGCCGCTATAGCATGTCCTGCTTCGCCACATTACCAACGCGAAGCAGAAAGCTACACCGACAAGATGTATTAACATCTTGTATGCCGAAGTGGGGTAAAATTAAAACCTTCCTCCTCCAGCAGTTCCCCCCCCCCCTCCCCCCCCCTGAGCCCACAGCACATATGTCATGTACCGCTGTCTTACATGGGGGAGAAGCGGTATCAGCGCACATAATGTGTACTGATTCCCCTTCTCCCCTTTAACGAGTATTAGTGCAGTAGAGGGGTACCTGCACCCACACAATGGGGCAGATGTATTAAGCCTTGTAGAGGGCATGAAGAAGTGATAAAGCGGTGATAAGTGCAAGGTGATAACGCACCAGCCAATCAGCTCCTATATGTAAATTGACCGTTATGAGCTGAGTGACTGGTGCGTTATCGCCTTGCACTTTTCACCACTTTATCACTTCTTTATGCCTTCTCCAGGCTTAATACATCTGCCCCAATGTCTCGTGGCCCTGGTAGAAGGTGATAGAGGGGGGGATGGTGAAATACAGAGGTCATGTTATTGCAAAACATTCTTACTAAACGACATAGGGGATCCTCTTTTCTACAAGAACACTACCTCCTAGGCGTAGTACTTAACACCCCAGCAGTTAGTCTCTGTCCGCTACTGGCCTCATAAAAAGGGACTTGCCAGTACCAGTTCTGTTTTTTTTTTAAATATATATATTTATTGAGACAAAAACACAAGAAGCATACAGAAGCATAACATGGAGCCAAAAAGGTAATACAGTCATCAGCATACAATTATACCGGATTAAAGTACAGTAATCATGGAATTGGAAATGAGAGAGACCAAACATATAAGAAAACCAATCATCCATCAATAACGAGCAGCAGCGGAATCATCCAGTGCACCCAAAATATTAAAATGGAGCAACTCCTTTTTCCACTATCCCCATATTATACCATGTGGTTAAGCGTACAGCCTGTCGGAACTTTTCCCTAGTAGGCACAGTAAGGGTAACCAGATATGAGAGCCAAACAAAAAGATTGTGCAGTTTCAGAGTAGCTCGATACTTACTCCTAGATTGCGATCACTTCAGACTGTTTAGTTCCTGTTTTGATGTCACAAACACGCCCTGCGTTCGTCCAGCCACACCCCCGTTTCTCCAGCCACTCCTGCATTTTTATCACCTGCGTTTTTCAGCACACTCCCTGAAAACGGTCAGTTACCACCCAGAATCACCGACTTCCTGTCAATCACTCAACGATCAACAGTGCGACTGAAAAGCGTCGCTAGACCTTGTGTGAAACTACGTCAGCTTTTGTGAAAGTACGACGCGCGTGCGCACTGCGCCCCATACACATGCGCAGAATTGCCGTTTTCTCTAACGTCCTAGTGGATGCTGGGGACTCCGTCAGGACCATGGGGAATAGCGGGCTCCGCAGGAGACAGGGCACATCTAAAAAGCTTTTTAGGTCACATGGTGTGTACTGGCTCCTCCCCCTATGACCCTCCTCCAAGCCTCAGTTAGGTTTTTGTGCCCGTCCGAGAAGGGTGCAAACTGGATGGCTCTCTTAAGGAGCTGTTTAGTAAAGTTTTTTTTTTAGGTTTCTAATCAGTGATTCCTGCTGGCGACAGGATCACTGCAACGAGGGACTTAGGGGAGAGACTTGCAACTCACCTGCGTGCAGGAGGATTGAAGTTTTAGGCTACTGGACACTGAGCTCCAGAGGGAGTCGGAACACAGGTCAGCCTGGGGTTCGTCCCGGAGCCGCGCCGCCGATCCCCCTTACAGACGCTGAAGAAAGACGGCGGAACGGAGGTCCGGAAACAGGCGGCAGAAGACTTCACAGTCTTCAGAGAGGTAGCGCACAGCACTGCAGCTGTGCGCCATTGTTGCTACACGGCTCACTGACACGGTCACGGAGGGTGCAGGGCGCTGCTGGGGGCGCCCTGGGCAGCAATATAAATACCTATTTGGCAAATAAATACATCACATATAGCCATTAAGGCTATATGTATGTATTTAACCCAGGCCAGTTTTCCTAATAACCGGGAGAAAAGCCCGCCGTGAAAGGGGCGGAGCTTATTCTCCTCAGCACTCAGCGCCATTTTCCTGACCAGCTCCGCTGGTGAGGAAGGCTCCCACTCTCCCCTGCACTACAGAAACAGGGTTAAAGAGAAGGGGGGCATAAATTGGCGATATAATTATATATTAAGAGCCCATATATAGAAACAACACCTTCTAGGGTTGTTATATACATTATGGCGCTTTTGGTGTGTGCTGGCAAACTCTCCCTCTGTCTCCCCAAAGGGCTAGTGGGTCCTGTCCTCTATCAGAGCATTCCCTGTATGTGTGTGCTGTAGGTCGGTACGTGTGTGTCGACATGTATGAGGAAAATGTTGGTGAGGAGACGGAGAAAATTGCCTGTAATGGTGATGTCACTCTCTAGGGAGTCGACACCAGAATGGATGGCTTACTTATGGAATTACGTGATAATGTCAACACGCTGCAAGCCGGTTGACGACATGAGACAGCCGGCGGACAAATTAGTATCGGTCCAGGCGTCTCAGACACCGTCAGGGGCTTGTAAAAACGCCCATTTACCTCAGTCGGTCGACAGACACTGACACGGACACTGACCCCAGTGTCGACGGTGAAGAAACAAACGTATTTTTCCTTTAGGGCCACAAGTTACATGTTAAGGGCAATGAAGGAGGTGTTACGTATTTCTGATACCACAAGTACCACAAATAAGGGTATTTTGTAGGGTGGGAATAAACTACTTGTAGTTTTGCCTGAATCAGATAAATTAAATGAAGTGTGTGATGATACGTGGGGTTCCTCCGATAGAAAGTTATGGGCGGTATACCCTTTTTTCCCGCCAGTAGTAAGGGCGAGTTGGAAAACACACCTTAGGGTGGACAAGGCGCTCACACGCATATAAAAAACATGGCGTTACCGTTTCCAGATACGGCCGCCCTCAAGGAGCCAGCTGATAGGAAGCTGAAAAATATCATAACAGTATATACACACATACTGGTGTTATACTACGACCAGCAATCGCCTCAGCCTGGATGTGCAGCGCTGAGGGGGCTTGGTCGGATTTCCTGACTGAAAATTTTGATACCCTTGACAGGGACAGGATTTTATTGTCTATAGAGCATTTTAGGGATGCATTTCTATATATGTGTGATGCGCAGAGGCATATTTGCATTCTGGCATCAAAGAATAAATGTGATGTACATATCTGCCAGACGAAGACACGACAGTGGTCAGGTGAGGCAGATTCCAGACGGCATATGGAAGTATTGCCGTATAAAGGGGCGGTCCATTGGACCTGGTGGCCATGGCAACAGCTGAAAAATCCACCTTTTGTTACCCCGAGTCACATATTGGCAGAAAAGGACACAGTCTTTTCAGTCTCAGTCCTTTCGTCCCCATACGGGCAGGCGGGCGAAGGCCAGTCATATCTGCCCAGGGGGAGAGGAAAGGGAAGAAGACTGCAGCAAGCAGCTCATTCCCAGGAACAGAAGCTCCTCACGGCTTCTGCCAAGTCCGCAGCATAACGCTGGGGCCGTACAAGCGGACTCAGGTGCGGTAGGGGGTCATCTCAAGAGTTTCAGCAACACTCGCAAGGGAACTCCGGGATCCTACATGTAATATCCCAGGTGTACATTGGAAATTCGAGACGTCTCCCCCTCACACAATTCACAGGCTGTATTCCCAGCAGGTGATAATCAAAGTACCCTTCTTACAACAAGGAAGGGGGTAGTATTCCACACTATATTGTGGTACTGAAGCCAACCGGCTCGGTGAGATCTGAAATATTTGAACACTTACATACAAGCGTTCAAATCAAGATGGAGTCACTCGGAGCAGTGATAGCGAACCAGGAAGAAGGGGACGATATGATGTCACTGGATATCAGGGACCTTTACTTACAGGTCCAAATTTGCCCTTCTCACCAAGGGTACTTCAGGTTCCTGGTACAGAACTGTCACTATCAGTTCAGACGCTGCCGTTTGGATGGTCCACGGCGCCCCGGGTCTTTACCAAGGTAATGGCCGGAATGATGATTTTTCTTAAAAGAAACATGGACGCTTTCCTGATAAGGGCAAGGTCCAGAGAACAGTTGGAGGTCGGAGTAGCACTATCTTAAGTAGTTCTACGACAGCACGAGTGGATTCTAAATATTCCAAAATCGCAGCTTTTTCCGACGACACGTCTACTGTTCCTAGGGAAGATTCTGGACACAGTCCAGAAAAACGTGTTTCTCCCAGTGGAGAAAACCAGGGAGTTATCCGAGCTAATCGGGATCCTCCTAAAACCAGGAAAAGTGTCAGTGCATCATTGCACAAGAGTCCTGGTAAAAATGGTGGCTTATTACGAAGCAATTCCATTCGGCAGATTTCCCGCAAGAACTCTTCAGTGGGATCTGCTGGACAAATGGTCCGGATCGCATCCTCAGATGCATCAGCGGATAACCCTATATCCAAGGAAAAGGGTGTCTCTCCTGTGGTGATTACAGAGTGCTCATCTTCTAGAGGGCCGCAGATTCGGAGGCCAGCCTGAGAGGCTGGGGAACAGTCACACAGGGGGAAAAAAAAAAAAAATTTCCAGGGAAGTGTGATTAAGTCTGGAGAATTCTCTCCGCATAAATAAGCTTAGAGCAAATTTATAATGCTCTAAACTTAGCTAGACCTCTGCTTCAAGGTCAGCCGGTATTGATCCAGTGGGATAACATCACGGCAGTCGCCCACGTAAACAGAAGGGCGGCACAAGAAGCAGGAGGGCAGTGAAAACTGCAAGGATTTTTCGCTAGGCGGAAAATCATGTGATAGCACTGTCAGCAGTGTTCTTTCCGGGAGTGGACGACTGGGAAGCAGACTTCCTCAGCAGGCATGACCTCCACCCGGGAGAGTGGAAACTTCATAGGGAAGTTTTTCAACATGATTGTGGACCGTTGGCAAAGACCAAAGGTGGACATGATGGCGTCCCGCCCGAACAAAAACGGGACAGGTATTCCGCCAGGTCATGAGACCTTCAGGCGATAGCTGTGGATGTTCTGGTAACACCGTGGGTGTACCAGTCTGTGTATGTGTTCCCTCCTCTGTTTCTCATAACCAGGGTATTGAGAATTATAAGACATAGAGGAGTATGAACTATACTAGTGGCTCCGGATTGGCCAAGAGGGACTTGGTACCCGGAACTTCAAGAAATGCTCACAGAGGACTAAGGGCCTGGGGAGCTAAGAAGGGACTTGATTCAGCAAGTACCATGTCTATTCCAAGACTTACCGCAGGCTGCGTTTGACGGCATGGCGGTTGAATGCCGGATCCTGAGGGGAAAAGGCATTCCGTAAGAGGTCATACCTACCCTGGTCAAAGCCAGGAAGGAGGTGACCGCACAACGTCATCACCACATGTGGTGAAAATATGTTGCGTGGGTGAGGCCAGGAAGGCTCCACGACGGAAATTCAACTAGGTCGATTTCTACACTTCCTGAAAACAGGAGTGTTTTGGACCTCAAATTGGGGTTCATTAACATTTAAATTTCGGCCCTGTAGATTTTCTTCCAGAAAGAATTGACTTCAGTTCCTGAAGTCCAGATTGTAAAGGATGTATTGCATATACAGCTTTTTTGTGCCCCTAGGGGCACCATGAGATCTCAACATAGTGTTGGGATTTCTTAAAATCATATTGGTTTGAACCGCTCAAATCTGTGGATTTGAAATATCTCACATGGAAAGTGACCATGCTGTTGACAAATATCTCACATGGGAAGTGACCATGTTGTTAGCCCTGGCCTCGGCCAGGCGATTGTCAGAATGGGCGGCTTTGTCTTACAAAAGCCATATTAAAAATGTTTCCATTTGAACAGGACAGAACTGGGACTCGTCTCCAGTTTCTTCATGAAGGGGTGTCAGCGTTTTCACCTGAAACAACCTCTTGGGGTGCCTGCGGCTACTAGGGACTTGGAGGACTCCAAGTTACTAGACGTGGTCAGGGCCCTAAAAATAAATATATATATATATATATATAGTTAGGACGGCTGGAGTCAGAAAGTCTGACTTGCTGTTTATACTGTATACACCCAACAAGCTGGGTGCTCATGCTTCTAAGCAGTCTATTGCACGCTGGATTTGTAGTACAATTCAGCTTGCACATTCTGTGGCAGGCCTGCCACAGACGAAATATGTAGATGCCCATTCCACAAGGAAGGTGGGCTCATCCTGGGCGGCTGCCCGAGGAGTCTCGGCATTACAACTTTGCCGAGCAGCTACGTGGTCAGGGGAGAACACGTTTGTAAAATTTTACAAATTTTGATACTCTGGCTAAGGAGGACCTGGAGTTCTCTCATTCGGTGCTGCAGAGTCATCCGCACTCTCCCGCCCGTTTGGGAGCTTTGGTATAATCCCCATGGTCCTGACGGAGTCCCCAGCATCCACTAGGACGTTAGAGAAAATAAGAATTTACTTACCGATAATTCTATTTCTCGTAGTCCGTAGTGGATGCTGGGCGCCCATCCCAAGTGCGGATTGTCTGCAATGCTTGTACATAGTTATTGTTACAAAAATCGGGTTATTACTATTGTTGTGAGCCATCTTTTCGGAGGCTACTTCGTTTTGTTATCATACTGTTAACTGGGTTCAGATCACAAGTTGTACGGTGTGATTGGTGTGGCTGGTATGAGTCTTACCCGGGATTCAAGATCCTTCCTTATTGTGTACGCTCGTCCGGGCACAGTACCTAACTGAGGCTTGGAGGAGGGTCATAGGGGGAGGAGCCAGTACACACCATGTGACCTAAAAAGCTTTTTAGATGTGCCCTGTCTCCTGCGGAGCCCGCTATTCCCCATGGTCCTGACGGAGTCCCCAGCATCCACTACGGACTACGAGAAATAGAATTATCGGTAAGTAAATTCTTATTTTTTTAACTAATCGCTGCGCTGCGAACAACGGCAGCTAGCGATCAACTCGGAATGACCCCCATAGTAAGCTCTGTGTAATAGTTTATATTGTATCTCAGCATATGAGGCCGAAACCAATTCCTTATTCAAGATAACACAAGACGAAATTATGGTTTTTAAAAGGATTTCAAGGAACACATATTTCCATTTTTTCCAAACCATTATCAATTTGAGTAAGATCTAGCATACGTCTAGTGTGCATATCCAAAAAGGATGTAGAAAAATGAGAGACAGATCTAGTAATATAGATAATAGATTAGATAATAGATATAGATTTAGTAATATAACTCCTAACTTGGAAGTATACAAATAAAGGAAAATGTAAGAGGAGGAAGCGTTCCTTAAGCTTGGATAGAGTTAAAAACCATAGAGCAACCCTCATTTATAAATTGATACACTAGACCTAGATCCCGGAGGTGACAAGACCGAATCACCCCTGCAGAATCCCCATGTTGAAAAGCAAGATTGTGTATTAAAGATAAAAATAAAGTATTAGTAGCAGAGAGGCCGTGTCGTGTCCTAAAAATCCTCCACGCCAAACATGGGGGTAAATTTACTAAGATGGGAGTTCTATTTAAAATGGGATGTTGCCCATACCAACCAATCAGATTTTACTTCTCATTTATTTAGCACCTTCTAGAAGATAATACCTGGAATCTGATTGGTTGCTATGGGCAACATCCCATCTTAAATAGAACTCCCATTTTAGTAAATATACCCCCATGGAGTGAATAGTAGGGGATTCTCAATTACAGTCAATGGAAGGTGAGTATGTGGTTTATGTAGCAAAGAGACCAAATCACAAGTAGGACTAAAAGCCTGATCAAGTTCCCTATATACGAAATGGTCACCACCCCGTATCCAATCCAGAGCGTACCTATAATTGGCCGCTAATGCATAATCCTGTATAGATGGGACATTAAGTGCACCCAGAGTCAGTGTTTGTTGTCATTTAAACAAAGATATTCTTGAGCGTTTGCCAGACCAGATGAATTTAGTCAATGCCGTATCAATAATTTTAGCATCCTTTCGGGCAATCAAAAAACGCAACATCTGGACTGGATACAATAAAAGGGGGAAAAGATACCAGTTCTGTTTTTGCAATGAGAAATGCTTGTGATGAGTTGAACTTATTAGTCATTTATAAAGACCAATAGGGTGGTCTTCAGTTTGCCGGCTGTCAGGGTCCTGGCGCACAGTATACCGGCGCCGGAATCCCGACACCCGGCATATTGACACCTTTTCTCCCTCTTGGGGGTCCACGACCCCCCTGGAGGGAGAATAGATAGCATGGCGCGCGTAACGCACCACCATGCCCGCAGCGTGGCGACCGCAGTGAGCCTGCAAGTGGCTCATTTGCGCTCACCACGCTGTCGGTATGCCGGCGGTCGGGATTCCTTGCCCGGTATGCTGTGCGCTGGGACCCCGACAGCCGGCATACCATACCATAGGTCGGGTACCAATAGATTTGCATGCATACTATACAACAGCTTTTCATTGTATTTCATCCCGGAAAGGTTATCTGAGCTGAAATTGCTGTATTTTTCTGCCTATGCATCTAGGGCCTTTAACATTCTTCAGGAGATAAATCTTTCAACCAGGCGCCAAAATACTTTTAGTAAATTGGCTGAAAACAAGATGCTGGATAACAACCTCTCTCTAAAGTACAATCAGAAAGGCTATTTGTCCTACAGCAACCTCATCAATGACGGCTTTTATGACCATGGTCAGGTATGTGTGAAGCAAGTTCCTTGTGCTGGGGAGATGATGGTTAGAGGGCTGGAGGAGAGACAGGGTGAAAGGAGAAGCAGTGTGTACATGGGAACTGCTGTAAGTAATGGGAGAAGGGTTAGAAGAGGCAATAAACAGGTGTGCAAACATATAAAAATACCAAATTCCAGGAGTTTTCCAAATGGGGTGAGTTAGAAGGAATGATGCTGGAAAACATTTATGCTCTAGTTACTTGGCAGAAAGAAAACAATAAAACAGTGAATTTACATAGATGGAAACATGGAATTTGTTAGTAATGTGTAAATATTAGTTTATGGTGTCTCACATGTGAGGATTGTGACAGTGTACAGTCCTTTATGGAGCTGTGTCTTTTTTCAACCTTACTAACCAAAGTGCTGATGTGGGGTTGGGTGTAAGCGCAATTTGCTATTATTTTGTGTTCTTTTGTGCGTTTTTCTGTTGCACTGTTTACCTAGACACTGTCGACCTATACATTGGAACCCAGCTCAAATATACTACTGTTCTCTCCTGACGTAAACTAGGCTCATATACCGCTGTTCTATCCTAGCATAAACCAGGCACATAACAACTGTTCTCTCTTCGCGTAAACCAGGCTCATATACTATTGTTCTCTGCTAACATAAACCAGGCACATACAATACTGTTCTCTCCCGGTGTTAACCAGGCACATATATTACTGTACTCTCCTAAGCTTAAACCAGGCACATATACTACTGTTCTCTCCTGGTGTAAACCAGGCTAATATACCGCTGTTCTATCCTAGCATAAACCAGACACATATGCTACTGTTCTCTCCTGGTGTAAACCAGGCTAATATACCGCTGTTCCCTCCGAGCATAAACCAGGCACATACAATACTGTTCTCTCTCTTGTGTAAACCAGGCACATATAGTACTGTACTCTCCTGGAATAAATCAGGCTAATATACCGCTGTTCTATCCTATCATAAACCAGGCACTTATACTACTGTTCTGTTCTCTCCTGGCATAAACCAGGCTAATATACAGCTGTTCTATCCTAGCATAAACCAGGCACATATACTACTGTACTCTCCTAGCATAAACCAGGCACATATACTACTGTTCTCTCCTGGCATAAACCAGGCTAATATACCGCTGTTCTATCCTAGCATAAACCAGGCGCATATACTACTGTACTCTCCTAGCGTAAACCAGGCTCATATACTACTGTTCTCTCCTAACATAAACCAGGCACATACAATACTGTTCTCTCCCGGTGTAAACCAGGCACATATAGTACTGTACTCTCCTAAGCGTAAACCAGGCACATATGCTACTGTTCTCTCCTGGTGTAAATCAGGCTAATATACTGCTGTTCTAGCATAAACCAGGCACATATGCTACTGTTCTCTCCTGGTGTAAACCGGGCTAATATACCGCTGTTCTATCCTAACATAAACCAGGCACATACAATACTGTTCTCTCCCGGTGTAAACCAGGCACATATACTACTGTTCTCTTGTAGCGTAAACCAGGTACATATTCAGGGTCGGACTGGCCCACGGGGGAACAGGGGAAACCACCGGTTTGCCCTCCTCCTCCTCCTCTAGGGATCAGGTTCCAGACTCTATCCTAGTGCACTTGAATTATGCATTATACTTCTGTTAAATTACACTTCACAAGAATATGGTTTATTATATATTTACCAAGGGGAACAGAACACGTACTCTGTAATGGTTAGCCAAACCTCTGTGGTGGCTGGCCACGCCCCAGTGAAGCTTGGCCACACCCTCAAGCATGGGCCCCTACAACAGCATCCCCCCGATGGGCCCCTCATGCCCCAGTCCGACACTGTACATATTATACTGTACTCTCGTAGCATAAACCAGGCGCATATACTACTGTACTCTCATAGCGTAAACCAGGCTCATATACTACTGTTCTCTCCCAGCATAAACCAGGCACATACAATACTGTTCTTTCCCAGTATAAACCAGGCAAATATACTACTGTACTCTCCTAAGCGTTAACCAGGCTCATATACTACTGCATACCTCCCGGGACAGTCCTGCTATTCGGACACTGTCCCGCTATCACACCCATGGGCCCCAGTGTCCCGCTTGTAGGGGGGCAGGTTGGGAGAGCTAGTGATCACCACTGCACTGCTTTGCAAAGCAGCCGGTGATCAATGAATAGATGCCGTGTGCATGCGCAAGCCATCTTATCAATGCAGGTAGGTGAGGTGGGGGCTGCCCAACAGCTCAGGGAGTGCTTGGCAAGCCCCCAAAATGACAAAAATGGGGGCCGTGCGATGCGACCCTGCCCCTCCTTTTTCAAATACACACACCCTTCTCCAGAGGCCCCGCCCCCTTTTTGGACGCAGACACGTCTCAGGCACAGCAAGTCCCGATTCTTAATTACATAAGTTGGGAGGTATGCTACTGTTCTCCCGTAGCGTAAACCAGGCATATATTATACTGTATTCTCGTAGCATAAACCAGGCACATATACTAACACATATTATACTGTACTCTTGTAGAGTAAACTGGGCACATATACTACTGTACTCTTGTAGAGTAAACCAGGCACATATACTAGTGTACTCTTGTAGAGTAAACCACGCACATATACTAGTGTACGCTTGTAGAGTAAACCAGACACATATACTACTGTACTCTCGTAGCACAAACCAGGCACATACAATACTGTTCTCTCCTGAAGTAAATCAGGCACATATACTACTGTACTCTAATGGCATAACCCAGGCACACATACTGTACTACTGTTCCCTACTGGGGTAAACCAGTCACATTTACTACTGTTCTGTTTTGGCATAATACAGGAACATATACTACTGTTCTCTCATGGTGTAATCCAGGGACATATGTTACTGTTATCTCCTGGCGTTATCCAGACGCATATACTACTGTTCTCTCCTGTTCTCATCATGACTCCCCCATGTTACAATATATGAAATGCTCCTTGTATTAAGAATTGTATCACTTTAAGTGGCTGGTATACATTCCATAATGTAACACTCCCAAAATCACTCTTGCAAATTGATTGGACACTCCCAATATCACATGTTAGTCGGTTGGTTTTCTCATATTGTTTAGAAAATCACATAATTATCCTAAAACAATTATACACTTTTTGAAAGAATTGTGTAACATCAGCAAATACTTATTTTGTACAGATAAAACCAGAAGCCAAGCTGCCATCTCTGGAAGAGCTCAGCAAGCAGGAGCTGAACCAGAACCGAGCCGTTATTTTAGTAAATACACAATTTCCTGAGCCGTAAGTTCTGCACTTTTTTATTTTAACTGACAAATAAAGTCTTTTTATATGGAAAGTATTAATGGAAGCCTCCTACAAAATAGCAATCCCTCACCATCCAATAACTGGGGGCTTTCATCATCACCTGAGGAACTCTGGAATAATTGGGAACCATTGCTTTTAAAGGGCTTTTACTACATGTTATTGAATGGATTGTTAGCCAACCTCAGATCAACACTAATAGCTGTAATGTAAGGTATAAAGATATACGACAATACATAATTCCTCTTGATTTCAGTTATTTGCTGTTGTTTTCCAGTTAATGTTGTTCTATAAGTCTGGAGTCAGATGTAAGGTCTCATGCGCACAGTGATGGGATGCTAATAAGGTGTCCATTGTGTGTGTTGTCTGTGTATACCAGATCTAAAGAGAAAGCATTGGTGCTGGTGCTGATTCAGATACAAGCAAATACGTTATTTTTGGAAGGATCTTTTGATTTTTACTTTTGCGCATGGACTGTAGCTGGGCATAGGGAACTATGCGGAACTACTGGTGATTCAGCGTTGTCGCATCTCTGACACTTTTCCATTTGCAGCTGAGTGGGCGTATCTTGGCAGGAACCGGGTGTCTGCATGTAGGCTAAATGTTCCTAGTGTATTTCATTGGTATTTCTCTATCGTCCTAGTGGATGCTGGGGTTCCTGAAAGGACCATGGGGAATAGCGGCTCCGCAGGAGACAGGGCACAAAAAGTAAAGCTTTTCCAGATCAGGTGGTGTGCACTGGCTCCTCCCCCTATGACCCTCCTCCAGACTCCAGTTAGATTTTTGTGCCCGGCCGAGAAGGGTGCAATCTAGGTGGCTCTCCTAAAGAGCTGCTTAGAAAAAGTTTAGCTTAGGTTTTTTATTTTACAGTGAGTCCTGCTGGCAACAGGATCACTGCAACGAGGGACTGAGGGGAGAAGAAGTGAACTCACCTGCGTGCAGGATGGATTGGCTTCTTGGCTACTGGACATCAGCTCCAGAGGGACGATCACAGGTACAGCCTGGATGGTCACCGGAGCCGCGCCGCCGGCCCCCTTGCAGATGCTGAAGTCAGAAGAGGTCCAGAATAGGCGGCTGAAGACTCCTGCAGTCTTCTAAAGGTAGCGCACAGCACTGCAGCTGTGCGCCATTTTCCTCTCAGCACACTTCACACGCAGTCACTGAGGGTGCAGGGCGCTGGGGGGGGGCGCCCTGGGAGGCAAATGTAACCTATATAAAGGCTAAAAATACCTCACATATAGCCCCCAGAGGCTATATGGAGATATTTAACCCCTGCCTGGATTCACTAAATAGCGGGAGACGAGCCCGCCGGAAAAGGGGCGGGGCCTATCTCCTCAGCACACGGCGCCATTTCCTCTCACAGCTCCGCTGGTCAGGACGGCTCCCAGGTCTCTCCCCTGCACTGCACTACAGAAACAGGGTAAAACAGAGAGGGGGGGCAAATTTATGGCGATATTTTGATATATATAAAGCAGCTATAAGGGAGCACTTATTATAAGGCTATCCCTGTTATATATAGCGCTTTTGGTGTGTGCTGGCAAACTCTCCCTCTGTCTCCCCAAAGGGCTAGTGGGTCCTGTCTTCGTTAGGAGCATTCCCTGTGTGTCTGCTGTGTGTCGGTACGTGTGTGTCGACATGTATGAGGACGATATTGGTGTGGAGGCGGAGCAATTGCCAAATATGAGGATGTCACCCCCTAGGGAGTCGACACCAGAATGGATGCCTTTATTTATGGAACTACGGGATAGTGTCAACACGCTAAAGCAGTCGTTTGACGACATGAGACGGCCGGACAATCAATTAGTGCCTGTCCAGGCGACTCAAACACCGTCAGGGGCTGTGAAACGCCCTTTGCCTCAGTCGGTCGACACAGACCCAGACGCAGGCACTGACTCCAGTGGTGACGGTGACGAATCAACCGTATTTTCCAGTAGGGCCACACGTTATATGATTTTGGCAATGAAGGAGGCGTTACATTTAGCTGATACTACAGGTACCACTAAACAGGGTATTATGTGGGGTGTGAAAAAACTACCTATAGTTTTTCCTGAATCAGAAGAATTAAATGACGTGTGTAATGAAGCGTGGGTTGCCCCTGATAAAAAGCTGATAATTTCAAAGAAATTATTGGCATTATACCCTTTCCCGCCAGAGGTTAGGGAGCGCTGGGAAACACCTCCTAGGGTGGACAAGGCGCTAACACGCTTATCTAAACAAGTGGCGTTACCCTCTCCTGAGACGGCCGCACTTAAAGATCCATCAGATAGGAGGATGGAAAATATCCAAAAAAGTATATACACACATGCAGGTGTTATACTACGACCAGCTATAGCGACTGCCTGGATGTGCAGTGCTGGGGTAGTTTGGTCAGAGTCCCTGATTGAAAATATTGATACCCTGGACAGGGACAATATTTTACTGTCGTTAGAACAAATAAAGGATGCATTTCTTTATATGCGTGATGCACAGAGGGATATCTGCACACTGGCATCACGGGTAAGTGCTATGTCCATTTCGGCCAGAAGAGCTTTATGGACGCGACAGTGGACAGGCGATGCGGATTCAAAACGACATATGGAAGTTTTGCCGTATAAAGGGGAGGAGTTATTTGGAGTCGGTCTATCAGATTTGGTGGCCACGGCTACAGCCGGGAAATCCACCTTTCTACCTCAAGTCACTCCCCAACAGAAAAAGGCACCGACTTTTCAACCGCAGCCCTTTCGTTCCTTTAAAAATAAGAGAGCAAAGGGCTATTCATATCTGCCACGAGGCAGAGGTCGAGGGAAGAGACAGCAACAGGCAGCTCCTTCCCAGGAACAGAAGCCTTCCCCGGCTTCTACAAAAGCCTCAGCATGACGCTGGGGCTTCTCAAGCGGACTCGGGGACGGTGGGTGGTCGTCTCAAAAATTACAGCGCGCAGTGGGCTCACTCGCAGGTAGATCCCTGGATCCTGCAGATAATATCTCAGGGGTACAGGTTGGAATTAGAGACAGATCCACCTCGCCGTTTCCTGAAGTCTGCTTTACCAACGTCCCCCTCCGAAAGGGAGACGGTTTTGGAAGCCATTCACAAGCTGTACTCTCAGCAGGTGATAGTCAAGGTACCTCTTCTACAACAAGGGAAGGGGTATTATTCCACTCTTTTTGTGGTACCGAAGCCGGATGGCTCGGTAAGGCCTATTCTAAATCTGAAGTCCTTGAACCTGTACATAAAGAAGTTCAAGTTCAAGATGGAGTCACTCAGAGCAGTGATAGCGAACCTGGAAGAGGGGGACTTTATGGTATCCTTGGACATCAAGGATGCGTATCTCCACGTTCCAATTTACCCCTCACACCAGGGGTACCTCAGGTTCGTTGTACAAAACTGTCACTATCAGTTTCAGACGCTGCCGTTCGGATTGTCCACGGCACCTCGGGTCTTTACAAAGGTAATGGCCGAGATGATGATTCTTCTTCGAAGAAAAGGCATATTAATTATCCCATACTTGGACGATCTCCTAATAAGGGCAAGGTCCAGAGAACAGCTAGAGATGGGATTAGCACTGTCGCAAGAAGTGCTAAAACAGCACGGGTGGATTCTGAATATTCCAAAATCCCAGTTAATGCCGACAACTCGTCTGCTGTTCCTAGGGATGATTCTGGACACGGTTCAGAAAAAGGTTTTTCTCCCGGAGGAAAAAGCCATGGAGTTATCCGAGCTTGTCAGGAACCTCCTAAAACCAGGAAAGGTGTCTGTACATCAATGCACAAGAGTCCTGGGAAAAATGGTGGCTTCTTACGAAGCAATTCCATTCGGCAGATTCCACGCAAGAATTTTCCAAAGGGATCTGTTGGACAAATGGTCAGGGTCGCATCTTCAGATGCACCTGCGGATAACCCTGTCTCCAAGGACAAGGGTGTCTCTTCTGTGGTGGTTGCAGAGTGCTCATCTATTGGAGGGCCGCAGATTCGGCATACAGGATTGGATCCTGGTGACCACGGACGCCAGCCTGAGAGGCTGGGGAGCAGTCACACAAGGAAGAAACTTCCAGGGAGTATGGACGAGCCTGGAAACGTCTCTTCACATAAACATTCTGGAACTAAGAGCAATATACAGGGCGTGGCCTGGCTAGCATAGAGGAAGGTCGGGTCTCTGCTGAGCTCCGGCTGGCACTGTATCAAAACCCACTTTTTGACCAGATTTGGAGGCCCACCGACAAGGGACTAGTCCCCTAAGCCCCACCACTACACCCAGCACCTGGAGGAAGAAGCTGCGGAATCGGGGGGGCCCTGCGTTGCCCCCTGCGGATTGCGGCCTACCTCCACCCCAGAAGCCGGGGCCTCGATTTTGGAGCTGTGCCGGCGTTTCCTGGGACCCGGTTCGGCGACCCTGCAGACTCTCCCACCCACCTGAAAGGCTCTCCCTGGCACTGGGGGACTCACCCACCGGGCGCTGATCCTCGCAGGAGACCAGGGACCGGACGATCGGCGGGAGGTAAGGGCCGAGAAGTGTCTGGCTGGCAGCCGGCGGCCATCTTGCGGTTGGCGCCGCCCGGCCTCTAGACTTTACCTGGCCGATTCCCGACCTCTCCAGGCGCCTGCCCTTCCTCCCCCGTCTCACACAACACTGCAAGCAAGATCTAGCAAGATCTCTTCCCCCGCTGGCGGGGATCGACGACTGGGAGTCCTCCGGTGGACCTAACTCTCACTGATAAGCGGCGGCCATCTTGGGACTGGCAAAGCACCCATCAAACTCCCTGACTGGTGCTGGCTGTAACTAAGGCTCCCTCTTGTGGCGAATACTGGTATAGTCAACTCAGCCACTATACTTATATCTCTATAACCCTGCCTGTTCTCCTATCTCCTGAAGCCAGCACCTACTCCAGAGAAAGGCCGACGGAATAGCTCTAGCGGCTGCGTGCGGCGATTATCATACCCCGCACCCAACACTCAGACCCGCAGCTCCATCCCCCCTCTCCTGCGACCTCAATCAATCACTGGCTCTGTGCCCCTCCTGAGACTGAAGGGATCTCCTCCACCCCTGCCACCCACCTCGAAGCCCCTATACGCTCTCTTGGGAGGTGCCGGCTTGGACCACCCTCAACCTCCGGCTCTCTGCAACCCGCTCCAGCGGCGGCCGCTTGGTGAGTCTCTGGGACCGTGGTCCCTTCTGCCTCCATCCACCTAAACTCCACCGAGGCCTCCACTGGCACCCACCTGGGAGCCGCTTTCACATCACCCTGCGGTCCTCTCCCCCGCCGGGTCCCCGCCCCAGGGCTGCCCCGATCGCCGGCTGGTCCGTGCCCGGGACGCGTCCCTGTGGTCCCCGAGCGGTGGAGATAGTCTCCGGGATCCCCTCTCCTGCGACTTCGGACTCACACTCTCCAGTCCGGGCCGGGGTGCCCTCCCTCTGCTCTCGTGGTCCTCCCTGGGCGGACTCCATCTGCCGGGCTCGGCTGATGACCACACCGTAATGTCTCCTTAAGGCCCCCGAGTCACCTTCCCTGGCCCTGAGCCTCATAGCGGGAGCGCCACCCCCATTCCTCACCCTACTTTCCACCTACCCCCCTACGCCCCCAAGATGACCAGGGGTAACAAAAAATCCCAGGGGTCCGACCTCACACCATTTCTGACCAAAAAAGGCACCCCAGCCACGAACAGGCCTGACAATCCCGGCCCCTCTCAGGCCCCCTCCGAATCGGAGGCCGAAGATGACGATCTCACGCCCCTCACCCGTAAGGACTTCCTCTCCCTCCTTAAGGAGATGCGGGACATTAAGTCCTCAGTCCAAGCTCTACACTCCCTGAAATCCGATATAGCCGATATCGGCTCCAGAACTGACCAACTCGAAAGAAGAGTCGAAGAGGTGGTAACGTTCCAGCAAACAGCAGAGACCGAGTTGCATCAACTCCGTCAGGATGTTGCCCACCTCCGGGAGGAGAACGAGGACCAAGACAATAGAGCAAGGAGAAATAATATGAGGATTCGGGGTATCCCTGAGGAGGTCGAGGCATCTCATCTTGAACTCTACCTTAAACGCCTTTTCGCACACCTATCGCCCGACACCCCCGAGGAACATCTCCTCCTGGACCGAGCCCACCGGGCCTTGCGGCCGCGCTCCCAGGACTCTTCTCAGCCCAGAGATGTCATTCTCCGAATGCACTACTTCACTGCAAAGGAGGCCGTTATGAGGGAGGCCCGACGGCTGGGATCTGTGACTTTCCAAAACACCCCACTCCAGATTTTTCAGGATTTATCCCCGCTAACCTTAGCTAAACGCAGGGACTTCAAACCCATCACTTCCCTGCTCTCCCGTCACAACGTGAAGTACCGTTGGGGTTTCCCTTTCCGGATCTTAGTGTGGCACCAAGGGAAGCTCCTCACAGCTAGAGACCAACCTGAGGCCCAAACACTCCTCTCCAAACTGGGCATCCCCGTTCCTGACCAAGATGTCCACTCTCCACGCCTCCCACCACGGACACAGCGAGATTCACTTCGGTCTCCTCGTTCTGAGTGGTTCACGGTGCCGTCCTCCGGGGCCTCCCAGGCCCCACCTCCAGTGCCCTGAGAACTCTCACCTCTCTACGCTACAGCACCCTACATTGAATTGGGACGATCACTTCTGGTCGTACCCCCCCACCTGAAGTGCTACATTACCTTAGGTTCTTAGTGACCTTACCTCCTGACCCCTCGGTTGCTTCACAATAATATTGTTGTTATCCTCTATTGAAATGTTACATCGTTTGGTAGTTTAAATGTCTAACTGCCCACATATTCAAAAGTTACTCTCTTGATATGTTCCCATGCAGATACTTGACCCACTCTTTCCCCTCCTCCCCCTCCTCCTATTCTCCGCCCCTTGGGGCGGGCGCTCCGGCTATCATCTCTTCCTGTCTTCTCTCCAGCTCTCTCCCTCAGGTACCCCCAGGGGAGGCTTGCCTCCTGTCTTTCCCCGAGCGGCTCGTGACCCGCGATCGGGGCCCCATGCCGCGCCCCCACAGGGCCCCGGGCCCTACCGCTGACCTAGGTGCTTCCCCAACGCCTAGTATTCCTTCCCCTTGTCAGCTTTACCGGTCCTGGCCTCCTCCGCCAGACGACCAACCACCCCCCCACCCCCTCCGGTCCTCTTCCCCTACCACCCCTCCTCTGACCACACTCTCTCTCATTTCATATATCTTCGATCTGTCTCCCCCTCCCCCTTCTCCACCCCCAACCACTCCCGCCCTTTCAAATCCGACCACCTCACTGCTGCCTGCCCATGGGTCTCCGGGTACTCTCCCATAATGTGAAGGGCTTGAACAGCCCTCAAAAGAGAGGCAAGCTATTTGCCTCCCTTAAACACCATAGAGGCGATTTGATTTTCCTACAGGAAACTCACTTCGTGCACGAATCTCACCCTACCCTGCAATGTAAACCATTTCCCGTTTCCTTTCATGCCTGCGATCACCTAGCCAAAAAACGTGGAGTAGCGATCTTAATTGCCCGCCACCTGTCTTTTGAACTCCTAGACTCTCATGCTGACAAAGACGGCCGATTCCTTGTCCTAGTGGGTAAACTCAACAATAATATATGCACCCTGGTTAATGTTTACGCCCCTAATCAGCGACAGGAACGGTTTTTTACAAGGATAGATAATCTCCTCACTCGAGTCCGACAGGGCGACCTTATACTTGCAGGTGACTTCAACTCCGTTCTCAATCCACAGCTAGACCGCTCTACCTTTCCCCCTACTCCTTCCCCGTCAGACTCCCTTCACTCTAGATCCCTCCTCCGACTCATGCGATCCCAACTTCTCTACGACTCCTGGAGGATAAAAGACCCCTCTGCCCGCGACTACACCTTCTACTCTGCCCCGCATAACTCCTACTCCCGCATTGATATGGTCCTGCTCAGTCATGATCTTGCTTTGAACCTCCGCGATGCCCATATCCACCCACTGATCTGGTCCGACCACGCCCCCATCTCCTGCGACCTCGCAGGTCTGGCTTCCCGTCCTCGCCCTATGACATGGCGCCTCAACGATTCCCTCCTACACAACCCTGAGACAAAGTCCCATCTCCAAGACAAAATCTCTGATTATTTCACCTTAAATGACTCCCCCGATATTTCTAGACCCACCCTCTGGCTGGCGCACAAGGCTGTCCTTCGAGGACACCTCATCAGCCTAGCCTCAAAAGCTAAAAAGCAATCCCTTTCCCAATACAACAGGCTCTCCATTACACTCCATGCACTTGAGACCCAACACAAGGCGTCTTCCGACCAGGCGGTCTTGTCCGAACTTCGCACCATTAAAGCGGAACTCGATCTTCTTCTTACTACACGGGTGGCCAAGCGCCTTAAGTGGCTTCGCCAGTCCTTTTATGAGAAGGGTGACAAGGCGGACAGGATCCTGGCGGCTCGACTCCGCTCCACAAGAGCCAAAACCAACATTGTCACTATCAGAAACTCTCTCAACCAACTTATTCAGGACCCCACAGCCATTAGAGCTGCCTTCCAATCCTACTACACCGACCTATACAACCTTCCGCCCCCTCCACCGGGCTCTTCCCCCCAACCTCGATCCGACCTTATCTCCCACTTTCTCTCTGCTTCTAAACTACCCAGACTACCCCCGGACGCCTTGGACCTTCTCAACGGTGAGATTACGGTGGAAGAAATCACCCAGACTATACTCATGCAAAAAACCGGCAAATCTCCGGGCCCAGATGGGTTCACCGCTCTCTACTACAAGAAATTCTCTGCCCTTCTCTCCCCCCACCTACACTCTCTCTTCAACGGGATTGTCCAAGGCGACCCTTTTCCCCCTGAGATGCTAGAGGCTAGAATTGTGGTGATCCCCAAAGAAGGCAAGGACCCCCTTAATTGCGCAAGCTATCGCCCCATATCCCTCCTGAACCTAGACCTGAAAATCTTCGCTAAGATCCTGGCCAACCGTCTTAACCCATACCTCCCTTCCCTTGTTCACTACGACCAAGTAGGCTTTATCCCGGGCCGCCAGGCAAGAGACAACACCAGACGTGCCATTGACCTTATACATATCTCTAATTCCAGGAGATGCCCCACGATCATGCTTTCCTTAGATGCCGAAAAAGCATTTGACCGGATCTCCTGGGACTTCTTGAGACCCACCTTGGAGGCCTATGGCTTGTCCGGTGGCTTCCTCACCAGCATCCTAGCATTATACTCCACCCCCTCGGCCACCGTCCTTATCAATGGTACCCCATCCGCCCCACTTAGCATCTCCAATGGCACACGTCAGGGCTGCCCCCTCTCCCCCCTAATATTTGCCCTTATTATAGAACCCCTTGCCTCTCAAATTAGAACACATCCAGATATACACGGAATAAAGGTAGGCCCCACAGATCCCAAAATCTCCCTCTTCGCAGATGACATCCTACTCTCCCTGACCCAGCCCCTTATTTCACTCCCAAACCTATTCTCGGTTCTACAAGCCTATAGCCTCATCTCAGGCTACAAGATCAACTACTCCAAATCTGAGGCCATGATGCTACATATCCCCCAACACCAGGCGGAGTCCCTTCGCACCAATTTTAAATTTAAATGGCAACCCTCAAAGATAAAATACCTAGGGATATACCTAACCCCGCGTTACGACTCCCTCTTCCGGGAAAACTTCCCACCCCTTCTTACCAACACACTAGCCGACCTGACCTCTTGGAACAGTCTCTTCATCTCATGGCTGGGCAGGATCATAGCAGTTAAAATGACCATAATCCCCAAATGGCTCTACCTTTTCCAGACTCTCCCTGTGGCGGTCCCGGCCCCCTTCCTCCGCAATATCCAACGAGCCCTTGTGCGCTTTATTTGGAACCACAGACCTCCCCGCATTGCTGCCAACACCCTGAAAAGAGCAACCTCCATGGGAGGCAGAGGACTTCCCGATGTCAAATTATACTACCTCGCCTCCCACTTATCCCACATTGTCACTTCCTACGCTCCTCCAGGATCGGTTTCTTGGCTGGACATCGAAGCAGCCTTCATTGGCATCCCAGATCTGACCCCCCTATGGGGACTCCCCTCTGCCTCTCGACCCCAACCTCTAAACTTCTTCCCACCATCAAATTCAACCTCAAAACCTGGGACACCCTCTCTCTGAAGTGGGGTCTCACTACTACACCCTCACCCTTAACCCCCATCTGGCAGAACCCCATGTTTCCCTCCGGACTCTCAGCTACGAGATCCCGGACGTGGATAACTCTGGGCCTTAAATTCCCAATCGACTTTGCCGATCGAGGCCAATGGCTGTCCCTCCCGGACCTCCAGCAGAAAACCCCCTCACAGCCACTCAACCCCTTTCAATTCTTACAAATACGCCACTTTTTAACCTCCCTCCCTTCCACCGCCTTACTCCGTGCCCTTACTCCCTTTGAATCCCTATGTGTCAACTCCCACTCCTCCAAAGGCACAATCTCCCAACTTTACTCTCTCCTACTGGATTTTTCCCTGCCCCTATCCCGGCCCCATGAACTTGCATGGGAACGGGACCTCGGGCCCCCACCTGAAACTCAGGATTGGGAGGACATGAGACTAGGGATTGCTAAAAGCTCTATTGCCACCGCCTTTAAGGAAACGGCCTACAAAGTTTATTACCGCTGGTACTATACCCCCGACCGTCTTAACAAATTTTTCCCGTCCTCCTCTCCAGCCTGCTGGAGGAACTGTGGGGAGAGAGGTACTATGCTCCACATATGGTGGACCTGCCCGGTTATCGTCCCCTTCTGGGATCTGGTCCACTCCCTCCTCAACTCACTTCTAGAATCCCCTGTAATGAAAGACCCTTGGGTCTCCTTACTGTGTTATCCCCCCCCACTCCTCAATAAATTCTCCCAAAAGCTGACCTCACACATTCTAGCCGCAGCTAAATCACTGATCGCCCTCAACTGGAAGAACCCCTTACCACCCTCCCTACTATCCCTCAAAGCTAAAATCTGGCACATCGCCTCAATGGAAAAGATAACCTATTACCTCCACGACCGGGGCCACGTCTTCGAGCAGGTCTGGGCTCCCTGGCTCGCCGCTGAACGTGGTTAGCCGGCTCCCTCCACCTGCTCCAGCTCCTCCCGTAGACCCATGGGCACCCACTTACTTCTCCCTTTGACATTCCTCCTTATCTCATCTCCTATCTTTCTCAATTATCTCTTCCTCCTATTACCCTCTCTGTCCGTGTCTCTTCTCCGTTTCCTCCCCCCCCTATTATGACCGTCCTGTTCTCAAGACTTATATTATGCATGGTTACAAATGTGGTTATTTCCCCCCCCCCCCCCTGTTTCTCTTCTCCCCCCCCCCCCCCCCCCGATTCCCATGTTTGAACTTGATTGTTTTTCCCATACCAATTAACCCTGTTACTCACTGGAAAACTGTGGTCTATTTTGGACACTGGCTATGTTGGCCATATGTCCCTTGTACTCCTAGAATGCCTTCTTTATGTACCTGACCACGCAAAAATAAAGAATTTCAAGAGCAATATACAATGCTCTAAGCCAGGCAGAACCTCTGCTTCAGGGAAAACCGGTGTTGATCCAGTCGGACAACATCGCGGCAGTCGCCCATGTGAACAGACAGGGCGGCACAAGAAGCAGGAGTGCAATGGCAGAAGCTGCAAGGATTCTTCGCTGGGCAGAGAATCATGTGATAGCACTGTCAGCAGTGTTCATCCCGGGAGTGGACAACTGGGAAGCAGACTTCCTCAGCAGACACGATCTTCACCCGGGAGAGTGGGGACTTCATCCAGAAGTCTTCCACTTGCTGGTAACCCGTTGGGAAAGACCAATGGTGGACATGATGGCGTCTCGCCTCAACAAAAAACTGGACAGGTATTGCGCCAGGTCAAGAGATCCGCAGGCAATAGCTGTGGACGCGCTGGTAACGCCTTGGGTGTACCAGTCGGTGTATGTGTTTCCTCCTCTGCCTCTCATACCAAAAGTATTGAGAATTATACGGCAAAGAGGCGTAAGGACGATACTAGTGGTTCCGGATTGGCCAAGAAGGACTTGGTACCCGGAACTTCAAGAGATGATCACGGAAGATCCGTGGCCTCTACCTCTAAGGAGGGACTTGCTTCAGCAGGGTCCCTGTCTGTTTCAAGACTTACCGCGGCTGCGTTTGACGGCATGGCGGTTGAACGCCGGATCCTAAAGGAAAAAGGCATGCCGGAAGAAGTCATTCCTACTTTGATTAAAGCAAGGAAGGAAGTAACCGTGCAACATTATCACCGAATTTGGCGAAAATATGTTGCGTGGTGCGAAGATCGGAGTGCTCCGACGGAGGAATTTCAACTGGGTCGATTCCTACATTTCCTGCAATCAGGATTGTCTATGGGTCTCAAATTGGGATCTATTAAGGTTCAAATTTCGGCCCTGTCGATTTTCTTTCAAAAAGAATTGGCTTCAGTCCCTGAAGTCCAGACCTTTGTTAAGGGAGTGCTACATATACAGCCTCCTGTGGTGCCTCCAGTGGCACCGTGGGATCTCAATGTGGTTTTGGACTTTCTAAAATCTCATTGGTTTGAACCACTAAAGAAGGTGGATTTGAAATATCTCACATGGAAAGTGACCATGCTTCTAGCCCTGGCTTCGGCCAGGAGAGTGTCAGAACTGGCAGCTTTATCTTACAAAAGCCCATATCTGATTTTCCATTCGGACAGGGCAGAACTGCGGACTCGTCCGCATTTTCTCCCTAAGGTGGTGTCAGCATTTCATCTGAACCAGCCTATTGTAGTGCCTGCGGCTACAAGTGACTTGGAGGACTCCAAGTTACTGGACGTTGTCAGAGCATTAAAAATATATATTGCAAGGACAGCTGGAGTCAGAAAATCTGACTCGTTGTTTATATTGTATGCACCCAACAAGATGGGTGCTCCTGCGTCTAAGCAGACGATTGCTCGTTGGATCTGTAGCACAATCCAACTTGCACATTCTGTGGCAGGCCTGCCACAGCCTAAATCTGTAAAGGCCCACTCCACAAGGAAGGTGGGCTCATCTTGGGCGGCTGCCCGAGGGGTCTCGGCATTACAACTTTGCCCGGCAGCTACGTGGTCAGGGGAGAACACGTTTGTAAAATTTTACAAATTTGATACTCTGGCTAAGGAGGACCTGGAGTTCTCTCATTCGGTGCTGCAGAGTCATCCGCACTCTCCCGCCCGTTTGGGAGCTTTGGTATAATCCCCATGGTCCTTTCAGGAACCCCAGCATCCACTAGGACGATAGAGAAAATAAGATTTTACTTACCGATAAATCTATTTCTCGGAGTCCGTAGTGGATGCTGGGCGCCCATCCCAAGTGCGGATTATCTGCAATAATTGTACATAGTTATTGTTAACTAATTCGGGTTATTGTTGAAGGAAGCCATCTTTCAGAGGCTCCGCTGTTATCATACTGTTAACTGGGTTTAGATCACAAGTTGTACGGTGTGATTGGTGTGGCTGGTATGAGTCTTACCCGGGATTCAAAATCCTCCCTTATTGTGTACGCTCGTCCGGGCACAGTACCTAACTGGAGTCTGGAGGAGGGTCATAGGGGGAGGAGCCAGTGCACACCACCTGATCTGGAAAAGCTTTACTTTTTGTGCCCTGTCTCCTGCGGAGCCGCTATTCCCCATGGTCCTTTCAGGAACCCCAGCATCCACTACGGACTCCGAGAAATAGATTTATCGGTAAGTAAAATCTTATTTTCTGTGGCTGACTAAATGAAAAAAATAAATAAATAAATAATATATATATATATATATATATATATATATATATATATATATATATATATATATATATATATATATATATATTTCTCTGACGTCCTAAGTGGATGCTGGGGACTCCGTCAGGACCATGGGGAATAGCGGCTCCGCAGGAGACAGGGCACAAAAGTAAAAGCTTTAGGATCAGGTGGTGTGCACTGGCTCCTCCCCCTATGACCCTCCTCCAAGCCTCAGTTAGATTTTTGTGCCCGGCCGAGAAGGGTGCAATCTAGGTGGCTCTCCTAAAGAGCTGCTTAGAGTAAAAGTTTTGTTAGGTTTTTTTTTTTATTTTCAGTGAGTCCTGCTGGCAACAGGCTCACTGCATCGAGGGACTTAGGGGAGAGAAGTGAACTCACCTGCGTGCAGGATGGATTGGCTTCTTAGGCTACTGAACACCATTAGCTCCAGAGGAAGTCGGAACACAGGTCTCACCCTGGGGTTCGTCCCGGAGCCGCGCCGCCGACCCCCTTGCAGATGCCGAAAAGGTCCAGAAACCGGCGGCAGAAGACTTTTCAGTCTTCATAAGGTAGCGCACAGCACTGCAGCTGTGCGCCATTGTTGTCAGCACACTTCATAGCAGCGGTCACTGAGGGTGCAGGGCGCTGGGGGGGGCGCCCTGGGCAGCAATGATAGTACCTTATTCTGGCTAAAAATACATCACATATAGCCCCTGGGGGCTATATGGATGTATTTAACCCCTGCCAGGTCTCAGAAAAACGGGAGAAGAAGCCCGCCGAAAAGGGGGCGGGGCCTATTCTCCTCAGCACACAGCGCCATTTTCCCTCACAGAAATGCTGGTGGGAAGGCTCCCAGGCTCTCCCCTGCACTGCACTACAGAAACAGGGTTAAAACAGAGAGGGGGGGCACTTATTTGGCGATATGTATATATATATATTAAAATGCTATAAGGGAAAAACACTTATATAAAGGTTGTCCCTGTATAATTATAGCGTTTTTGGTGTGTGCTGGCAAACTCTCCCTCTGTCTCCCCAAAGGGCTAGTGGGGTCCTGTCCTCTATCAGAGCATTCCCTGTGTGTGTGCTGTGTGTCGGTACGTGTGTGTCGACATGTATGAGGACGATGTTGGTGAGGAGGCGGAGCAATTGCCTGTAATGGTGATGTCACTCTCTAGGGAGTCGACACCGGAATGGATGGCTTATTTAAGGAATTACGTGATAATGTCAACACGCTGCAAGGTCGGTTGACGACATGAGACGGCCGGCAAACCAATTAGTACCTGTCCAGGCGTCTCAAACACCGTCAGGGGCGTTAAAACGTCCTTTTACCTCAGTGGGTCGACACAGACACGGACACTGACTCCAGTGTCGACGGTGAAGAAACAAACGTATTTTCCTTTAGGGCCACACGTTACTTGTTAAGGGCAATGAAGGAGATGTTACATATTTCTGATACTACAAGTACCACAAAAAAGGGTATTATGTGGAGTGTGAAAAAACTACATGTGGTTTTTCCTGAATCAGATAAATTAAATGAAGTGTGTGATGATGCGTGGGTTTCCCCCGATAGAAAATTATTGGCGGTATACCCTTTCCCGCCAGAAGTTATGGCGCGTTGGGAAACACCCCTTAGGGTGGATAAGGCGCTCACACGCTTATCAAAACAAGTGGCGTTACCGTCTCCAGATACGGCCGCCCTCAAGGAGCCAACTGATAGGAGGCTGGAAAATATCCTAAAAAGTATATACACACATACTGGTGTTATACTGCGACCAGCGATCGCCTCAGCCTGGATGGGCAGCGCTGGGGTGGCTTGGTCGGATTCCCTGACTGGAAATATTGATACCCTTGACAGGGACAGTATTTTATTGACTATAGAGCATTTAAAGGATGCATTTCTATATATGCGAGATGCACAGAGGGATATTTGCACTCTGGCATCAAGAGTAAGTGCGATGTCCATATCTGCCAGAAGATGTTTATGGACACGACAGTGGTCAGGTGATGCAGATTCCAAACGGCACATGGAAGTATTGCCGTATAAAGGGGAGGAGTTATTTGGGGTCGGTCCATCGGATCTGGTGGCCACGGCAACAGCTGGAAAATCCACCTTTTTACCCCAAGTCACATCTCAGCAGAAAAAGACATCGTCTTTTCAGCCTCAGTCCTTTCGTCCCCATAAGGGAAGAAGACTGCAGCAGGCAGCCCATTCCCAGGAACAGAAGCCTTCCACCGCTTCTGCCAAGTCCTCAGCATGACGCTGGGGCCGTACAAACAGGTGCGGTGGGGGGTCGTCTCAAGAGTTTCAGCACGCAGTGGGCTTACTCGCAAGTGGACCCCTGGATCCTACAAGTAGTATCCCAGGGGTACAGATTGGAAATTCGAGACGTCTCCCCCTCGCAGGTTCCTGAAGTTTGCTTTACCAACGTCTCCCTCCGACAGGGAGGCAGTATTGGAAACAATTCACAAGCTGTATTCCCAGCAGGTGATAATCAAAGTACCCCTCCTACAACAAGGAAAGGGGTATTATTCCACACTATATTGTGGTACTGAAGCCAGACGGCTCGGTGAGACCTATTCTGAATCTGAAATATTTGAACACTTACATACAAAGGTTCAAATCAAGATGGAGTCACTCAGAGCAGTGATAGCGAACCAGGAAGAAGGGGACTATATGGTGTCCCTGGACATCAAGGATGCTTACCTCCATGTCCCAATTTGCCCTTCTCACCAAGGGTACCTCAGGTTCGTGGTACAAAACGGTCACTATCAGTTTCAGACGCTGCCGTTTGGATTGTCCACGGCACCCCGGGTCTTTACCAAGGTAATGGCCGAAATGATGATTCTTCTTCAAAGAAAAGGCGTCTTAATTATCCCTTACTTGGACGATCTCCTGATAAGGGCAAGGTCCAGAGAACAGTTGGAGGTCGGAGTAGCACTATCTCAAGTAGTTCTACGACAGCATGGGTGGATTCTAAATATTCCAAAATCGCAGCTGTCTCCGACGACACGTCTGCTGTTCCTAGGGATGATTCTGGACACAGTCCAGAAAAAGGTGTTTCTCCCGGAGGAGAAAGCCAGGGAGTTATCCGAGCTAGTCAGGAACCTCCTAAAACCAGGCCAAGTGTCAGTGCATCAATGCACAAGGGTCCTGGGAAAAATGGTGGCTTCTTACGAAGCGATTCCATTCGGCAGATTCCACGCAAGAACTTTTCAGTGGGATCTGCTGGGAAAATGGTCCGGATCGCATCTTCAGATGCATCAGCGGATAACCCTGTCTCCAAGGACAAGGGTGTCTCTTCTGTGGTGGCTGCAGAGTGCTCATCTACTAAAGGGCCACAGATTCGGCATTCAGGACTGGGTCCTGGTGACCACGGATGCCAGCCTGAAAGGCTGGGGAGCAGTCACACAAGGAAAAAATTTCCAGGGAGTGTGATCAAGTCTGGAGACTTCTCTCCACATAAATATACTGGAGCTAAGCGCAATTTACAATGCTCTAAGCTTAGCAAGACCTCTGCTTCAAGGTCAGCCGGTATTGATCCAGTAGGACAACATCACGGCAGTCGCCCACGTAAACAGACAGGGCGGCACAAGAAGCAGGAGGACAATGGCAGAAACTGCAAGGATTCTTCGCTGGGCGGAAAATCATGTGATAGCACTGTCAGCAGTGTTCATTCCGGGAGTGGACAACTGGGAAGCAGACTTCCTCAGCACGACCTCCACCCGGGAGAGTGGGGACTTCATCGGGAAGTCTTCCACATGATTGTGAACCGTTGGGAAAGACCAAAGGTGGACATGATGGCGTCCCGCCTGAACAAAAAACTGGACAGGTATTGCGCCAGGTCTAGAGACCCTCAGGCAATAGCTGTGGACGTTCTGGTAACACCGTGGGTGTACCAGTCGGTGTATGTGTTCCCTCCTCTGCTTCTCATACCTAAGGTACTGAGAATTATAAGACGTAGAGGAGTAAGAACTATACTCGTGGCTCCGGATTGGCCAAGAAGGACTTGGTACCCGGAACTTCAAGAGATGCTCACAGAGGACTCATGGCCTCTGCCGCTAAGAAGGGACTTGCTTCAGCAAGTACCATGTCTGTTCCAAGACTTACCGCGGCTGCGTTTGACGGCATGGCGGTTGAACGCCGGATCCTAAGGGAAAAAGGCATTCCGGAAGAGGTCATTCTTACCCTGGTCAAAGCCAGGAAGGAGGTGACCGCACAACATTATCACCACATGTGGCGAAAATATGTTGCGTGGTGTAAGGCCAGGAAGGCCCCACGAAGAAATTTCAACTCGGTCGATTCCTGCATTTCCTGCAAACAGGAGTGTCTATGGGCCTCAAATTGGGGTCCATTAAGGTTCAAATTTCGGCCCTGTCGATTTTCTTCCAGAAAGAATTGGCTTCAGTTCCTGAAATCCAGAAGTTTGTCAAGGGAGTACTGCATATACAACCCCCTTTTGTGCCTCCAGTGGCACTGTGGGATCTCAACGTAGTTCTGGGATTCCTCAGATCACATTGGTTTAAACCGCTCAAATCTGTGGATTTGAAATATCTCACATGGAAAGTGACCATGATGTTGGCCCTGGCCTCGGCCAGGCGAGTGTCCGAATTGGCGGCTTTGTCTCACAAAAGCCCATATCTGATTGTCCATTCGGACAGGGCAGAGCTGCGGACTCGTCCCCAGTTTCTCCCTAAGGTGGTGTCAGCGTTTCACCTGAACCAGCTTATTGTGGTACCTGCGGCTACTAGGGACTTGGAGGACTCCAAGTTGCTAGATGTTGTCAGGGCCCTGAAAATATAGGTTTCCAGGACGGCTGGAGTCAGGAAAACTGACTTGCTGTTATCCTGTATGCACCCAACAAACTGGGTGCTCTTGCTTCTAAGCAGACGATTACTAGTTGGATGTGTAGTACAATTCAGCTTGCACATTCTGTGGCAGGCCTGCCACAGCCAAAATATGTAAATGCCCATTCCACAAGGAAGGTGGGCTCATCTTGGGCGGCTGCCCGAGGGGTCTCGGCTTTACAACTTTGCCGAGCTGCTACTTGGTCAGGGGCACACCCTGGCTGAGGAGGACCTGGAGTTCTCTCACTCGGTGCTGCAGAGTCATCCGCACTCTCCCGCCCGTTTGGGAGCTTTGGTATAATCCCCATGGTCCTGACGGAGTCCCCAGCATCCACTTAGGACGTCAGAGAAAATAAGAATTTACTTACCGATAATTCTATTTCTCGTAGTCCGTAGTGGATGCTGGGCGCCCATCCCAAGTGCGGATTGTCTGCAATACTTGTACATAGTTATTGTTACAAAAATCGGGTTATTATTGTTGTGAGCCATCTTTTCAGAGGCTCCGCTGTTATCATGCTGTTAACTGGGTTCAGATCACAGGTTGTACAGTGTGACTGGTGTGGCTGGTATGAGTCTTACCCGGGATTCAAAATCCTTCCTTATTGTGTACGCTCGTCCGGGCACAGTATCCTAACTGAGGCTTGGAGGAGGGTCATAGGGGGAGGAGCCAGTGCACACCACCTGATCCTAAAGCTTTTACTTTTGTGCCCTGTCTCCTGCGGAGCCGCTATTCCCCATGGTCCTGACGGAGTCCCCAGCATCCACTACGGACTACGAGAAATAGAATTATCGGTAAGTAAATTCTTATTATATATATATATATATATATATATATATATATAATAAAAAAATAATTATATATACGGGATGCATTTAACGTCCTGGCGGTTTGGATGCCGATGGTCATGTGACCAGCACCAGAATCCTGACACCACTTCAGAGACCGGCACCAGTACACCGCAGGCCGACATCAGCCAAGATGAGTTATCGGGGTGCGGGTTAGGCACTAGGGGGGTGTTTAGCTATAGCTGCCACTTACCGAGGGTTAGCCATAGCCAACACCCCTGGAGGATTAGCCATAGCTCCCACCCCTGAAGGTTAGGGTAGGGGAGGGTAGAAATACTTACACCATCCACTATCGGGATCTTCATTGTCGGGATGCCGATGTTGGTCATGTGACCACCGGCATCCCAACCGCCAGGATTAAATACTGAACCTTTATCGACATATAAATATATATATATAAAAATACCCTTTTGTGGCTGGCACTCGAAAAACCTCCAAGGGTTAACTGGCTCTGGTGCCCTCCAATGAGGTTTGCGCCTCCATGTATATAGCAGATATAAAATGCGGCACTCAGAGACTTGACTTGCCCAAAACAAACTTTTTGTGCAAAAACTGCAGGTTACAGCATCAACATTTCGGGGCGCGTAGCCCCTTCATCAGGATAACATGATGCTAACATGGTTATCCTGATGAAGGGGCTACGCGCCCCGAAACGTTGATGCTGTAACCTGCAGTTTTTGCACTAAAAGTTTGTTTTGCACAAGTCAAGTCTCTGAGTGCCGCCTTTTATATCTGCTATATATATATATATATATATATATATATATATATATATATATATATATATATGTGTGTGTGTATAAAATGAATCTGGTCCGGTACCCTCCATGCATCAACAAGTGCAGAAGTATTTGATAGTGGCACGCCTGGAACAATGAATATTGTCCCAGGAATGCCATCACCATACACTCTCCTCTCTCTCTCTCTCTCTCTCTCTCTCTCTCTCTCTCTCTCTCTCTCTCTCTCTCTCTCTCTCTCTCTCTCTCTCTCTATATATATATATATATATATATATATATATATATATATATATATATCTATATATATATATATAATATGAAAGAGATTTTTAAAAGATAGGATGCTTATATTCTTTATTAAATGAAAAGTGTAAGACAGTTTAAATACAAGAAGTCACATTTATGGTTTTTTTTTACCTTGACACCCACCAGTAAGGGGCATATGCAATATAGCTGCGGTTTCAAGTATGTTGCGTTTTGTGTAACCATAGATCAATATATCTGTCAGTTTGTATTGTATTTTTCATTGAAAAAAATTGCCATGATAATTTGTACAAGTACACGCTGATAGTGCTGACGGTTATTTGAACAAGTGTGCGGATAGGAGAGGTGTAGTCATATAGATGTGTACAACTCTGCAAAAGGGCGAATATCAACAATTAGTTTCATGCATGCAGTGCGAGTATGATTGCTGCCAAAATGTGCGCAGTTCTGATGGGGCCTCTTAATGAGCTCCAGTGCTAAAAGAGTAATTCATTTTGCACTTATCTGAATTTTAATTTCAGAACATTCAGTGCTGTTTGTTGTGGTGTTACAGCTTTGTTTTGTAATGGGTACTTATTATCGTATCTTTTACAGGGCTGTGTCTTCACCACTTCCATTAGAGGAAAAGTCAGAACCAAATCCTGGCAGGTCTCCATCTTCACAGAGCAGAAGTGCTTCTAGAGAAAAAGGAAGGTATGCTCTATTCATTCCTCTGTTGTCTTCCTTACACATTAACGGGGGTGCACAGACTGTGATCAGTCTAAGCTGTGTGATCTAGAACTGAAAGAGTATATTGTTTAATATAATTCCACCTGGAAGAGCTACACTGAGAATTTGCTGTTCTCAATGTACATAGCTATTCCAGGTAGGATTATATTGAATTCTATAAATTCTGCAGCTGTAACCAGATGGTACATCAACATCTACTAAAGGTGGTCCAGGGGACACAAAGTTTAAGAAAGGACAACTGAAATCTTAACAATATTTCACAATGTTAAAGAAAACATCACTTCTAATAATGAAGGGAAAATTTACTGCTGAAAAAATGTAAAACTACGAACATGCCATACACCACACTCAGTAGCAAGGAAAGGCTCAGGCCATAGCCTTTGTTTGCGAGTGGTGGTCCTGCTAGTGCTACTGTTGTTTCATGCTCTAAAATACCTGTTGCAGAAGCCGGGGCTAAACCTTTCTACTCAATGTCTAGTAGAGGTGTCACACTAAGGCTGAACAGCAAGCGGGTTTTCAGAAGAGGAGATGTTGGCCATAGCAACCAATCAGATTCTAGCTATAGTCTTCTAGAAGGTGCTAAATAAATGATAAGTAGAATTTGATTGGTTGCTATAGGCAAAAAATATGCACTTTAGTAAATATACCCTTAGGGTTGTCCACATCAGCATGGGTGAGTCTGACATTTCTGACACTGTACTCATAGAGAAGCCTCCTTCCACAATTTCCACACCCTCTGAACATGTGGGGATGAGCAGTACAAGTAAAGATTGTGACATAGAAACTGAGGATGGTATGGTGGAAGTGCAACAGGATGCAGGGAATATTTGTGTATTGGATGCTAATGAGGATGTTGATGATGGGGATGTTGTTTGTGTCAAAGTAAGTTGATGGGGATGTTGTTTGTGTCAAAGTAAGTTGCCCATGATAAAAAGAAGGCTATTGTTAATAAGACCAAAAAAGCCACCTATTTTGTGTGGAATTATTTTTACCCAAATCCTGACCAGATTTGTCTAGCCATCTGTACCGTTTGTAAAGCTAAAGTAAGTAGAGCTAGGGATATTAACCATCTAGGAACCTCCTCCCTGTTACGTCATTTGCTGCGAGTTCATGTATGTTATTTATCAAAATCTGAAAAAAAATCCTGTAAAATAACAAGCAATCCAGTATCAGCTACCAGAAATGTGGACAAGCACATGCAATCTCCACCGCCAACACCCTCATCATCAACCTCCTCATTAATGATCGGAGGTAGTCCTTCCAAAAAATGAGTGTGTGCGGGCCCAAACAAACCAAGCATTTCAGCCACAAAAGTGGCAGTCTCTGTTGCTAAAGTGCTTGGTTTGTTAAATTGTGCATGTCCTTTTAAATATACAACATAAAGGTGGACCCAAGGAGAATTCCATCTTGCACCACATTTCTTTTCATTATGGCCTGTATTTTTGGGGGGCTAAGGTGACAGTCTTTTTTTTTGGTTATTGCTCTAATACATTACTAATTTGCAACATTTGTTTAAGCAGAAAAAAATGCTGTTTATTTGTGCTGCTGCTCTGTTGCTTAATTTAGCTAGCCAGCCTTTGGCCAGTATTGGTGAGCAATATTGTGAGCTGTGAGGTGGTCAAAACTGACAAAAACATAGGGCGATTGGGCACAGGTCACAAAAATGTAATAAATTGAAAAAAACAAAATCGGACAATTAATTACCCTTAGTAGCGGGAGCGAGAAAATATCTATGATTTTCTCCTATATGCTGTCCTGATTGGTGGTGCGCCCAGAGCCAGAAAGTACACAGACTAACAAGGGAGAAAAAGAAGGCTCTTGTGTGGGCGCACTCTATACAGGAAAAGAGTTCCTATAATGTATATCACAGAATGTTAAAACATAACTTTTATTGGTAATAATCTAAACACATTTTACCCATCTAAACGATCCATGAAGAAATAAAGAATTGGGAATAAATGTTAAAATGTTCTGGTCTCTTTATTTAAAGAATGATTGGAAAGGTTTGTAGACACAGTATTGTCATACCACCATTTCCCCTGACCAGTACAGATAACTGTATTGATAGGACCGAGGAGTGGTCAAAGCATTAATATATAAATATCAAACTATGATCACTTAAATTAAGTGGATATATAGCTGTTTAGAGGTCACCAGACTCTAGCACCTGAATCATTCGACAAATACCATAACTGTAAATGGAAAAAACATTGATCTGCACTGAGCACTCACTGACTAGATGAGAGGATATGAGAAAGAAATAGTAGTGATACTGCTGTTGGCGTGTTCTTCTCACACAGAGAGGAAACAATTCCTACTCTACAACACCAGGTATTCACAGGTAGTCTCCTTTCCTGGTACTAACCCGGCCCAACGCTGTTTAGCTTCCAAGATCGGACGAGATCGGGCGATGGCAGCGTGGTATGATAGTAGAGGATTGTATGATCAGCACGCCAATGAGGTGGTCAAAACTGACTGGAAATTAATGCTATTGAGGTTAATAATACTGTAGAAACAACAACAGGCTGATATTACATGATTTTAGCTGTTTTTAGCAATTGAAGAAAAAAAAAACAGATCCAAAACCAAAACATGTGAGGCTGGTTTTGCCAAAACCATAAAACAAAAACAAAACACCAAGGGTGGTTTTGCTAACATTAAAACATGGGGGGTCCGTGCACATCTCTAACCTATACAGTAGTATAATGTAATAGCATAATATCACTGTTACTGTCACACTAATTATTTCATTTTGCAGGTTGAAACCAACATACTAAAATATAAATATTTATTGTTCTAGTATCAATGCTCAATCTCCAGTAGACGAAAAGCAAGACACTCATACAGGTCGGTCTCCTTCTCTAAGCAGAAGTGGTTTAAAAGACAGAACTCCAAGGTATTTTCATATATATATATATATATACACCCTATAGCCATACAGTATTATGCTTTACTTATTCAGAATAAAGCTGTATTATTTTCCTCTTCCGCATATTAGTTATATGATTTTATAAAACACTGTGGGGGGAGGGTTCTCCATATACTTCCTATAATTTCTCCATAAATATAACAACCACCTCTGGAATGACTTCCCAAAATCATTTAGACTTTCACCTAGCCTCCCAGCCTTTAAATATGCCTAAAAACTCATCTTTTCCCTGAAGCCTAGTACCCTGTCTCCTAGCTCTCAAAATTTTGCTCCCCATTGCTTTGCTCCCCATGCCCATCTGTGCTTCCATTTCCCTTTAGAATGTAAGCTCTAGCAAGTACGGACCACTCTTCTCTTTTCTTGTAATATAATTCTGCATTTTGTGGGTTGTAGTTATGTATATCTCTGTTTCTTGTCTGTATCTCTCTATACTGTTCATTGTGTACTCATGTAATTCTGTATGTTATTCGCCTATTTACAACGCTATATAACTTTTGTGGCACTTTAGGCATAAAAATGTATAAATAAATTGTAAACTCCTGAACACTTTCTGTAGTACAGGTATAGGTTGTTTTTGTCTGCAGAGCAGCTTTTTGAGGCAACTGCTAAGGATGAGTCCCTCTCGTCCTTAGCACTCATTTGTTAAAAAATCCCATCTCTCAAATTAAAATATCAGTAACCTCTGTCAGCTTTTCTGTAATGTAATTGTTTTAATTAAACAATATTTAGTGTACATGTACATGTAGTGTATTTGTGTCTCAGCTGGAAAAAGGTAATATAATCGTCTGGACATCAGATCTTGTAAAATTAACTGCACTACATGCTAGGAAAGATATTTTATAAGGTCCCATAGCCTCTAGTCAGAGTCCTAGGGGTTGCTTCTATTGCATTGAGGGAAATCATTTGTAGGGGGTATGGGTCGTTGGATAGACACAACTTAGGTCGACAGTCATTAGGTCGACCATGGAAGGTCGACATGCATTAGGTCGATAGGGACAATAGGTCGACATAGAAGAGTTACAAAATAGAGAGTGCGCTGTCAACGGCAGCCTGAAAGGGGAGGTCAAATCACCTGGATATATAAATACAAAGAAGGAAGGATACTGACGCCGGCTGTCAATTAAAATAATAAAGGGACAATTTCACCAATATCACAGTTAATTATGTATACATTTTATTACACATTCATAAAATGAGGTTTTCTATTCCTCAATTAAAAAGGAAAATATTGTAAGACATTTAATATCATAGATAATTGTGCCACTGGTTTTCCCCTCCGTAGTTATCATAAGTCACAGAATCTGGCTAGGACTCAGTTCCACATATGCTCACAAGTTCATTTACAGATAAACATTACCAGATCCTTCAGGAATAGTCCCCATGGTATCTCAATTGAAGCGAAGATCCAAGTTGCAAGAGAGTCCATGGACAATACCAGAGGTGTGGATAGGGGGGGGGGGGGGTTCAACGCTTGTGGTCCTGCAGAATTTATCTCAACGTGTTTCGCTGGTCCAGTAACTGCCAGCTTCCTCAGGAGCATGAGTCCAATGTCACACTGATGTGTTTTATATACCCTTAAGGCCCATACACACTTGACGATAAAATGAGCGACGTTGTTCATTTCAGCCCTCATCAACGACGTCGCTCATTATATCGTCAAGTGTGTATGCATCCGACGACCACCGATGCGCAGCCCCGCGGGACGTTAACGACCCTCGCTTATCTGTGGAGCATGTATGCTCAATTTCCACTACGGTCGTTACCGACCAGAGACGTCGTTGAATGTGTATGGTGTGAACGACCAACGACCAAGCCACTGTTCACCAGCCCTGTTCCCAGCTCATTATTTTAATAAACTGTTCAGCTTGGATGCTTCAACGATGAATGGTCTTTGGTCGTTGGTAGTGTGTATGCTCATGTCGTTTGCTCAGCTGTTCAAGGGAAGTCGTTAACGACGGTCGTTAACGACGTGTGCATCGTCAAGTGTGTATGGGCCTTCACAGTTAATTTGGAACATCTGTTGTTCCAGCTAAAACAATCTTGAGACATATTTCACAAAACAGTGTCTAATAATAACAGAAGGCAATCTCCATATTATATCAACATAAATGTTACCTTTATTTTAAAATAGGTCGACATATACTAGGTCGGCTGGTCAAAAGGTCGACATGGTTTTTAAAAAAACTTTTTTGGGCATTGTTTTCTTCGTAAAGTGACGGGGAACACCAATTAGTGCACCGTGTCCCCTTGCATGGCGAGCGCTTGGCACAGGTTACCGTTCTAATCGTAGTCCACGTGGATCGTTAAGTATGAAAAAAATCTTTTGACCTGTCGACCTAGTACATGTCGACCTATTGACCATGTCGACCTAAGCAGTGTTGACCCAACGATCGTATTCCATTTGTAGGATGACTAATCACAAGCCATAGTCTTTTATTGATCCTCCCACTCACAGACCCCACAGTTTTCTGGCCTGTAAGAATAGCCTTCGGAATAGAAGGAAACGTCTTAGAAATAGTGTTTACATAATGGTAGTGCAGCATTACACAGCCCATACACAGAGCTATTTGGAAAGTGAATTTCTCTGACGTCCTAGTGGATGCTGGGAACTCCGTAAGGACCATGGGGAATAGTGGCTCCGCAGGAGACTGGGCACAAAAGTAAAGCTTTAGGACTACCTGGTGTGCACTGGCTCCTCCCCCCATGACCCTCCCCCAAGCCTCAGTTAGATTTTTGTGCCCGGCCGAGAAGGGTGCACACTAGGGGCTCTCCTGAGCTTCTTAGTGAAAGTTTAGTTTTAGGTTTTTTATTTTCAGTGAGACCTGCTGGCAACAGGCTCACTGCATCGAGGGACTAAGGGGAGAAGAAGCGAACCTGCCTGCTTGCAGCCAGCTTGGGCTTCTTGGCTACTGGACACCATTAGCTCCAGAGGGACCAAACACAGGCCCAGCCTCGGAGTCCGGTCCCAGAGCCGCGCCGCCGGCCCCCTTACAGAGCCAGAAGCAAGAAGAGGTCCGGAAAATCGGCGGCAGAAGACATCAGTCTTCACCAAGGTAGCGCACAGCACTGCAGCTGTGCGCCATTGCTCTTCATACACACCTCACACTGCAGTCACTGAGGGTGCAGGGCGCTGGGGGGGGCGCCCTGAGCAGCAATAAAAACACCTTGGCTGGCAAACATACATCACATATAACCCCCAGGGCTATATGGATGTATTTTAACCCCTGCCAGAATCCATAAAAATGCGGGAGAAAAGTCCGCGAAAAAGGGGCAGAGCCTATCTCCTCAGCACACTGGCGCCATTTTCTCTCACAGCTCCGTTGGAGGGAAGCTCCCTGGCTCTCCCCTGCAGTTACTACACTACAGAAAGGGGTTAAAAAAGAGAGGGGGGCACTAATTAGGCGCAGTATTAATAAAACAGCAGCTATAAGGGGAAAAACACTTCTATAAGGTTATCCCTGTATATATATAGCGCTCTGGTGTGTGCTGGCATACTCTCCCTCTGTCTCCCCAAAGGGCTAGTGGGGTCCTGTCCTCTATCAGAGCATTCCCTGTGTGTGTGCTGTGTGTCGGTACGATTGTGTCGACATGTATGAGGAGGAAAATGGTGTGGAGGCGGAGCAATTGCCTGTAATGGAGATGTCACCCCCTAGGGAGTCGACACCTGAGTGGCTGAGCTTATGGAAGGAATTACGTGACAGTGTCAGCTCTTTACAAAAGATTGATGACATGAGACAGCCGGCTACTCAGCCTGTGCCTGTCCAGGTGTCTCAAAAGCCATCAGGGGCTCTAAAACGCCCGTTACCTCAGATGGCAGATACAGACGCCGACACGGATACTGACTCCAGTGTCGACGATTAAGAGACGAATGTGACTTCCAGTAGGGCCACACGTTACATGATTGAGGCTATGGAAAATGTTTTACATATTTCTGATAATACCAGTACCACTAAAAAGGGTATTATGTTGGGTGAGAAAAAACTGCCGGTAGTTTTTCCTGCATCTGAGGAATTAACTGAAGTGTGTGATGATGCGTGGGTTTCCCCCGATAAAAACTGTTAATTCCTAAAAAGTTATTAGCATCATACCCCTTCCCGCCAGAGGATAGGGCACGTTGGGAAACACCCCCTAGGGTGGATAAAGCGCTCACACGCTTGTCTAAACAGGTGGCACTACCGTCCCTGGATACGGCCGCCCTTTAGGAACCTGCTGACAGAAAGCAGGAAAATATCCTAAAAATGTATATACACTCACACGGGTGTGATACTGCGACCAGCAATCGCCTCAGCCTGGATGTGCAGTGCTGGGGTGGCTTGGTCGGATTCCCTGACTGACAATATTGATACCCTAGATAGGGACAGTATATTACTGACTATAGAGCATTTAAAAGATGCATTTCTATATATGCGTGATGCACAGAGGGATATTTGCAGACTGGCATCAAGAGTAAGTGCGCTGTCCATTTCTGCCAGAAGAGGGTTATGGACAAGACAGTGGTCAGGTGATGCTGATTCCAAAAGGCATATGGAAGTATTGCCTTATAAAAGGGAGGAGTTATTTGGGGTAGGTCTAACAGACCTGGTGGCCACGGCAACGGCTGGGAAATCCACATTTTTACCCCAGGTAGCCTCTCAACATAAGAAGACGCCGTATTATCAGGCGCAGTCCTTTAGGCCCCATAAGGGCAAGCGGGCAAAAGACTCCTCATTTCTGCCCCGTGGCAGAGGGAGAGGAAAAAGGCTGCAGCAGAAGCCATTCACAAGCTGTATTCCCAGCAGGTGATAATCAAGGTACCCCTCCTACAACAGGGAAAGGGGTATTATTCCACGCTGTTTGTGGTACCGAAGCCGGACGGCTCGGTGAGACTTATTTTAAATCTGAAATCCTTGAACACTTACATACAAAGGTTCAAATTCAAGATGGAGTCACTCAGAGCGGTGATTGCGAACCTGGAAGAAGGGGATTATATGGTGTCTCTGGACATCAAGGATGCTTACCTCCATGTCCCAATTTACCCTTCTCACCAAGGGTACCTCAGGTTTGTGGTACAGAACTGTCACTATCAGTTTCAGACGCTGCCGTTTGGTTTGTCCACGGCACCCCGGGTCTTTACCAAAGTAATGGCCGAAATGATGATACTCCTTCGAAGGAAGGGAGTTTTAGTTATCCCTTACTTGGACGATCTCCTGATAAGGGCAAGATCCAGGGAACAGTTGGTAGTCGGGGTAGCACTATCTCAAGTAGTGTTGCGGCAGCACGGTTGGATTCTCAATATTCCAAAATCGCAGCTGATCCCGAGACACGTCTTCTATTCCTAGGGATGATCCTGGACACAGTCCATAAAAAGGTGTTTCTCCCGGAGGAGAAAGCCAGGGAGTTATCCGAACTAGTCAGAAACCTCCTAAAACCAGGCCAAGTGTCAGTGCATCAGTGCACAAGGGTCCTGGGAAAAATGGTGGCTTCCTACGAAGCAATTCCATTCGGCAGATTCCACGCAAGAACTTTCCAGTGGGACCTGCTGGACAAATGGTCCGGATCGCATCTTCAGATGCATCAGCGGATAACCCTGTCACCAAAGACAAGGGTGTCTCTCCTGTGGTGGTTGCAGAGTGCTCATCTTCTAGAGGGCCACAGATTCGGCATTCAGGACTGGGTCCTGGTGACCACGGATGCCAACCTGCGAGGCTGGGGAGCAGTCACACAGGGAAGAAATTTCCAGGGCTTGTGGTCAAGCCTGGAGACATCACTTCACATAAATATTTTGGAGCTAAGGGCCATTTACAATGCCCTAAGCCAAGCAAGACCTCTGCTTCAAGGTCAGCCGGTGCTGATCCAGTCGGACAACATCACGGCAGTCGCCCACGTAAACAGACAGGGCGGCACAAGAAGCAGGAGGGCAATGGCAGAAGCTGCAAGGATTTTTCGCTGGGCGGAAAATCATGTGATAGCATTGTCAGCAGTGTTCATTCCGGGAGTGGACAACTGGGAAGCAGACTTCCTCAGCAGGCACGACCTCCACCCGGGAGAGTGGGGACTTCACCCAGAAGTCTTCCACATGATTGTAAACCGTTGGGAAAAACCAAAGGTGGACATGATGGCGTCCCGCCTAAACAAAAAATTGGACAGGTATTGCGCCAGGTCAAGGGACCCTCAGGCAATAGCTGTGGACGCTCTGGTAACACCGTGGGTGTACCAGTCAGTGTATGTGTTCCCTCCTCTTCCTCTCATACCAAAAGTACTGAGAATTATAAGACGGAGGGGAGTAAGAACTATACTCGTGGCTCCGGATTGGCCAAGAAGGACTTGGTACCCGGAACTTCAAGAGATGCTCACGGAGGACCCGTGGCCTCTACCTCTAAGAAGGGACCTGCTCCAGCAAGGACCCTGTCTATTCCAAGACTTACCGCGGCTGCGTTTGACGGCAGGGCGGTTGAACGCCGGATCCTGAAGGAAAAAGGCATTCCGGATGAAGTCATCCCTACCCTGATCAAGCCAGGAAGGATGTAACCGCAAAGCATTATCACCGCATTTGGCGAAAATATGTTGCGTGGTGCGAGGCCAGTAAGGCCCCGATGGAGGAATTTCAACTAGGTCGATTCCTGCATTTCCTGTAAACAGGAGTGTCTATGGGCCTAAAATTAGGGTCCATTAAGGTTCAAATTTCGGCCCTGTCAATTTTCTTCCAGAAAGAACTAGCTTCAGTTCCTGAAGTTCAGACGTTTGTAAAAGGGGTACTGCATATACAGCCTCCTTTTGTGCCTCCAGTGGCACTTTGGGATCTCAATGTAGTTTTGGGGTTCCTAAAGTCACATTGGTTTGAACCATTTGAATCTGTGGAGTTAAAATATCTCACATGGAAAGTGGTCATGTTGTTGGCCCTGGCCTCGACCAGGCGCGTGTCAGAATTGGCGGGCTTTATCCTGTAAAAGCCCTTATCTGATCTTCCATTCAGACAGGGCGGAATTGAAGACTCGTCCTCATTTTCTCCCTAAGGTGGTTTCAGTGTTCATCTGAACCAACCTATTGTGGTACCTGCGGCTACTAGTGACTTGGAGGACTCCAAGTTGTTGGACGTAGTCAGGGCCTTGAAAATATATGTTTCCAGGACGGCTGGAGTCAGAAAATCTGACTCGCTGTTTATCCTGTATGCACCCAACAAGCTGGGTGCTCCTGCTTCTAAGCAGACTATTGCTCGTTGGATTTGTAATACAATTCAGCTTGCACATTCTGTGGCAGGCCTGCCACAGCCAAAATCTGGAAAAGTCCATTCCACAAGGAAGGTGGGCTCATCTTGGGCGGCTGCCCGATGGGTCTCGGCTTTACAACTTTGCCGAGCAGCTACTTGGTCAGGGGAAAACACGTTTGCTAAATTCTACAAATTTGATACCCTGGCTGAGGAGGACCTGGAGTTCTCTCATTCAGTGCTGCAGAGTCATCCGCACTCTCCCGCCCGTTTGGGAGCTTTGGTATAATCCCCATGGTCCTTACGGAGTTCCCAGCATCCACTAGGACGTCCGAGAAAATAAGAATTTACTTACCGATAATTCTATTTCTCGTAGTCTGTAGTGGATGCTGGGCGCCCATCCCAAGTGCGGATTGTCTGCAATACTTGTACATAGTTATTGTTAACTAAATCGGGTTATTGTTGTGAGCCATCTATCCAGAGTCTCCTCTGTTATCATGCTGTTAACTGGGTTCAGATCACAAGTTGTACGGTGTGATTGGTGTGGCTGGTATGAGTCTTACCCGGGATTCATAAATCCTTCGTTATTGTGTACGCTCGTCCGGGCACAGTATCCTAACTGAGGCTTGGGGGAGGGTCATGGGGGGAGGAGCCAGTGCACACCAGGTAGTCCTAAAGCTTGAACACGCCACACCCAAATCTAACTCTCTCTGCACATGTTACATCTGCCACACCTGCAGTGCAAATGTTTTTGCTCAACTGCTAACAAAATTCCTGCTGCGATCAACTTGGAATTACCCCCATTGGTGGAATCCCTATTTGTTTGTTTTAGGCCAAAATATACCTAAATCTCGGAAATCTCTACTCAGAGTGATCGGTGCTGGTCAAAATCTTACTGACTGACTGAAAATCCGGTTCCCTGATGACTGCACTCCTTCAGCATGTAGTCTTCCATATTAGATCTGTCCATGCCACCAGATCCATGCACCCACCCATGTGATTGGTCACACTGGACAGTGGTGAGCGGTGTGCACCTGTAGCCATCCATATAGGGGCAGCTATGTCCCAATGATCAGGATAATCCCAAGCAAGCAATCCTGACTCAATAAATACATAGAAAGAGAGCGCATGAAGTTTCAATTATTTTAATTATATTTAAAAAAACAAGAATTGTCTAATCAACATATGCATATTATTACTTAAAAATACAATGAGAACAATACCCTCTATTACGCTGTTACAATAATATTAATTTTACACACCTATCTATAAAAGTCCACGTTACTGTATCAACTTGTGGTCACAGCTTGGTAGCAATTTAGGTTCCAAAATCACTTTTGTGGCAGTTCATGTAGCTATAATAGCTGTCTGTCCCGCATCATCCAAAGCCACTCGCTTAGATGGATAAATTTGTATTTATTCAAAGGAACATGTTAGATCCTGCAACAGTATGGTTAGTTCCAAGTCTCATACTATGAAATCATGCAGACAGGTATCAGTATATGCTCATATTCTTTGTCACATGTATTAGCATATAACCAAAATATATAACTGTTGTGGATTCAGGAACCGTGTCTCACCTCATCTGTTTCCAGAATAATGTATAGCCCACCGTGATACTCTCCTGCTGGGAATGCTGTTAACCCCTTCTCTGGGTAAAGATGACACAGACCAAGAGCCAGCTCCCGGCTGCAGCGCTGTGCTGTTGCGCTATCCCCGTTACAGCCGTCCGTCTCCTCTTTGCCGTGGCACAGGCAGCATATGCGTGATGTTTGGAGCGGAGCTCAGCTCCCGGCTGTAGCAGCGTGCCGCTGGATAGTACCTTAATGGGGCTGAGTATCTTATTTCCACGGAGGTTGTTAGGCGGACCCGGTGAGTGAATGTCACTGGAACTTGATGAGGCAAGCTTGAGGCGGTGTGTGTTGTCCCACGATCCGAGGGTTTGTCTCAGAGTACTAAAGCAGAGTGCTCTTAACGCGTTTCTCCGTTGTAAAAGTCTAACGGTTTCATCAGAAGATAATCACCCTTCTTTAGCACCTCTATTTAAACTAGAAATCCTCCAATCCATAGCTTCTTTTCATTATCGGAGGCAGGTGTGTTTTAGGTGTGTATGCACACAATTATCTCCTTGTGACCAACTCCATTCAGCAATTAAAAAATAAATTTAATATAATGTATACTACTAAATCACGGTTATAATAAAAGATACATTATCTGAATTTAAAACAAATAAAGGCAGCACGCGAGAGGTAGAGACCAACTTATCTAGTTTCGCCAGAGGAGACAGGTGGATAAAAACAATTTATCCTTTCTTATCCAGTTGTGTCAGTTTGGCTCAACATGAAGAGCCCCCGACCTACAGCCAGCCACCCCGGGTTCAAGTCCCACACAGTCCTCAACTGTACACTGGACACTTTATTGTTTTCCTATATTTATAATTTATCATATCCACTTGTCTCCTTATAGCAGCATATTATCTAAATTAAATAGATATCCATCTATTTATACTTCTAGAGGATCTCATAATACTAATTTTACCTAAACCAAGCCATGTATATATATATATATATATATATATATATATATATATATATATATATCTTTCCAACCATTTATACTTTACTAGCATAAAGATAGTAAATATAAAATAAAAATGAAAAAATAAAAATACAGGGTCTATTCTGTATGGTTCAGAGAGGGAGGGGAAGGAGGGAAAAAGAGGGGGGAGAAAAGGAGGATACAGTAGTCCTGGAAAGAGGACACAGAGAGAAGAAGTGCAGATGTTCTTATCTCATATGTTGTTCATTTCTATGTTGTCATTTAGACCCAAAGGAGATAGAGAGCCCAAGGAGAATATCCAAAAAGCCTCTCTTGCAGAGGCGATTAAACCTATCCCCACCTCTAGCGGTGACAGGTATATGCTCAATGCCCTGCACTTCTAGACCATCTATTTTACCCTGATGTTTTCATTGAATATGCATTGACAGACTGTGTCTTTTTACTCCTTTAGCTATATTACGTTTATGTTCTAAAAATCTTGTGTTTAATTTACGAGTAGTACGACCTACATACTGAATGCCACACCTGCAAGTTATTAAATAAATGACATATGTGGCATTACAGTCTATTCTACTCTTGATCTCAAAGTCAGAATCGTATATAGTGGAATGAAAACTAGTACTGTTATGTTTAATAAATTTACAGGTCATACAGCCCGCCCGTCCACACCTAAAACAGCCCTTTTTCTGCGGGACCGCACTAAGCCAAGTGTCACTGGTCTTCTCTGTCACAGTCGAACCCACATAATGGCTAGGAGTTAAAAAGCTCTGTAGACGTCGTGCTTTCTTAAACACTATCCTTGGTTCCTCTACCAGAATAGGTGCTAATATTTTATCTGCTTTTAGAATGGACATGTTTTTTCTCAACAATTGTTTAATTTCCCCTGAACTTGAATTAAACTTTGTAATAAACCTCAATCTAGAGTTGGTTTTTTCTTGATTATTAGACCTAATCGTATTGGGGATTAAGAGGGATTCCCTATCAGCTCCTCTTGCCTGTTCTCTTGCTTTCTCTAGAATATCCATAGGATATTCCTGTTCAAGTAGTGCAGTGGTAAGAGCACTCGCTTGCTGATTATAATCCTCAATATCCGAGCAATTTCTTCTGTGCCTCATATACTGACTCCTTGGTATGTTTCTAAGCCATGGCTGGTAATGACAGCTAGAATAATTAAGAAATTTGTTACAGTCTACCTCCTTCTTAAAAGTTGAAGAGGTAATATTCCCATTCTTAACTTCAAGGGCAATGTCCAGAAAGGAAATCTTGGTGTTGTGTATCATGCTCGTGAGTTTCAATCCAAATTGATTCAAATTTAAATAGTCTACAAAGGACTGAGCCGAATCATAATCCCCCTCCCAAATAAAAAACATGTTGTCTATGTACCTGCCATAGAGCACCAAGTTCACCCCATATGCACCTGTCCATATGAGGTCCTCCTCAAGTCGACCCATATACAAGTTAGCAAAACTAGGGGCCAACTCAGTGCCCATGGCGGTACCCAATATCTGCAAATAAAATTGTGCATTAAATGTGAAATAATTGTGAGTAAGTGTAAAAAGAATAGCATCTAAAACAAACTTCAATCTGACCACACTTAGGCCGTCCTCCTGGAGGAGGAAGCTCCTCGTCGCCTCTACTCCTCCAGAGTGTGGAATATTTGTATACAGAGACTCGATGTCACAGGTCATAAAAAATATAATTATTCTCCCATTTCACTGTAGATATTAGATTCAAGAAGTGCATCGAGTCTCTGATATACGACCTAAGTGTGGTCACATGTGGCTGTAAAAAGGAATCAATAAAAGAAGACAAATTGGTGGTTAGGGACCCAATACCAGAAATAATGGGACGCCCGGGTGGTGCAGTGAGGGATTTGTGAATTTTGGGTAAATGATAATATGTGGGTATAACCGGGTAAGGATTAAATAAAAAATTATATTCCTGTCTGGAGATTGCCCCATCCATATATGCCTTATCCAAAAGCACCCTAAGGTCACATACAAAGCCCAGTGTTGGATTATAGGTTAGTTTAGAATAGAATCTTTTATTATTAAGTTGTCTATATGCTTCCTCTTCATATGTATTTCTATCCTGCACCACTGTGCCCCCTCCCTTATCCGCATTCTTAATTATGATTGTTTTATCTGTCATTAATTTTTGAAGAGCTTTTATTTCTTCTCTATGCAAATTATCCCTGCTTGCTCTTTTCCTATTGCATATTTCTCTTAGGCCATTTAGAGTTAGCGTATAGAACGTCTCAATCATTCCACTTTTATGTTGCATCGGATAAAATTCTGATTTTTTCTTAAAGATATTTTTATTTTCTTGTTCTATATCGAACAGTTTCACTGTCTCATTACCCTCATTCTGCAGTTCCACAAGTGTCCTCAGAGCTATTTGATCTGTTTTATCTAGAATTATGGGAAGCTGTTTTTCCTCTTTACCCTTCAGAATATTATTCGCAAAATATCGCTTCCTGCAAAGGTCCCTAGTGAACCTGTTCAGCTCAATAAAGAGCTCAAAAAGTTCAGGTTTCTGTGCTGGAGCGAACTTTAACCCCTTAGCTATCACTGCTTTCTCACTTTCACGGAGCACCCTAGATGACAAATTGAACAGACCTCGATTTCTTATTCTTTTCTTGCACTTTTGATGGTGTTTTTTACTTCCTCCTCTGCATCCTCTGATTCTAGACCCTTTCTTTTGGGTGAGTCTTGGCTCAACACTGCGAATCTGTTTCGCCCCTTCCAAATGGGGTACAGTTCTCTCTCTAAAAAAGATGCAGAACCAGAGGATGCACTCACTTTTTCCTTTTCCATGATAAAGGTCTGTTCTTTATTTTTAGGTCTAGCTCCTCTCCTAGTATACTCTGTATTAAAACGGGTAATGTTGGAATCTAAACTAGAGGATGCTGGGGATTATACCAAAGCTCCCAAATGGGCGGGAGAGTGCGTATGACTCTGCAGCACCGATTGAGCAAACATGAGGTCCTCCTCAGCCAGGGTATCAAACTTATAGAATTTTGCAAAGGTGTTTGTACCCGACCAAGTAGCAGCTCGACACAGCTGTAGTGCCGGGACCCCTCGGGCAGCCGCCCAAGAAGAGCCCACTTTCCTAGTGGAATGGGCCTTGATCGATTTAGGTAACGGCAATCCTGCCGTAGAATGCGTCTGCTGAATCGTGATACAGATCCAGCGAGCAAGAGTCTGCTTTGAAGCAGGGCCGCCAAGCTTGTTGGCTGCATACAGAACAAACAGTGCTTCTGTTTTTCGGACTCTAGCCGTCCTGGCTACAGAAATTTTCAAAGCCCTGACCACATCAAGGGACTCGGAATCCTCTACGTCCCGTGTAGCCACAGGCACCACAATAGGTTGGATCATATGAAAGGATGAAACCACTTTTGGCAGGAACTGAGGTCGTGTCCGCAATTCCGCTCTATCCATATGGAAAACCAGATAGAGGCTTTTATGTGATAAAGCCGCTAATTCCGACACTCGCCTAGCCGAAGCCAGGGCTAATAACATGACCACCTTCCAAGTGAGATATTTCAACTCCACCGTTTTCAGTGGTTCAAACCAGTGTGACTTTAGGAAGTCCAAGACCACATTAAGGTCCCAAGGCGCCACCGGAGGCACAAACGGAGGCTGAATATGCAGTACTCCCTTAACAAAAGTCTGAACTTCTGGGAGAGAAGCCAATTCTTTTTGAAAGAAAATGGATAGGGCCGAAATCTGGACCTTAATGGAGCCTAATTTAAGGCCCAAATCCACTCCAGTTCGTAGGAAGTGAAGGAAACGGCCCAGATGGAATTCTTCCGTAGGAGCATTCCTGGCCTCACACCAAGAAACATATCTTCGCCATATACGGTGATAATGTTTTGCTGTTACTTCCTTCCTAGCCTTTATCAGCGTAGGGATAACCTCAACCGGAATACCTTTTTCCGCTAGGATCCGGCGTTCAACCGCCATGCCGTCAAACGCAGCCGCGGTAAGTCTTGGAACAGACAGGGTCCATGTTGCAACAGGTCCTGCCTTAGAGGAAGAGGCCACGGATCTTCCGTGAGCATTTTCCTGCAGATCTGGATACCAGGTCCGTCGTGGCCAATCTGGAACAACGAGGATTGTTCTCACTCCTTTTCTTCTTACTATTATCAACACCTTGGGTATGAGAGGAAGAGGAGGAAATACATAGACGGACCGGAACACCCACGGTGTCACGAGGGCGTCTACCGCTACTGCCTGAGGGTCTCTGGACCTGGCGCAATACCTCTGTAGCTTTTTGTTGAGGCGGGACGCCATCATGTCTATCTGTGGCAGTTGCCACCGACTCACAATCTGTTCGAAGACTTCTGGATGAAGTCCCCACTCTCCCGGGTGTAGGTCGTGTCTGCTGAGGAAGTCTGCTTCCCAGTTGTCCACTCCCGGAATGAACACTGCTGACAGTGCGCTTACATGATTCTCCACCCAGCGAAGAATTCTGGTAGCTTCCGCCATTGCCGCTCTGCTCCTTGTGCCGCCTTGGCGGTTTACATGAGCCACTGCGGTGATGTTGTCTGACTGGATCAGAACTGGTTGGTCACGAAGTAAGGCCTCCGCTTGACGTAGGGCGTTGTATATGGCCCTTAGTTCCAGGATGTTGATGTGCAGACAAGTCTCTTGACTTGACCAAAGACCCTGGAAATTTCTTCCCTGTGTGACTGCTCCCCAACCTTGGAGGCTTGCGTCCGTGGTCACCAGGATCCAATCCTGAATGCCGAATCTGCTGCCCTCCAGAAGTTGAGCACTCTGCAGCCACCACAGGAGCGACACCCTGGCCCTGGGGGACAGGGTGATCAACCGATGCATCTGAAGATGTGATCTGGACCACTTGTCCAACAGATCCCATTGGAAAGTCCTCGCATGGAACCTGCCAAAGGAAATGGCCTCGTATGAGGCCACCGTCTTTCCCAGGACTCGAGTGCAATGATGCACGGACACCTGTCTTGAGTTCAAAAGGTTCCTGACCAGAGTCATAAGTTCCTGGGCTTTTTCTATCAGAAGATAAACCCTTTTCTGGGTCGTGTCCAGAATCATGCCCAAGAAAAGCAGACGAATCGTAGGAACCAACTGCGACTTTAGGATATTGAGAATCCAGCCGTGTTGTTGTAACACTTTCAGTGAAAGAGATACGCTGTTCTGCTCTCTTGATCTCGCTTTTATGAGATCGTCCCAGTACGGGATAATTGTGACACCCTGCTTGCGCAGGTGCACCATCATTTCCGCCATTACCTTGGTGAAAATCCTCTGAGCCGTTGAGAGACCAAACGGCAATGTCTGAAATTGGTAATGACAGTCCTGTACCGCAAATCTTAGTTACGCCTGATGAGGTGGATAAATGGGGACATGAAGGTACGCATCCTTTATGTCCAGTGACACCATAAAATCCCCCCCTTCCAGGCTGGTGATGACCGCTCTTAGCGATTCCATCTTGAACTTGAACCTCTTCAAGCATAGGTTCAGAGATTTTAAATTCAATATGGGAGTGACCGAACCGTCCGGTTTCGGAACCACAAACATGGTCGAATAATAACCCCTTCCCTGTTGAAGGAGGGGAACCTCGACCACCACCTGCTGAAGGTACAATTTTTGTATTGCATTTAACACTAAATCCCTCTCTAGGGGGGAAGACGGTAGGGCCGATTTGAAAAACCGGCGAGGAGGCACCTCTTCGAATTCCAGCTTGTAACCCTGAGACACAATTTCTATTGCCCAGGGATCCACCTGGGAGTGAACCCACATGTGGCTGAAATTCCGAAGACGCGCCCCCACTGGCCCCGACTCCGCCAGTGGAGCCCCAGCGTCATGCGGTGGATTTTGCAGAGGCCGGGGAGGACTTCTGTTCCTGGGAACTACCTGTATTGTGCAGCTTCTTTCCTCTGCCCCTCCCTCTGGCAAGAAAGGACGCACCTCGGACTTTCTTGTTTCTTTGTGAACGAAAGGACTGCATTTGATAATGCGGTGCTCTCTTAGGCTGTGAGGGAACATAAGGCAAAAAATTTGACTTTCCAGCTGTATCTGTGGAGACCAGGTCCGAGAGACCTTCACCGAACAATTCCTCACCCCTGTAAGGTAAAACCTCCATATGCCGTTTTGAGTCGGCATCACCTGTCCATTGCTGAGTCCACAGGACCCTTCTGGCAGAAATCGACATAGCGTTTATTCTAGAACCCAGCAGACTAATGTCTCTTTGAGCATCTCTCATATAAAGGACAGCGTCTTTAATATGCCCCAGGGTCAATAAAACAGTATCCCTATCTAGGGTATCAAACTCCTCTGATAAGGTATCAGTCCATGCCGCTACTGCACTACAGACCCAGGCCGACGCGATTGCCTGTCTGAGCAAGGTACCCGAATGTGTGCGATCAGCAGCATCCTTGAGGGTAGCCGTATCCTGGGACGGCAGGGCTACCTTTTTGTATAAGCGTGTTAAAGCTTTGGCCACCCTAGGGGAGGATTCCCATCGTAACCTGTCCGTTGGCGGGAAAGGATACGCCATAAGAATCCGTTTGGAAATCTGCAGGTTTTTATCTGGAGATCCCAAGCTTTTCACATAACTCATTCAGTTCGTGTGAGGGGGGAAAAGTTACCTCAGGTTTCTTTCCCTTATACATATAAACCCTTGTGTCAGGGACAGGGGTTTCCTCTGTGATGTGCAAAACCTCCTTAATTGCTATAATCATATATCGGAGTGATTTAGCCAACTTTGGCTGTAACTTTGCATCATCGTAATCGACACTGGAGTCAGAATCCATGTCGGTATCTGTGTCAACAATTTGGGATAGTGGGCGCTTATGAGACCCCGACGGTCCCTGCAACATAGGATCAGGCACGGGTTGAGACCCTGACTGTCCCAATGCATCAGCCTTGTCTAATCTTTTATGCAAGGAATTTACATTATCATTTAAAACCTTCCACATATCCATCCAATCAGGTGTCGGCGCCGTCGGCGGAGACACCACATTAATTTGCTCCCTCTCCTCTCCCACATAGCCTTCCACATCAGACATGTCGACACAAGCGTACCGACACACCACACACACAGGGAATGTCCTTTCTGTAGACAGTTCCCCCACGAGGCCCTTTGGAGAGACAGAGAGAGAGTATGCCAGCACACACCCCAGCGCTATATAACCCAGGAATAACACAGTAACTTAATGTTAACCCAGGAGCTGCTGTTTATATACTTTTTTGCGCCTAATTATGTGCCCCCCCCCCCCCCCCTCTCTTTTCAACCCTCTTCTACCGTGTATCAGCAGGGGAGAGCCTGGGGAGCTTCCTCTCAGCGTGCTGTGGAGAAAAAATGGCGCTGGTGAATGCTGAGGGAGAAGCCCCACCCCCTCGGCGGCGGGCTTCTGTCCCGCTTAAATTTTATTTCTTTGGCGGGGGCTCCTACATATATACAGTGCCCAGCTGTATATATGTGTTCATTTGCCAGAATGAGGTCCCAAATGCTGCCCAGGGCGCCCCTCCCCCCTGCACCCTGCACTCTAACAGTGACCGGAGTATGTGTAGGTGTGTGGAGCAATGGCGCACAGCTGCAGTGCTGTGCGTTACCTCCAGTGAAGATCACGAAGTCTTCTGCCGCCTGTGAAGTCTTCTTGCTTCTCATACTCCCCCGGATTCAGTCTTCCGGCTCTGCGAGGGGGATGGCGGCGCGGCTCTGGGACGGACAGCGAGGGTGAGATCCTGCGTACCGATCCCTCTGGAGCTAATGGTGTCCAGTAGCCTAAGAAGCAGGACTTAGCTTCAGACAGTAGGGCTGCTTCTCTCCCCTCAGTCCCACGATGCAGGGAGTCTGTTGCCAGCAGAGCTCCCTGAAAATAAAAAACCTAACAAAAAACTTTCTATCAGCAAACTCAGGAGAGCTCACTGAAAAGCACCCAGCTCCTCTGGGCACAAAATCAAACTGAGGTCTGGAGGAGGGGCAGAGAGGGAGGAGCCAGTGCACACCAGGAACTAAATTCTTTCTTAAAGTGCCCATGTCTCCTGCGGAGCCCGTCTCTTCCCCATGGTCCTTACGGAGTCCCCAGCATCCTCTAGGACGTTAGAGAAAGGACTGTTTTAGGTGTGGACGGGCGGGCTGTATGACCTGTAAATTTATTAAACATAACAGTACTAGTTTTCATTCCACTATATACGATTCTGACTTTGAGATCAAGAGTAGAATAGACTGTAATGCCACATATGTAATTTATTTAATAACTTGCAGGTGTGGCATTCAGTATGTAGGTCGTACTACTCGTAAATTAAACACAAGATTTTTAGAACATAAACGTAATATAGCTAAAGGAGTAAAAAGACACAGTCTGTCAATGCATATTCAACGAAAACATCAGGGTAAAATAGATGGTCTAGAAGTGCAGGGCATTGAGCATATACCCGTCACCGCTAGAGGTGGGGATAGGTTTAATCGCCTCTGCAAGAGAGAGGCTTTTTGGATATTCTCCTTGGGCTCTCTATCTCCTTTGGGTCTAAATGACAACATAGAAATGAACAACATATGAGATAAGAACATCTGCACTTCTTCTCTCTGTGTCATCTTTCCAGGACTACTGTATCCTCCTTTTCTCCCCCCTCTTTTCCCCTCCTCCCCCTCCCTCTCTGAACCATACAGAATAGACCCTGTATTTTTATTTTTATTTTTTCATTTTTATTTTATATTTACTATCTTTATGCTAGTAAAGTATAAATGGTTGGAAAGATATATATATATATATATATATATATATATATATATACATATATATATACATGGCTTGGTTTAGGTAAAATTAGTATTATGAGATCCTCTAGAAGTATAAATAGATGGATATCTATTTAATTTAGATAATATGCTGCTATAAGGAGACAAGTGGATATGATAAATTATAAATATAGGAAAACAATAAAGTGTCCAGTGTACAATTGAGGACTGTGTGGGACTTGAACCCGGGGTGGCTGGCTGTAGGTCGGGGGCTCTTCATGTTGAGCCAAACTGACACAACTGGATAAGAAAGGATAAATTGTTTTATCCACCTGTCTCCTCTGGCGAAACTAGATAAGTTGGTCTCTACCTCTCGCGTGCTGCCTTTATTTGGTTTAAATTCAGATAATGTATCTTTTATTATAACCGTGATTTAGTAGTATACATTATATTAAATTTCTTTTTTAATTGCTGAATGGAGTTGGTCACAAGGAGATAATTGTGTGCATACACACCTAAAACACACATGCCTCCGATAATGAAAAGAAGCTATGAATTGGAGGATTTCTAGTTTAAATAGAGGTGCTAAAGAAGGGTGATTATCTTCTGATGAAACCGTTAGACTTTTACAATGGAGAAACGCGTTAAGAGCACTCTGCTTTAGTACTCTGAGACAAACCCTCGGATCGTGGGACAACACACACCGCCTCAAGCTTGCCTCATCAAGTTCCAGTGACATTCACTCACCGGGTCCGCCTAACAACCTCCGTGGAAATAAGATACTCAGCCCCATTAAGGTACTATCCAGCGGCACGCTGCTACAGCCGGGAGCTGAGCTCCGCTCCAAACATCACGCATATGCTGCCTGTGCCACGGCAAAGAGGAGACGGACGGCTGTAACGGGGATAGCGCAACAGCACAGCGCTGCAGCCGGGAGCTGGCTCTTGGTCTGTGTCATCTTTACCCAGAGAAGGGGTTAACAGCATTCCCAGCAGGAGAGTATCACGGTGGGCTATACATTATTCTGGAAACAGATGAGGTGAGACACGGTTCCTGAATCCACAACAGTTATATATTTTGGTTATATGCTAATACATGTGACAAAGAATATGAGCATATACTGATACCTGTCTGCATGATTTCATAGTATGAGACTTGGAACTAACCATACTGTTGCAGGATCTAACATGTCCCTTTGAATAAATACAAATTTATCCATCTAAGCGAGTGGCTTTGGATGATGCGGGACAGACAGCTATTATAGCTACATGAACTGCCACAAAAGTGATTTTGGAACCTAAATTGCTACCAAGCTGTGACCACAAGTTGATACAGTAACGTGGACTTTTATAGATAGGTGTGTAAAATTAATATTATTGTAACAGTGTAATAGAGGGTATTGTTCTCATTGTATTTTTAAGTAATAATATGCATATGTTGATTAGACAATTCTTGTTTTTTTAAATATAATTAAAATAATTGAAACTTCATGCGCTCTCTTTCTATGTATTTATTGTAATTAACTTATTGGTATTAGTTCAGAATACCAAGTGGGAGCTGCATTAAAGTTTTTTATTCTTGTTGATCATTTAAAGTAATTAGAAACAGTATCTGCGCCCGAACTAATATACACCCACAGACACAGATAGGATTTTTTTGTTCCGTTGTGTGTTAGTGTGTGGCTATTATTGTATTTGTTGTGTTGCAATCCTGACTCAGCATGCTATCTATATAACGTGAGTACACTGTAGGCTGCAGATACTACCAGCATCTGAAGGTGGGCTATACTCACCGTGTGCCATCAAACAAAGCGATAATTTGTCTTCCATGTACCACCTAAGACACCATAGCATTTGTAAGACGGTTCTTTTGGCAGATGTTTCTGCTTTATGATAAGTAATGGAAAGCATGTGCGTTTAGAATCATGTACTATTTTCTACAGCACAGAGAGATCCTCTGCTGAAAGACATGAATTCACAAATCACTAAATAGAAGCGCGTGTTCTGTAACTGTAGGGCGTCGTGTCATGGATTTCGGGGCAGCCCATTAGCCTTTACAGCAGGGATGGGGAACCTTCGGTCCTCCAGCTGTTGTTGAACTAGACATCCCAGCATGCCATGCAACAGTTTCAGCATGGCCAAATAGCAAAACTGTAGCAAAGCATGCTGGTATGTGTAGTTCAACAACAGCTGAAGGACCGAAGGTTCCCCATCCCTGCTTTACAGGGAGCCCTGCTCTGTAAACATTCATCGCTTTATTAAATAATTCCATCCTAGAGAAAAAATTCTGATTGCTTCATTTTTCATGTACATATTATTTATTTTATTATTACCAGCTATTTATATAGCGCACACATATTCCGCAGCGCTTTACAGAGAATATTTGGGCATTCACATCAGTCCCTGCCCCAGTGGAGCTTACAATCTATTTTTCCTTACCACATGTACACGCACACACATTGACGTTAGGTTTTATATTGTTGGGATCCAATTAACCTACCAGTTTATTTTTGGATTGTGGGAGGAAACCGGAGTACCCGGAGGAAACCCACGCAAGTATGGGGAGAATATACAAACTCCACACAGTTAGAGCCATGGTGCGAATCGAATCCATGACCTCAGTACTGTGAGGCAGTAATGCTCACCATTACACCATCCGTAGTGTAGCCAGCACTCATGCCCAGGATTGGCTGCCATTTTGTGTTCTGAACTAAGCTTTATGAGAACTCTGCCTGTCAATTCATAACATAATAGTGATCACTAAATGCCTCACAGCCTCTTTCCCTCAGGTCCTAGAGAACGTATAGCATGAAAGGTGATTGGTTTAGCCTACAAAATGTCTGCTGTCATATAGACAGTTTGTTTAGTGCCTCACAATGACATTACATACCATCATTTTAATTGAATGGAGCAGATGTATCAAAGCTTGGAGAGACAAAAGTAGATAGAAATAAAGTACCAACCAATCAGCTCCTAACTGTCATTTTACCGCTGTGTTTGAACAGTTGACAGAAGGTGATTGGCTGGTTGGTTGGTACTTTATCTCTCTCTCCAAGCTTTGACACATTTCCCCTGATGGTCATGCATACACAATAGCTTAGCCCAATATGAGCATGAATTTAAGGTATTTCTTATTTGTTTACCTCTTTGCCCACACAGACCATCAAGGTGTTGCTTTGGAAGTTGAAAGTCTTAAGGTGGGTAAACACTAATAGATATATCTGCAGATCAATTGATCTGCAGATATATCTATGGACGGATCGGGCAGTGTGCTGTGCATACACACTGCCCGATCCGTCGGGGACTGACGTCATGAACTGGGCGGGCGTGTACACACGCATGCCTAGTTCACCTGTCAATCACCGCCGGCTGCCGCAGCATGTGTACGGGCGGTCGGCAGACCGCCCCGTACACACACAGCGACGCGCCAGTATATTGGTAGATATATTGGCCGTCGGCTGTGCTGCACGGCCGACGCGATACGTCTGTGAACGACGGAGTTCACAGACGTATCGGCCGTACACACTGGCCGACGGTCCCGCGATATATCGGCCGTTCAAGAGAACGGCCGATATATCAACCAGTGTGTACGGGCCTTAAGCCTTGGAGAGAGATAAAGTGGAGAGAGATAAAATGCCAGCTAATCAGCTCCTAACTGCCATGTTACAGGCTGTGTTTGAAAAATGACAGTTGGGAACTGGTTGGTTAGTAGTTTATCTCTCTCCACTTTATCACTGTCCAAGGCTTAATAAATTAGACCCCTGTGTAATGAGTATCAATGTAAAAATCATGAAAAACTCATGTCGACTTTTTGACCTGTCAACATTTTAAATGTCGGTATTTTGACCTTGTCAGTATTTTAAATGTCGGTATTTTGACCATGTCGGGATTTTCACCCTTGTCGGGATTTTGACAGTCGGTCACTTGTCGGGATTTTGACCGTTGGGATTTTGATTGTAGGTAAATTTACTGCATCCCATGAAGAGAGGTCTCATCAGATACCTCTACGGTCTCCGGCCTTCACAGTGCACATATATGATCAAAGCATGGGCATTTTAACAGAGGAGGGAGCCCCTGTGCAGACTCTGGGTGAGTCCCCTCCTCTGCCACTGTGTCTGGCATCGTGCTGGAGTCTACTGTGCAAGCGCAGGTCTCCAGAAACATGGCGCCCGCCATGTTCTGGAGACCAAATTCACTACTGTGAATGTGTGGTGGCTATTTTGGCTTCGATTTTTGCCATGGCTACAGCACCCTACGCTGGACTCCGGAGTGGTAAGTATTAAAATATGGGTGCAATGTATGTGGTGTGGGCCCCCCTGGATCCAATGGAGCAAAGGGTTACTGATGCAAGGTAATTCTGCCCAGACTGTACCTGGCAGTATAAACTTTCACTGCTTGCCATCAGCATTCAAAGTATAGATTTTTAAATTAGCAGGGACAGTCACTTAATGTGGCAACTGTCCCCGTATGAGTGCCTTAATATATAGTCCTGTAAAAGCTTCCCAAATCGCAGTATATGCAGCAATAGGCAATGCTAAATTTTATGGCCATAAAGCTAATATTAATAAATAGACTCCATAATACTCATCCAGAATAAGTGTTTCCCAATCTTCTATTCAAAGAGCTCAAAGGCTTTAGTAGAAATGAATGGCACGTTCTGCACGTGCTAATTGCTTCTGCACGTCTGTTTGTGCAATTTAAAAAAGCCAACTCACTCGTTTGATAGAGTGTAATAATAACAATACACACCACACTTTATGATGTTTTCAATTCACATAAAAAGCAGTAAAAAGTAAAAAAAATCTGTGAAACCATATGCACTCTTCCTGACGATTTATGTTTATTTCTGTTCTATATGGGAGAACTCCACATTGTAACCACAAAATAAAATACTGCATGACGCGTTTCACTGCCCAGCTTGGAAGGTACCCTTATGCTGGCTTACATATTGATCATACAATCTTGAGAATGTCAATGCTCAGTTAGGTTAATCTCTACCAGGTTAGCATGGAAGTAAACTGGTCTGCAGATACTGGAATTGTTATGTGCATTAAGTTGTCAACTGACTAGAGTAATAGGACTCTATGGGATCCAGACATTTGCCTAAGGGACACAAGTCTGATCTGCCCACATTGGCTCCACCGGGCACAAACTGTTCAATTTAGCTATTCATTTGAATGTCCAGACCTTAATGTGTGTGACAAGCTAACTACTGCTTTGGCATTAGTAATCATTAATTGTTAACAGGGGTATTAGTTTTACATACCCATATGTTTAGGGTCAGACTACATATCTAATTTCATGTACTTATTTAATACAATTCCTTATAGCAAAGGGAAGAGTAAGGCAAAGAAGGAGGAAGAAAAGACAAAGGAGGAAGATGAGGTGCCCCAGATACAAATTCAAGAGCCTTCTGCTGACAAAACACAGTGGTTTCCACCATGTGACCAAGAATTAAATGACTATATCTCAGAGGCATCCAAAACGATCCTTCCACTCCCCCATCTTAAGGAGCAAGTTGTTGCTTTGGCTCAGTAAGTAAAATATAACCTCAAAAATGATATCATATAAAGAATAACAAAATACGAACAACTTGTAATTGTATGGCTCTATGCTCTATTGGGAAAGGAACTACAACAATATGCTTACCATGCATTCTGCAAGACCAAGACTTGGTTTAGTCACTCTTTATAATGCTGGGCATACATAATGCAATTATCGGCCCACTGAGTGGATTATCAGCGGATCGGGTCAACAATCTTATAGTGTGTGGCCACAACCAATCAGCGATAATCGGACGGTTGGGCATGAGAAATCTTCCAATATACCCAACTGATCCAATCATTGGTTGGCCGCATCGGTGACATTTTCCCTGTTCCTTCACAGGGGTGCATACGCAGAAATGTCATCTTCCCAGGGGAGGAAGGCAGATATTGTGTGGCCCTTTATCTGAAATAATTTGGAGCTGCAGCAACATTTTATTAGCAGTTTCCACTTCTCGATTTTAGCTGCAGTGATTTAGGAGAACTTGAAAATTGAACTATAAATTAATTTTAGAGGCATATGTGTGGGGGAATGTGTTTTGGCAAACAGAGTATTACTGGGTGGAGGCACTCGATATCCCGGCTGTTGGGATCCTGGTGCTCTGCATACCGGCGTCGGGATCCTGACCGCCGGGATAGTGACAACTATTGTCCCTCTTGGGGTGTCCACGACACCCCTTGAGGGAAAATAAATAGCGTAGCGCGCCACTGTGCCCGCAGCATGGCAAGCGCAGCCAGCCCACAAGAGGCTCTTTTGTGCTCGCCCCGTTGCTGGCATTCCAGCGGTCGGGATTCTGGCGCTGGTATGCTGGGCGCCGGGATCCCCAGCACCGGTATATCATAGTACACCCTTACTGGGGTGGTGCTTTGTTAATTTATCACATGTAATTTCTTTTTCATCCACTAGGGGTCACTGGAGTACTCTAGGGATATGGACGGTTCCACAGGAACTAGGCACTGAATAAGTTAAAATTTGAGACTACTTCTCCCCTCCATATCCCAGAGTACCTCAGTGTTTTTTCAGTGCTCACCGAGCAACTAGGCCTGTGGAGTTTCTCCACAGTTATTGGATTTATTTTTGATTTTTCAATGTTCCACATCCCTTCCCCCCTTCCAGAAAGGCGAGGGTTCGGGATAGTGGAAGCTGCTGAAGCAGCTGTGGGTGTCGGACCTCTCTAAAAAGAGCTCCCTCACTGCCACGGGCAGGTCTAAAACCTGCAGTAAAGGCTGGACGGAACTTATAGAGAAGCCCCGTCATAGCCCTCACCACAGGGTCCAGGTATGTTGAACGGGGCGGTCAGCTCACCCTGCCGCCCCGCTGTGTGGGATACTGTGTGTGTGTGTGGCCGCCGGCCGCTGCCTTCAGCCGCTGCCTTCAGCCGCTGCCTTCAGCCGCCCGCCGCCGTTTCCAGCGCCGCTGTCTATGCTGTGTCCCCCGCCGCTCTGAGCCGCGCCGGCCACGTTGATTTATGCATAGGCCTCTCCACGGCTCTATGCAGTGCGCTCCCCGGCCCTCGATGCCGCTTCCGGCTCCTTCTCCACCATAGCCCGGCTCCGTGTATAGAGAACGATACACGGAGCACGGGGGGGGGGGGGGGGCACACGAATGAGAGTTTTTGTAAAAGGCAGGCTCCATAGCCTAGTGAGTAACTTTGATGCCACAGTGATGTTCCCTGCACACAGAAATGTCAGGGTCACTGGATAAAATCTCATGATTCAACTCTTGTTGATAAAAGAAAGTATGTTTACTGGAATACAGCAGCGCTGCATATGTATTACAATAGGCTATTAAGTCTTTGTTAAACAGGATACATGCTGCTCATATATGTGCAGGTTTGAATGCAACATAGTATGTTTATTAAATCTGCTTACATAATTATAAGTCTGCATATTTAACCATTTTTCCTGTTGTTTTTCCAGAATTTCCTGTATTACATCTCTCCTCCATTGAAGGCGCAGGGGTGTTAAGGGGAATTTGGAATCAGGCATATTGCTCGTGCAAGTTGTTTTTTGTATTGTCTGTCTGTTTAATGAGTAAGACACCAGCAAAGACTATTATTCTTATCATAACTGTTTATAATGATATTATCCCAAAGACTGCAAATCTGAATCATGGCTGTGGTCAGCCAAATACTGGCTTTGTTCACTGTTGTAAAGTAAGATGTGTTATACAATTGGTCAGCACATGGTGATTATAAAACAGTATCTGTGGAGCACTGCAAGCATTGTGAGTTCAGGCTCACCTGCTGCAGCTTTGCTTAATTCACTTAGCCACACCACAATTGGATACGCCCGATCTCATCTGATCTTGGAAGCTGAGCAGTGTTGGACCTGGTTACCCACCTGGGAATACAAGGTGCTGTAGGTACTTTTAAATCTACAGCCACACCACACTGGATACGGGACCCATTAACTAAGCTGCGGTTAAGCAGCAGACATCTCAAGTTTTTTAAGCCTGTGAGTGGTCACATTTAGTTTCAGACTTCTTAAAAATTATTATACCTCTGAATAAGGATATATGTATATGGGTATATAATATATATGTGTATGTGTGTATGTATGCATATGTGAAATATATATATATATATATATATATATATATATATATTATAAGGTCTGAGTATGTGTGAATATACATTGTTGTATATATGTGTGTATATATATATATATATAATATGCTGACATTAAAAATCTATTTTTCAATAAGCAAGACTACAGTGACGCAGTTGGTCGGCACACAGTGCTTATTAAACAGTATCTGTTGAGCACTGCAAACATTGTGAGTTCAGGCCTCACCTCCCCAGATCCCCAGTGGCCTAATGGATAGGGCACTGCCCTCCTAAACCAGGGATTGTGGGTTCAGGTCCCATCTGGATTGCAAGTCACTACAGCAACCATATCATCACCAGAGTTGATGTTTAAACAGCAGCTTTGCTTATTATTTTTACAGGTGGCTCTGTAGCCAAGTGGTTAGGCTTCCCGCCCACAGTGAACTTTGTGATTACATGGACACTGGTTCAGATCCTGGTTTAACAGGTGTAATATATATTAAAAAAAAGAAAAAAAAGAAAACATGATAGGACACCATTTTTAACATTACTTCCTGGTTCTTTGCAGGAGGTTGCTGCCCTACAACACTCAGCCTCTGGGGGAGCGGGGGGTTGTTAGGAATTTTATTTATTAATTTATTAATTGTTTTTGACAGCATGTCTCTACAGGAAGATTCACTATTGCTGGTAACCACATGCACGGTAATGCAGGTTTATACACAGATTACTTCCGTGGTGTACTTACTGGTCGGGGTACATGATCACTAAGTCTAATGCATAATCAAACAAGCAGCTTCGCTGCAGAGTCGGTCACACAGTGTGTCGGACAAATACGACTGCACAGACAGACCCTTACCGGTCCTCTTTGGAGGGAAATGCGAGCGCATGTACTGCCTGGGGAAAGAAAAAAATATAAAAGTTTTTTTTTTTACTGTTTTCAACTAAATTGTTGCGGTCGATTCGCCGCCAGCCCTCATAGCACCAGGCCAGTACGTTAGGTTCTCAGCGAAGGCTGAACAATTTCCAATGAGAGACAATTGCAATTATTGGGCCTTTAACTACCTATCGGAGTGTACCCTACACAGCAGTACGGCTGCTTTGGTAAGGGTTTGAGGTAACAAGGCTGTAGTGGCAGGGCACTCCAGTTCAGGTTTGCCCTAAATAAAGACCACCTTACACTTCTTGCTGCCTACAGCTTCTGTGAAGTTGGCAGTTGGTTCTTGCGTTTCAGCTTCGCCAGTGGCACACAACGTCCACTTTGGCTACGTTCCAGACAAAAATAGATCACAGACCAGGTGGGGGGGGGGGGATCTGTTTTCCTACCATTGTCTACGTGAATTCCTGAATGATTCCGTCTCATCGACTTCAATTCCTAGGTATGATTCTCGATACGGTAAATCAAAGAATTTACCTACCCGAACAGAAGTACAGGTCATTCGTCATCTGGTACAATTAGTGCTTAAGCCACGCACAGTCTCGGTTCATTTGTGCATTCGCATATTAGACACAATGGTGGCGGCTTTCGAAGCGCTTCAGCTCGGAAGACTTCACTCACGTCCTTTTTAATTGGATGTGCTCGCACAATGGTCGTGCTCGCTTCTGCAGATTCACCGCAGGGTGAGGTTGTCTCCAAAGGCCAGAGTGTCGCTACTCTGGTGGCTCAAGGTACAGAATCTAACCGCAGGGAAACGGTTCGGCGCCTGGAATTGGATAATTCTCACGGCATACGCAAGCCTCAGAGGTTGGGGAGCTGTAGTTCAAAATTTTCAGCTCCAGGGTCTCTGGGCGGATCACGAAAGATTGCTGTCTATAAATGTCCTGGAACTCCGGGCAATTTACAATGCGCTACAACAAGCAGTGCACATGCTGCAGGCTCAGGCTGTTCAGGTGCAGTCAGACAACGCGACGGCGGTCGCATACATCAACAAACAAGGAGGAATGAAAAGCCGCATGGCCATGCGGGAAGTAGCTCGAATCCTCAATTGGGCCGAGGTGATTTTGTCGGCAGTATTCATTCCGGGAGTGGACAACTGGGAGGCGGATTATCTCAGCTGTCTGGATTTTTTATCCAGGATGTGCATTGAATCCAGAAGTGTTTCACATGTTGGTCCAGAGGTGGGGTTACCCGCAAGTGGACCGGATGGCATCTCGCCACAATTATCAAACGCCCCAGTACGCGTCCAGAACGAGAGATCCAAAGGCAGTGGCAGTGGATGCTCTCACAATCACGTGGCCATACAGTCTCGTGTATCTGTTCCACCGTTTTCCGCTGCTCCCTCGTTGCTAAAACGGATCAAAAGAGAGTCCGCCACTGTCATACTAGTGGCGCCTCATTGGCCTCGGAGAGCTTGGTTTCGGATCTTCGCGGTCTACTCGCGGACGTTCCTTGGCCGCTCCCACTGCGTCCGGACCTGTTACAACAGGGTCCGTTCTTTTTCTCCGATTTAGCGCGGCGGCGTTGACGGGGTGGCTGTTGAGACAGCCCTCTTAAAAAGAGAGGGCATTCCAGAATAGGTTATACCAACCATGTTACACGCTAGTAAGCCAGTTACGGCAGCTCATTCTTACAGAATTTGGCGTGCCTATATAGGTTGGTGTAAAGTTCGGAAGTTCCGACATCATCTTTTTTGTTATGTCTACAGATGGGGTTAGATGGAGGTCGGCGTTTATCCACACTAAAGGTGCAGATATCGGCGTTGTCAATTTATTTTCAAAGAAGATTGGCTCTATTGCCGTCGGTACACACCTTTATGCAGGGTGTCCTCAAAGTACAGCCTCCATTTCACTCCACTTACTGCGCCATGGGACTTGAATCTGGTTTTAGATTGCTTATAGTCTTTTTATTTCGAACCCTTACAACAAGTGGATATTAAGTTTCTCACTTGGGAAACAATTTCTCTCCTGGCCTTAGCTTCGGCAGGGCGGGTTTCAGATTTGGGTGCCTTGTCATGCAAGCCACCGTATTTAGTGTTTCATAATGACCGAGCGGAACTTTGGACGAATCCCGCTTTCCTACCAAAAGTAGGGTCCTCTTTTCACATCAATCATCCAATAGTAGTTCCTGTGTTAACAGGAGATTCTGGAATTTTGGTTGGGGTACGCGCATTACGCGTTTATGTATTCCGAACGTCTACAGTTCCTAAGACGGATACGTTGTTATCCTCTATGATGCGGCCAAGATGGGTTGGCCACCTTCTAAGCAGACCTTATCCAGATGGATAAAACTGACCATACGTCAGGCTTACCTTCATGCTAGGTTACAGCCGCCTACATCAGTAACAGCTCATTCCACATGTTCTCCGGGAATGTCATGGGCAGCTGGTCGTGGAGTTCTACGACACAGCTTTTGCAGTGCGGCTACATGGTCTTCAGTGCACATGTTTGTGCGCTTTTACAAGTTTGATACTTTTGCGGCATCAGCATCTAGCTTTGGCCGTCTAGTGTTACAGGTGCCAAACAGCTCTCCCGCCCAGGGGGGAAACTTTGGTACGTCCCTAGAGTACTCCAGTGACCCCTAGTGGATGAAAAAGAAAATAGGATTTTGGTACTTACCAGGTAAATCCTTTTCTTTGAATCCATAGGGGGCACTGGACGCCCACCCAGAGCAGTTTTCCTGGCTTGTGGTAAGTTCAGGGGATCTTATGGTAACACACTCTCACCAACTGGTTCAAATTAGCAAGTTTATTGGGTTGGTGTCAATTGATAGTTGTCAGTAACGTTATGTGTCAACTTTATTGTTGTCCGTTTGTTATATGTAATTCTCCATTAACCTCTATAGCTCCTGTTCGGCTCAGTAAAAAAACACTGAGGTACTCTGGGATATGGAGGGGAGAAGTAGTCTCAAATTTTAACTTATTCAGTGCCTAGTTCCTGTGGAACCGTCCATATCCCTAGAGTACTCCAGTGCCCCCTATGGATTCAAAGAAAAGGATTTACCTGGTAAGTACCAAAATCCTATTTTTTATCTTACAGTTAATTAGGATAAAGGGGGCCTATTACGTTTGGTAAATGCGTTGGAGGAGGTCCTGGCTCAGTTTTGCATTAGTCCTAGAAGTTGAGTTCCTGCTCTAAATCTGTGGGGGGCGCTGTTAGCAGCATTCATACCCATCATGTTGCTTGTGTTGTGTTTACCCAGTGTACTCATATTACATCCGCAGCCAGCAGCATTAAACATTGGGATTATTGATCTCAGGCCAGGGCCACAATGGGGTGGATAGGACAACAGGTCCAGAACTACACACAAAAACAGGCCTAATATCATGACTGCATGATGATCACCAGCTGCCCAACCATAAGTGTTACGGTTGTATTTCTTTTTTCCTCACAAAATGATTCAAATTCTGTACTTTTACATACCGTATATACTCGAGTATAAGCCGACTTTTTCAGCACTTTTTTTTGTGCTGAAAAAGCCACCTCGGCTTATACTCGAGTCAGTGCAGGCAGAGGCAGAGCAGTGTGAAGGAGGGACATGGAGCGCACAGCGCGCGGCGCTCCTGTGTCCCTCCTGCATCTCCGGCGGCAGCAGCGGCGGTTCTATTACAGGAAATACCCGTTCGTGACCTCTGATCACGAACCGGCACTTCCTATAATAGACCCGCCGCGGCCGCCGAAGATGCAGGAGGGACACAGGAGAGCCGCGCACGCTGTGTGCTTCGTGTCCCTCCAGAAGACAGCGCGGGATCGACGGAGGGGTAAGTAACAGCACTGTGGGGCATACCTGGCACTTGGGGAGGGAACGTATCTGGCAGCACTGTGGGGGCATATCTGGCAGCACTGTGGGGGCATATCTGGCAGCACTGTGGGGGCATAACTGGCAGCACTGTGGGGGCATATCTGGCAGCACTGTGGGGGCATAACTGGCAGCACTGTGGGGGCATATCTGGCAGCACTGTGGGGGCATATCTGGCAGCACTGTGGGGGCATATCTGGCAGCACTGTGGGGGCATATCTGGCAGCACTGTGGGGGCATAACTGGCAGCACTGTGGGGGCATAACTGGCAGCACTGTGGGGGCATATCTGGCAGCACTGTGGGGGCATATCTGGCAGCACTGTGGGGGCATAACTGGCAGCACTGTGGGGGCATATCTGGCAGCACTGTGGGGGCATATCTGGCAGCACTGTGGGGGCATAACTGGCAGCACTGTGGGGGCATATCTGGCAGCACTGTGGGGGCATATCTGGCAGCACTGTGGGGGCATATCTGGCAGCACTGTGGGGGCATATCTGGCAGCACTGTGGGGGCATATCTGGCAGCACTGTGGGGGCATATCTGGCAGCACTGTGGGGGCATATCTGGCAGCACTGTGGGGGCATATCTGGCAGCACTGTGGGGGCATATCTGGCACTATGAGGGCATATCTGGCACTGAGGGCTGTGTACGGCTAGAGCTGCATTTCCCACCCTAGGCTTATACTCGAGTCAATAAGTTTTCCCAGGTTTTTGTGGTAGAATTAGGTGCCTCGGCTTATATTCGGGTCGACTTATACTCGAGTATATACGGTATTTAGGGAGACATTGGGGCTAGTGTAGGGGGTGTACACACCCACATGGCACTGGCACCACCCAACACTGCCACCGAGAGGGAAGGGGGGAGCGGGTACTAATTACCTATGGGGCCTGATGGAGGAGCAGTCTCTTCTGCCGGTGGGGTGGGAGGCGCTCCCCCTCTGGATTTGCCTCTAGCTGAGGGGCACGATGGCGCCCCCTGTTCTATGCTCAGTGACGCTTTGTGGTACTGAAAATACATTATTTTTACAAATTTGTATAAGGGTGTGTGGCCAAGCCTTCGCGATTAGGCCACACCCAATAAAAGTACCTGGGCCCGCCACAGCTCTCTACACCCCTGACACCCACACAGCACTGGTCACTGCTCTTCTGCTTCTCAATACGCCCATGATTATTTTCAAGCCCAAGCCCATGTGGTCTTTAATCCAACCATGTCTCTGGCCACTGCATTCACCCATTTATACCACAGTGCTCACTGAAGCATCAATAAATCACTCCCGTAACAAGTGATCATTATTCCCAGTATATGCCAATAAGATCATTTTTATATGAGAAAGTAATTGTTCTTGTGGCAAACGAAACATACATACAAATTAGTGGAGTTTGTCATTTGCTGTAGCCATGTGCATGCATAGGTAATACATGGAAATCCCTTAGATTCCAGCTAGCATTAGTTTTGTACCGTTTACAAAAGAAAAACAAATGCTAAACTGGTTGCTGTTGGTTCCGTACCGTTTACAAAAGAAAAACAAATGCTAAACTGGTTGCTGTTGGTTCCGTCACCTTTTTCCTGTGCACTATATTGTCCTTAGATGTCCCTATATGTGTTTAATGTTCTTTTTGTCATTTATATATCACAGGGTTATACAGGGTATTTATTACATACTTAAATTTCAGGATTACTTAATTCTTTTTATCATGAAAATCAGCAACAAGGAAGGTGATTTAATATGGAAAACAACAATTAGTAATGAATAATATACTGTATGAGAGCCACAATTGTGACTATCAAAAAAAGAAATCTCTTAATTTTGTAGGTTAAGTATTGACACAAAGGATTAACCAACCAGTCAGTCTTTCTCCTAACCTTGCACTGATACACATCCTTTTCCTGCTTAACTACATAATCATTATATTCACTTAATTTGTACAGGCTTCAAAATAAAATTGATTTCATTTTAAGCTTTTATGTCGGCTTTTAATCTTACGCAAAATGCATTTGAACAGATAAGATGCTTCGATGTCTGCATACATTACCATTTTAATTCATTTAATGATCTGCGCATAATTGCAGCAATCACTCAACGGCCGTTTGCAAAAAGCTACTTTTGTGTTTTGATGACACTTGAAAAATGTCACCAAAATCTGAAAAGTGACGGATCTCCTTACATTTCATGTAGGCTCGTTGCCGCGAAGATGGGTGGCTCGATTGAGAGAAGTCAACTGCACGATTTCAGCTGGGAACTCCATATCGGTGAACTCAAATATGAGCTAAAGTGCAATGTGATACCCATTGGGAAGATTAAGAAAGGAATATTTTACCATCGAGCACTGCTTTTCAAGGTATGTACATGGGATTTTTTTCTCATACCTGTTACAGATATTGTGTTTTCACTTTTACAAATGTAAGTATATTATGATATATATTGTTATGGCTGATAAGCTGTGATGTCAAGTTATAATAGGCAAATTATCTTACATTTCATATATTATAATCATTCCATACCACCAGTTGTAAATCCTAAGCACAGGTATGGGCTCAAGTATTCAGAACGTTGCGGAAACCGTAATAAGGAAAAATGAAATAATTGCTGATATTTAGGGGGAGATGTATCAAATATTGGAGAGAGAAAATGGGGTCTATTTACTAAGCCTTGGATGGAGATAAGGTGGCTGGAATTAAAGTCCCAGCCAATCAGCTCCTGTCATTTCTCAAACACAGCCTGTGACATGGCAGTTAGGAGCTGATTGGCTGGTACTTTATCTCCGTCCACTTTATCTCCATCCATGGTTTAGTAAATAGAACCCAAAGTACCAACCAGTCAGCTCCTAACTGCCATGTTACAGGCTGTTTGAAAAATGACATTTAGGAGCTGACTAGTTGGTACTTTATCTCTCTCCACTTTGTGACAGTCATTGGCATTTCTATAATGGGTGCAATGGGTGCGGAGCACACGGGCCCCTGGGTCCCGGGGGGGGGCCACACTGTACCCATTTTAACACTTACCTTTTCTGTGTCTTGCTTCGGGACCTGCAATCACTGCGGAAATCGCCGCCAAAATGGCCGCTGCGCATGCGCGGTAGCCAAATTGGACTTCGGATTGTGGCGGGCGCCATGTTTCCGGAGACCTACGCATGCGCAGTAGACTCCGGCACAATGCCGAAGTCTACAGCGCCGTACAGAGGAGGGGGCCCACCCAGGAGGTGCACACGGGCCCCCTCCTCTGTAGAAACGCCCCTGGTGACAGTCATACGCAAATACACGGTGACCATATATTTCTTCCAGGAGTGGCATGATATGTTGACATTTTTTATGTCGACATGTTCTGAAAGCCAACATTCAGGACGTTGACATGTTTGGAATGTCGAGTTGTAAAATGAACATTATGTTGATTTTGACATTGTGAATGTCAAAGTGTCCTTTTATTTGTAAACAGTCTAAACATGTCAACATTATGGTGTCAACATTTTGAATATCAACATCCTGACTGGAACCCCATTTCTTCCTACAGCCTTATGAGGAGCACTGTCCATGTAAAGAAGAGGGGGATTCAGGGGACACTGATGGGAATCACAAGGGTACTTTTATTTGCAGTTAAGTGTGCATTACGCAGTCTAGCCTGCTGGGGAGAGGGAGGTGTCAGAGATCCCACTCCAGCAAAACTACAATGTGTAGGCTACAGTGGATAACACCATGGAATTATCTGCCGGGGCAGGCTTCTCTATTAGCTACGCTTTCTAAACTGGCCCAGACCGCAGTGCACATTGAGAATTTTGGGAACTGCAGTGTTCAGCGATAGATTCAGCTTCTATACTATGGCATAAATAGTCCTGGGGTGGGGCTAATTTTGCCACGATTTTACCTTTTATAATGTTGGGCAGTGTACCTTAGCCCAAGTGAAAAGTGAGTGGTGTAATTAATGAAGCCATTGCTGTTGTACATGTCTGCTGAATGAGTACATGAAATGTTGTATGGTTATTCTGTATCTAGGCTATTGCGGACAGACTTGGCATCGGCTGTTGTCTTATACGTGCTGATTATGGTCGAGCCTGGAACGAAGTCAAATTGCTGGATGTCTCGCCCCAAAAAGGAACAAGAGGTCAGCCAGAGACTTTCATTGTGGACCTGATGCATCAGCCGGGTCACCTGATGAAACACGGCAGCGCGGAGGCGGATAACTATCAGCATATCTGATACAAGATCTTTCTTCTGTCAAATATTCAATATTTTATATCACATTTGCTTACAATGTTCTCTGTATAATAAACTATCCAGATATTTAAGTATGGTGGTATATTTCTGTAGTAGAATATCGGGATTAATATTAAGCTGGGTACACACTAGCTGATATATCGGCCATTCTATTGAACAACCCATAAATCGCTGGCCCATCGGCCAGTGTCTACCAACAATATGTCTGTGAACGTTGTCGTACAAAGACATGTCACGTCGGCCCTGCTGCACACACGATGACAAATATATCTACAGATATATTGGTGCATCATTGTGTGTGTGTACGGGTGGTCAGCCAACTGACCATACATATGCTGCAGAGGCCACCGGTGACTGACGACTCAACTGGGAGGGCGCGTGTAAATGCTCGCTGAGTTTATGACGTCGGTCACAACGGATCGGGCAGTGTACTGTATATGCACAGCACACTGCCCGATCAGCCTATAGATATATCTGCAGATCCATAGATATATCTGCAATCAATCAGTGCGTACCCAGCATTAACAATCTAAAAAACTCTAAGGTAAAACATTTCTTTGCTTAACTTTGTCTAGCAGAGGAGAATACATCTACTAGTCATTGGCATTATATATAGGAGCGCTGCAAGGAGATGTTGGGAACATGGTACCTGACTAGCTGCTGCAGGACTGTCTCGTTGGCTGACATGAAAGAGACAGCGGCGTGGCACTCGGTGGCTCTCCTGTGCTGAGTCACTAACGTTACTGCCAGATTCAAGGTCCCGGATTTGTGCTAGGTAAGTAACGTTGGTACCTGATAATGCGGGAAGGAGAGGAGAGACAAAGAGCCCAAGAAGCTGCAGTATCAGGGCCTTAACACCCTCTATATCAGGGGTGTCAAACTCAAATTCATCGGGGGCCGCATCAGCAGTTTGGTCCCCATCAAAGGGCCGGTTGTATCTGTAGGTCTATGTGTCCACTCTTTATTATCATAAATTAATGTCACTGCATTCAATTATTACTGTTTTTTGTAATAATGTAAGTAATAACTAGCTCTGAAAGCAGAAACATAGTCAGAATAATGACAAGTAGATATTCAAATGTACAATTATTGTACAATGTATTGAAAAATGTTTTTTGGTAACAAACATTAATTTTTTTTTAAACATACAAATATTGCCAAACACTGTTTATTAAACATATGGAAAACACAAGGCCATGTGCCCCCTTTTATAGTGCCCAGCCATCTGCCCCCTTTTATAGTGCCCAGCCATCTGCCCCCTTTTATAGTGCCCAGCCATCTGCCCCCTTTTATAGTGCCCAGCCATCTGCCCCCTTTTATAGTGCCCAGCCATCTGCCCCCTTTTATAGTGCCCAGCCATCTGCCCCCTCCATTTACTTTACTTACCTTTTACTTCTTTCTTTCTGTTACTTCTTTCTTCTTGCTCCTCTCCGCGGCGTCCGCGCGCTCCTCTGATCCCTGGAGATGTCGGACGGACGTCACGCGGTGACGTCACGTCCGACACCCAGGGAGCAGTGCGGGGCAGGAAGAAGTCGGGCCAGGTCCCGGAAGGTAAGTAAATTTTTTTTTTTTTTTTTTAACTTGAGCCATTTTTAAAATGAATTTACTCCGTGCAGGCACGGAGTAAATTCATTGAAAAAAAAAAAGGGGAGGCTGCAAGGCTGGCGGCGGCACCGCGGGCCATCAGACGAGGTCTGGCGGGCCGGATTTGGCCCGCGGGCCTTGTGTTTGACACCCCTGCTCTATATGGACTAATACTGGCCATACAGTACACCAGTGGTTCTCAACTCCAGTCCTCATGTACCACCCACAGGTTATGTTTTGTGAATTTCTTTAATCAAGCACAAGTGAGGTAATCTCTTATGCTGTAATGATACCACCCGCTTTAACTGACAGAAAGCCTCACAATATAAGTTACTGGGAAAACTTGAGGGATGAAATTGAGACCTATGGCACTACACTACAACGCACACGACCCTACCAAACGGACTAAAGGCAAAGCAATTGTCCCATAATAGCCGTGCCTTCATACAGTGAACGATATTAACTCAAAAATGTTTTACATCAGACGGATCTGAATGATAATGCTTTAGGGGGTTATTCAGGTTTGTTAGCACACTAATGGGCAAAACCATGTGCACTGCAGGTGGGGCAGATATAACGTGCAGAGAGAGTTAAGGGCCCCATACACTACAGCGACATGTTGGAGGCTAAAGTCTGATGCGATTTCACTTGAACCGCCCTTTTGCATACGATGTATCGTATGCGATCCCAGCCATGCCTGCGGGATCCGACATATCACGAGTGCAGCACTAACGACCTAGGGGCTCCGATCCGATGCTCACGGGACCGCGCACCGGATCAGATCGGATGTAGGGGGTCATTTCGAGTTGTTCGCTCGTTGCCGATTTTTGCTATGCTGCGATTTGTTGCTAATTGCGCATGCGCAAGGCACGCAGGGTGCATGCGCTTAGTTATTTAACTAGAAACTTAGCAGTTTTGCTGTGGATCCTGCGGCGCTTTTCAGTCGCACTGCTGATCGGTGAATGATTGACAGGAAAGGGGCATTTCTGGGTGGTAACTGAGCGTTTTCCGGGAGTGTGCTAAAAAACGCAGGCGTGTCAGGGAAAAACGCGGGAGTGTCTGGAGAAATGGGGGAGTGGCTGGACGAACGCAGGGCGTGTTTGTGACGTCAAACCAGGAACTAAACGGACTGAGGTGATCGTAATCTAGGAATAGGTCTGGAGCTACTCAGAAACTGCAAAGAATTATTTATTAGCAGTTCTGCTAATCTTTCGTTCGCTATTCTGCTAAGCTAAGATACACTCTCAGAGGGCGGCGGCCTAGCGTGTGCAATGTTGCTAAAAGCAGCTAGCGAGCGAACAACTCGGAATGAGGGCCGTAAAACACAAAACCGATTTGCCACTTTTCATCCGATTTATCGGCCCAAAAGGTCGAAATCGGATGAAAGCGGGCATTATCGTTCTAGTGTATGGGGCCCTTTAGATTTGGGTGGGGTATATTGTTTCTGTGCAGGGTAAATACTGGTTGCTTTATTTTTACACTGCAATTTAGATTTCAGTTTGAACACACTGCACCCAAATCTAACTCTCTCTGCACATGTTATATCTGCCCCACCTGCAGTGCACATGGTTTTGGCCATTAGTGTGCTCTTTTGGTTTGCTAACAAACCTGTATAAGGCCCTTAGAGAAAATGAATAGATTTGTGCCTTTGAGTGATTTCTGTGACTTCATTCGTCCTCCAACCTGACCTTGCCCCAGAAACTCCACAGACCACAGTAATGTTATACTCCAGCCTCGCCTCTAGGCCACTCTGCCAAGCTGGTGCATCGTGAGAGGATTATCACACTTCTGTGTGACAGGAAAGCTCTAGGAGGAGAAAACAAACAATGAATATTTGTACTGAGTTTAGTTTAGTTTGGCAAGAGGCGTTAACATTAACACCTTTATAGAAGTGATGCAATAAAATATACATTTGCATTAGATGGTGCAAAAGTTAAATAGAAAGAAAAGTTTAGTGTTCTTAAAAACTGAACTATAATGTAACCTTTAACAATCAGTCAGATATTGGGGGAGATGTATCAAACCTTGGAGAGAGAAAATGTACCAGCCAATCCGGTGGCAAACACAGGATTTTTAAAGGGGAGGGTATATACATGGTGTCCCATAATTAATTATTTTATTAATTTACAAGGGCATGGACATTCGCCCATCTTTAAAATGTATTGTATTTCAAAGTCTGACTTTGCAAGTCAATGTTCTTGAACACTATTAAAATGATCCTAGTTGCCTGAGGTTAACATGTCTGGAATACAGTATATTCATATTACCAAAAGAGGGGGAGACCGATTTAACAGATTACAAAAACAAGAGATCTATCTATCTATTGGATCTTTAAAATGAACTCCTTTCATCCATATGGACTGAATGAAGTGATGGAACTAAACTCAGTCCTTTGACGTTCTATATGATTAATGAGAAATCCAGTACAGGATGATATAAAATATGCTTATGTTACCAGGTTGAATTTGGCTAGTTGGTGATAATGGGTTTATTTAAAGAAACTACTTAATTCTGCATGTGATAAGTGAGGACATTCTATTTAAAAAGAGTTGAAAAATATAGGATTTCCAATGCCTGTGCTAAGAATGTCCTATAGTTACTTCCTACGTGATATATATATATATATATATATATATATATATATATATATATACATATACAGGGGTTAAAGTGAGCCGGAGCGGGGCAGAACTGCGCTCCGTCAGTTCCACTTGGAGACGGAACGCAGTTACGCCTCCTCCGTCTCACCTAACCTGATGTGTGGCCGGCGCTGCAGGGAGATGCCGGGCGCCCGCTGAGATTGTGTTACCAGCAGGCACCCGTCTCTCTCCACAGCGCAGTCGGAGGCAGGAGCTCAGTACTGAGCTCCGGCTTCCGGCGCTGTCACTGTGCGCTATGGGAGAGACATCATGACGTCTCTCCCATAGTGCAGAGGAGCAGGCGCCAAGAAAGGACTGCAGCGGCTGGACACGGGAGCGGGGCTTGGTGAGTATTGAGATTTTTGTTTTTGTTTTTTTCCCCTTTCTGTAGCGGCGTATCTACTGGGGGGCATTACTACTGGGGGGCATTACTACTGGGGGGGCATCTACTGGGGGGCATTATTACTGGGGCAAACTACAAAGGGGCAAGCTACTGAGGACAAACTACAGGAGGGCATAACTACAGGAGGGCATAACTACAAGCGCATTACTACTTGGGGGCATTACAACTTGGGGGCTAAACTACTGGAGGCATAACTAGAGGGGCTAAACTACTGGGGGCATTACTACTTGGAGGCATTACTACTGGGGGCATTACTACTGAGGGCTAAACTACAAGGGGGCATAACTACAGGGGCTAAACTACAAGGTGGCAAACTACAGGAGGGCATTACTACTGGTGGCTAAACTACAAGGGGAAAACTACTGGGGCTAAACTACTGGGGGCATTACCACTGGCAGGCTAAACTACATAAAGGCTAAACTACTGGGGGGCATTACCACTGGGAGGCGAAACTAAAGAGGGGGTAAATTACTGGGGTCATAACTGCAGGGGCATTACCACTGGGGGCATAACTACTGGGGCTAAACTACAGGGGGCTAAACAACTGGGGGCATTACTACAGGCAACATTACTACTGGGGGCAATACTACACAGGGGCATTACTACTGGGGGCCCTACTAATGAGGGCATTGTCAAGGGGGCACTTCATAAGGGGCATCACTCCTGGGGACATAAGGGGCACTACTATTGCGGGCATTGCATAAGGGACACCACTACTATGGGCTCTATGTAAGGGGCTCTACCACTGTGGGCACTACCAGTACAGTGGACATTGCATAAGGAGCACTACTACTGTGGGCATTGTATAAGGGGTGCTACTGCTGTAGGCATTATGTGTATTATGGGGTGCTACCACTGTGGGCATTATTACTATTGTGTGACCATGCTCCGTTCTTTTTGAGACCACACCCCTTTTTTGTGGTGCGCACAATATCTTTGTTACATGTGCGCCATGGGAAGGGGGAGTGAGTTCCACCACCTCTCTAGGACCACTTTAAGCACTATATATATATATATATATATATATATATATATCAACCAAATACTCTCCTTCTGCGCTGTTCTGAGGCTAATTGGATACAATAAGATACAGTGTTCCTTGGGAGGGGCTGCCTATTTCACTAAGTCCCTTGTTAGGAGGGACTAGATACAGAAAATATGAAAAGAAAAAAGGAAATTGGCGCCCAAAGGTTATTTTAACCTATAAATACAGGGAACCCTGTGGGTTTCACAATTATCATTAATTTTAAAACATAAACATGAACTGTTCTTTCATAAAAAATGTATTAAAATGTACAGAAGCAAAGAAGCATGTCCATCATATTATACAGACAAAATTATGTAATTTCTCTTCGAATACTCCATCATTGAAGTTGGTAGAGGAATATCGACAACTTAGTGCAGTATCTTTATTCTTCCTCATATGATATTCAGAGATAACATCAAATATAACAATCCGACGCGTTTCGTCTAGTGACTAGACTTCTTCAGGGGAATGTCTTTTGGTATTAACATCTATCAAAATGTAATCAATCAAAGTGGACAATCAGGATTTTTCAAAGAATAACTTCAGAGCATCACAAAAGAGGCTGCCGAGGCTTCAAGCCGGTCTCATATATTCAACTGATCAGAATTCAGCTACTTCCTATGTTTCTAACTTTCAAAAGGAAGGTGAAAACAGCAAGATCCTGCCAAAAATGGACCTCATGGGTCAAATACAAGCGTGGAATATAGATACGGGTAAGATGTCTCATTGCAAGGATACTGGAGGACCACTGGCTGTCTGTTTGGAAAGTTTTTTCTTGTGTGAATCTATATGGACATCTTACCCGTATCTATATTCCACGCTTGTATTTGACCCATGAGGTCCATTTTTGGCAGGATCTTGCTGTTTTCACCTTCCTTTTTAAAGTTAGAAACATAGGAAGTAGCTGAATTCTGATCAGTTGAATATATGAGACCGGCTTGAAGCCTCGGCAGCCTCTTTTGTGATGCTCTGAAGTTATTCTTTGAAAAATCCTGATTGTCCACTTTGATTGATTACATTTTGATAGATGTTAATACCAAAAGACATACCCCTGATGAAGTCTAGTCACTAGACGAAACGCGTTGGATTGTTATATTTGATGTTATCTCTGAATATCATATGAGGAAGAATAAAGATACTGCACTAAGTTGTCGATATTTCTCTACCAACTTCAATGATGGAGTATTCGAAGAGAAATTACATCATTTTGTCTGTATAATATGATGGACATGCTTCTTTGCTTCTGTACATTTTAATAAAATTTTTATGAAAGAACAGTTCATGCTTATGGTTTAAAATTAATGATAATTGTGAAACCCACTGGGTTCCCTGTATTTATAGGTTAAAATAACCTTTGGGCGCCAATTTCCTTTTTTCTTTATATATATATATATATACACAGTCCATATGATCCGGCTCTCCGTTGGAGGATTTACTGCCCCGGGTGCCTCCGTAATAAATCACATACGTAACCAAAGAGCGTGGCACTCCTGGTGACCTATATAGAAAAGACTCGCAGGTAGGCAGTATAAAATGACAACGTCTCAATGCCGTGTTTATTTAGGCATTTTCCTCAGGTATAACAACATACGTTGTATCATGTGACACGGGATAATCGCGTCACACTTCGGGCCTGCAGTACCTGACGCCTTAGAGTAAGCCGGTAAGGACAGATCATGTGACTAATGATCCCCGAGAGTGAAGGTCTGGATAGGAGTTTGGTAATTACGGGATAGGAGATAACAACACAATGTGATTGCTGCGTGAACATTAGAATTTTCAGTGCTGAACCTATAATGACAAATTGTATTGCAGACAAAGAAGCGAATACATCATATGGTTCTACTAATCCTATCCCAAGACCAAGTCTGATCACATGACCCAATGTGTCATATGATATATAATGATAATGAATTTTGTATATTCATTTGGATGATTAGTTTAAAGATTGCAGACACGTGCTGTGTGTTACAATGATGGTTAGCCCTATTTAAAGGGCTGCTTGGAGCCCGGAACATTACCTTTGATAAAGCTGCCATAAGACAGCAAAACGCGTCAGCCCACCTTACCTTTGGGACTTGGACATTATACCATCATTCAGTCATCCTTGTGGGGACCTTGCCAAGCCAATATTTGGGATAAACGGAACAACTAACCACCGTGGAGGGAACATTAAAGGGACTCTTTGCTTTGTGTGTTGGATCCCATTGCTTCAGGATCACCCTATACAGCCTCACAGAACTGGTGCCTATTCCAATTTATTGGACATTAGTCCCTGTAAAACATCTGGCTATAATATCTACTACCCCTGTAGAGGATCTGAATTTCAATGTACAATATACATTCCATACCATTTACCAGAGACTGGTGATATATAGCTCAATCATTTCTGTTTATTATATGTGACAATCTATGATGACCACGATGATATATGCTTTTTAAATAAATTGTATTAATTGTTTTTATCCATTTACACCTGTCTGCAGTAATAGTTATTAAGCGCTGTTTTGTTTTGCATACATAGCATAAACTTGCTGAAGAAACAGCTATATCAGTGAATAAAGGTAAGCTAGCCTACAATAAATACAAGTCTCTCTATATAGAGGAGCTACAAGTAACATTCACCGCTAATTAAGCCAAAGTTTCAGTGCTTGTCAGCTTGTCATGTGAGTAACAATGCATTTTCCCACAGAGAACGCTACTGGGCATTAGGAAGAGAACATGGTAACACATACTTACCTCTTACATGGGAGGGGCTTCATAACACTTCACTTTCTATAACAATTCAGAATCCGTTCAGCTTAAATAATTCAGCACCCGGAATTGTTGAATCTGTGCCAGGACTCAGTGCCTGGATAGAAAGAGGAGTGAGCAGCTTCTTGCAAATGATTGATTTCAGTAAAAACACAAGGTGTTAGAGTGCCACCTAGAGGGCGTAATAGAATTGTGGCGACCGTGCTATCCAGGTCAGAGGTCCTCAAACGCGGTCCTCAAGGCACCCCAACGGTCCAGGTTTTAAGTATATCCATGGCTCAGCACAGATGGTTAAATCAAATTGACTAAGGTACTAATTAAGTCACCTGTGGCCAAGCAAGGATATACTTAAAATCTGGACCGTTGTGGTGCCTTGAGGACTGCATTAGAGAACCTCTGTTATAGATGCATGCAACCCCAAATGTGTGTAGCATACCACGAACCCCATTTGTAGTGAGCATGCAGAGTTGCGTTCATATTATGTATAACTCAGAGTCAGGCCTTCTGCTTGCATGTATACAGGAATATTGAAACATTGCAAAAATGTACAAAAAGGTGAGAACTCAACAGGCAGCATCCATAGAAATTCATCATACTGCATAATGGGCCTAATTCATGATTGTAAAGAATGGCACAGCCGCAGTTCCGTGTATTTAGAATTCAGATGCAGCAGGAGGTAACTATAGGACATAGACGTCTCATGTTTGCATTAGCGAGGATCCGAGTGCTGCGCCTGAGGACCCAGCCTCAGATCACCATCGCGGCCATCCGTCGCAATTCACAAGTTTAGACAGCGGTCAGCCCACATAAGCTGAAGCTTACTCAGGTTGACTGTCGGATCCAGACACCCTGGTCCAGTAAGTCTGTGTCCAACGACGCAGACCCCAGATCCGTCATGCCTTCACAATGAGGTGTCATGCCCCCGTTTATAAGAACGGTGCCGGGTGGATGTTAGTCATGCTGCAGCTATAGGCAAATGCAGAGGGGTTTCTGGTTGCCCAGAAACCCCCTCCTCTTGGCAAGTGACTCAAATTATGACAATAGCAATGGCATATAATATGATTAGTAGAGCTGCTGCCACATCATGCAGTTTAAGGGACAGAGTAGAGCTTCTGCACAAGCCCAGTGGTAGCAGCTTCTTCTAACCAGTAGCTGTGTGTGTGAATCTGAGGCCTCAATCAGTGCACTGGACCAGAGAGCAGCTACCAGGACGAAGAGACAGGAGCCTTACCATGAGATGGAATAATATGTGCTTAGAAAGTGCAGTACTGGTTTTATGTTTGTGTATTTATTATAGCATGTTTAACCTTTTCCTGACAACTTAGCCTATTTAAATTATTTAAATATGTTTGACACAGCCTATACTATAGACCATCTATAGTGTTAACTATTAATACTGTATTCTGTACAGTATACAGTGTATTAAAAGACCAATGTTCAGGGTCATTACTAGGTTCTTCTACCACTCCCCCAGACTCCTACACTTGCTCCAATGTTCTGCAGAGTGGGAGATTGTGGGTTGCATTTGGAAACCCCCCTCTAGAAACCCTGCTTTTGCCACTGGCAGCTGACAGGGGTCTGCAAGCGGCATTGGAAGGGCACATGCGCAGAATGGGTCTTTTACCTGCGCAGACCCACACCCATCGTGGTTTGTGTACAAATATGAATTAGGCCCCATACACATTATATCGTTCTAGGCAGTTTTTTTATTTTATTTTCACACATTTTATTTGCATTATAATTGTTTATAGGAAAGTCCTATGCAGCTCGCAGTTCTGTGTAAATTATTATATCTCAGTTACACTGTGTAAGGCAAAGCGATCATTGCCTGTTACATTCGCCACAGATACTCATTTTTGATATTTAGATTACAAGCCATTCCTGGAGGTGTAAATCAGGTGCTTTATTGGTTGATTTTTTTGAAGTACGATATTATATATTATTATATTATTTTTTTTCTGTATTCCTTGTTGTGAATTTCCAGAACTGATTTGCTTGTCCGCTATATGATGGTGTAGTATGGAGCTGGGATTATGCCTGATGAGAGATCTGCACATGTAAAAAGCGCTGCATTACCATTTTATGGTTGACTGCGGTGGCGTAGCGTCATTTCCTGCGCTCTCCACTGCAAGCTGTCAGCGCGGTGAGGCCTGGAGCCAAATGTTTGTAGCAATGAGATGCATAAATCCGGGGCTAGCAAAAATGGGCAATGCTTTTAAATATTACAAATTATACATATTTTTTATTTCTCTATCGTCCTAGTGGATGCTGGGGTTCCTGAAAGGACCATGGGGAATAGCGGCTCCGCAGGAGACAGGGCACAAAAAGTAAAGCTTTAGGATCAGGTGGTGTGCACTGGCTCCTCCCCCTATGACCCTCCTCCAAGCCTCAGTTAGATTTTTGTGCCCGGCCGAGAAGGGTGCAATCTAGGTGGCTCTCCTGAGCTGCTTAGAATAAAAGTTTAGTTAGGTTTTTTTATTTTCAGTGAGTCCTGCTGGCAACAGGCTCACTGCATCGTGGGACTAAGGGGAGAAGAAACGGACTCACCTGAGTGCAGAGTGGATCGGGTTTCTTAGGCTACTGGACACTAGCTCCAGAGGGACGATCACAGGTTCAGCCTGGATGGGTCACCGGAGCCGCGCCGCCGTCCCCCTTACAGAGCCAGAAGAGACGAAGAGGTCCGGTGAAATCGGCGGCAGAAGACATCCTGTCTTCAGACTAAGGTAGCGCACAGCACCGCAGCTGTGCGCCATTGCTCTCAGCACACTTCACACTCCGGTCACTGAGGGTGCAGGGCGCTGGGGGGGGAGCGCCCTGAGACGCAATATAACGGAATACCTTAGGTGGCAAAACAGAATACATCACATATAGCTCCTGGGCTATATGGATGTATTTTAATCCCCTGCCATTTTACACAGAAAAGCGGGAGATAAGGACGTCGTGAAGGGGCGGAGCCTATCTCCTCAGCACACAAGCGCCATTTTCCCTCACAGCTCCGCTGGAAGGACGGCTCCCTGACTCTCCCCTGCAGTCCTGCTTCAGAATCAGGGTAAAAAAGAGAAGGGGGGGCATTTTTGGCAGCAAATAACGATAATAACAGCAGCTATAAGGGAATAACACTTATATAAGGTTATCCCTGTATATATATATATATAGCGCTGGGTGTGTGCTGGCAGACTCTCCCTCTGTCTCTCCAAAGGGCTAAGTGGGGTCCTGTCCTCTATCAGAGCATTCCCGGTGTGTGTGCTGTGTGTCGGTACGCGTGTGTCGACATGTATGAGGAGGAAAATTATGTGGAGGCGGAGCAGTTGCCTGTGTTGGTGATGTCACCCCCTAGGGAGTCGACACCTGACTGGATGATTGTATTTAAACAATTAAGTGATAATGTCAGCAATTTGCAGAAAACTGTTGACGACATGAGACAGCCGGCAAATCAATTAGTGCCTGTCCAGGCGTCTCAGACACCGTCAGGGGCGCTAAAACGCCCGTTACCTCAGTGGGTCGACACAGACCCTGACACAGATACTGAGTCTAGTGTCGACGGTGACGAGACAAACGTAATGTCCAGTAGGGCCACACGTTACATGATCACGGCAATGAAAGAGGCATTGAACCTTTCTGACACTACAAGTACCACAAAGAAGGGTATTATGTGGGGAGAGAAAAAACTACCAATATTTTTCTCTATCGTCCTAAGTGGATGCTGGGGTTCCTGAAAGGACCATGGGGAATAGCGGCTCCGCAGGAGACAGGGCACAAAAGTAAAGCTTTTACAGGTCAGGTGGTGTGTACTGGCTCCTCCCCCTATGACCCTCCTCCAGACTCCAGTTAGATTTTTGTGCCCGGCCGAGAAGGGTGCAATTCTAGGTGGCTCTCATAAAGAGCTGCTTAGAGAGTTTAGCTTAGGTTTTTTATTTTACAGTGATTCCTGCTGGCAACAGGATCACTGCAACGAGGGACAGAGGGGAGAAGAAGTGAACTCACCTGCGTGCAGGATGGATTGGCTTCTTGGCTACTGGACATGAAGCTCCAGAGGGACGATCACAGGTACAGCCTGGATGGTCACCGGAGCCACGCCGCCGGCCCCCTCACAGATGCTGAAGCAAGAAGAGGTCCAGAATCGGCGGCTGAAGACTCCTGCAGTCTTCTTAAGGTAGCGCACAGCACTGCAGCTGTGCGCCATTTTCCTCTCAGCACACTTCACACGGCAGTCACTGAGGGTGCAGGGCGCTGGGGGGGGGGCGCCCTGGGAGGCAAATGAAAACCTTTAAAAAGGCTAAAAATACCTCACATATAGCCCCAGAGGCTATATGGAGATATTTACCCCTGCCTAAATGTACTAAATAGCGGGAGACGAGCCCGCCGGAAAAGGGGCGGGGCCTATCTCCTCAGCACACGGCGCCATTTTCTGTCACAGCTCCGCTGGTCAGGAAGGCTCCCAGGTCTCTCCCCTGCACTGCACTACAGAAACAGGGTATAACAGAGAGGGGGGGCAAAATAAATGGCAATATATTAATATAAAAGCAGCTATAAGGGAGCACTTAATCATAAGGCTATCCCTGTCATATATAGCGTTTTTTGGTGTGTGCTGGCAGACTCTCCCTCTGTCTCCCCAAAGGGCTAGTGGGTCCTGTCTTCGTATAGAGCATTCCCTGTGTGTCTGCTGTGTGTCGGTACGTGTGTGTCGACATGTATGAGGACGTTATTGGTGTGGAGGCGGAGCAATTGCCAAATATGAGGATGTCACCTTCTAGGGGGTCGACACCAGAATGGATGCCTTTATTTGTGGAATTACGGGATAGCGTCAACTCGCTTAAGCAGTCGTTTGCCGACATGAGGCGGCCGGACACTCAATTAGTGCCTGTCCAGGCGCCTCAAACACCGTCAGGGGCTGTAAAACGCCCCTTGCCTCAGTCGGTCGACACAGACCCAGACACAGGCACTGATTCCGGTGGTGAAGGTGACGAATCAACCGTATTTTCCAGTAGGGCCACACGTTATATGATTTTGGCAATAAAGGAGATGTTACATTTAGCTGATACTACAGGTACCACTAAACAGGGTATTATGTGGGGTGTGAAAAAACTACCAGTAGTTTTTACCGAATCAGAAGAATTAAATGACGTGTGTGATGAAGCGTGGGGTGCCCCGATAAAAAACTGCTAATTTCAAAGAAGTTATTGGCTTTATACCCTTTCCCGCCAGAGGTTAGGGAGCGCTGGGAAACACCTCCTAGGGTGGACAAAGCGCTAACACGCTCATCAAAACAAGTGGCGTTACCCTCTCCTGAGACGGCCGCACTTAAAGATCCATCAGATAGGAGGATGGAAAATATCCAAAAAGGTATATACACACATGCAGGTGTTATACTACGACCAGCTATTGCGACTGCCTGGATGTGCAGTGCTGGGGTAGTTTGGTCAGAGTCCCTGATCGAAAATATTGATACCCTGGACAGGGACAATATTTTACTGTCGTTAGAACAAATAAAGGATGCATTTCTTTATATGCGTGATGCACAGAGAGATATCTGCACACTGGCATCACGGGTAAGTGCTATGTCCATTTCGGCCAGAAGAGCTTTATGGACACGACAGTGGACAGGCGATGCGTAGAGGAGTTATTTGGGGTCGGTCTATCGGATTTGGTGGCCACGGCTACGGCCGGGAAATCCACCTTTCTACCTCAAGTCACTCCCCAACTGAAAAAGGCACCGACCTTTCAACGCAGCCCTTTCGTTCCTTTAAAAATAAGAGAGCAAAGGGCTATTCATATCTGCCACGAGGCAGAGGACGAGGGAAGAGACAGCAACAGGCAGCTCCTTCCCAGGAACAGAAGCCCTCCCCGGCTTCTACAAAAGCCTCAGCATGACGCTGGGGCTTCGCAAGCGGACTCGGGGGCGGTAGGCGGTCGTCTCAAGAATTACAGCGCGCAGTGGGCTCACTCGCAGGTAAATCCCTGGATCCTGCAGATAATATCTCAGGGGTGCAGGTTGAAATTAGAGACAGAGCCACCTCGCCGTTTCCTGAAGTCTGCTTTACCAACGTCCCCCTCAGAAAGGGAGACGGTTTTGGAAGCCATTCACAAGCTGTATTCTCAGCAGGTGATAGTCAAGGTACCTCTTCTACAACAAGGGAAGGGGTATTATTCCACTCTTTTTGTGGTACCGAAGCCGGATGGCTCGGTAAGGCCTATTCTAAATCTGAAGTCCTTGAACCTGTACATAAAGAAGTCCAAGTTCAAGATGGAGTCACTCAGAGCAGTGATAGCGAACCTGGAAGAAGGGGACTTTATGGTATCCTTGGACATCAAGGATGCGTATCTCCACGTTCCAATTACCCCTCACACCAGGGGTACCTCAGGTTCGTTGTACAAAACTGTCACTATCAGTTTCAGACGCTGCCGTTTGGTTTGTCCACGGCACCTCGGGTCTTTACAAAGGTAATGGCCGAGATAATATTTCTTCTTCGAAGAAAAGGCGTATTAATTATCCCATACTTGGACGATCTCCTAATAAGGGCAAGGTCCAGAGAACAGCTAGAGATGGGTTTAGTAAACAACAAACAAAGTAGCAGCGCTGTGAGATGTAAATATAAACATAAATTCAAATCATTCAAAATGGTGGGAGAGATAAACACACGTGGAGCTGTATGAACTGAAGGTGAAAAAAAGGGGTTAATTTATTAAAATATCTCATACAATATGTCAATAAAATTGATATAGGATAATAAAATAAAAAAGTAAAATACAATGAGCAGGATCACTGTAGGGCTGCCTTAGTAAGACTATCCGTTTTCTTAATTAGTGTGGACTAAATGACGGTATTTTGAGTTAGGTGACAACTGGACTTTATAACACAGTTCTGATGGCATCAGTGCCACATGATTTACCGCTGGAGGAGGGGGTTCTCTGGATAGCGTCCCTTATGACGGGTGGAACCAATAACAGTCTTGTATCCTCACCAGTATGCGGAGTCCTCAGTGCTGAGTGGCAAAGGGTGTGTTGCCAGTTGACAGGTTATTCACCTTTTTCTCTGTGCGTGGTTCGTCAAAGTCCACTAAAGATCCGGATGTCGTGCATGCAGCTTTCAATTGAAGATGGTGATCCTGAAGCATAAACACCTGACGCGTTTCGCTGCAGTGCCTGCAGCTTTCTCAAACCCCCTCCTCCAGCGGTAAATCATGTGGCACTGATGCCATCAGAACTGTGTTATAAAGTCCAGTTGTCACCTAACTCAAAATACCGTCATTTAGTCCACACTAATTAAGAAAACGGATAGTCTTACTAAGGCAGCCCTACAGTGATCCTGCTCATTGTATTTTACTTTTTTATTTTATTATCCTATATCAATTTTATTGACATATTGTATGAGATATTTTAATAAATTAACCCCTTTTTTTCACCTTCAGTTCATACAGCTCCACGTGTGTTTATCTCTCCCACCATTTTGAATGATTTGAATTTATGTTTATATTTACATCTCACAGCGCTGCTACTTTGTTTGTTGTTTATTGTGCATAGTGTTTTCAGGACTGACTAGACCTGTTTTTTAGCAGCTGCTATAATTAGAACACCAGCCCACCTTGCGCCTGATCCTTTCTTAACCTTGGTTAAGAAATAAAAACTCAGAGATGGGTTTAGCACTATCTCAAGAGGTGCTAAAGCAGCACGGATGGATTCTGAATATTCCAAAATCCCAATTAATGCCGACAACTCGTCTGCTGTTCCTGGGGATGATTCTGGACACAGTTCAGAAAAAGGTTTTTCTTCCCGAAGAAAAAGCCAAGGAGTTATCTGACCTGGTCAGGAACCTCCTAAAACCAGGAAAGGTGTCTGTACATCAATGCACAAGAGTCCTGGGAAAAAATGGTAGCTTCTTACGAAGCAATCCCTTTCGGCAGATTCCATGCAAAGGGATCTGTTGGACAAATGGTCAGGGTCGCATCTTCAGATGCACCTGCGGATAACCCTGTCGCCGAGGACAAGGGTATCCCTTCTGTGGTGGTTGCAGGAGGCTCATCTATTGGAGGGCCGCAGATTCGGCATGCAGGATTGGATCCTGGTGACCACGGAGGCCAGCCTGAGAGGCTGGGGAGCAGTCACACAGTGAAGAAATTTCCAGGGAGTGTGGTCGAGCCTGAAAAAGTCTCTTCACATAAGCATTCTGGAACTAAGAGCAATCTACAATGCTCTAAGCCAGGCGGAACCTCTGCTTCAAGGAAGACCGGTGTTGATCCAGTCGGACAACATCACGGCAGTCGCCCATGTAAACAGACAGGGCGGCACAAGAAGCAGGAGGGCAATGGCAGAAGCTGCCAGGATCCTTCGCTGGGCGGAGAATCACGTGATAGCACTGTCAGCAGTATTCATCCCGGGCGTGGACAACTGGGAAGCAGACTTCCTCAGCAGACACGACCTTCACCCGGGAGAGTGGGGACTTCATCCAGAAGTTTTCCACATGCTATTAAACCGTTGGGTAAAACCAATGGTGGACATGATGGCGTCTCGCCTCAACAAAACACTGGACAGGTATTGCGCCAGGTCAAGAGATCCGCAGGCAATAGCTGTGGACGCGCTGGTAACACCTTGGGTGTACCAGTCGGTATATGTGTTTCCTCCTCTGCCTCTCATACCAAAGGTATTGAGGATTATACGGCAAAGAGGAGTAAGACTAGTGGCTCCGGATTGGCCAAGAAGGACTTGGTACCCGGAACTTCAAGAGATGGTCACGGACGATCCGTGGCCTCTACTTCTGAGAAGGGACCTGCTTCAGCAGGGTACTTGTCTTTTTCAAGAATTACCGCGGCTGCGTTTGACGGCATGGCGTTTGAATGCCAGATCCTAAAAGGAAAAGGCATTCCAGAAGAAGTCATTCCTACCTTGATAAAGGCAAGGAAGGAAGTCACCGCGAAGCATTATCGCCGTATTTGGCGAAAATATGTTGCGTGGTGCGAGCAGCGGAGTGCTCCGATGGAGGAATTTCAACTGGGTCGTTTTCCTACATTTCCTGCAATCAGGATTGTCTATGGGTCTCAAATTGGGATCTATTAAGGTTCAAATTTCGGCCCTATCAATATTCTTCCAAAAAGAATTGGCCTCAGTCCCTGAGGTCCAGATTTTTATCAAAGGAGTACTGCATATACAGCCTCCTGTGGTGCCTAAGGTGGCACCGTGGGATCTAAATGTAGTTTTAGATTTCCTCAAATCCAATTGGTTTGAACCACTAAAGAATGTGGATTTGAAATATCTCACATGGAAAGTGACTATGTTACTGGCCCTGGCTTCGGCCGGGAGAGTATCTGAACTGGCGGCTTTGTTTTATAAAAGCCCTTATTTAATTTTCCATTCGACATAGGGCAGAGCTGCGGACGCGTCCGCATTTTCTCCCTAAGGTGGTATCAGCGTTTCACCTGAACCAGCCTATTGTAGTGCCTGCGGCTACAGACGACTTGAAGGACTCCAAGTTGTTGGACGTTGTCAGAGCCTTAAAAATATACATTTAAAGGACGGCTGGAGTCAGAAAATCTGACTCGCTGTTTATACTGTATGCACCCAACAAGTTGGGTGCACCTGCTTCTAAGCAGTCGATTGCTCGTTGTATTTGTAACAAAATTCAACTTGTACATTCTGTGGCAGGCCTGCCACAGCCTAAATCTGTTAAGGCCCATTCCGCAAGGAAGGTGGGCTCATCTTGGGCGGCTGCCCGAGGGGTCTCGGCATTACAACTCTGCCGAGCAGCTACGTGGTCAGGGGAGAACACGTTTGTAAATTTTTACAAATTTGATACCCTGGCAAAGGAGGACCTGGAGTTCTCTCATTCGGTGCTGCAGAGTCATCCGCACTCTCCCGCCCGTTTGGGAGCTTTGGTATAATCCCCATGGTCCTTTCAGGAACCCCAGCATCCACTTAGGACGATAGAGAAAATAAGAATTTACTTACCGATAATTCTATTTCTCGGAGTCCGTAGTGGATGCTGGGCGCCCATCCCAAGTGCGGATTATCTGCAATACTTGTACATAGTTATTGTTAACTAATTCGGGTTATTGTTTAGGAAGCCATCTTTCAGAGGCTCCTCTGTTATCATACTGTTAACTGGGTTTAGATCACAAGTTGTACGGTGTGATTGGTGTGGCTGGTATGAGTCTTACCCGGGATTCAAAATCCTCCCTTATTGTGTACGCTCGTCCGGGCACAGTACCTAACTGGAGTCTGGAGGAGGGTCATAGGGGGAGGAGCCAGTACACACCACCTGACCTGTAAAAGCTTTACTTTTGTGCCCTGTCTCCTGCGGAGCCGCTATTCCCCATGGTCCTTTCAGGAACCCCAGCATCCACTACGGACTCCGAGAAATAGAATTATCGGTAAGTAAATTCTTATTTTTCCTGAGTCAGAGGAAATAAATGAGGTGTGTGAAAAAGCGTGGGTTTCCCCCGATAAAAAACAGCTAATTTCTAAAAAATTATTAGCATTATATCCTTTCCCGCCAGAGGTTAGGGCGCGTTGGGAAACACCCCCTAGGGTAGATAAGGCGCTCACACGTTTATCAAAACAAGTAGCGTTACCGTCTCCTGATACGGCTACCCTCAAAGAACCAGCTGATAGAAGGCTGGAAATTATCCTAAAAAGTATATACACACATACTGGTGTTATACTGCGACCAGCAATCGCCTCAGCCTGGATGTGCAGTGCTGGAGTCGCATGGTCGGATTCCCTGACCGGGAATATTGATACCCTGGATAGGGACAATATTTTGTTAACTATAGAACATTTAAAGGATGCACTACTATATATGCGTGATGCACAGAGGGATATTTGCACCCTGGCATCAAGAATAAGTGCTATGTCCATCTCTGCCAGAAGAGCGTTATGGACGCGACAGTGGTCAGGGGATGCGGATTCCAAACGGCACATGGAAGTATTGCCGTATAAAGGGGAGGAGTTATTTGGGGCTGGTCTATCGGACCTGGTGGCCACGGCAACGGCTGGAAAATCCACCTTTTTACCCCAGGTCACTCCACATCAGCAGAAAAAGACACCGTCTTTTCAAACTCAGTCCTTTCGTTCCCATAAGTACAAGCGAGCAAAAGGCCACTCTTTTCTGCCCCGGGGCAGAGGAAGAGGAAAAAGACTGCACCATGCAGCCGCTTCACAGGAGCAGAAGCCCTCCCCTGCTTCTGCCAAGTCTTCAGCATGACGCTGGGGCTTTACAAGCAGACTCAGATATGGTGGGGGCCCGTCTCAAGAATTTCAACGCGCAGTGGGCTCACTCGCAAGTGGATCCCTGGATTCTACAGGTAGTATCGCAGGGGTACAAACTGGAATTCGAGGCGTTTCCCCCTCGTCGTTTCCTGAAGTCTGCTTTACCAAAGTCTCCCTCCGACAGGGAGGCAGTTTTGGCAGCCATTCACAAGCTGTATTCCCAGCAGGTGATAATCAAGGTACCCCTCCTGCAACAAGGAAAGGGGTATTATTCCACGCTGTTTGTGGTACCGAAGCCGGACGGCTCGGTGAGACCAATTTTAAATCTGAAATCCTTGAACACTTACATAAAAAGGTTCAAATTCAAGATGGAGTCACTCAGAGCAGTGATAGCAAACCTGGAAGAAGGGGACTATATGGTGTCTCTGGACATCAAGGATGCTTATCTCCACGTCCCGATATACCCTTCTCACCAAGGGTACCTCAGGTTTGTAGTACAAAACTGTCATTATCAGTTTCAGACGCTGCCGTTTGGATTGTCCACAGCACCTCGGGTCTTTACCAAGGTAATGGCCGAAATGATGATTCTTCTAAGAAGAAAAGACATTTTAATTATCCCTTACTTGGACGATCTCCTGATAAGGGCAAGATCCAGGGAACAGTTAGAAGTCGGAGTAGCACTATCTCAGGTAGTGTTACGTCAGCACGGGTGGATTCTAAATATTCCAAAATCGCAGCTGATTCCAACGACACGTCTACTGTTCCTAGGAATGATTCTGGACACAGTCCAGAAGAAGGTGTTTCTCCCGGAGGAGAAGGCCAGGGAGTTATCCGAGCTAGTCAGGAACCTCCTAAAACCAGGACAGGTCTCAGTGCATCAGTGCACGAGGGTCCTGGGGAAAATGGTGGCTTCTTACGAAGCGATTCCATTCGGAAGATTCCATGCAAGAACATTTCAGTGGGATCTACTGGACAAATGGTCCGGATCGCATCTGCAGATGCATCAGCGGATAACCCTGTCGCCAAGGACAAGGGTGTCTCTCCTGTGGTGGCTGCAGAGTGCTCATCTACTAGAGGGCCGCAGATTTGGCATTCAGGATTGGATCCTGGTAACCACGGATGCCAGCCTGAGAGGCTGGGGAGCAGTCACACAGGGAAGGAATTTCCAGGGCCTGTGGTCAAGCCTGGAAACGTCTCTTCATATAAACATTCTGGAACTAAGGGCCATTTACAATGCCCTAAGTCAAGCAAAACCTCTGCTTCAGGGTCAGGCGGTGTTGATCCAATCGGACAACATCACGTCAGTCGCCCACGTAAACAGACAGGGCGGCACGAGAAGCAGGAGGGCAATGGCAGAAGCTGCAAGGATTCTTCGCTGAGCGGAAAATCATGTGATAGCACTGTCAGCAGTATTCATTCCGGGAGTGGACAACTGGGAAGCAGACTTCCTCAGCAGACACGACCTTCACCCGGGAGAGTGGGGACTTCACCCAGAAGTCTTCCACCTGATTGTAAACCGTTGGGAAAAACCAAAGGTGGACATGATGGCGTCCCGCCTCAACAAAAAACTGGACAGATATTGCGCCAGGTCAAAGGACCCTCAGGCAATAGCAGTGGACGCTCTGGTAACGCCGTGGGTGTACCAGTCAGTGTATGTGTTCCCTCCTCTGCCTCTCATACCAAAAGTACTGAGAATCATAAGAAGGAGAGGAGTAAGAACTATACTCGTGGTTCCGGATTGGCCAAGACGGACTTGGTACCCGGAACTTCAAGAGATGCTCACGGACGAACCGTGGCCTCTACCTCTAAGAAAGGACCTGCTACTACAGGAGCCTTGTCTGTTCCAAGACTTACCGCGGCTGCGTTTGACGGCATGGCGGTTGAACGCCGGATCCTGAGGGAAAAAGGCATTCCAGAAGAAGTCATCCCTACTCTGGTCAAAGCCAGGAAGGACGTAACCGCAAAACATTATCACCGCATTTGGCGTAAATATGTTGCGTGGTATGAGGCCAAGAAGGCCCCTACAGAGGAATTTCAACTGGGTTGTTTCCTTCATTTCCTGCAAACAGGACTGTCTATGGGCCTAAAATTAGGGTCCATTAAGGTTCAAATTTCGGCCCTGTCGATTTTCTTCCAGAAAGAACTGGCTTCAGTACCTGAAGTTCAGACATTTGTAAAAGGGGTCCTGCACATACAGCCTCCTTTTGTGCCTCCAGTGGCACCTTGGGATCTCAATGTGGTGTTGAGTTTTCTAAAGTCACATTGGTTTGAACCACTTTCCACTGTGGACTTAAAATATCTCACATGGAAGGTGTCGATGCTGTTAGCCTTGGCTTCAGCCAGGCGTGTGTCAGAATTGGCGGCTTTATCATATAAAAGCCCTTACTTAATTTTTCATTCTGACAGGGCGGAATTGAGGACTCGTCCTCAATTTCTACCTAAGGTGGTTTCTGCATTTCACATGAACCAACCTATTGTGGTACCTGCGGCTACCAGGGACTTAGAGGACTCTAAGTTGCTTGACGTTGTCAGGGCCTTGAAAATATATGTTTCCAGGACGGCTGGAGTCAGAAAATCTGACTCGCTGTTTATCCTGTATGCACCCAACAAGCTGGGTGCTCCTGCTTCTAAGCAGACGATTGCTCGTTGGATTTGTAGTACAATTCAGCTTGCACATTCTGTGGCAGGATTGCCACAGCCAAAATCAGTAAAAGCCCATTCCACAAGGAAAGTGGGCTCATCTTGGGCGGCTGCCCGAGGGGTCTCGGCTTTACAACTTTGCCGAGCAGCTACTTGGTCAGGGGCAAACACGTTTGCTAAATTCTGCAAATTTGATACCCTGGCTGTGGAGGACCTGGAGTTCTCTCATTCGGTGCTGCAGAGTCATCCGCACTCTCCCGCCCGTTTGGGAGCTTTGGTATAATCCCCATGGTCCTTTCAGGAACCCCAGCATCCACTAGGACGATAGAGAAAATAAGAATTTACTTACCGATAATTCTATTTCTCGGAGTCCGTAGTGGATGCTGGGCGCCCATCCCAAGTGCGGATTATCTGCAATACTTGTACATAGTTACAAAAATCGGGTTATTATTGTTGTGAGCCATCTTTTCAGAGGCTCCGCTGTTATCATACTGTTAACTGGGTTCAGATCACAGGTTGTACAGTGTGATTGGTGTGGCTGGTATGAGTCTTACCCGGGATTCAAAATCCTTCCTTATTGTGTACGCTCGTCCGGGCACAGTATCCTAACTGAGGCTTGGAGGAGGGTCATAGGGGGAGGAGCCAGTGCACACCACCTGATCCTAAAGCTTTACTTTTTGTGCCCTGTCTCCTGCGGAGCCGCTATTCCCCATGGTCCTTTCAGGAACCCCAGCATCCACTACGGACTCCGAGAAATAGAATTATCGGTAAGTAAATTCTTATTTTTTATTAAGCAGTAGTATTTACTGGAAGATAAAAAAAAATAACATGCCCATCATGTACACTTATAGATGATGACACAAAAAGTCCAGTATGCACACATTCTATGTGTGTTTGTCTTGAACACAGAAGATTAATATGAAAAAACAGGGAAGGGGTTTGCAGGTGAAGGGTAAAGTATAAATAGTAAATGAGAAGGGGGTATGAAAGGGGAATACTTGGATTTGTTTGTATTCGTCTCCATTAGCGTGTAAAATAAAAGGCGTCCGATGTCTGCGTTTTCATACACAAACAGCGGATCTGAGAAGCCTGCAGTGAGCATCTCAATACAAATCCAGCATACTGAATCACAGTTGTGACGCATTTGTATCCATTTCTGAATCGGGCCAACATTAATACAGTAGGTTACCACAAACTTTGTGAAAATCTAATTTTGCAAATGACACGGGTTGGGTATGATATCCCGGTGCTCACCATCCCAATAGTCAGAATTCTGACAGCAGAATCCCAATGGTCAAAATCCAGAAGAAATTTGGTAAGTATTCTAACCCTAACCCACCCCTCCCGCAGCCTAACCCTAACCGTTCCTTCTGCAGCTTAATCCTAACCGTTCCCCTTGTTTGAACCTGACTACATCCTACTAGAATGCTGTCTGTATTATATGCGATCACTAGAATGTTCTCTCTATTATATGACAGTCACTAGAATGCTCTCTGTATTACAGGTGGTCACTAACATGCTCTATGTATTATATGCGATCACTAGAATGCTCTCTGTATTATATGCGATTACTAGAATGCTCTCTAAATTATATGTAATCACTAGAATGTTTTCTCTCTCTTATAAGTCAGTCACTAGAATGCTGTATGTGTCATATGTGGTCACTAACATGCTCTATGTATTATATGCGGTCACTAGAATTATCTCTGTATTATACAGTAGGTAGTCACATGGCTCTATGCAGGGCTGCCTTTAAATATGTGCTCAGTGGACATTTGCACAGGGTCCCACAATTCTAGGGGTCCAGGCCATTTCGGGTGGTAGCCCTCCATATGATCGCTATAGACTATAGCAGACTATACATCCCTCAGCACCATCTCACACTATCCCTGATGAAGACCGTCTCAATTGGCCAGTTGAAACATATTGGACTCTGCCCACTCCCTGCCTCTCACGGAAGTCTTCCCTGTTGGCTAGGAACTTGGCCGGCAGCACTGTAAGACCGGGTTAGCTCAGTGCACTCTCAGCTGCATTTACATTTGGCCCCAGGGGAAACAGCTACATGCACACAGCACAAGAACCAAAGTGACCAGTGGCAGCTCCTACCTTTTTTGGGTAGGGGGGCGCCGCTACCCCTGATGTAGAGAAGAGAGCCGTCCCCCGACCAGCCGGGTCCTGGCGCCTGCGCAATGGAGCTGACAGGTGCCACAACTGGCGCATGAGCACAGGTGGTGGCTTGAGTGTGCATGCGCAAACCCCTGGCTTCTAAGGACTGCATCGGCTGCAGCCCATAGAAGCTGGATTGAGCTGACGATCAGGCAGAGAGCTGGCTTACAGAAAGCCAGTTCTCTGCTAACTGCAGCCTGGTCTGGCAGTCTTGGAGGGAGGAAACACCTCCTCATGGGACTTCCTGTCCAGTGGGTGACTGGCAGGTGGGACTTCCAAAAGGAAGTCACTGCCAGTTACAGTGAATGATGCCCCTGAGCCAGTGCAGTCACACGGACTGCAAATGGCTCAGCTGAGCTCACTGAAGTGGTGGATTGTACTGGGGGGGGGGGGGGGGTAGGGGGGCAGCAGTAGAGTGACTGCAAGCAAATAAAGAACTTCAGAGCAGTCTCCACACAGCTGTGGCAGCTACCTCTCAAGATACAGGACACAGCAGGAGCCGCTGCCTATGGACACAGTACATGCCAAGGTAAGCACACACAGTTCACCATGCACTAGAAGGGTATCCAGTCTTTAGGTCAACAGTAAATTAAGTCAATAGGTTGACCACTAATGGTTGACATGTATTAGGTCGACATGGTCAAAAGGTCGACATGACAATGGTCGGTACAGCAATATGGTCCTCCAGTTCTCAACTTTTTCATACTTTACCATCAACGTGGACTACAATATGGAATACTACCCAACACCAAAAAATAGGATTTTAATACCTACCGGTAAATCCTTTTCTCTTAGTCTGTAGAGGATGCTTCAAGAACCATGGGGTATAGACGGGATCCGCAGGAGACATGGGCACACTATAAGACTTTAAATGGGTGTGAACTGGCTCCTCCCTCTATGCCCCTCCTCCAGACTCCAGTTATAGGAACTGTGCCCAGGGAGACGGACATTTCGAGGAAAGAATTTATTGTTAAACCACGGTGAGCATTTTACCAGCTCACACCTCCAGTATGCCGCAGAACGTGCCATTCAATAGAACACCAGCCGACAGCATGAAGAATATGCAGCAATACGCTGACATAAAACATAAAACAACCTATGTGTGTAAACACAACCAGTAACAGCATAACGCATGCTAGGGCCTGAATATCGTCAGCAACAGGCTGATTTAAACACAACACACCATGGGGGTAATTCCAAGTTGATCGCAGCAGGAATTTAGTTAGCAGTTGGTCAAAACCATGTGCACTGCAGGGGAGGCAGATATAAAATGTGCAGAGAGAGTTAGATTTGGGTGGGTTATTTTATTTCTGTGCAGGGTAAACACTGGCTGCTTTATTTTTACACTGCAAATTAGATTGCAGATTGAACACACCACACCCAAATCTAACTCTCTCTGCACGTGTTACATCTGCCTCCCCTGCAGTGCACATGGTTTTGCCCAACTGCTAACAAAATTCAACTCCAAGAAAAAAGCGCTATGCTAAAATGTGTGTCAGCTGTCCCAACTAAAGATACTATTAAAAGAGTTAATTACTACTCCTCGTCTTATTGAGGACTGCTGCTCTCAAACTATTGGGTTGTTGATTCCCAATATATTTAGTGCACAAAATATAGAGAATAAATTGAAAGCGCTGTCCAGAATAAAGACTTAATGTAATTTTTTTTATTTATGATAAAACAATTACTATAAACACCTAATAAAAATCCACCTATATATCTACAGCAATAGTAAACATGCCTCATTAATAATTGAAATTATTTACCACAGCTACCACTATAGTTACACTAGCAATGAATATTTCTTTCCTGGATGAAACAATGTAACATTTAGTGTGATACAATTTACTTCCTCTACCTGCAAAGAAGGGGAAAAACCGTATCCATCCGGTCGAAATGACTGCATCCTACAAAAATGCGTCACCAACCGTTGTGAGGGAACATAGCTCAAGAAGGTATCTGCCGAGATCAACTTAACAAAGCCATCCCCAAACCAGGTTTCACCTTCATAGGGAAGATACTCCAGTACTTCTCGGAGTCAGCCTCAGCATTCCATTGGTGAATCCACAACATCTTCCTAGTCGAGACCGCCATGGAAGTGGCCCATGAACCCTAGAGCCCTACATCCCTTGTAGTCGCACGGCAGTATGCTGCAATGATATAGACATGACTCAACTTCAGGAGTACCCTGCATACAACTACTCCCCCATGTGCATGTAATGGTAGTATAATCAACGTACATGCGGACACATAATTAGAGTATCACATATCTTCCTGCATACGATCCTTTGAGACAGAGCCCCATGCAGAACATGGGTGACTCTCACTTTCTTTTATCCATGAGAAGGAATAACTTACCTCAGCATTAATTATAAATATTTATATATATATATATACACACACAAACATACCTTCAACCGCACCTATACACACTTATATCTATAGATATATCTAATACGTATACATATATCCTATTGTCAGGAACAGCAGGCCAATGTGTATGAACAGGTACTGAATGCCGATTTTGTGGATCTGATCAGGAAATATTATGGTCGACATAAGAAACAGTATTAGAGTCGATTTCAGGGAGTAGTAACTGGGCAAAATAAAAATTTTGCGATCCCGAGGGGTCTGAGAGAAATCAATTCTATGCCTATGACTCCCTCCATAAATATTATCGCGTCTGTAATCGTGCCACAGACCAATGTAACCTTACTATACATACATATACATATAGCACTTTCTGATATCACATTATCATGTCAATATCCACCCAGTCAGATATTGTTGGTGCCAACAGGGTCACCCCCCACGTCTGTGTCTCCCATATAGTTTTCTCTCTGGAAAAATATATATCTACTGACATGTTGACATTGATTTACATGTACCAAGTACTATTAGGAGTCGACAGTGCCGACATAGTCATTCCCTTTGTGGCAGAGCACTCAGCCTCAGATATGCCGACGCCCGTGTACCAAACACCCACCGACATTACACTCAGTGGTGGAACTGTGGGAGGCAGTGGAGTCGGCTGCCGCCGGGCTCCTGACCGCAAGGGGGCACATCTCCTCCACTGTCTCCCGCTGCCTGATGACCGCTCGCTGCTATTGCAGACGGAGGAGCTGTGTCAGTGATACGGAAGCTGCCTCCTGTATTTACAGAGAGCTGGCACTGGCTGCAGCTAGGGGGAGCTCCAGAGCACAGCTCCTCCAGGGCCCTTCTAGATAAGTAAGCCAGAGGAGGGAAGCTCTCTGCTCCTCCGTGCTCCGTCATGAGCCTGATGATAGCCAAAGGTAGGCACTGTGTGGGGGGTGGGGGAGAGGGGGATTTGGGGGAAAGCACTGTGTTTTGTGTGTGCTTGTTTTTAAGTGAGGTGTGGGTGTGTTTTTAAGGAAAGTTGTGCATTCAAGTAAAAAAGAGGCATGTGTGTGTGTGAGTGATGTGAGTGGCATGTGTGTGAGAGGCATTGTGTGTGTGTGTGTGTGTGTGTGTGTGTGTGTGTGTGTAAGAGGCATGAATGTGTGTGTAAGTCATGCTTGCCTACCTGACCCTCTCCATGAGGGAGAAAATGCTCTGTTCCTGGACTTTCCTGGTAATGTATGATTGCCATCACCTGTTGTGAAACACCTTTCTCTAACGTCCTAGAGGATGCTGTGGACTCCGTAAGAACCATGGGGATAGACGGGCTCCGCAGGAGACATGGGCACTTTAAGAAAGACTTTAGGTCTGGGTGTGCACTGGCTCCTCCCTCTATGCCCCTCCTCTAGACCTCAGTTTGATACTGTGTCCAGAGGAGATGGGTGCACTTCAGGGAGCTCTCCTGAGCTTCCCAACAGAAAGTATATTTGTTAGGTTTTTTTATTTTCAGGGAGCCTGCTGGCAACAGACTCCCTGCATCGAGGGACTGAGGGGAGAGAAGCAGACCTACTTCTGTGAGTTTCAAGGCTCTGCTTCTTAGGCTACTGGACACCATTAGCTCCAGCGGGATCGGTACGCAGGTCTCACCCTCGCCGTCCGTCCCAGAGCCGCGCCGCCGTCCCCCTCGCAGAGCCGGAAGATAGAAGCCGGGTGAGTATGAGAAGAAAAGAAGACTTCAGAGGCGGCAGAAGACTTCATGATCTTCACTGAGGTAACACACAGCAGTGCAGCTGTGCGCTATTGCTCCCATACACCTCACACACGGCAGTCACTGTAAGGGTGCAGGGCGCAGGGGGGGCGCCCTGGGCAGCATATAGACCTCTTTTTGGCACAAATAAGTATACAGGTTGAGTATCCAAATATTCCGAAATACGGAATATTCCGAAATACTGACTTTTTTGAGTGAGAGTGAGATAGTGAAACCTTTGTTTTTTGATGGCTCAATGTACACAAACTTTGTTTAATACACAACGTTATTAAAAATATTGTATTAAATTACCTTCAGGCTGTGTGTATAAGGTGTATATGAAACATAAATGAATTGTGTGAATGTACACACACTTTGTTTAATGCACAAAGTTATAAAAAATATTGGCTAAAATTATGTTCAGGATGTGTGTATAAGGTGTATATGAAACACAAATGCATTCTGTGCTTAGACTTGGGTCCTATCGCCATGATAGCTCATTATGGTATGCAATTATTCCAAAATACGGAAAAATCCGATATCCAAAATACCTCTGGTCCCAAGCATTTTGGATAAGGGATACTCAACCTGTATATACAGCTGGGCACTGTATATATATATAAGAGCCCCCGCCAAATTTTGAGATTTTAAGCGGGACAGAAGCCCGCCGCCGAGGGGGCGGGACTTCTCCCTCAGCACTCACCAGCGCCATTTTTCTCCACAGCACCGCTGAGAGGAAGCTCCCCGGACTCTCCCCTGCTTATACCACGGTAGACAGAGGGTTTTAAAGAAGAGGGGGGGCACAAAATTAGGCGCATATTGTATATGTAAACAGCGCTATCTGGGTAAACCTAAAATGATTGTGTTTTTCTCTTACGTCCTAGAGGATGCTGGGGACTCCGTAAGGACCATGGGGTACAGACGGGCTCCGCAGGAGACAGGGCACCTAAAAATAACTTTTACTATGGGTGTGCACTGGCTCCTCCCTCTATGCCCCTCCTCCAGACCTCAGTTAGATCTTGTGCCCAGAGGAGAATGGGTGCACTGCAGAGAGCTCTCCAGAGTTTTCTGTGGAAAAATAATTTTGTTAGGTTTTTTATTTTCAGGGAGTCCTGTTGGCAACAGGCTCCCTGCATCGTGGGACCGAGGAGAGAGAAGCAGAGCTGGCTTGTCAAGTTGGGCTCTGTTTCTAAGGCTACTGGACACCATTAGCTCCAGAGGGAGTCGGAACACAGGTCTAACCTGGGGTTCGTCCCGGAGCCGCGCCGCCGTCCTCCTCACAGATGCCAAAGATAGAAGCCGGGTGAGTATGAGAAGGCAGAAGACATCACAGGCGGCAGAAGACATCAGATCTTCATGAGGTAAGGCGCGCTGCGGTAAGCTGCGCGCCATTGCTCCCATTCACACACACAGAGCAGCACTGAAGGGTGCAGGGGGGGGGGCGCCCTGGGCAGCAATAAACCTCACTTTTGGGCACTGACAAGGTAGATTAGGCTGCTGGGCAGTAATTCTACGATCCCCCACCATTTTCTATAAAAAAATCACCGGGACCGAAGCCCGCCGTCGGGTGGGCGGAGCTTGATCCCCAGCACTAACCAGCGCCATTTTCTCCACAGAAGCTGCATGAGGAAAACGCTGGCTCCCTGGTCTCTCCCCTGCTGAACATTCAGGCTGGAAAAAAGAGGAGGGGGGCATTTTGAGCGCAGTGAGTGGGAATCTGGTCATTTTATATATATATAAAAGTGCTATCTGGTCATATTTTTCCAGTGTTATTAAGCGCTGGGTGTGTGCTGGCATATTCTCTCTCTGTCTCTCCTAAGGGCCTGGTTGGGGTTTTGTCCCCTTATAGGTTAATCCCTGTGTGTGTGGGGTGTCGGTACGTGTGTGTCAACATGTCTGAGGCGCAAGGCTTCTCCAAGGAGGAGGTGGAGCAAATGAGTGGTGTGTCCCCGTCGGTTGTGCCGACTCCAGATTGGATGGACATGTGGCATATGTTGAATGCAAGTGTGGCATCTTTACATAAAAGGCTTGATAAGGCTGATTTAGGGGGGACATCAGGGGGTCAATCCTCAGATTGGACCGACTCACAGGGCCCGTCGGGGTCTCAAAAGCGTCCCTTAACACAAGACACTACTACCGACACGGATTCTGATTCCAGTGTCGACTATGACGAAGTAAAATTGCACCCTAGGGTGACTAAAACCATTCAGTGTATGATTGTGGCAATAAGGGATGTGTTGCATATTGTGGATGAACCCTCTGTCCCTGACACAAGGGTACACATGTTTAAGGAAAAGAAACAGATTATTAACTTTCCCACATCTCATGAATTAAATGAATTCTTTGGAAAAGCTTGGGAGACTCCGGATAAGAGACCACAGATCCCCAAAAGAATTGATATGGCATACCCTTTCCCTAAGCAGGACAGGGAGATTTGGGAATCACCCCCCACTGTGGACAAAGCCCTGACGCGCTTGTCCAAGAAAGTGGCGCTACCGTCTCCTGACACAGCAGCCCTTAAGGACCCTGCAGATCGCAGGCAAGAAACTACCTTAAAGTGTATTTATTCTCATACGGGTGCTGTGCTAAGACCGACAATTGCGTCGGCATGGGTGTGTAGCGCAATTGCAGCTTGGACAGATGAGCTGACAGATCAATTTGATAATATGGATAAGGATACTATATTCCTAACTCTAGCCCATATTAAAGACGCAGTCTTATTTATGAGGGATGCTCAAAGGGACTTTGGATTGCTAGCTTCTAGGGCCAATGCCATGTCTGTCTCAGCGAGAAGATCCTTATGGACTCGCCAATGGACGGGTGATGCGGATTCCAAGAAACATATGGAAGTACTACCCTACAAGGGTGATGTATTGTTTGGGGATGGGCTGACGGACCTGGTTTCCACAGCCATAGCAGGTAAATCAAATTTTTTACCATATATTCCCCAACAGCAAAAGAAAGTAACACCCTATCAGATGCAGTCCTTACGGTCGCACAAGTCCAAAAGGGGTCGGGGATCCTCTTTCCTCACCAGAGGTAAGGGCAGAGGCAAGAGAGCACCTGCTTCGGCAGGTGCCCAGGAACCAAAGTCCTCTCCGGCTGCTCCAAAACCCACAGCATGACGCTGGGGCTCCCCTGAGGGAGTCCGCACCGGTGGGGGCACGTCTTCGACTTTTCAGTCAGGCCTGGGTCAGTTCGGACCTGAATCCCTGGGTGTTGGAAATAGTTTCCCAGGGTTACAAATTGGAATTAGAGGAGGTGCCCCCGCGCCGATTTTTCAAATCGGCCCTACCAGCTTCCACATCGGAAAGGGATGTAGTGTTAGCTGCAATTCAAACGCTGTGTATACAGCAAGTGATAATCAAGGTTCCCCTGCACCAGCAGGGAAGAGGTTACTATTCAACCCTATATTGTGGTCCCGAAACCGGACGGTTCGGTCAGACCTATTTTGAATCTGAAATCCCTAAACCTGTACATAAGAAGATTCAAATTCTAAATGGAATCTCTCAGAGCGATAATAGCCAACATGGAGGAGGGGGAGTTTATGGTGTCTCTGGACATAAAGGATGCGTACCTTCATGTCCCCATATATGCCCCCCATCAGGAATACCTGAGATTCGCTGTACAGGATTGTCATTACCAATTTCAGACGTTGCCGTTTGGACTATCCACAGCCCCGAGGATTTTCACCAAGATAATGGCGGAAATTATGGTGGTCCTGCGCAAGCATGGAGTCACAATTATCCCATACTAGGACGATCTCCTGATAAAAGCGAGATCAAGGGAGAAATTGCTGAACAGTGTGGCGCTCTCATTGAGAGTGCTCCAGCAACACGGTTGGATTCTAAATCTACCAAAGTCACAGTTGATTCCGACAACTCGACTACCGTTTCTAGGTATGATACTGGATACGGAACAAATGAAGGTCTTCCTCCCAATAGAGAAAGCCCAAGACATACAGAACATGGTCAGAGACCTGCTAAAACCGAAAAGGGTGTCAGTTCACCATTGCACTCGAGTTCTGGGGAAAATGGTGGCGGCCTAAGAGGCCATTCCCTTCGGCAGGTTCCATGCAAGGACTTTTCAATGGGACCTTCTGGACAAGTGGTCCGGGTCCCATCTGCACTTACATCGGAAAATAACTCTGTCCCCAGGTACCAGAGTGTCCCTCCTGTGGTGGTTGCAAAGTGCTCACCTCCTGGAGGGTAGCAGGTTCGGAATTCAGGATTGGATCCTGGTTACCACGAACGCGAGCCTCCGAGGATGGGGAGCGGTCACACAGGGAAAACATTTTCAGGGTCTTTGGTCAGACCAGGAGTCCTGTCTACACATCAATGTGTTGGAACTCAGGGCCATTTAAAATGGCCTTCGACAAGCGGAGAGTTTTCTTCGAAACCTACCGGTTCTGATTCAATCAGACAATGTCACAGCAGTGGCTCATGTGAACCGCCAAGGCGGGACAAAAAGCAGAGTCGCGATGGCGGAAGCCACAAGGATCCTTCGCTGGGCGGAAAATCATGTAAGCGCTCTGTCAGCTGTCTTCATTCCGGGAGTGGACAACTGGGAAGCAGACTTCCTCAGCAGGCACGATCTCCATCCAGGAGAGTGGGGACTTCATCAAGAAGTCTTTGCAGACGTAACACGTCTTTGGGGAACTCCTCAAATAGACATGATGGCGTCACGCCTCAACAAAAAACTTCAGAGGTACTGCGCCAGGTCTCGGGACCCTCAGGCAATAGCAGTGGACGCTCTGGTAACACCGTGGGTGTTCAAATCGGTCTACGTGTTTCCTCCTCTTCCTCTCATCACAAAAGTGTTGAGGATCATAAGACGAAGAAGAGTACGAACAATACTCGTCCCAGACTGGCCTCGAAGGGCCTGGTACTCGGATCTACAAGAGATGCTCACAGGAGATCCCTGGCCTCTTCCTCTGAGGGAAGACCCGTTGCAGCAGGGGCCCTGTGTATTTCAAGACATACCGCGGTTACGTTTGACGGCATGGCGGTTGAACGCCGAATCCTAGCGAAAAAGGGATTCCGGAAGAGGTCATCACTACGTTAATAAAGGCTAGGAAGGAGGTGACGATAAAACATTATCACCGTATCTGGCGAAAGTATGTGTCTTGGTGTGAGACCAAGAATGCACCTACGGAAGATTTTCATCTGGGTCGTCTTCTCCACTTCCTACAGACAGGAGTGGATATGGGCCTGAAATTAGGCTCTGTTAAGGTACAGATTTCGGCCCTCTCGATTTTCTTTCAGAAGGAATTGGCTTCTCTTCCAGAAGTCCAGACGTTTGTAAAGGGAGTGCTGCACATCCAGCCCCCTTTTGTGCCTCCAGTGGCACCATGGGACCTGAACGTGGTGTTGCAGTTCCTAAAATCACACTGGTTTGAACCGCTTAACAAGGTTGAGTTGAAATTTCTTACCTGAAAGGTGGTCATGTTCTTGGCCTTAGCATCAGCAAGGCGAGTGTCAGAATTGGCGGCTTTGTCACACAAGAGCCCCTTCTTGATTTTTCATGTGGATCGAGCTGAATTGAGGACACGTCCGCAGTTTTTGCCTAAAGTGGTTTCTTCGTTCCATATGAATCAACCTATTGTGGTGCCTGTGGCTACAAGTGACCTGGAGGATTCCAGATCCATGGACGTAGTCAGGGCCTTAAAAATGTATGTAGCCAGGACGGCTAGAATTAGGAAAACAGAGGCTCTGTTTGTCCTGTATGCGGCCAATAAGATTGGCGCTCCTGCTTCGTAGCAGACTATTGCTCGCTGGATCTGTAATACGATTCAGCAGGCTCACTCTACGGCTGGATTGCCGGTACCAAAATCGGTTAAGGCCCATTCCACTAGGAAGGTGGGCTCTTCTTGGGCGGCTGCCCGAGGCGTCTCGGCTTTACAACTTTGCCAAGCGGCGACTTGGTCGGGGTCAAACATTTTTGCTAAATTCTACAAGTTCGATACCCTGGCTGATGAGGACCTAGCGTTTGCTCAGTCGGTGCTGCAGAGTCATACGCACTCTCCCGCCCGATTGGATGCTTTGGTATAAACCCCATGGTCCTTACGGAGTCCCCAGCATCCTCTAGGACGTAAGAGAAAATAAGATTTTAAACCTACCGGTAAATCTATTTCTCCTAGTCCGTAGAGGATGCTGGGCTCCCGTCCCAGTGCGGAAACTCGGCAAGACTTGTATATAGTTGTTGCTTACATAAGGGTTATGTTACAGTTGACATCGGTCTTGGACCGTTACTGTAGTTTGTTCATACTGTTAACTGGTTATGTATGTTCCAGGTTACATGGTATGATTGGTGTGGGCTGGTATGAATCTTGCCCTTGGATTGCTAAATCCTGCCTTGTATTGTCCATCTCCTCTGGGCACAGTTCTCTAACTGAGGTCTGGAGGAGGGGCATAGAGGGAGGAGCCAGTGCACACCCATAGTCAAAGTTCTTTTTAGGTGCCCTGTCTCCTGCGGAGCCCGTCTGTATCCCATGGTCCTTACGGAGTCCCCAGCATCCTCTACGGACTAGGAGAAATAGATTTACCGGTAGGTTTAAAATCTTATTTTTTTCCTGGGTCATACAGCGCTGGGGTGTGTGCTGGCATACTCTCTCTCTCTGTCTCTCCAAAGGGCCTGGTGGGGAAACTGTCTTCAGATAAGAGGTTCCCTGTGTGTGTGGTGTGTCGGTACGCGTGTGTCGACATGTCTGAGGTAGAAGGCTCATCTAGAGAGGAGGGGGAGCTTATGAATGTGAGGTCTCCGTCGGCGGTGCCGACACCTGACTGGGTGGATATGTGGAATGTTTTGAGTGCTAGTGTGAACTTATTGCACAAGAGATTAGACAAAGCTGAAGCTAAGGAACAGTCAGGGAGTGAACCCGTGTCTGTCCCTATGTCGCCGGGACCTTCAGGGTCTCAGAAGCGCCCACTATCCCAAATAGCAGACACTGATACCAACACGGATTCGGACTCCAGTGTCGACTACGATGATGTAAAGTTACAGCCAAAAGTGGCAAAATGTATTCGATATATGATTATTGCAATAAAAGAAGTGTTGCATATCACAGAGGAACCCTCTGTCCCTGACACGAGGGTACACATGTATAAGGGAAAAAAGCCTGAGGTAACTTTTCCCTCCTCACATGAGGTGAACGAATTATGTGAAAAAGCGTGGGAATCTCCAGACAAAAAACTGCACATTCCCAAAAGGATTCTTATGGTGTATCCTTTCCCGCCAACGGACAGGGTACGGTGGGAATCCTCCCCTAAGGTGGACAAAGCGTTGACACGCTTGTCAAAAAAGATAGCGCTGCCATCACAAGATACGGCTACCCTCAAGGATCCTGCAGACCGCAAGCAGGAGATTACCTTGAAATCCATTTACACACATTCTGGTACATTACTCAGACCGGCAATTGCGTCGGCCTGGGTTTGTAGCGCGGTAGCAGCATGGACTGATTCCTTATCGGCGGAGATTGAGACCCTAGATAAGGATACCATTTTATTGACCTTAGGCCATATAAAGGATGCTGTCTTATATATGAGGGATGCTCAAAGAGACATTAGTTTACTGGGTTCCAGAATAAACGCTATGTCAATCTCTGCTAGACGAGTCCTCTGGACCCGGCAGTGGAAAGGTGATGCCAACCCAAAAAGACATGGAGGTTTTACCTTACAAGGGTGAGGAATTGTTTGGGGAAGGTCTCTCGGACCTGGTCTCCTCAGCTACGGCAGGTAAATCGAATTTTTTGCCTTATGTTCCCTCACAACCTAAGAAAGCGCCACATTATCAAATGCAGTCCTTTCGTTCAAATAAAAGCAAAAGAGTGCGTGGATCGTCCTTTCTTGCCAGAGGTAAGGGCAGAGGTAAAAAGCTGCACAGCACAGCTAGTTCCCAGGAACAGAAATCCTCCCCGGCCTCTGCAAAATCCACCGCATGACGCTGGGGCTCCGCTGAGGGAGTCCGCCCCAGTGGGGGCACGTCTTCGACTTTTCAGCCACATCTGGGTTCACTCACAGGTGGATCCCTGGGCAATAGAAATTGTTTCTCAGGGATACAAGCTGGAATTCGAAGAGGTGCCTCCTCGCCGGTTTTTCAAATCGGCTCTACCGACTTCTCCCCTAGAAAGGGAGATAGTGTTAAATGCTATTCACAAATTGTGTCTTCAACAAGTGGTGGTCGAAGTTCCCCTACTTCAGAGAGGGAAGGGATACTACTCCACACTGTTTGTAGTTCAGAAACCGGACGGTTCGGTCAGACCCATATTGAATTTAAAATCCCTGAACCTATACTTAAAACGGTTCAAGTTCAAAATGGAATCGCTCAGAGCGGTCATCGCCAGCCTGGAAGGAGGGGATTTTATGGTATCCCTGGACATAAAGGATGCATACCTTCACGTTCCCATATATCCACCTCATCAGGCGTACCTGAGATTTGCGGTACAGGATTGTCATTACCAATTTCAGACGTTGCCGTTTGTGCTTTCCACGGCCCCGAGGATTTTCACCAAGGTAATGGCAGAAATGATGGTGCTCCTGCGCAAGCAGGGTGTCACAATTATCCCATACTTGGACGATCTCCTCATAAAAGCGAGATCACGAGAGAAGTTACTGAACAGCGTGTCACTTTCAGTGAAGGTGTTACAGCAACACGGCTGGATTCTCAATATCCCGAAGTCGCAGCTGGTTCCTACGACTCGTCTGAGCTTCTTGGGCATGGTTCTGGACACAGACCAGAAAAAGGTTTTTCTCCCAATAGAAAAAGCTCAGGAACTCATGACTCTAGTCAAGAACCTATTGAAGCCAAAACAAGTGTCTGTGCATCATTGCACTCAAGTCCTGGGAAAAATGGTGGCAACATACGAGGCCATTCCCTTCGGCAGGTTCCATGCAAGGACTTTCCAATGGGACCTATTGGACAAGTGGTCCGGGTCACATCTACAAATTCATCAGCGGATCACCCTGTCCCCCAGGGCCAGGGTATCTCTCCTGTGGTGGCTGCAGAGTGCTCACCTTTTTGAAGGAAGCAGGTTGTTAGGCGCCGGGGTCCGCATGTCCGCGCGGCCCGGCGCCTAGCAACTAGGGACGCCGTGCGCGTTCAGCCGCCGGCTCCCTAGCAACGCTAGACGCCGGGCGCGCTGAGCCGCACGGACCCTAGCAACGGGGACGCCACGGGCGGACCGCGTTCCCTGTTGCAGGGCCTAATTAACAAGCACACACACTTGTCCTCTGGCCGTGCAGCAAGGCAGCTGCACGGCATTTATTCCCAATCAGGCTCTAAGCAGCTGATTGGAGGACTCCCTGTTAAATACCTTCCCAGTACTTCTCACAGACGCCGGTAATAGCTTCCTGCATGCTGCTTTGGTTTGCTGAGAGTCTGTTCCAGTCCTGCTGTATCCGGTCATTCCTGTCCTCAGAAGTCCTGTATTCGGGAGTTGTCATCTCATCCCAGGAAGTCGTTTGGTCCCCAGTTGTCCTGACTGATCACCTTTGTATATCGAGTGGTGTTCCGTGAGTTGCGGCTCTGCCGTGTGTTGCGGCTCAGCCGCTTTATCTTTATATATTCTGTTTTTGGAGCATTTGCGGAGGGTTCCGCTTCCACAAGTCCTCTCTGGAACTCGGCGGTGCTGGGTAGGAGAAGTGGACAAGTGGATATTTTGGTTGTCCTTTTCCCTGGCGGTGTTTCCGCACATATTCTAGTTTTAAGTTAGCTTGTAGCCCCTGGCCTGGTTGTTTAGTCAGAGGGCCCCTTGTTATCACCCTGTCTCGGATTTCCCTTTGTCTCTCATTAAGACCTGGGGGGGCATCGGAGTTGGGCAGACATAATCCGCCCTTCAAACGCGGCTGCCATGGGCTCAAGCAACCATAGTCTCGCAGGGGATTTCCGACAGCACGGGTGAGACAACGGAGTTAGGGCGCCAGGGGCTATTTTCCATTCCCGCTCCCTTCCCCAGCATTTCGTTCCAGTGCTCCGGTCCTCGCAAAAAGATCTCCTCAGACCAGAGTGCTGGAATCATAACATTATTACCGGCCATACCAAAAAATTTTAATTAAACAGGGCTTTAATTTTTTCCTCTCATTCAGTTTTTGTTAAAAAATTTTGGCCTCATGAATCCGACAGGTTTAGGGCCAAACCCTGGCCAGCTCTTAGTCAATCAGATTCAAGAACTTACTCAGATGGTTCAGGATCTTTCTCTTCGGGTGAGGTCGCAGGAAGATCTTTTGCGAGCCTCCCCAAAGGTAGTCCCTGAACCAAAGATGCTTTTGCCTGACCGTTTTTCTGGCGATAGAAAATTATTTTTTCGTTTTAAAGAATCCTGTAAACTTTATTTCCGTTTAAGACCTACTTCCTCTGGTTCTGAATCTCAGCGGGTTGGGATTATTATTTCTTTACTCCAGGGGGATCCTCAGACCTGGGCGTTCGGTTTAAGGGCAGAGGATCCTGCGTTGTTGTCAGTAGACGCTTTCTTTAAGTCTTTAGGGCTTTTGTATGATGACCCAGATAGAGAGGCGTCCGCTGAAAGTCAGCTGCGCGCTCTCAAACAAGGAAGAAATCCTGCAGAGGTTTATTGTACTGAGTTTCGCCGTTGGTCGAACGACTGTGGCTGGAATGACCCAGCCCTGCGCAGTCAGTTTCGCCTCGGCTTATCAGAGTCTATTAAAGACAGTCTCCTCCAGTACCCCGCTCCTGAGACTCTCGATAAACTCATGGAGCTTTCTATTAAGATTGATCGTCGTCTCAGAGAGCGGAGGGCTGACAGAGGAACACCTGTAAGGTCAAGTCCTTGTGTTTATTCCATTCCAGAAGACGTAGAGGAGCCCATGCAGATGGGTCTCTCCCGGCTGTCTCCTGAGGAAAGGGCCAGAAGGCAAAATTCCGGTCTTTGTTTGTACTGTGGTGGTAAGGGACATTTTGCTCGTAACTGTCCGAACAAGTCGGGAAACGCTTTGACCAGGTGAATTGTGAGGGGGTTCACCTAGGTCTGCAGCTTATCTCCTCGAATAACTCTCTTTTAGTCCCAGTTAAGGTTTCCTTTGGCAGCCTCAGTTCTTTGGTGTCGGCTTTTGTTGACAGTGGAGCTGCAGGAAACTTTATGGATTTAACTTGGGCTAAGGCCTTAGGCATTCCTCAGTTACCATTGGGTAGGTGTGTCACCATGCATGGCTTAGATGGGAGTCCGCTTTCCAACGGGGTTATTACTCACCGTACACCTCCCGTAGTACTTACAGTAGGAGCTTTACATTCCGAAAAGATCGAGTTCTATCTAACACATTGCCCAGCAGTTCCAGTTGTTCTGGGTCACCCTTGGCTGGCCTTTCATAATCCCACCATTGATTGGCAGTCCGGGGAGATTTCACAATGGGGTACTTTTTGTGCTAAGGAATGTATTTCGTTTCCAGTTACAGTAGCAGCTATCATTCCAGAACTCATTCCTGTGGAATACCAGGAGTTTGCCAATGTATTCTCCAAAGGCAATGCGGACATTCTGCCTCCCCATCGGCCTTATGATTGTGCTATTGAGCTAATCCCTGGTGCCGCATTGCCAAAGGGGAGATTATATGCATTGTCCGGGCCAAAAACTTCGGCTATGAATGACTATGTTCAGGAGAGCTTACAGAAAGGTTTTATTAGACCATCGAAATCCCCTTTAAGTGCTGGTTTTTTCTTTGTGGAGAAAAAGGATGGCTCGCTTAGACCATGCATAGATTTTAGAGCCTTGAATAAAATCTCAGTCAAAAACACCTATCCTTTGCCGTTGATTTCTGTACTCTTTGATCAGTTACGTTCTGCTGTGATTTTTTCTAAAATTGACCTGAGAGGAGCTTACAACCTCATCCGAATTAAATCTGGAGATGAGTGGAAGACGGCTTTTAGTACTCAGTCGGGTCACTACGAATACCTGGTGATGCCGTTCGGCCTGTCTAATGCTCCAGCAGTTTTTCAAGACCTCATTAACGATGTGCTCCGTGACTTCCTAGGGAAATTCGTGGTCGTTTATTTAGACGACATCTTGATTTTTCTGGTTCTTCAAAAGTTACGTGAGAATCATTTATATGCCAAGCTGGAGAAGTGTGAATTTCACGTCACGAAAGTATCTTTTTTAGGGTACATAATTTCCCCTCAGGGATTTTCCATGGAACCTAAGAAGCTTCAGGCCATCCTTAATTGGGCGCAACCCACCAATTTAAAAGCAATTCAGCGCTTTTTAGGGTTTGCGAATTATTATAGAAGGTTCATTCATTCTTTTTCTGACCTGGTTGCTCCCATTGTGGCTCTGACAAAGAAAGGAGCGGATCCTACCAACTGGTCGCATGAAGCTGAGTTGTCCTTCCGGGCCCTGAAACAAGCCTTTGTCTCAGCTCCAGTCCTCAGACATCCTAATCCGGAATTGCCCTTTGTTGTGCAGGTTGATGCCTCAGAGGTTGGAGTGGGGGCTGTCCTTTCTCAAAAGGATCCGGTGTCTTTGGACTTACATCCTTGTGCCTTTATGTCCAGGAAGTTCTCCTCCACTGAATCCAATTATGACGTTGGTAATCGGGAGTTACTGGCGGTAAAGTGGGCTTTTGAGGAGTGGAGGCATTGGCTGGAAGGTGCAAAGCATACTATTTCGGTATTGACTGACCATAAGAACCTGCAATACATTGAATCAGCTAAACGGCTTAATGCCCGGCAGGCACGTTGGGCATTATTTTTTACTCGTTTCAAATTTATAATCACTTTCAGGCCTGGTTCCAAGAATACTAAAGCTGATGCCCTGTCACGTAGTTTTCTTCCGGTTCACAATAACAATCCTGTTGTTACCCCAATACTTCCATCTTCGGTCATCCGGGCAGGCCTCACACAGGATTTATTTACCCAGTTAAACCAGCTTCAACACCAAGCTCCTAGATTTACTCCTGCTGGTCGTCTTTACGTTCCTGAATTTTTGAGAGCTACTGTTTTAACTGAATTCCATGACAACAAGGTTTCAGGGCATCCGGGAATCACTAAGACATTGGAGTTAGTCTCTCGCTCAGTATGGTGGCCTAGTATGTCTAAAGACGTTAGGGAATTTGTTTTTTCATGTCAGGTTTGTGCACAGCATAAGGTTCCCCGTTCCTTGCCTATCGGGCAACTTATGCCCTTAAGTGTCCCTCTCAGGCCATGGTCTCATATTTCCATGGATTTTGTGGTTGACCTTCCCCTTTCAGCCGGATTCCGAGTCATATGGGTGGTAGTGGACCGTTTTAGTAAAATGGCTCATTTTATTGCTCTTCCCCGATTGCCTTCTGCTCAAGGGTTGGCAGTTTTGTTCCTCCGCCATGTATTTAGGCTTCATGGGTTACCCACTGATATTGTTTCTGATCGGGATCCACAATTCATCGCACAATTCTGGAGATGTTTTTGTGCTTCATTAAAGATGAAACTGTCATTAACATCCGGTTATCACCCACAATCCAACGGGCAAACCGAACGAGTTAACCAGTCATTAAAACAATATCTGCGCTTGTATTCAGCCAAACTCCAGAATGATTGGTCCGAGTTTCTTCCTTTGGCTGAATTTGCTTACAATAATTCCTGTCATTCCTCCACTAAAGAGTCTCCATTCTTTTCAGTTTTTGGTTTTCACCCCAGAGCTAATTCTTTTTTTCATCATTCTCCAGTCTCCTCGCTGGCATTGACCTCCCATCTCAGAGCAATTTGGAAAAAAGTGCACCTTGCTCTCAGAAAAGCGGCCTTTCGAGAAAATAAATTTTCTGACAGGCTCCGACGTCCTTGCACTTTTAAGGTGGGAGACAAGGTGTGGTTGTCAACTCGCAACATCAGGCTTCGACAATCCTCGGCTAGACTGGGACCCAAATTTATTGGACCATTTCTTATTATTAAAAGAGTCAACCCAGTTGCCTTTCGGCTACGTTTACCAAGATCTCTCAAGATTGGAAATACGTTTCATTGTTCCCTGTTGAAACAATACGTTTCTTCCAGTAGATTTCCTCGGAGGATCTCTCAGGGTAGATCTCCAGTGGATGTACAGGGACAACAGGAGTTCTTGGTAGAGAAAGTTCTTGATTCCAAATTGTCTCGGGGTCGGCTTTATTTTTTAGTTCACTGGAAAGGCTATGGTCCGGAGGAAAGGTCTTGGGTCCTAGATAAGGATCTTCATGCCCCTAGGCTCAAGAGGGCATTTTTTCAGGAATTTCCTCAGAAGCCTGGCTTTAGGGGTTCCTTGACCCCTCCTCAAAGGGGTGGTACTGTTAGGCGCCGGGGTCCGCATGTCCGCGCGGCCCGGTGCCTAGCAACTAGGGACGCCGTGCACGTTCAGCCGCCGGCTCCCTAGCAACGCTAGACGCCGGGCGCGCTGAGCCGCACGGACCCTAGCAACGGGGACGCCACGGGCGGACCGCGTTCCCCGTTGCAGGGCCTAATTAACAAGCACACACACTTGTCCTCTGGCCGTGCAGCAAGGCAGCTGCACGGCATTTATTCCCAATCAGGCTCTAAGCAGCTGATTGGAGGACTCCCTGTTAAATACCTTCCCAGTACTTCTCACAGACGCCGGTAATAGCTTCTTGCATGCTGCTTTGGTTTGCTGAGAGTCTGTTCCAGTCCTGCTGTATCCGGTCATTCCTGTCCTCAAAAGTCCTGTATTCGGGAGTTGTCATCTCATCCCAGGAAGTCGTTTGGTCCCCAGTTGTCCTGACTGATCACCTTTGTTTATCGAGTGGTGTTCCGTGAGTTGCGGCTCTGCCGTGTGTTGCGGCTCAGCCGCTTTATCTTTATATATTCTGTTTTTGGAGCATTTGCGGAGGGTTCCGCTTCCACAAGTCCTCTCTGGAACTCGGCGGTGCTGGGTAGGAGAAGTGGACAAGTGGATATTTTGGTTGTCCTTTTCCCTGGCGGTGTTTCCGCACATATTCTAGTTTTAAGTTAGCTTGTAGCCCCTGGCCTGGTTGTTTAGTCAGAGGGCCCCTTGTTATCACCCTGTCTCGGATTTCCCTTTGTCTCTCATTAAGACCTGGGGGGGCATCGGAGTTGGGCAGACATAATCCGCCCTTCAAACGCGGCTGCCATGGGCTCAAGCAACCATAGTCTCGCAGGGGATTTCCGACAGCACGGGTGAGACAACGGAGTTAGGGCGCCAGGGGCTATTTTCCATTCCCGCTCCCTTCCCCAGCATTTCGTTCCAGTGCTCCGGTCCTCGCAAAAAGATCTCCTCAGACCAGAGTGCTGGAATCATAACACAGGTTCGGCATTCAGGATTGGATCCTGGTGACCACGGACGCGAGCCTCAGAGGGTGGGGAGCAGTCACACTGGGAAGAAACTTCCAAGGAGTCTGGACAAGTCAAGAGACTTGTCTTCACATCAACATCCTGGAACTGAGGGCCATATACAACGCCCTACGTCAAGCCGAGAACTTACTTCGCGACCAACCAGTTCTGATCCAGTCAGACAACATCACCGCAGTGGCTCATGTAAACCGCCAAGGCGGCACAAGGAGAAGGGTGGCAATGGCGGAAGCCACCAAGATTCTTCGCTGGGCGGAAAATCATGTAAGCGCACTGTCAGCAGTGTTCATTCCGGGAGTGGACAACTGGGAAGCAGACTTCCTCAGCAGACACGACCTGCATCCAGGGGAGTGGGGACTTCATCGGGAAGTCTTCGCACAGATTGCAAGTCAGTGGGGACTGCCCCAGATAGACATGATGGCATCCCGCCTCAACAAAAAGCTACAGAGGTATTGCGCCAGATCAAAAGATCCTAAGGCGGTAGCAGTAGACGCCCTAGTGACACCGTGGGTGTTCCAGTCGGTCTATGTGTTTCCTCCTCTTCCTCTCATACCCAAGGTATTGAGAATAATAAGAAAAAGAGGAGTGAGAACAATTCTCATTGTTCCAGATTGTCCAAGAAGGACCTGGTATCCGGATCTGCTGGAAATGCTCACAGAAGAGCCGTGGCCTCTTCCTCTACGACAGGACCTGTTACAACAGGGGCCATGTCTGTTCCAAGACTTACCGCGGCTGCGTTTGACGGCATGGCGGTTGAACGCCGGATCCTAGCGGAAAAAGGAATTCCGGATGAGGTCATTCCTACGCTGATAAAGGCTAGGAAGGACGTGACAGCTAAACATTATCACCGTATATGGCGAAAATATGTTTCTTGGTGTGAGGCCAGGAATGCTCCTATGGAAGAATTCCATCTGGGCCGTTTCCTGCACTTCCTACAGACTGGAGTGAATTTGGGCCTAAAGTTAGGATCCATTAAGGTTCAGATTTCGGCCTTATCCATTTTCTTTCAAAAAGAATTGGCTTCTCTCCAGGAAGTACAGACTTTTGTAAAGGGAGTGCTGCATATTCAGCCTCCTTTTATACCTCCGGTGGCGCCTTGGGACCTTAACGTGGTGTTGAGTTTCCTTAAGTTGCACTGGTTTGAACCACTTCAAACGGTGGAGTTAAAATATCTCACTTGGAAGGTGGTCATGTTATTAGCCTTGGCTTCGGCTAGGCGAGTGTCGGAATTGGCGGCGTAGTCTCATAAAAGTCCCTATCTGGTTTTCCATATGGATAGGGCGGAATTGCGGACTCGCCCTCAATTCATGCCTAAGGTGGTGTCATCTTTTCATATGAACCAACCTATTGTGGTGCCTGTGGCTACACGAGATTTGGAGGATTCTGAGTCCCTTGATGTTGTCAGGGCTTTGAAAATTTATGTGGCCAGAACGGCTAGAGTCAGGAAAACGGAAGCACTGTTTGTCCTATATGCAGCCAACAAGGTTGGCGCCCCTGCTTCGAAGCAGACTATTGCTCGCTGGATCTGTAATACCATCCAGCAGGCGCATTCTACGGCTGGATTGCCGTTACCAAAATCAGTCAAGGCCCATTCCACTAGGAAGGTGGGCTCGTCTTGGGCAGCTGCCCGAGGGGTCTCGGCACTACAACTGTGCCGAGCTGCTACTTGGTCGGGTTCAAACACCTTTGCAAAGTTCTATAAGTTTGATACCCTGGCTGAGGAGGACCTAAGGTTTGCTCATTCGGTGCTGCAGAGTCATCCGCACTCTCCCGCCTGTTTGGGAGCTTTGGTATAATCCCCATGGCCCTTACGGAGTCCCCAGCATCCTCTAGGACGTTAGAGAAAATAAGATTTTAAACCTACCGGTAAATCTTTTTCTCGTAGTCCGTAGAGGATGCTGGGCGCCCGTCCCAAGTGCGGACTACTTCTGCGAGACTTGTATATAGTTTTGCTTACATAAGGGTTATGTTATAGTTCCATCAGGTTGGACTGATGCTACATTATTTTTTCATACTGTTAACTGTTTAATTGATACACAAGTTATACGGTGTGATTGGTGTGGCTGGTATGAATCTTGCCCTTGGATTAACAAAAATCCTTTCCTCGTACTGTGCTCCTCTGGGCACAGTTTCTCTAACTGAGGTCTAGAGGAGGGGCATAGAGGGATGAGCCAGTGCACACCCAGACCTAAAGTCTTTCTTAAAGTGCTCATGTCTCCTGCGGAGCCCGTCTATCCCCATGGTACTTACGGAGTCCCCAGCATCCTCTACGGACTAAGAGAAAAAGATTTACCGGTAGGTTTAAAATCTTATTTTCTTATCCATTAACTAACTCACCACAGGTGATGGCAATCATACATTACCAGGAAAGTCCAGGAACAGAGCATTTTCTCCCTCATGGAGAGGGTCAGGTAGGCAAGTATGGTGTAAGTGAGAGGCATGTGTGTGTGTGATTGTGTGTGTGTGTGTGTGTGTGTGTGTGTGTGTGTGTGAGAGAGGCATGTGTGTGTAAGTGAGAGGCACGTGTGTGTGTAAGTGAGAGGCGTGTGTGTGAGAGGCTTGTTGTATGTAAGTGAGAGGTGTGTGTGTGTGTGTGTGTGTGTGTAAGTGAGAGGCACGTGTGTGAGAGAGGTGTGTGTGTGTGTGTGTGTGTAAGTGAGAGGCGTGTGTGAGAGGTGTGGTTGTGTGTAAGTGAGAGGTATGTGTGTGAGAGGAAAGGATTAAAGGAGGCATTTCAGCATTTCTACAGGACTATGTACAGAGCACACACCTGGTCTGGGTACACACTACCTTATAAATATTAGAGATGAGCGCCGGAAATTTTTCGGGTTTTGTGTTTTGGTTTTGGGTTCGGTTCCGCGGCCGTGTTTTGGGTTCGACCGCGTTTTGGCAAAACCTCACCGAATTTTTTTTGTCGGATTCGGGTGTGTTTTGGATTCGGGTGTTTTTTTCAAAAAAACCTAAAAAAACAGCTTAAATCATAGAATTTGGGGGTCATTTTGATCCCAAAGTATTATTAACCTCAAAAACCATAATTTACACTCATTTTCAGTCTATTCTGAATACCTCACACCTCACAATATTATTTTTAGTCCTAAAATTTGCACCGAGGTCGCTGTGTGAGTAAGATAAGCGACCCTAGTGGCCGACACAAACACCGGGCCCATCTAGGAGTGGCACTGCAGTGTCACGCAGGATGTCCCTTCCAAAAAACCCTCCCCAAACAGCACATGACGCAAAGAAAAAAAGAGGCGCAATGAGGTAGCTGTGTGAGTAAGATAAGCGACCCTAGTGGCCGACACAAACACCGGGCCCATCTAGGAGTGGCACTGCAGTGTCACGCAGGATGGCCCTTCCAAAAAACCCTCCCCAAACAGCACATGACGCAAAGAAAAAAAGAGGCGCAATGAGGTAGCTGACTGTGTGAGTAAGATAAGCGACCCTAGTGGCCGACACAAACACCGGGCCCATCTAGGAGTGGCACTGCAGTGTCACGCAGGATGGCCCTTCCAAAAAACCCTCCCCAAACAGCACATGACGCAAAGAAAAAAAGAAGCGCAATGAGGTAGCTGACTGTGTGAGTAAGATAAGCGACCCTAGTGGCCGACACAAACACCGGGCCCATCTAGGAGTGGCACTGCAGTGTCACGCAGGATGGTCCTTCCAAAAAACCCTCCCCAAACAGCACATGACGCAAAGAAAAAAAGAGGCGCAATGAGGTAGCTGACTGTGTGAGTAAGATAAGCGACCCTAGTGGCCGACACAAACACCGGGCCCATCTAGGAGTGGCACTGCAGTGTCACGCAGGATGGCCCTTCCAAAAAACCCTCCCCAAACAGCACATGACGCAAAGAAAAATAAAAGAAAAAAGAGGTGCAAGATGGAATTGTCCTTGGGCCCTCCCACCCACCCTTATGTTGTATAAACAGGACATGCACACTTTAACCAACCCATCATTTCAGTGACAGGGTCTGCCACACGACTGTGACTGATATGACGGGTTGGTTTGGACCCCCCCCAAAAAAGAAGCAATTAATCTCTCCTTGCACAAACTGGCTCTACAGAGGCAAGATGTCCACCTCATCATCATCCTCCGATATATCACCGTGTACATCCCCCTCCTCACAGATTATCAATTCGTCCCCACTGGAATCCACCATCTCAGCTCCCTGTGTACTTTGTGGAGGCAATTGCTGCTGGTCAATGTCTCCGCGGAGGAATTGATTATAATTCATTTTAATGAACATCATCTTCTCCACATTTTCTGGATGTAACCTCGTACGCCGATTGCTGACAAGGTGAGCGGCGGCACTAAACACTCTTTCGGAGTACACACTTGTGGGAGGGCAATTTAGGTAGAATAAAGCCAGTTTGTGCAAGGGCCTCCAAATTGCCTCTTTTTCCTGCCAGTATAAGTACGGACTGTGTGACGTGCCTACTTGGATGCGGTCACTCATATAATCCTCCACCATTCTTTCAATGTTGAGAGAATCATATGCAGTGACAGTAGACGACATGTCCGTAATCGTTGTCAGGTCCTTCAGTCCGGACCAGATGTCAGCATCAGCAGTCGCTCCAGACTGCCCTGCATCACCGCCAGCGGGTGGGCTCGGAATTCTGAGCCTTTTCCTCGCACCCCCAGTTGCGGGAGAATGTGAAGGAGGAGATGTTGACAGGTCGCGTTCCGCTTGACTTGACAATTTTCTCACCAGCAGGTCTTTCAACCCCAGCAGACTTGTGTCTGCCGGAAAGAGAGATCCAAGGTAGGTTTTAAATCTAGGATCGAGCACGGTGGCCAAAATGTAGTGCTCTGATTTCAACAGATTGACCACCCGTGAATCCTTGTTAAGCGAATTAAGGGCTCCATCCACAAGTCCCACATGCCTAGCGGAATCGCTCCGTGTTAGCTCCTCCTTCAATGTCTCCAGCTTCTTCTGCAAAAGCCTGATGAGGGGAATGACCTGACTCAGGCTGGCAGTGTCTGAACTGACTTCACGTGTGGCAAGTTCAAAGGGCATCAGAACCTTGCACAACGTTGAAATCATTCTCCACTGCACTTGAGACAGGTGCATTCCACCTCCTATATCGTGCTCAATTGTATAGGCTTGAATGGCCTTTTGCTGCTCCTCCAACCTCTGAAGCATATAGAGGGTTGAATTCCACCTCGTTACCACTTCTTGCTTCAGATGATGGCAGGGCAGGTTCAGTAGTTTTTGGTGGTGCTCCAGTCTTCTGTACGTGGTGCCTGTACGCCGAAAGTGTCCCGCAATTCTTCTGGCCACCGACAGCATCTCTTGCACGCCCCTGTCGTTTTTAAAAAAATTCTGCACCACCAAATTCAAGGTATGTGCAAAACATGGGACGTGCTGGAATTTGCCCATATTTAATGCACACACAATATTGCTGGCGTTGTCCGATGCCACAAATCCACAGGAGAGTCCAATTGGGGTAAGCCATTCTGCGATGATCTTCCTCAGTTGCCGTAAGAGGTTTTTAGCTGTGTGCGTATTCTGGAAAGCGGTGATACAAAGCGTAGCCTGCCTAGGAAAGAGTTGGCGTTTGCGAGATGCTGCTACTGGTGCCGCCGCTGCTGTTCTTGCGGCGGGAGTCCATACATCTACGCAGTGGGCTGTCACAGTCATATAGTCCTGACCCTGCCCTGCTCCACTTGTCCACATGTCCGTGGTTAAGTGGACATTGGGTACAACTGCATTTTTTAGGACACTGGTGAGTCTTTTTCTGACGTCCGTGTACATTCTCGGTATCGCCTGCCTACAGAAGTGGAACCTAGATGGTATTTGGTAACGGGGGCACACTGCCTCAATAAATTGTCTAGTTCCCTGTGAACTAACGGCGGATACCGGACGCACGTCTAACACCAACATAGTTGTCAAGGCCTCAGTTATCCGCTTTGCAGCAGGATGACTGCTGTGATATTTCATCTTCCTCGCAAAGGACTGTTGGACAGTCAATTGCTTACTGGAAGTAGTACAAGTGGGCTTACGACTTCCCCTCTGGGATGACCATCGACTCCCAGCAGCAACAACAGCAGCGCCAGCAGCAGTAGGCGTTACACGCAAGGATGCATCGGAGGAATCCCAGGCAGGAGAGGACTCGTCAGAATTGCCAGTGACATGGCCTGCAGGACTATTGGCATTCCTGGGGAAGGAGGAAATTGACACTGAGGGAGTTGGTGGGGTGGTTTGCGTGAGCTTGGTTACAAGAGGAAGGGATTTACTGGTCAGTGGACTGCTTCCGCTGTCGCCCAAAGTTTTTGAACTTGTCACTGACTTATTATGAATGCGCTGCAGGTGACGTATAAGGGAGGATGTTCCGTGGTGGTTAACGTCCTTACCCCTACTTATTACAGCTTGACAAAGGGAACACACGGCTTGACAAATGTTGTCCGCATTTCTGGTGAAATACTTCCACACCGAAGAGCTGATTTTTTTGGTATTTTCACCAGGCATGTCAACGGCCATATTCCTCCCACGGACAACAGGTGTCTCCCCGGGTGCCTGACTTAAACAAACCACCTCACCATCAGAATCCTCCTGGTCAATTTCCTCCCCAGCGCCAGCAACACCCATATCCTCATCCTGGTGTACTTCAACACTGACATCTTCAATCTGACTATCAGGAACTGGACTGCGGGTGCTCCTTCCAGCACTTGCAGGGGGCGTGCAAATGGTGGAAGGCGCATGCTCTTCACGTCCAGTGTTGGGAAGGTCAGGCATCGCAACCGACACAATTGGACTCTCCTTGTGGATTTGGGATTTCGAAGAACGCACAGTTCTTTGCGGTGCTTTTGCCAGCTTGAGTCTTTTCAGTTTTCTAGCGAGAGGCTGAGTGCTTCCATCCTCATGTGAAGCTGAACCACTAGCCATGAACATAGGCCAGGGCCTCAGCCGTTCCTTGCCACTCCGTGTGGTAAATGGCATATTGGCAAGTTTGCGCTTCTCCTCCGACAATTTTATTTTAGGTTTTGGAGTCCTTTTTTTACTGATATTTGGTGTTTTGGATTTGACATGCTCTGTACTATGACATTGGGCATCGGCCTTGGCAGACGACGTTGCTGGCATTTCATCGTCTCCGCCATGACTAGTGGCAGCAGCTTCAGCACGAGGTGGAAGTGGATCTTGATCTTTCCCTAATTTTGGAACCTCAACATTTTTGTTCTCCATATTTTAATAGGCACAACTAAAAGGCACCTCAGGTAAACAATGGAGATGGATGGATACTAGTATACAATTATGGATGGACTGCCGAGTGCCGACACAGAGGTAGCTACAGCCGTGGACTATTGTACTGTACTGTGTCTGCTGCTAATATAGACTGGATGATAATGAGATGTAGTATGTATAAAGAAGAAAGAAAAAAAAACCACGGGTAGGTGGTATACAATTATGGATGGACTGCCGAGTGCCGACACAGAGGTAGCTACAGCCGTGGACTACCGTACTGTGTCTGCTGCTAATATAGACTGGTTGATAATGAGATGTAGTATGTATAAAGAAGAAAGAAAAAAAAACCACGGGTAGGTGGTATACAATTATGGACGGACTGCCGAGTGCCGACACAGAGGTAGCTACAGCCGTGGACTACCGTACTGTGTCTGCTGCTAATATAGACTGGTTGATAATGAGATGTAGTATGTATAAAGAAGAAAGAAGAAAAAAAACCACGGGTAGGTGGTATACAATTATGGATGGACTGCCGAGTGCCGACACAGAGGTAGCTACAGCCGTGGACTACTGTACTGTGTCTGCTGCTAATATAGACTGGTTGATAAAGAGATGTAGTATGTATGTATAAAGAAGAAAGAAAAAAAAACCACGGGTAGGTGGTATACAATTATGGATGGACTGCCGAGTGCCGACACAGAGGTAGCTACAGCCGTGGACTACTGTACTGTGTCTGCTGCTAATATAGACTGGTTGATAATGAGATGTAGTATGTATGTATAAAGAAGAAAGAAAAAAAAACCACGGGTAGGTGGTATACAATTATGGACGGACTGCCGAGTGCCGACACAGAGGTAGCTACAGCCGTGGACTACCGTACTGTACTGTGTCTGCTGCTAATATAGACTGGTTGATAAAGAGATGTAGTATGTATAAAGAAGAAAGAAAAAAAAACCACGGGTAGGTGGTATACAATTATGGATGGACTGCCGAGTGCCGACACAGAGGTAGCTACAGCCGTGGACTACTGTACTGTGTCTGCTGCTAATATAGACTGGTTGATAATGAGATGTAGTATGTATGTATAAAGAAGAAAGAAAAAAAAAACACGGGTAGGTGGTATACAATTATGGACGGACTGCCGAGTGCCGACACAGAGGTAGCTACAGCCGTGGACTACCGTACTGTACTGTGTCTGCTGCTAATATAGACTGGTTGATAAAGAGATTAGTATGTATAAAGAAGAAAGAAAAAAAAACCACGGGTAGGTGGTATACAATTATGGACGGACTGCCGAGTGCCGACACAGAGGTAGCTACAGCCGTGGACTACCGTACTGTACTGTGTCTGCTGCTAATATAGACTGGTTGATAAAGAGATGTAGTATGTATGTATAAAGAAGAAAGAAAAAAAAACCACGGGTAGGTGGTATACAATTATGGATGGACTGCCGAGTGCCGACACAGAGGTAGCTACAGCCGTGGACTACTGTACTGTGTCTGCTGCTAATATAGACTGGTTGATAATGAGATGTAGTATGTATGTATAAAGAAGAAAGAAAAAAAAACCACGGGTAGGTGGTATACAATTATGGACGGACTGCCGAGTGCCGACACAGAGGTAGCTACAGCCGTGGACTACCGTACTGTACTGTGTCTGCTGCTAATATAGACTGGTTGATAAAGAGATGTAGTATGTATAAAGAAGAAAGAAAAAAAAACCACGGGTAGGTGGTATACAATTATGGATGGACTGCCGAGTGCCGACACAGAGGTAGCTACAGCCGTGGACTACTGTACTGTGTCTGCTGCTAATATAGACTGGTTGATAAAGAGATGTAGTATGTATGTATAAAGAAGAAAGAAAAAAAAACCACGGGTAGGTGGTATACAATTATGGATCGAGTGCCGACACAGAGGTAGCTACAGCCGTGAACTACCGTACTGTGTCTGCTGCGACTGGATGATAAATAATGATATAAAAAATATATATATATCACTACTGCAGCCGGACAGGTATATATTATATAATGACGGACCTGCTGGACACTGTCTGTCAGCAGAATGAGTTTTTTATAGAATAAAAAAAAAAACACCACACAAGTCACACGACGAGTGTTTAACTTTTTCAGGCAATCACAATATAGTATACTACTAACTATACTGGTGGTCAGTGTGGTCAGGTCACTGGTCAGTCACACTGGCAGTGGCACTCCTGCAGCAAAAGTGTGCACTGTTTAATTTTAATAATATGTACTCCTGGCTCCTGCTATAACCTATAACTGGCACTGCTCCCCAGTCTCCCCCACAATTATAAGCTGTGTGAGCACAGTCAGATATATACATAGATGATGCAGCACACTGGGCTGAGCAGTGCACACAGATATGGTATGTGACTGAGTCACTGTGTATCGTTTTTTTCAGGCAGAGAACGGATTATATTAAATAAAACTGCACTGTCTGGTGGTCACTGTGGTCAGTCACTACTAAACTCTGCACTCTCTACAGTACTCCTAAGCTCCAGTAAATCAAGTGTCTCTGTCTCAAATCAATCTCACTCTCTCTCTTCTAATCTAAATGGAGAGGACGCCAGCCACGTCCTCTCCCTATCAATCTCAATGCACGTGTGAAAATGGCGGCGACGCGCGGCTCCTTATATAGAATCCGAGTCTCGCGAGAATCCGACAGCGTCATGATGACGTTCGGGCGCGCTTGGGTTAACCGAGCAAGGCGGGAAGATCCGAGTCGCTCGGACCCGTGAAAAAAAACATGAAGTTCGGGCAGGTTCGGATTCCGAGGAACCGAACCCGCTCATCTCTAATAAATATATGGAGGGGTGTCCGTTCTGAATGTGTGTGTAAGTGAAAGGCATGTGTGGGTGTTTAAGTGAAAGCGGCATGTGTGTGTGTGTGTGTGTGTGTGTGTGTGTGTGTTTTTAAGTAAAGGAGGTGTGTGTGTGAAAGCGGCGTGTATGTTTAAGTGAAAGAGACGTGTGTGTGTTTAAGTGAATGAGGCGTTTGTGTGTTTTTTTTATATATATCTAGTGTTCACGCTAGGTGTCTTTCACAGGGCGCTGCGCCCTGCCCCTTAGACAGCTGAATCCCGCCCTGCCCGTTTTTGTGCGCCCTGCCGTTTGCTGCCTGCCGGACCCCGCCACGCCATCGGACCCAGCCGTGCGCCGCCGGACCCGGTAAGCACATGAGAGTCCCCCTGGGCTAAATTAACCTTGTAAGTATTTTGCAGCTGTAAACTTCAATCTCAGTGCTCTCTACCTGGTGCAGTGTGCCTCAGTGCTCTCTACCTGGTGCAATGTGCCTCAGTGCTCTTTACCTGGTGCAGTGTGCCTCAGTGCTCTCTACCTGGTGCAGTGTGCCTCAGTGCTCTCTACCTGGTGCAGTGTGCCTCAGTGCTCTCTACCTGGTGCAGTGTGCCTCAGTGCTCTCTACCTGGTGCAGTGTGCCTCAGTGCTCTATCTGGCACAATATGTATAACGTGCTCTACCTGGCGCAGTGTGTATAGGAGGTTCTACCTGGTGCAATGTGTATTAGGTGCACTACCGTGTGGTGTAATGTGAATTGCCACTATTATGTGGCCACGCCCCTTCCCCACAAAACAACGCCCCTACATTTTTGCTGTGCGCCTTCGGCGCGCACTGTCCATGTTTTGGCCTATGGGAATGGGATCACCAAGCATTATAGGGGTATATGCAATTGCGGTCGAATTCCCGAAATTGTCGAATTTCGGGACATTTTCGCCAAAAAAAAAATTTCGTCAATGCAATTCAGTACTTTCCGTCAAAAAAACGGACTTTCAAAATTCGACTTTTTGAAATTCGACTTTTTGCAAATTCGACTTTTCTGCAATGATACAAGTGCTGCAATTCGACAAAAGCATATTCAATTCAAGTTTGGAAATTCGACAGCAGTGCTTTTAGACAGTAAATTCGTCATTTTCAATCCTCCACACTTTGGAGGGTGAAAACAATAAAAAAAAATTTAAACATGTTTTTTTTGTGTTTTTTTGGGGGGGAATAGCATATCTATTTATATTAGAAGGGATTAGGTACTTTTTTTTTTTTTTGGGAGGCACAAGTATTATTTATATATTTTTTTTAAATATATATTTTTTTTTAATTGCTGGAACGGTAAAATAAATAAAAAAAATGGCGTGGGGTCCCCCCTCCAAAGCATAACCAGCCTCGGGCTCTTCGAGCTGGTCCTGGTTCTAAAAATGCGGGGAAAAACTGGGCATGGATCCCCCGTATTTTTAAAACCAGCACCGGGCTCTGCGCCTGGTGCTGGTGCAAAAAATACGGGGGACAAAACGAGCAGGGGTCCCCCGTATTTTTCACACCAGCATCGGGCTCCACTAGCTGGACAGATAATGCCACAGCCGGGGGTCACTTTTATACAGTGCCCTGCGGCCGTGGCATTAAATATCCAACTAGTCACCCCTGGCCGGGGTACCCTGGGGGAGTGGGGACCCCTTCAATCAAGGGGTCCCCCCCCCAGCCACCCAAGGGCCAGGGGTGAAGCCCGAGGCTGTCCCCCCCATCCAAGGGCTGCGGATGGGAGGCTGATAGCCTGGCGTAAAATGTCAAGAATATTGTTTTTTCCAGAAGAACTACAAGTCCCAGCAAGCCTCCCCCGCAAGCTGGTACTTGGAGAACCACAAGTACCAGCATGCGGGAGAAAAACGGGCCCGCTGGTACCTGTAGTTCTACTGGAAAAAAAATACCCAAATAAAAACAGGACACACACGCCGTGAAAGTAAAACTTTATTTCATACGTCGACACACACATACTTACCTATGTTCACTCGCCGACATCGGTCCTCTTCTCCATGTAGAATCCACGGATACCTGAAAAGAAAAGATCAATATACTCACCTCAACCAGGGTCCAGAGATAAATCCACGGACTTGGCAAAAAAAAAAAACCGGACACCCGTACCATGCCGGACTGAAAGGGGTCCCATGCTGACACATGAGACCCCTTTCCCCGAATGAGACCTCTCAGTGACAGCTGTCACAGAAAGGTCTCTAAAGCCAATCAGGAAGCGCAACTTCGTTGCGCTCACCTGATTGGCTGTGCGCTGTCTGAACTCAGACAGCGCATCGCACAGCTCCGTCCATTATATTCAATGGTGGGAACTTAGCGGCTAGCGGTGAGGTCACCCGCCGGTCAGCGGCTGACCGCGGGTAACCCCACCGCTGACGGCAAAGTTCCCACCATTGAAACTAATGGAGAGGCTTTGCGATGCGTTGTCTGACAGCTCAGACAGCGCACAGCCAATCAGGTGAGCGCCACGGAAGTAGCGCTTCCTGATTGGCTGAAGGGACTTCAGTGACAGGAGTCACGTGGTGTCCCGGCATTCGGGGAAAGGGGTCTGATGTGAAAGCATGGGACCCCTTTCAGTCCGGTGGTACGGGTGTTCGTTTTCTTTTTTTAACAAGTACGTGGATTATCTCTGGACGTGGATGTACCTCTGGACGCTGGAAGGTGAGTATAATTTTTTTCACAGGTACCCTCGGATCGTCGGAGACCGTGGCAGTCGGCGTGTGAACATAGGTAAGTATGTGTGTGTCGGCAGTGTGTAATAAAGTTTTACTTGTCACGGTGTGTGTGTCCTGTTTTTATTTGGGTATTTTTTTTCCAGTAGAACTACAGGTACCAGCGGGCCCATTTTTCTCCCGCATGCTGGTACTTGTGGTTCTCCAAGTACCAGCTTGCGGGGGAGGCTTGCTGGGACTTGTAGTTCTTCTGGAAAAAACAATATTCTGTCATTTTACTCAAGGCTATCAGCCTCCCATCCGCAGCCAATGGATGGGGGGGACAGCCTCGGGCTTCACCCCTGGCCCTTGGGTGGCTGGGGGGGGGGTGGACCCCTTGATTGAAGGGGTCCCCACTCCCCCAGGGTACCCCGGCCAGGGGTGACTAGTTGGATATTTAATGCCACGGCCGCAGGGCACTGTATAAAAGTGACCCCCGGCTGTGGCATTATCTGTCCAGCTAGTGGAGCCCGATGCTGGTGTAAAAATTACGGGGGACCCCTACTCTTTTTGTCCCCCGTATTTTTTGCACCAGCACCAGGCGCAGAGCCCGGTGCTGGTTTTAAAAATACGGTGGATCCCTGCCCAATTTTTCCCCCGCATTTTTGGAACCAGGACCAGCCCGAAGAGCCCGAGGCTGGTTATGCTTTGGAGGGGGGACCCCACGCCATTTTTTTTTCGTGTTTTTCCCGTTTTTTTAAATCGCGGCAAAATCCGGCAAATCGGCCGTTTTTCGCCCGCGGGACTGTCTAATCCGTTTTTCATTGAATATGGTGAATTCCGGCAGCCACCTGCCGGAATTCACCTGTCGAATTAAAAAACGGCGATAATTTGCCGCGATTCGCCGTGAATTGCATATACCCCATAGTATGTACCTAAGTTTGCCCATCTAACTTAAAAATGTGCCCTCCTGAATGGGAAAATGTGCCCTCCCCGTGATCAGCACCCTGCCCTAAAAAAATCCTAGAGTGAACACTGGTTATATCGGCGCACCGCTGCGCCAAAGCATCTCCATCGAGACCCGCTGGCGGGTGAGGGAGCACTGTAGGTGTACTATTATGGTATGCTGGTGTCTGTTTTATTGTAATGACTGACTTGGTGTGCATCCACTTTCTATGTGTATCTATATTACTATTGGGAAAGGTACCTGAGCACGCTGCTACTGTTCACCCTTAGTGCCGGATAGCTACATATGGTATGTGTGTGTATATGTAGGGGGGCACCAACATTTATCATGCCTCCGGGCGACTGGGATGAACTTACGCCACTGATTACACTGGCTATAAGGGATAGCTGGAAACACATAAGGAGTTTAACAGCTCATTTACACAGCGCTCATGATATAGTGCTTTTATTTTTAACTAATATTGCACCAAACAACTGTGCCCCCCCCCCTCATTTTTCACTCTGATCTATACAGTAGTGTGTTGGAAGGACCAGCGTCTCTGTGAGGAAAAAAATGGCGTTGGCTAGAGCTGTGAGGGCTAAGCCACGCCCCCTTAATGGCGCGCTTCAGTCCCACTTATTTTTTATATTTTTATACTGGCGGGGGTCTGTAATTAGTGCCCAGGCACTTTTCATACTTTTGCCAGTCGACTATTTGAGTACTTATGCTGCCCAGGGTGCCCCCCCCCCCCCCCCCCCGCGCTCTGCACCCTGCAGTGTCGTTCTGTATGTGGGAACATGGCACGCAGCGCACGCTGCGCGGTACCTCAAAAGCCATCTTCTGTCGTCACTGAAGTCTTCTGATCTTCTTTTACTCACCCGGCTTCTTTCTTCTGGCTGCTGTGAGGGGGTTGATGGCGCGGATCCGGGAACGAGCAGCTAGGCGTACCAAGTGATCGGACCCTCTGGAACTAATGGTGTCCAGTAGCCTAAGAATCAGAGCCTTTGAACTCACAGAAGTAGGTCTGTCTCTATCTCCTCAGTCCCACGATGCAGTGAGCCTGTTGCCAGCAGGTCTCCCTGAAAATAACAAACCTAATAAAAGTATTTTTCTGAGAAACTCTGGAGAGCTTCTCAGTGTGCATCCAGTCTCACTGGGCACAGAATCTAACTGGAGTCTGGAGGAGGGGCATAGAGGGAGGAGCCAGTTCACACCCATTCAAGGTCTTATAGTGTGCCCATATCTCCTGCGGATCCCGTCTATACCCCATGGTTCTTGAAGCATCCTCTAGGACGTATGAGAAAATATTTTAAAAAGTCATGTTGACCTTTTGATCATGTCGACCTTGTTCATGTTAACCTTTTGGGTTCAACCTAGACACTGTTGACTTTTTTACTTTCGACCTACGCAAAACCATGCCTTGTAAATGATTGCCGCTTTAAAAAAAAACCTCAGCCAGCATCCCGCACCTCTGGCAAACTCTGACCCTATTGTCTCTCATTGGTGTCCCAGGTACTGCAACTGTCTAAAAGTACATTTAGAAAAAAAATAATCAATCAATCAATAAAATGATGTGTGAATGCTGAGTCAGCTCTGCACCAGTGGTATATATATATATATATATATATATATATATGCACAATGTTTACTTCGGGATAAAACAGTAGCACATGCCCTTGGTTTATGCCAGCCAATGTGGCTTTGACAACTAGGTATAACCTATCAGTTTCTTGGTCATACTGATATGAGGGTGACCTGCTGTCCCCAAACCTTGTGAGTCTCCAAGTGTATGCATATATGCTGTATATGAGCCCCACGTACAGTACTAAAACAAACAACTAAGGTAAAACAACTAAGAAAACAAATGAAAAATATAATGAATATGATGGAGTCTGCACCATACAGGAGGAAGAAGTTCCTCTGGGAAGTGATGTGATAATGGAGGTGGCGGTCACCAGTGCCGTAACTAGGCATTTTAGCGCTGTGTGCAAGAAACGACAGTGGCGCCCCCCCCCCCCCCCCCATGTAAGATAGGGGCAGAGCGCGCCGTAGGCGCGGCAAAAATTTCTAGGGGCGTGGCTTCACGGGGAAGGGGCGTGGCCACAAAATAATAGCAATTCATACTACGGTGCACAGTAGTCTACATTATTCAAATTACGCTGCACAGTAGCGCCACTACACCAGGTAGAGCCCCTTTTATACATTACAGCAGACAGTGTCCCCCTTTTTACACATTGCGGCAGCCAGTCCCCCTTTTTACACATTACAGCAGCCAGTCTCCCTTTTAACACATTGCGGCAGCCGGTCCTTCTTTTTACACATTGCGGCAGACAGCGTCCCTTTTTTACAATTACAGCAGACAGCGTCCCCGTTTTTACACATTACGGCAGACGGTGTCCCCCTTTATACACATTGCGGCAGCCAGTCCCCCTTTTTACACATTGCGGCAGCCAGTCCCATTTTACACATTGCGGCAGCCAGGACCCCATTTTACACATTGCGGCAGCCAGTCCCCATTTTTTACACATTGCGGCAGCCAGTCCCATTTTACACATTGCGGCAGCCAGTCCCATTTTTTACACATTGCGACAGCCAGTCCCATTTTACACATTGCGGCAGCCATCCCCATTTTTTACACATTGCGGCAGCCAGTCCCATTTTTTACACATTGCGGCAGCCAGTCCCATTTTTTACACATTGCGGCAGCCATCCCCATTTTTTACACATTGCGGCAGCCAGTCCCATTTTTTACACATTGCGGCAGCCATCCCCATTTTTTACACATTGTGGCAGGCAGTCCCATTTTTTACACATTGCGGCAGCCATCCCCATTTTTTACACATTGCGGCAGCCAGTCCCATTTTTTACACATTGCGGCAGCCAGTCCCATTTTACACATTGCGGCAGCCAGTCCCATTTTTTACACATTGCGGCAGCCAGTCCCATTTTACACATTGCGGCAGCCAGTCCCATTTTTTACACATTGCGGCAACCATCCCCATTTTTTACACATTGCGGCAGCCAGTCCCATTTTTTACACATTGCGGCAGCCATCCCCATTTTTTACACATTGCGGCAGCCAGTCCCATTTTTTACACATTGCGGCAGCCAGTCCCATTTTTTACACATTGCGGCAGGCGGTGTCCAAGAGAGAGACAGAGAGAGAGAGAGAGGGGGGGGGGAATATACTTACCTTCTCCCCGCTGACAGGCTCCTCGTGCTGCTCCCTCGGTGGCGGCAGTGAGATGAGAAGGAGGAGGAGGGAGGGGGAGCAGGGAGCCGCAGCAGCGCTATGTTATTGGAAGTAAGCGCCGCTGCAGCATCCCCCTCTCCTTCTGTATTGGCTGCCGGGCAGCCAATACAGAAGGAGAGGGGGATGCTGCAGCGGCGCTTACTACCAATAACATAGCGCTGCTGCGGCTCCCTGCTCCCCCTCCCTCCTCCTCCTTGTCCGCTGCCTCCGGCGCTGGTCTCTCTCCTCCAGCGCGGCGCACGGCGCACACAGAGGCGGCATGTAATGAGTCAATTTGACTCATTACATGCCGCTGGCCGTGCGCCCCCAGGGCAACTGCGCTGTGTGCCAAGCCCCCTTGGCACACACGTAGTTACGGCTCTGGCGGTCACCACCACACTTTCATAGTGTATCAGAAGTTTCTGCACGGCACCCCTATTGAGAAATTTAGAAAGAAATATTAGACGCAATTGTGTGTGTGTGGGGGGGAACAACAGGATTTGTTTCTGTTTGCACACATATTTCTCTGACGTCCTAAGTGGATGCTGGGGACTCCGTCAGGACCATGGGGAATAGCGGCTCCGCAGGAGACAGGGCACAAAATTTAAAAGTTTGACCACTAGGTGGTGTGCACTGGCTCCTCCTCCTATGACCCTCCTCCAAGCCTCAGTTAGGTTTTTGTGCCCGTCCGAGCAGGGTGCAATCTAGGTGGCTCTCCTAAAGAGCTGCTTAGAAAAAGTTTTGTTAGGTTTTTTATTTTCAGTGAGTCCTGCTGGCAACAGGCTCACTGCAACGAGGGACTTAGGGGAGAAGAAGTGAACTCACCTGCGTGCAGGATGGATTGGCTTCTTAGGCTACTGGACACTAGCTCCAGAGGGACGATCACAGGTACAGCCTGGATGGGTCACCGTAGCCGCGCCGCCGACCCCCTTGCAGATGCCGAAAAGAGAAGAGGTCCAGAAACCGGCGGCTGAAGACTTCTCAGTCTTCATGAGGTAGCGCACAGCACTGCAGCTGTGCGCCATTGCTCTCGGCACACTTCACACCAACGGTCACTGAGGGTGCAGGGCGCTGGGGGGGGCGCCCTGGGCAGCAATGAAAAGTACCTATTCTGGCTAAAATACATCACATATAGCCCCTGGGGCTATATGGATGTATTTAACCCCTGCCAGGTTTTCAGAAAAACCGGGAGAAGAAGCCCGCCGAAAAGGGGGCGGGGCCTATTCTCCTCAGCACACAGCGCCATTTTCCTACACAGCTCCGCTGCTAGGAAGGCTCCCAGGCTCTCCCCTGCACTGCACTACAGAAACAGGGTAAAAACAGAGAGGGGGGGCACTTATTTGGCGATATTAATAATATTTAAGCTGCTAGGGGAACACACTTATTTAAGGTTGTCCCTATATATTTATAGCGCTTGGGTGTGTGCTGGCAAACTCTCCCTCTGTCTCCCCAAAGGGCTAGTGGGGTCCTGTCTTCTATCAGAGCATTCCCTGTGTGTCTGCTGTGTGTCGGTATGCGTGTGTCGACATGTATGAGGACGATGTTGGCGTGGAGGCGGAGCAATTGCCTGTAATGGTGATGTCACCCCCTAGGGAGTCGACACCGGAATGGATGGCTTTGTTTATGGAATTACGTGATAGTGTCAGCACGCTGCAAAAGTCGGTTGACGACATGAGACGGCCGGCAAACCAGTTAGTACCTGTCCAGGCGTCTCAAACACCGTCAGGGGCTGTAAAACGCCCTTTACCTCAGTCGGTCGACACAGACACAGACACGGACACCGAATCCAGTGTCGACGGTGAAGAAACAAACGTATTTTCCAGTAGGGCCACACGTTATATGATCACGGCAATGAAGGAGGCTTTGCATATCTCTGATACTGCAAGTACCACAAAAAGGGGTATTATGTGGGGTGTGACAATGCTAAATTCCTTTGTCGTATAACAACCCTTTATGAAGTCTAAGAACACTGTACGCTGTTTACTTAAGAAGTACCGTAATGGTACGCTATTTGCGTAACGATCGCTCAGCAGTAAGCGAGACGCTCAAGCGTCACGTTCGCTCACGGCCCAGTGATCACAGGACACGTTATTGGCTATGACTAGGGGAATGATTCGCTGTAGCGTAGCGTGCGCTCGAGACCACGAGGAGGTCACCAGCGATGCAGACGCTCACAACACTATACCTTTATGATAAAACCTTATACCAATGAAATACACTGAATACCTTAATGTGAGTACAGGGTGTAAGTGCAACCTTGTGTAACCTGACTAACTACAAAGCTGCTTGAGCGTCACCGACGCTCAAGTGAACACTTAACACTATAGGAAATACACAGATGCTGGTTTAGGTTCCAAAGCCTATTAACTGTATTATATCTAATATACTTGTAAAAGGGGATAACAGTACAAATGATACACTACAATATAACAGAGACTTCCTAACCACAGAACTAAACAATAAATACAAAAAGACAATACTACACTGACCTAAATGCAATACAATACAATACTATCTAATACAATACAATACTAGCCTAGTCTAGGGGAGATATGAGAGAACAGAACAGAGAGAGAGAGAGAGAGAGAGAGAGAGAGAGAGATGAGATGAGAGAAATTGGCTCACAGAAAGACAATGATTACGGAGAGAAACTTACGCACAAAGGGTATGATCGCCTGCGCCTCGATATCCAGCTCCCGGCTATCAGCAGATAACCGTTGATGAGAGAGTGAGAGCTGGATGTGGTCGGCCTGCCTATTTATGCCCCACACACAATGCAATCTCCTGGTCCTACAATCCCATTGTCCATTGGCCGAAGGAATTCGGCCCTGCATCATAACAAAAGGTCATAGGGTGATTCATACAGGTGGGCTGTGACGATTTCCAACAGCTCAGGTGGGTGGGAAACTGGGTTTCCCGCCGCATACCTGAGTATGTGTAAATAATAGAAATGGACATAAACTTCTTATGTCCATAACTATTCGCACGAGCGATTAATACGCTCCAAACCAACACCGGAATATTGCTAATTAAATACTCTTCCGATGGGTACCAAACACTGCTGTATGATTCCTGTTAGACCCTTCGTACGATATAAAGAGGGATTCCTCAGCTCTGGGACATTGTATTTTAACCAAGCTTTCAGAATCTATCAAAGGGACCATGATCTATAAACTACATTAATTGTGAAAATATGTAACGAATGAGTCGCACGCTACGACTATATAAACTCTACCGTAAATACGCATACCGCGCCTGCGAGTGCACGCTATTGCGGGTATGCGCCTCCACGGGAGAGCGTACGCACGCGCAGCGCGGACCAGTGTGCGGTGCAAATATGGCAACGTGCATTGAGACATTTTTCTGACTTTGACAGTCCACCCTTTGGCAGTCAATAATAACTGCCACAAAACATTTAAGGAGAAAAATGTAAGTCAGGGGTTAATTGATTTCCATGGTTGGGTAGGGAAGAAGAGTGGAGTAGGTGTGAAGAGGGTATGACCTAGTGAGAAAGTAGAAGCATGTGTGTATGAGTCCATGTTTGGAGGGTCATGTATCATCGTGCCGTACGTGTGGTAAATCAAGCTTCGAGGTATTGCGAAGTATACATTTGAATTCCTTCTTATCCTGTGGTACAGGTCTGTGGATGGGCTGTCAAACTCTACCGAGCTCATTTCGGCTGTGGTTGTAACAAAATGGGGATGCACATTTTAGTTGATGATACATGAATGGGGGAGGTATGTGGTTGCTGATATCTGTGCCTGTATTCCCTATCGACTATGTGTGTCGTTACCTGAGGGTTGTAGAGATGAAGATAAAGAACACTTACGAAAAATGCAATGATATTCTATGTCAGGGAAATGTACATCTGTTGTTGAAGTTGTGTTCGGTATCTGTTGAGAGTCGTCTTCTTTGCGCTGTTTTGCTCCTTAGGCATGAGCAACAAGCTTTGTCAGTGCCATCAGATTTACAAAAATGTTGGGCTAGCGTGAGTTTAAAAATACTAGGGAAACTGGGGATCCATGGCAAAGTTCATCAAGTGTCCATATTTAAAGTTGTCAAATCTTCTTCTTTGGTCAATCCGTTGTCTGTATACATCTCGTCAACTTCCTCGTCCAAGGGGGTCTTTGTATCTTGGAGAAAAGCAGAAAAACAGGTGAAAGAAACGGACCGTATAATCGCATTTTCATCACATTCTGGTTTCTATCATTGGGTCATAAATCAAATCCAGGTTAATTACGGTTTCCTCACTCCTCAAGCTCATCACTCTTGTACTTTGTTTGCACCTCATTAAAGCCTGCCCGCATCTAAATATCAATCCAATCGATATAACAACACCCAAGATACATAGGAGAAACTTTCCAACATCCATTATGACTCCTTGAGCCCAGTCTCCTAAACCGGAGAACCAATTTCGCGGGTTCAACCATGACACCCAACCAGTCAGCTCATTACCTACAGCAGCAAGGGTGAGATTGTGTTTTCGACGAAATTCCCACTTTAATTGCAGAATATCGTCCATCTTTTGGTCTATGACCTCTACCGGATCCTCGGTGCTATTTGTGATATACGTGCAACACTTTATGCCGTACTGTGTTGCCAATGTAACACAATATCCGCCTGTTACTGCTGTAAGATAATTAAGAACCATCCTATGCTGAACTAGTTCTGTTTTGTAAGCTTGAAGTTCTCTTCCAGTGTATCTAAACGTGTCATCATACATTTCAGTGATATTATCTAACAAATTGGCGAGTGCGGAAATGTATCTATAATTCATCACTCCTCGAGCGGTACGAGTGAAATCTAACGCTACCAGAACCTGAATCCCGGTGGATTCATGGATAAGATCAGAGGCCGGATGCTCTAACCTTTCTGACAGTTGTCTTTTAACTCGGTGCTCGTAATGAGTGTGAGTATAAGGAGCTTGGGCACCACGGTGTATGTCCTTCATTTTGTCATGTGTAACAGTCATCACTTCAGGCAATACTTTTCCAATATAACACAATCCTTCAGAGTTTGGGGCAAGCCACTTGTACGCCTTTCTCCCGCATATGAAATATGCATCATCGGGGAGAACATATGGGACGGAGAAGGACATGACCATGTTACAAACCTTCCAGGTGAAATCTCCTGACCCTAATTCTTCCATCTGCCTAATGCACGTATCGGTTTGTACGATATGTGCACAGTATCCTGGTGATACCTCTCCAACTCTAGTAATCCTATTTCCTAAGGTATATCGATACCGAAAAGATTTTCCTCTACTGGCTATATGGCGTACGAGCTCTGTATCTGTAGGCATTCTATCTGCTCTGTGTGAAAAGGTCATGGTAAGGTTGCTCCATGACACTTCCCAATTTCCCGGCTTACGGGGATTGGAGATGTTAAAACATAAGAGGGACCTATCCACATGGTATTGGTGGAGCTTCAAACTAGGAGGGCTGGAGATGTTAAACCTCCGGTCCACCGGTCTCCCACCACTTAGCTCAAGTACCTCCCCTAACGTTAAAGGAAATGGTACTAGCCCTGATTTACTGTGACCCTGAGGTACTTGAGAGCATACCCAACAATCTGTCTCATTTAACACGCTACCCACTAAGGAGTGATAGTCACTCAATGGATGCCGGTCCACATGGATATTAAAACTAGATTGGCATTTCTTTATGCATCCATCTTCAACCAGATTATCACAGAGCCTACAGATACAATTTTCTTCAGCTAACAATCCATCACAATTTCTTCTATCGGATCGTTTTCTGATACTCGCCTTTGCTTGTTGGTTTGGTTGATCTTGGAAAACTACGCCTCCATCATCATAATCGGAACCCATTCCAGAACCTCTCTCGACCTCTATGGTACTCTCGCCGGAACAGACTGCTCTGGTCAACATCATGGTTAACATCAAAATCCGGATCACAGTCTCTTGGGGCAAGTCCATCTTTGAGGAGGAAATAGAAAAGAATGAGAAGGGGGAAAAAGAAATTTTAAAGGAGAGGGGATGGGAAGTGGAGAAAAACAATAAAAGGGAGAGGGGAGTCGACAGCTGCTTTCGATCTTCAAGGCTCAGGTGCCGCCTCAGTCCTCCTGGAACAGACACTCCAGTGATACAACCTCTACCGTCTGTTCCTTATCACGGGACTTCTCGGGATCAGCAACCTTCTTGCAGTGGGATGAATGGACCCAAGTCTCTCTCTCAGCAACCTTCAATGCTGTGGTGCTGGTCAATAAGACCTGGTATGGTCCTTCCCATCTATCAATAAGACAACCTGAGCGTAGAAAATTTCGTATCATTACATAATCCCCAGGTTCAATGTCATGACAATTACTATCTGGTAAATCAGGAATCACCAACTTCAGATTATCATTTTGATTCCTCAACTGTTTACTCATGTTAATCAAGTACTTTACAGTTACTTCATTGTTACATTTCAAATCATCCTGAGGGTTAATCATGACATGCGGTTGTCGACCAAACAGAATTTCAAAAGGGGACAGGTTAAGAGGGGACCTGGGAGTGGTTCTGATGCTATACAAAACAATGGGTAAAGCTTCTGGCCACGTCAATCCTGTCTCTGCCATTACTTTACTCAATTTATTTTTAATAGTGCTGTTCACTCTTTCGACCTTCGCACTCGCCTGTGGACGGTACGGAGTGTGCAGCTTGCTATCAATACCCATCAATTTACACATTCCTTGAAAGACATCACCTGTAAAATGGGTACCCCTATCACTTTCAATGATTCTAGGGATACCATATCTACATACAAATTCCTGCACAATTTTCTTAGCTGTAAACATAGCGGTATTTGTAGCTGCTGGAAAAGCTTCGACCCAATTCGAGAAAACATCTATACAGACAAGTACATATTTCAAATTTCGACATGGGGGTAATTGAATGAAGTCAATTTGTATTACCTGAAAAGGGCCGCCGGCAGGTGGGATATGGGATGGTTCTGTAGGTATTGCTTTTCCAATATTCTTTCTCAGACAGGTAAGGCATGACATTGCTCTTTTACTCGCATGAGAGGAGAATCCTGGGGCGCACCAGTATGCTCTTACCAATTTGCACATCCCCTCCTTGCCTAGATGAGTCAGCCCGTGAGCTGCTTCAGCCAGACATGGAAGGTATGCCCTGGGGGCCACTGGTTTACCATGTCCATCCGTCCAGAGCCCTGAGGACTCCTGGCCATATCCCTTTGCCTTCCAGACTGCTCTTTCCTGTGTGGAACACAAATTCTGCATCTTACACAACTTCTGTGTGTTGATGGTATTAAATACCATCAACTGTGTGGTGTTTGTCCGTGTGGGGGTAGCAGCTGCAAGCTTTGCGGCTTCGTCTGCTCGGCTGTTACCAAGGGATACTGGGTCTTGGCTATATGTATGTGCTTTACATTTGATAACAGCCACTCTGTCGGGTTCCTGTATCGCTGTTAGAAGCCTTTTTATGTGAGCTGCATGCGCTATCGGTGTACCAGCTGCCGTCATGAAATTTCTGAGACGCCATAGCGCTCCGAAATCATGTACTACCCCGAACGCGTATCTAGAATCGGTGTAGATATTGGCAGACTTACCCTTAGCCAATTCACATGCTCTGGTTAGGGCGACCAGTTCAGCAACCTGGGCTGAGTGAGGTGGGCCTAGCGGTTCCGCTTCTATGGTGTCTTGGTCATCTACGACTGCGTATCCAGTACACAAGTCTCCCGAGTCTGACTGTCTGTGACAACTACCGTCCGTGTAGAACGTGAGTTCTGCATCTTCCAGTGGATTGTCACTGATGTCAGGCCTTGCGGTAAAATTTTGGGTCAAATATTCCATACAATCATGTGCATCTTCCTTTGCATTAAATCCTCCTTCCCCATCACTCTCACCTTCCACCCTTTGTGCCTGACCAGGCACACCTGGGAGAAATGTTGCAGGGTTTAATGCACTGCATCTCCTTATGGTGATGTTTACTGGGGCCATTAATGCCAATTCCCATCTCGTAAACCTTGCTGATGAGACGTGTCTGGTTTGGGCAGAATTCAATAAGGCAGATACCGCATGCGGTGTATGGATTGTGAGGTTGTGGCCTAGCACAACATCTTCGCTTTTTGTCACTAGCAATGCTATCGCCGCAACGCTACGCAAGCATGTGGGGAGGGATCGCGCTACCGTGTCTAGCTGAGCGCTGTAGTATGCAATTGGCCTGCTGGCATCACCGTGTTTTTGTGTTAGTACACCTGCTGCGCACCCAGCACTTTCTGTTCCGTATAGTTCAAAGGGTTTCCCATAGTCTGGCATACCTAGTGCTGGTGCCTGCGTTAGACACTGTTTGAGTCTCTCAAATGCTGTTTCGGATTCGTCTGTATGCGAAATCCGATCAGGTTTGTTTGAAGAGACCATTTCCTGCAGAGGTAGCGCCAATATGGAAAACCCTGGGATCCAATTACGGCAATACCCACACATTCCTAAAAACGTCCTGATCTGTTGCTGGGTTTGTGGCAGTGTCATGTCTCTAATGGCTTGGATTCTATCAGCGGTCAGGTGTCTCAGTCCTTGTGTTAGACAGTGTCCCAAATATTTTACCTTAGCTTGGCATAATTGCAACTTGTCTTTGGAAACCTTGTGACCTGTGTCTGAAAGATGAAACAGGAGCTGTTTCGTATCCTTCAGAGAAGCTTCCAATGAATCAGAACACAGTAGTAGATCATCCACGTACTGTATCAACACTGATCCACTCTCTGGTTGGAAAGACTGTAAACAATCATGCAAAGCCTGAGAAAATATACTTGGACTATCTATGAAACCTTGGGGTAATCGAGTCCACGTGTATTGGACTCCTCTGTATGTGAATGCAAACAAATATTGGCTGTCAGGGTGCAGAGGTACCGAAAAGAAAGCGGAGCAGAGGTCAATAACAGTGAAAAATTTGGCAGTGGGAGGAATTTGCATTAGGATGACAGCTGGATTAGGCACTACGGGGAACTGACTCTCAACTATTTTGTTAATCCCCCTTAGATCCTGCACTAGCCTGTAACCCCTCCCCCCACTCTTTTTAACAGGGAAGATGGGACTATTTGCTGTGCTGGACGTTCTTACTAGAATGCCCTGTTGTAGCAAGCGCTCTATTACGGGAAAAACTCCTAGCTCCACCTCTGGCTTCAGAGGATACTGTGGGATTTTTGGAGCTATCCTACCATCTTTTACTTGCACAACTACTGGAGCTACGTTTGCCATTAATCCAGTGTCCTGTCCATCTTTTGTCCAAAGCGACTCTGGTATCTGAGATGTCATCTCTTCTACTTGGGATGGATTCCTATTTGTCATAATGGAATGTGACATTAATTTTGATGGGGAGTCTAGCATGTCTCGTACTTCCTGAGCGTGATTCTCAGGAATGTCCAAGAATACACCTTCAGGAGTACAATAAATGACGCAACCCATTTTACATAGTAAGTCTCTTCCCAGGAGATTAGTTGGTGCCGATGCAGCCAGCAAAAAGGAATGCTTGGTATGCAAAGGCCCTATTGTAATCTCGGCTGGTTTGCTAACAGGGTAGTGCTGGACTACTCCTGTTACTCCCATGGCTGGAATTGTCCTACCAGTGGTTCTCATGCCCACTGTCGAATTTATCACTGACTTGGCCGCCCCTGTGTCTACAAGAAAGTTTAAAGTTTTACCAGCCACATTGATTGCAATCTCTGGTTCGCTTCCAAGACTGGCAATCAACTTAACTGGCTGCAGATTACAGGTATGGCCACACCCCTATTGGGTATGCTGACCTCCCCGAATCCCATTGGCAGCAACTACTTGTGGGGGAGTTAGCTGGGAACTACCAGAGGCATGCCAATCTCTGTTCGGGGGATATCTTTTTGTTTCCCCTGTATGTGGCTCAAAACTCCGCCTCTGTGGACCCTGCTCCCAATGTCATGTGTTGTGTTGTTGTCTAGGGGGTTGAAAAGATCTTTGTACATTCTTTGTTCTACATTCTCGTGCATAGTGTCCCGGTCTGTTACAAGAAAAACATGTTATTACACTTGCCTTACCCACAGGATTCGGTGGTACATACGCAGGCTGCCTTGTGGTCAGCGCCTGTATACTTACTGACATCAACTTATCACTTTGCGACTCCCTGTGCCTAGTGATGTTTCTGTCGTGATCAATAGCAGCCTCTCTCAATGTGGACACTGACAGACCTCGCCAACATGGTTGTGTGGTCTGTACCCTAGCTTTTAATGTTTCTTTCAAACCATCCATCAGTACAGATACTGCTACTTCTCGATGGTTTGGGTTGGTCTTAATGTCTTCTATACCAGTGTACTTTGCCATTTCTAATAGTGCCCGGTGAAAATATTCTGTTGCCGTTTCGGACTCCTTTTGCTTAATGGAAAATATTTTATTCCATTTAACAACGGCTGGGAAATACTCTTTTAGCTGTAAATTTATCCTTTTTACATTATCCTTGTTGTACACGTCTGTAAGCGGTACATCTTTATCCAATGCACAATCAGCTAAAAACTGAGTTGCATCAACATTGGAAGGTAAACAAGCTCTTAGCAGTATCTGCCAATCCTTGTTGTTGGGTTCTACAGTGTTACCTAAATCCCTGATGTATTTTTGGCTAGCAACTAAATCCTTCCTGGGGTCAGGAAATTCGGACACTATTGTTCTTAATTCCATTCGGGAAAATGGAGTGTACATGGCAATGTTCCTTATGGGAGTGGCTCCAGACACATCTGTTTTTCCATTGGGAACTGCTATTACCCTTACAGGAGCAATTCTAACAGCCTCTTCCTGTGTAGATTCTACAGCTTGTTGTGGTACAATTGTTTCAGTGTAGTGCATGGTGCCGTACTTACCCGTTGACACGACCTCACCTATCCCTCCGCTAGGGGCTTTCACTAATCTCGTGGGTGTCGCTGTGCCTACTGTGGTCTCTGCTATGGTGGCTGCAAGAGAGAGAGCTGAAATTGTTGCTGAATCGTCTTCTTGATCACACTCCTGAGGAAGGTTCAAAACAGGGTACATCTTGCACGGGTTAATACTTGCATGAGTTATTTGGTTAACATCATTAACATTTACAAGGTTACTAAGAGTTTGTGTTTTACAACCCAGTGCGTTTCTCTCCGCAATCAACTTCTCTCCTGCAATGTATGGTGGAGGAGGAGCTGTGGCAATCAACTTCCTGACTGCCCCAGATCCCGCCGCCAGAGCCAAACCTCTCTGTATCTCACCTTCCTGGTGCCATAACTGTAAACAATCATGATGTTGAATTCGTCTCTTTGTTGATTTTACGAGACATATCCTCCTCCTTAAATTTTGTAACACTTCTGGACTGAAGCTACCTATTCTTGGGAATTTGTCCCTGTCTTGTACAGTCATTCTCTCCCATTCATCACATAAAACCTCTGTGTGACTACCGTATTTTTCACACATTACATATCGTGCCGACCCAACTGGTCGGTTCTCTGAATCAACCCGAACCGAGGTTGATCGCCCCCTACCTGAACAAATGGCCCCCATAATCTGCAGGCGTTGCTTATTCCTCCTTGGATCTTTATCTCAAGGTTTTCAGCGAACCCTTACAAACAAACCAAGATGTCCTTGGGCAGGCCGGCGGTGGTGGTTTATCAAGTACCCCACTTACTTCTCGCCCACGTTGGCCAGTACTGCAATCACTGTAACCAGAGCTGCTGTACCCAACCTAGGGCCCCTGTGAACCTTTATTTACTGGGGCGCGTTCCCCAGCAAGTATCGGTTGTTGGATAGTTCCTGAGTGACCAGCGAACTTCCCTTCCAAAAATAAAAAATTACACAAATCACGTCAGAATGTACAAATAGCGTTTGTGACCACTTTACTCTAATGGTATTAGGTCAGATTACTAACTACTGCACACAATTACGTGCGGTCCAATCGTTCAGTACACGAGCACTACTTGTCATGTACTGAAAGATCAATGGAATCGATGTTTCCGGCCGCGATTCCTTCAGCAAGAGCTTATGGCCTATATGGGTTCTGCACCAACACCCCAGGCGTTGTGCCACTGGACTTTTATAGCGGACCTCTTTGTCTATTTTACCTGTTACCTTATGACCTCCTGGTCTGTTACCTTATGACCTCCTGGTCTTGTTACCTTATGACCTCCTGGTCTTGTTACCTTATGGTCCGCTATACTCTAATGCTCAAATATTATTTAACCAGGGATGCCTCCCTAGCCACCGTATATGTCACTTACACGTATGTCCCTTGACGAGTACCCGGCTTTCCTTTTGGTTCCACCTTAAAGTTATATAAACTTTTGTATACAAAACACACTCACTCAACACATGTACACTTTTGTTTCTATATCTATTTCTGCGCAGAAATTGTCTTTAGGCCAAAAGTGTTACCAATTAGGAGCAGGATCTGTTAAACTAAATTTCAGATTTTTCCAAAAATAGATTTGCGTTATTTACCGCGTCGCGTTATCTACCGCTGTGCGTTAATTATCGCCTTTGCGTTACTTCACTTTATCACAGCTTGAGCTACGTGGGCGTAACCGGACGCTACGTTGCGTAATGTACGCTGCGTGCGTCTGCCTTTTGGATTGCGTACGCTAGTCTTTGTTAGCGACACGTGTACGCGATGCAAAGATCCACCGTAACACAATATATACTTTTATCAATGTAAATGATCCCTGATCATCTACCGCAATCCACACTGACTGCCTTGTCTCCTAGACAAATCGTGTGTTGTTCTATACTTTAACTATTACCTTTACTATGAAATAACAGCAAATCTCTTTTTAGCACTTTCTATCAACTATAAAAATTGGCAAACAGGAATAGTGATATACGAAATTGAAAAAGAAATGCAGATAAATGTATGCGTGCGTGTATACGCAAGACAGAAGAGAAATAAAACAGTTTTTAAAAGACACAAGCGTTTTGTTCTTACTTCCGGTTCCCGGATTCCTTCAGCACTCTTTATCTAAGCGAAGCAGACGCTTATCCCGTCAGCACTGTGAGACAACCTCCCACCCTTTGCTGGAGGGATAATGTCTGCTGATCTACCTAGTGCAGATATGAGAAGGATAGGACGAGTCCCCAATTGACAATGCTAAATTCCTTTGTCGTATAACAACCCTTTATGAAGTCTAAGAACACTGTACGCTGTTTACTTAAGAAGTACCGTAATGGTACGCTATTTGCGTAACGATCGCTCAGCAGTAAGCGAGACGCTCAAGCGTCACGTTCGCTCACGGCCCAGTGATCACAGGACACGTTATTGGCTATGACTAGGGGAATGATTCGCTGTAGCGTAGCGTGCGCTCGAGACCACGAGGAGGTCACCAGCGATGCAGACGCTCACAACACTATACCTTTATGATAAAACCTTATACCAATGAAATACACTGAATACCTTAATGTGAGTACAGGGTGTAAGTGCAACCTTGTGTAACCTGACTAACTACAAAGCTGCTTGAGCGTCACCGACGCTCAAGTGAACACTTAACACTATAGGAAATACACAGATGCTGATTTAGGTTCCAAAGCCTATTAACTGTATTATATCTAATATACTTGTAAAAGGGGATAACAGTACAAATGATACACTACAATATAACAGAGACTTCCTAACCACAGAACTAAACAATAAATACAAAAAGACAATACTACACTGACCTAAATGCAATACAATACAATACTATCTAATACAATACAATACTAGCCTAGTCTAGGGGAGATATGAGAGAACAGAACAGAGAGAGAGAGAGAGAGAGAGAGAGATGAGATGAGAGAAATTGGCTCACAGAAAGACAATGATTACGGAGAGAAACTTACGCACAAAGGGTATGATCGCCTGCGCCTCGATATCCAGCTCCCGGCTATCAGCAGATAACCGTTGATGAGAGAGTGAGAGCTGGATGTGGTCGGCCTGCCTATTTATGCCCCACACACAATGCAATCTCCTGGTCCTACAATCCCATTGTCCATTGGCCGAAGGAATTCGGCCCTGCATCATAACAAAAGGTCATAGGGTGATTCATACAGGTGGGCTGTGACGATTTCCAACAGCTCAGGTGGGTGGGAAACTGGGTTTCCCGCCGCATACCTGAGTATGTGTAAATAATAGAAATGGACATAAACTTCTTATGTCCATAACTATTCGCACGAGCGATTAATACGCTCCAAACCAACACCGGAATATTGCTAATTAAATACTCTTCCGATGGGTACCAAACACTGCTGTATGATTCCTGTTAGACCCTTCGTACGATATAAAGAGGGATTCCTCAGCTCTGGGACATTGTATTTTAACCAAGCTTTCAGAATCTATCAAAGGGACCATGATCTATAAACTACATTAATTGTGAAAATATGTAACGAATGAGTCGCACGCTACGACTATATAAACTCTACCGTAAATACGCATACCGCGCCTGCGAGTGCACGCTATTGCGGGTATGCGCCTCCACGGGAGAGCGTACGCACGCGCAGCGCGGACCAGTGTGCGGTGCAAATATGGCAACGTGCATTGAGACATTTTTCTGACTTTGACAGGTGTGAAAAAACTACCTGTAGTTTTTCCTGAATCAGAGGAGTTGAATGAAGTGTGTGATGAAGCGTGGGTTACCCCCGATAGAAAACTGCTAATTTCAAAGAAGTTATTGGCATTATACCCTTTCCCGCCAGAGGTTAGGGCGCGCTGGGAAACACCCCCTAGGGTAGATAAGGCGCTCACACGCTTATCAAAACAAGTGGCGTTACCGTCTCCAGAGACGGCCGCCCTCAAGGATCCAGCTGATAGGAGGCTGGAGAATACACTAAAAAGTATATACACACATACGGGTGTTATACTGCGACCAGCAATCGCCTCAGCCTGGATGTGCAGTGCTGGGGTGGCTTGGTCGGAGTCACTGACTGAAAATATTGATACCCTGGATAGGGACAGTATTTTATTGACTATAGAGATATTTGCACTCTGGCATCAAGAGTAAGTGCGATGTCCATATCTGCCAGAAGAAGTTTATGGACGCGACAGTGGTCAGGTGATGCGGATTCCAAACGGCATATGGAAGTATTGCCGTATAAGGGGGAGGAATTATTTGGGGTCGGTCTATCGGATTTGGTGGCCACGGCAACAGCCGGGAAATCCACCTTTTTACCTCGGGTCACCTCCCAGCAGAAAAAGACACAGTCTTTTCAGCCGCAGTCCTTTCGTTCCTATAAGAACAAGCGGGCAAAAGGACATTCATATTTGCCCCGAGGCAAAGGAAAGGGTAAGAGACTGCAGCAAGCAGCTCCTTCCCAGGAGCAGAAGCCCTCCCCGGCTTCTGCAAAGGCCTCAGCATGACGCTGGGACCTTACAAGCAGACTCAGGGGCGGTGGGGGGTCGCCTCAAGAATTTCAGCGCACAGTGGGCTCACTCGAAGGTGGACCCCTGGATCCTGCAGGTAGTATCTCAGGGTTACAGGTTGGAATTCGAGAAGTCTCCCCCTCGCCGGTTCCTAAAGTCTGCTTTGCCAACGTCTCCCTCCGACAGGGCGACGGTATTGGAAGCCATTCACAAGCTGTATTCTCAGCAGGTGATAGTCCAGGTACCCCTTTTACAACAGGGAAAGGGGTATTACTCCACGCTATTTGTGGTACCGAAGCCGGACGGCTCGGTAAGACCTATTCTAAATCTGAAATCTCTGAACCTGTACATACAAAAAATTCAAGTTCAAGATGGAGTCACTTAGAGCAGTGATAGCGAATCTGGAAGAAGGGGATTTTATGGTGTCCTTGGACATCAAGGATGCTTACCTTCATGTCCCAATTTGCCCTTCACACCAAGGGTACCTCAGGTTCGTGGTACAAAACTGTCATTATCAGTTTCAGACGCTGCCGTTTGGATTGTCCACGGCACCCCGGGTCTTTACCAAGGTAATGGCCGAAATGATGATCCTTCTTCGAAGAAAAGGCGTATTAATTATCCCTTACTTGGACGATCTCCTGATAAGGGCAAGGTCCAGAGAACAGCTGGAGGTCGGAGTAGCACTAACCCAAGTAGTGCTCCAACAGCACGGGTGGATTCTAAATTTTCCAAAATCCCAACTGATCCCGACGACACGTCTGCTGTTCCTAGGGATGATTCTGGACACTGTTCAGAAAAAGGTATTTCTTCCGGAGGAGAAAGCCAGGGAGTTATCCGAACTCGTCAGGAACCTCCTAAAACCAGGGAAAGTGTCTGTGCATCAATGCACAAGAGTCCTGGGAAAAATGGTGGCTTCTTACGAAGCGATTCCATTCGGCAGATTCCATGCACGAATTTTTCAGTGGGATCTACTGGACAAATGGTCCGGATCGCATCTGCAGATGCATCAGCGGATAAAATTGTCGACAAGGACAAGGGTGTCTCTGCTATGGTGGTTGCAGAGTGCTCATCTGTTAGAGGGCCGCAGATTCGGCATACAGAACTGGGTCCTAGTGACCACGGATGCCAGCCTGAGAGGCTGGGGAGCGGTCACACAGGGAAGAAACTTCCAGGGCTTGTGGTCAAGCCTGGAAACGTATCTTCACATAAATATACTGGAACTAAGAGCAATTTACAATGCTCTAAGCCTGGCAAAACCTCTGCTTCAGGGTCAGCCGGTGTTGATCCAGTCGGACAACATCACGGCAGTCGCCCACGTAAACAGACAGGGCGGCACAAGAAGCAGGAGGGCAATGGCAGAAGCTGCAAGGATTCTTCGCTGGGCAGAAAATCATGTGATAGCACTGTCAGCAGTGTTCATCCCGGGAGTGGACAACTGGGAAGCAGACTTCCTCAGCAGACACGATCTTCACCCGGGAGAGTGGGGACTTCATCCAGAAGTCTTCCACATGATTGTGGTCCATTGGGAAAGACCAATGGTGGACATGATGGCGTCCCGCCTCAACAAAAAACTGGACAGGTATTGCGCCAGGTCAAGAGACCCTCAGGCAATAGCTGTGGACGCTCTGGTAACACCATGGGTGTACCAGTCAGTGTATGTGTTCCCTCCTCTGCCTCTCATACCCAAGGTACTGAGAATTATACGGCAAAGGGGAGTAAGAACGATACTCGTGGCTCCGGACTGGCCAAGAAGGACTTGGTACCCGGAACTTCAGGAGATGCTCACGGAAGATCCGTGGCCTCTACCTCTAAGAAGGGACCTGCTTCAGCAGGGACCGTGTCTATTCCAAGACTTACCGCGGCTGCGTTTGACGGCATGGCGGTTGAACGCCGGATCCTAAGGGAAAAAGGCATTCCGGAAGAGGTCATCCCTACCCTGGTCAAAGCCAGGAAGGAGGTGACTGCACAACATTATCACCGCATTTGGAGAAAATATGTTGCGTGGTGTGAGGCCAGGAGGGCCCCGACGGAGGAATTTCAACTGGGTCGATTCCTACATTTCCTGCAAACAGGATTGTCTATGGGCCTCAAATTGGGGTCCATTAAGGTTCAAATTTCGGCCCTGTCGATTTTCTTCCAGAAAGAATTGGCTTCAGTTCCTGAAGTCCAGACTTTTGTAAAAGGAGTACTACATATACAGCCCCCGATTGTGCCTCCAGTGGCACCGTGGGATCTCAATGTAGTTTTGGATTTTCTCAAATCCCATTGGTTTGAGCCACTCAAATCGGTGGATTTGAAATATCTTACATGGAAAGTAACCATGCTACTGGCCCTGGCTTCGGCCAGGAGAGTGTCAGAATTGGCGGCTTTATCGTACAAAAGCCCATATCTGATTTTCCATTCGGACAGGGCAGAACTGCGGACGCGTCCTCAGTTTCTCCCTAAGGTGGTATCAGCGTTTCACCTGAACCAACCTATTGTGGTGCCTGCGGCTACTAGCGATTTGGAGGACTCCAAGTTGCTGGACGTTGTCAGAGCATTAAAAATATATATTTCAAGGACGGCTGGAGTCAGGAAGTCTGACTCGCTGTTTATACTGTATGCACCCAACAAGCTGGGTGCTCCTGCGTCTAAGCAGACGATTGCTCGTTGGATTTGTAGCACAATTCAACTTGCACATTCTGTGGCAGGCCTGCCACAGCCTAAATCTGTCAATGCCCACTCCACAAGGAAGGTGGGCTCATCTTGGGCGGCTGCCCGAGGGGTCTCGGCATTACAACTCTGCCGAGCAGCTACGTGGTCAGGGGAGAACACGTTTGTAAAATTCTACAAATTTGATACCCTGGCTAAGGAGGACCTGGAGTTCTCTCATTCGGTGCTGCAGAGTCATCCGCACTCTCCCGCCCGTTTGGGAGCTTTGGTATAATCCCCACGGTCCTGACGGAGTCCCCAGCATCCACTTAGGACGTCAGAGAAAATAAGAATTTACTCATCGGTAATTCTATTTCTCGTAGTCCGTAGTGGATGCTGGGCGCCCATCCCAAGTGCGGATTGTCTGCAATACTTGTACATAGTTATTGTTACAAAAATCGGGTTATTATTGTTGGGAGCCTTCGTTTAAGAGGCTCTTTTCGGTTATCATACTGTTAACTGGGTTCAGATCACAAGTTGTACAGTGTGATTGGTGTGGCTGGTATGAGTCTTACCCGGGATTCAAAATCCTTCCTTATTGTGTACGCTCGTCCGGGCACAGTATCCTAACTGAGGCTTGGAGGAGGGTCATAGGGGGAGGAGCCAGTGCACACCACCTAGTGGTCAAACTTTTAAATTTTGTGCCCTGTCTCCTGCGGAGCCGCTATTCCCCATGGTCCTGACGGAGTCCCCAGCATCCACTACGGACTACGAGAAATAGAATTACCGGTGAGTAAATTCTTATTTTTATGATCGATAGCCACCAACACTGGTTTTCCATATTACATTTACCATGAATATTTTGAATTGGTCCTGGACCAAAAATCCTAGGCACCCCTACAAGTGTCCCGAGGCACCCCGAGGTGCCTAGGCACACAGTTTGAGAACCACTGGTCCAAGGTATAGTGTCTTGCTTTTTAGGCACTCAGTATCCCATAATCCACTCTGCTCTGTAGTGAGACAAAACACAGACCGAAGCAGTAGGAACAGGGAGGAGCAGGCAGCAAAGTTTATGCCCAATGATTGGATAATTAAAAGCATTGACATTTGAGCAGGGCCCAGGTAGTTTACTGAAAATAGGGAACCCCTCCCACCTGAGTGTTCATCTGATGCGGCCTCCTGTTTGTGCCCTATTTACCCATATATACCAGGATCTATAGTCTTGCTCTGCACTGCATCATTGTAGTTTTTGGAAGTACTTGTAGATCCTTACAAGTTGTATGCAGCAAAATGCGGGACAGGGATTGTCTGTAACTCAGTTTTTGCATTTGTAGATATGAGTGAGATTTATCAAATCTAAAGAGAACACATGGATTTGTTGCCGTAGCATCCAATCAGGTCATAGTTAGCATTTAAATAGTAATTTATACAAAATGATAGCTATAATCTGATTGGTTGTTATAGGCAACATCTCTGCTTGTCATCTTCAGAAGGTTTATTATTTATTATTTATTACCAGTTATTTATATAGCGCACACATATTCCACAGCACTTTACAGAGAATATTTGCCCATTCACATCAGTTTGATAAATCATTGTCGTATTCCTGTGAGATGTCATTGACATGTGAGAAGAACTAGATAGTACACCGATCTAGCAAGGATTGACTTGCCTGCACAGTCTATCTTTTCTTGCGATGCCGACCTGGCGGGACCGCGCATCGGGATCGCAAGGTGACTTTCACCTTGCGATCTGCACTAACTTTTCTTACGATTTTGACTATATAGCCAAAATCTTAAGAAAAAATCTCACCGTATGTACACACCCTTAGAGTCGCAGTAAAAGCAAGACAAATGCGGATCCCTAATGTCAGACTTATTAAGGGGGGTACTCACGGAGCGATCGCTGCTTAAAATCTAAGCAATCTGACTAGATCGCTTAGATTTTAAGCACGATCGCTCCGTGTGTAGCCCCCTCAGCGATAGCGATGCGCAGCCCCGCGCATCGCTATCGCTGCTGCTAGATTGGCCTGCATGCAGGCCAATCTAGCGGGTCGCTCACTTCACCCGCTGGGTGAAGTGAGCGGCCCCCCCGTCTCCCCCCGCACGCTCAGCACAGATCGCGCTGTGCTGAGCGCCGGGAGAGATGTGTGCTGAGCGGTTCGCTCAGCACACATCTCTCTGACATCGGCCAGTGAGTACTGGCCTTTACTCTGCGGATAACTCATTTCCACATCAAGCCAATATGTAACCCAGAAAATGACATGTGTGCTATTAATCAGATGATGTGTATGCTGCAGAGTGAGGCCCAAGGTCTAGACCCTGTAAGACAGATAACACGAGATTTGCATCTTGGCTCTGCAAATAGTGTTAGTCATTACATGATGAACTACTGACAGTAGATAATTGACCTTTTGCTGACTAAGCTACAACACATTTCTGCCTCACTAGATAAGGATTGTGTTCTGTATGTAAACACCGGCAAGAGTTCCTGAAACTATTCTGTTTATATTATGAACATAAAACAATTCATGTTATTTTGGTGCCGAGTCATTATGACTCCTGTTTATCAGGGCACCAGATAATATACTGTAGGCTGTGTTTGACTTCTGGAACTTAAAGGCCAGTACTCACTGGCCGATGTTGGAGAGATGTGTGCTGAGCGAACCGCTCAGCACACATCTCTCCCGGCGCTCAGCACAGCGCGATGTGTGCTGAGCGTGCGGGGGGAGACGGGGGAGCCACTCATTTCACCCAGCGGGTGAAATGAGCGACCTGCTAGATTGGCCTGCACGGCAGGCCAATCTAGCACCAGCGATAACGCTGCGCGTGGCTGCGCATTGCTATCGCTGTGGGGGCTACACACGGAGCGATCATGCTTAAAATCCAAGCAATCTAGTCGGATTGCTTAGATTGGAGTTCAATAGCCTGGTGGGCAAATGGTGGAATCAAATTGCCCAGCCCCCAAATGAGCTGCTGCCCCAATTAACTAGAGCCCAAATAACCTGCTGTCCAAACTGTGGGACACTAATGGCCCGATACCCAAATCAGATGATGTAATTAAAAATGTCAACCGCTTATTTTAATTTCCTAATTATTAATATTTGGAAATTAGTATTAATATTTCTACTCTTTGTATATGCATCCTTCTTCAGGAAAATGCAGTAGGCCACTTGAAAATAGAACACACATATTTAATGTTTTATTTTTAAAATATGGATATTTCGTGAACAAAGTTGCTTCATTCCATTTTAACTTTCCTCAGGAAAGAATTGTGCGCAAGACTTGCTGACATATGGTGCGTATATAAGTAATGTGAGAGGCCTACAGAGGAGGAGATGGAGACATATAAATTAATGAGCTATAAAAAGTACTGAATAATTACCTTGGCACACCTGTATAAAGATAACACATCAAAGTAGTTCTAAAGGGGGGTATACACGGAGAGATCCGTGTTTAAAATATAAGCAATCTGATTAGATTGCTTAGATTTTAAGCACAGATCTGCCGTTTGTATGCCCCCCAGCGATAGCGGTGCCCGGCACTGCGCTATCGCCGCTGCTAGATTGGCCTGAATCTAGCAGGTCGCTCACTTCAGCGCTGTGTGAAGTGAGCACCCACCCCGTCGCCCCCCTCACTCAGCACATCACGCTGTGCTGAGCAGGGGAAGAGATGTATGCTGTGCGGTCTGTGTTAAGATCGCACAGCACACATCTCTCCCGTCAGTATCCCCCTTTAGTTTTACAAGTACAAGAAATGTACTGTTGTAATAGCAACTGTTGATACATTTTATAATTACAGTAAGATGCTATTGATGTAAGAGTCTATTGCAGCAGATGCAATTCTACAATGTTATCTCAATGGGTCCCAAAATCTTTAAATAATATTAAGCTATTTCTTAAAAGACAAATTGATTTAGCTAGGAAAGTCTTATCGTATAGCCTTAAGGTCATTTAGTACAACATGTAACATCACACCAACAACTAGTGCCCTAGGCGAGAGAGAACACTGCCCCTCCCTCATTTTTGCAAGAGTTAGAGTAGGCGTTCCCGGAGGCAAACCTAGTCTAATAGATTGAAGAGTTCAGTGAATTAATTATTGATGCATTTATTATATGTACAATAGCACCCTCTAAAGTCTCAAATAAATACATACTGTATAAAATATATACTGTATATGGCAGTGGTTCTCAAACTGTGTGCTTAGACCCCCCGGACACTTGCAGGGATGCCCTGAGTAGGTGGTCCAGGACCAATTCAAACGATTTACGGACAATGTAATAGACAAACAAGTGCTTGTGGCTTCCAATCATAAAATATGTGGACAAACACAAGTGACTCCTGTTCCTCACCACATACAGTAACTGAGCCTAAGGATGACATATAAACAAATTTTACTTATTTTAATAGTTTTTTTTCTGAATTTCTGAATAAGAAACCTTTGGCCTAGGGGTGCTGTAAAAAACAATTCTGATAATCTAGGGGCGCCGTGACTCAAAAAAGATTGGGAACTACTGGTGTATTGAATAGATGGACACAGCGTAATGTAATATTGCCGCAATGCTAATTATTTAAGGACTATTAGTTAGAAGGGTCACTAGAAGATCAGCCAATCAACAGTGACTAGTTAGCGCTGCTCTCTGTCCTTGCACCAACCAGCTCCAGCATTTGCAAGCAATCAGTTTCTGAAGAGGTAAAACTGCTGATGCGTACACATAACATGTATCACCCTGGCTGACCTCTGCCTGTGTTTGCACAACCCTGATTTTTGCATGTTTCTTGTGAACAAAAAATACTGATATTTATGTCCCTAAGTGACCTATTTATCAATACACAGTATGTGTCTCCAGCACTGCTGGCAGAGAGGGGAGGGGCCCGATCGGAGGAGGCAGTCTCCTCCTCTCTTAAAGCGCCCCTTCTCTAGACAATTATTCCACTGACAGTGTGACTTCTCCGCGGGTCATTTACAGTGATCAGTGGCTGTTGGGTTCCGCTCTGACTAGTTCTCAGGCAATTCCACCAGAGTTGTCTTAGTTTTCCACATCATTCCTGTCTTACAGAGTTCTGTGTGTAACTTTCCCTAACTGTGGGCCCGATTCAGACCTGATAACTGTTGTGCGAAATCGCACAGCGGCCAATTATCGAATGACTGCGCATGCATATGAACTGCAATGCGCATGCGTGTCGCCAAACAGCGACAGGATGGTGAGAAAATTTTGACTGCTAGACTTTCGCAAGGTGATTGTCTTAAAGATGACTGGAAGTGTCAGGAAAAACGCAGGCGTTCCCAAGCATTTCTGGGAGGGTGTGTGACGTCAGCTCTGGCCCCAAACAGGCTATTTGTATCGCACTGCAGTAGTAAGTCCTGGGCTACGCACAGACTGGGAAAATCATTTGATGGGAGTGAGTTGTGATCGGATTTGCAGCTGTCCGCTGGCTGACGAAGTTTTCGCATGGCATGCACATGCATTCGCACACTTGCACGGGGCGGGTTTTCACTCTCTCTGGCCGGCGACTATCTGATCGCAGACCTCTGCAAATTTGCAGCACATCGATCAGGTCTGAATCGGGCCCATTGTAGCCAGAGGCCCTAGGACATGGGTCTTCAACCTGTGGCCCTCCAGCTGCTGTGGAACTACACATCCCAGCATGCCCTGCCTCAGTTTTAGCATACATTAATAGCAAAACTGTGGCAGGGCATGCTGGGATGTGTAGTTTCACAGCAGCTGGAGGGCCACAGGTTGAAGACCCATGCCCTAGGAGAAGGAGGCCCGTGTGCAGGCTCTGCCTGGGCCCCCTCCTCTCTATCGTAACAGCGATGTAGCTCTGAGCAGTAGAGTCCCGAGGGGACCCTAGCGCTGTCTCAAAGCCTAGAGTGCATGCGCAGATCTCCAGGAAAATGGCACAGCAGCTATTTTCCCAGTGATTTTCCTACTGCGCATGCGCGAAACACAGGGAAAATGGCATTGCGCCATTTTCCCAGTGATTTCTGCAGTTCTGCTACTGCGCCATGCATACGTGCCAAGCAGAACTGCATGATTCTGACCGTTCTGGCTGAACCTGGATGGGTAAAATGGAACAGGGATTTCTAACATGTCCTAAAGTAGTAGTGTTTACTAGAAGCCATAATAAGGGGATGTTCTGGCAGAAGCACTATACATTGCTGGACATAATGTGCCACTAACCTGTATCCCCCAGTGACGTTAGCTTCTGGCTCAGCAGGATCAGGATTAGCTGTTGTGCATATAGAAATATAACCGCATTTAAGAAGTGGCACATATAAGACAACTAGCAATTAAATAAAGTAAAAGGATGAGAAATTGTTAAAAAAAAATAATAATAATAATAATTGTTTTACTGTATTTTATTTATCTGTGTTTTTTTTAAACATTATTACTTAATTCTATCTTCTCTCTTTTACCACATCTTCAGTAACCTTTACATTTAAAAAATATTCATAGTCTCTTTTCTCTACACCATGTGACCTTGTGACACCATAAAGCAGTGATGTCACAATAGGCCCAACAGCAAGCAGTGATGTCACAAAAGGGCCCAACAGCAAGGATTCTTTCATTTCTCTGCATAGAGAGCGACGATGAAGTCTACTTTTACTTTCCTCCTGCTAATTTTGGCAGGAACCCTTATGAAAATCTCAGATGGACAGGAAACATCAGTTAGTCCACTGAGTGACAAGGCTGAAAGGAGTTTAAAAAAGATTATAAACCTGACCGAGAAAGTGAAAGCTACCGGGCAGCCTGACACAAACATGAGAGAATTATTTCCAGCTCAAACTCTCAGGAACAGACTGGAGAAAGAGGCAATGCCTGAAAGCCGCATGCCTGATAGTGGGGAGCCCGACACCGACATGGGAACGTCATATCCATCTACTTCAGAAGAGGACACCTGGAAGCCAGATCTTATGCCTGGGATGGGCATGGCTTCTGATAGGGAACCCAAAACAGATAAGAGTGAGTCAGATTCAGTTCCATCAGAGTGGGACGATATGAGTGAGTCAGATTCAGTTCCATCAGAGTGGGACGATATGAGTGAGTCAGATTCAGTTCCATCCGAGTGGGACACTCAGGAGAAAAAGCTCATGCCTGAACGTGACCTGAGGGAATCCTTTGAGGATCTGACAGAAGACACAAAAGCACAACGTTTCCAATGCACTGTCATCATCTGCGTTGTTGTTGTCATCTGCTTGTTTTTATTTACCGCAGTGGTCCTGGCCGTTCTCTATTTCGACCACAATTTCCAAGTCAAATTATTCACCAGACTGGGATTTACAAGATCCAGGCAAGATGTAACGGATGTTGATATAGAAGCTGGCAATGCTACCAACCCGGCATCATTGGACTGAAATGTGTATATGTTCATCACAAACTTCTGGATTTGACACCATGCTCTAAAGAAACATCTGATAAGTCGGCTCTTTTCCTCCAGTCTCCGGCTGAACCCTATCGCTAGCCCTACACACTGCTTCCGGTCAGTGCTTAACCATCAGCCTTAAAAATCTGGGGATTAGGGCTACTGGCGACACCCCATGTAAAAAAAAAATGACACTAGGCAGCCACCTCACGGGTGTGTTGGAAGAGCTGCTAAGTATTTTTAAAATGTTGACAGCTACATCAAACTAATTGATAACTTAATAACTTGAAAATGTAAACCCGGACAACGCCAGGTACTTCAGCTAGTAAATCTATATAATGTGTCAGTATTAGGGATGTAGGGACCCGCCTGATAAAGGTTTACCTTGCCATGATAGGTGGGTTCGCATTTCTTTGGCCAAATTGTAGTTTATTATAATTATTCTGATTATCAGTATTTTCGGGTGTCGATCGAATAAGGTATAAAGGGTGTGATGTACCTTTGCTGCTGCATTTCAACACTGGCAACAGCACCGGATCTCACACCCTTCGAAGGCTGAAATCAGACCCTAGTCACACAAAATTGCTCGGACTATGGAGTATATGTGTACACTTGCAGGTGAGACTCCTGTCTGGACTAGCAATTCACCCACTTGCCCTTATCTGATTTTTGCACGCCACACTATTTATTCTCCCTCCAGGGGTGTCGTGGACACCACAAGAGGGAGAATAGTTGTCGGTATGCCGGCTGTCGGGATTCCTGCATCGGCATGGTGATTGCCGGGATCCCGACAGCAGGCATATCAAATGCCTCCCATGCAAACCTTCCTCCTGTATCTGGGCGAGGCATTTTAGAGAACATAAACATGGGTTAACAACGCTTAGGTAAAATGTGAGGCAAGATGGATACACCGATTAAATACTGTATCACCCAACGGCCTAAATGAGAATTTTGGATTGAATTGCTTTTTATAAGCTTTAATCATGTGTAATATATATGGCCAGTGTAATAGTTGTATAGTACCATAGATTGCCTCTAATATGTACCTTTATTAATATATGAGTAGTATTTGTTTATGTAATATACTGATAATTCGTATTATATTAGTATTAGTACTACTTTGAGCTTTGATTGGGTCTGCCATTTTTCTATAGTCTTTTGTAATACTCCATTGTATATTGAAGGGTATGATCATCTGCTTTTTATTGTATTTGATGTGGGGAAGTCACGTGAGTATGCTTCCTCTCATCGCCAGTCAATGGGGAGTCTGTGTGGGGACTGGTGTGAGCGCTGGACACTGCACGTCACCGGAGGTGATGTCATCAGAAGCGGACAAACGCCTGGAGCTCTGCGGCAGGAGGAGGCGCAAATTCACTGGGTGGTTTATAAATGTTTGTATTTTGTACTGTGTTGTTAATCGTGATGATGATTTAAATAAATTTAAATAGGATCGAAACATTGACTGTAGCGGGGGTGTTCCCGTGGAGTTTATATTGAAAGAGACCCGTGAGTACCGCCTGGCTCAAGTATTTATATATATATATATATGTGGAAGGACAGCTACTGGAAATACTAAAATCTGAGTGTTTTAAAGTTATACCAAGCGCAATTGGTTATTGTTTTGTTTATAATAAGAATTTACTTACCGATAATTCTATTTCTCGGAGTCCGTAGTGGATGCTGGGGTTCCCGAAAGGACCATGGGGAATAGCGGCTCCGCAGGAGACAGGGCACAAAAAGTAAAGCTTTAGGATCAGGTGGTGTGCACTGGCTCCTCCCCCTATGACCCTCCTCCAAGCCTCAGTTAGGTACTGTGCCCGGACGAGCGTACACAATAAGGAAGGATTTATGAATCCCGGGTAAGACTCATACCAGCCACACCAATCACACTGTACAACCTGTGATCTGAACCCAGTTAACAGTATGATAACAGCGGAGCCTCTGAAAGGATGGCTCACAACAATAATAACCCGATTTTTGTAACTATGTACAAGTAATGCAGATAATCCGCACTTGGGATGGGCGCCCAGCATCCACTACGGACTCCGAGAAATAGAATTATCGGTAAGTAAATTCTTATTTTCTCTATCGTCCTAGTGGATGCTGGGGTTCCTGAAAGGACCATGGGGATTATACCAAAGCTCCCAAACGGGCGGGAGAGTGCGGATGACTCTGCAGCACCGAATGAGAGAACTCCAGGTCCTCCTTAGCCAGGGTATCAAATTTGTAGGATTTTACAAACGTGTTTGCCCCTGACTAAATAGCCGCTCGGCAAAGTTGTAAAGCCGAGACCCCTCGGGCAGCCGCCCAAGATGAGCCCACCTTCCTTGTGGAATGGGCATTTACATATTTTGGCTGTGGCAGGCCTGCCACAGAATGTGCAAGCTGAATTGTATTACACATCCAACTAGCAAAAGTCTGCTTAAAAGCAAGAGCACCCAGTTTGTTGGGTGCATACAGGATAACAGCAAGTCAGTTTTCCTGACTCCAGCCGTCCTGGAACCTATATTTTCAGGGCCCTGACCACATCTAGCAACTTGGAGTCCTCCAAGTCCCTAGTAGGCGCAAGACACCACAATAAGCTGGTTCAGGTGAAACACTGACACCACCTTAGGGAGAGAACTGGGGACGAGTCCGCAGCTCTGCCCTGTCCGAATGGACAAACAGATATGGGCTTTTTTGAGAAAAAAAACACCAATTTGACACTCGCCTGGTCCAGGCCAGGTCCAAGAGCATGTTCACTTTTCATGTGAGATGCTTCAAATCCACAGATTTGACTGGTTTTAAACCAATGTGTTTTGAGGAATCCCAGAACTACGTTGAGATCCCACAGTGCCACTGGAGGCACAAAAGGGGGTTGTATATGCAATACTCCCTTGACAAACTTCTGGACTTCAGGATCTGAAGCCAATTCTTTCTGGAAGAAAAATCGACAGGGCCGAAATTTGAACCTTAATGGACCCCAATTTGAGGCCCATAGACACTCCTGTTTGCAAGAAATGCAGGAATCGACCGAGTTGAAATTTCTTCGTGGGGCCTTCCTGGCCTCACACCACGCAACATATTTTCGCCACATGTGGTGATAATGTTGTGCGGTCACCTCCTTTCTGGCTTTGACCAGGGTAGGAATGACCTCTTCCTGAATGCCTTTTCCCTTAGGATCCGGCGTTCCACCGCCATGCCGTCAAACGCAGCTGCGGTAAGTCTTGGAACAGACACGGTACTTGCTGAAACAAGTCCCTTCTTAGCGGCAGAGGCCATAAGTCCTCTGTGAGCATCTCTTGAAGTTCCGGGTACCAAGTCCTACTTGGCCAATCCGGAGCCATGAGTATAGTTCTTACTCCTCTACGTCTTATAATTCTCAGTACCTTAGGTATGAAAAGCAGAGGATGGAACACATACACCGACTGGTACACCCACGGTGTTACCAGAACGTCCACAGCTATTGCCTGAGGGTCTCTTAACCTGGCGCAATACCTGTCCCGTTTTTTGCTCAGACGGGACGCCATCATGTCCACCTTTGGTAATTCCCAACGGTTTACAATTATGTGGAAAACTTCCCCATGAAGTTCCCACTCTGCCGGGTGGAGGTCGTGCCTACTGAGGAAGTCTGCTTCCCAGTTTCCATTCCCGGAATGAAACACTGCTGACAGTGCTATCACATGATTTTCCGCCCAGCGAAAAGTCCTTGCAGTTTTTGCCACTGCCCTCCTGCTTCTTGTGCCGCCCTGTCTATTTACATGGGCGACTGCCGTGATGTTTTATCCCACTGGATCAATACCGGCTGACCTTGAAGCAGAGGTCTTGCTAAGCTTAGAGCATTATAAATTTACCCTTAGCTATATTTATGTGGAGAAAAATCTCCAGACTTGATCACACTCCCTGGAAATTTTTTCCTTGTGTGACTGTTCCCCAGCCTCTCGGGCTGGCCTCCGTGGTCACCAACATCCAAAACTGAATGCCGAATCTGCGGCCCTCTAGAAGATGAGCACTCTGTAACCACCACAGGAGAGACACCCTTGTCCTTGGATATAGGGTTATCCGCTGATGCATCTGAAGATGCGATCCGGACCATTTGTCCAGCAGATCCCACTGAAAAGTTCTTGCATGAAATCTGCCGACTGGAATTGCTTCGAAGGAAGTCACCATTTTTTTACCATGGCCCTTGTGCAATGATGCACTGATTTTAGGAGGTTCCTGACTAGCTCGGATAACTCCCTGGCTTTCTCTTCCGGGAGAAACACCTTTTTCTGGACTGTGTCCAGAATCATCCCTAAGCACAGGAGACTTGTTGTCGGGATCAGCTGCGATTTTGGAATATTTAGAATCCACCCCTGCTGTTGTAACAGTATCCGAGATAGTGCTACTCCGACCTCCAACTGTTCCCTGGACTTTGCCCTTATCAGGAGATCGTCCAAGTAAGGGATAATTAAGACGCCTTTTCTTCGAAGAAGAACCATCATTTCGGCCATTACCTTGGTAAAGACCCGGGGTGCCGTAGACAATCCAAACGGCAGCGTCTGAAACTGATAGTGACAGTTCTGTACCACGAACCTGAGGTACCCTTAGTGATAAGGGCAAATTTGGGACATGGAGGTAAGCATCCCTGATGTCTCGGGACACCAGATAGTCCCCTTCTTCCCGGTTCGTTATCACTGCTCTGAGTGACTCCATCTTGATTTGAACCTTTGTAAGTGTTCAAATTTTTTTAGATTTAGAATAGGTCTCACCTAGCCTTCTGGCTTCAGTACCACAATATAGTGTGGAATAATACCCCTTTTCTTGTTGTAGGAGGGGTAATTTAATTATCACCTGCTGGGAATACAGCTCGTGAATTTTTTCCCATACTGCCTCCTTGTCGGAAGGAGACCTTGGTAAAGCAGACTTCAGGAGCCTGCGCAGGGGAAACGTCTCGACATTCCAAACTGTACCCCTGGGATACTACTTGTAGGATCCAGGGGTCCTGTACGGTCTCAGCGTCATGCTGAGAGCTTGTCAGAAGCGGTGGAACGCTTCTGTTCCTGGGAATGGGCTGCCTGCTGCAGTCTTCTTCCCTTTCCTCTATCCCTGGGCAGATATGACTCTTATAGGGACGAAAGGACTGAAGCTGAAAAGACGGTGTCTTTTTCTGCAGAGATGTGACTTAGGGTAAAAACGGTGGATTTTCCAGCAGTTGCCGTGGCCACCAGGTCCGATGGACCGACCCCAAATAACTCCTCTTCCTTTATACGGCAATACACCTTTGTGCCGTTTGGAATCTGCATCACCTGACCACTGTCGTGTCCATAAACATCTTCTGGCAGATATGGACATCGCACTTACTCTTGATGCCAGAGTGCAAATATCCCTCTGTGCATCTCGCATATATAGAAATACATCCTTTAAATGCTCTATATTTTTAGTCAGGGAATCCGACCAAGCCACCCCAGCTCTGCACATCCAGGCTGAGGCGATCGCTGGTCGCAGTATAACACCAGTATGTGTGTATATACTTTTTATGATATTTTTCCAGCCTCCTGTCAGCTGGCTCCTTGAGGACGGCCCTATCTATAGACGGTACCGCCACTTGTTCTGATAAGCGTGTGAGCGCCTTATCCACCCTAAGGGGTGTTTCCCAACGCGCCCTAACTTCTGGCGGGAAAGGGTATACCGCCCATATTTTCTATCGGGGGGAACCCACGCATCATCACACACTTCATTTAATTTATCTGATTCAGGAAAAACTACGGTAGTTTTTTCACATCCCACATAATACCCTCTTTTGTGGTACTTGTAGTATCAGAAATATGTAACACCTCCTTCATTGCCCTTAACGTGTGGCCCTAATAAGGAATACGTTTGTTTATTCACCGTCGACACTGGATTCAGTGTCCCTGTCTGTGTCTGTGTCGACCGACTAAAGTAAACGGGCGTTTTAAAACCCCTGACGGTGTTTTTGAGACGTCTGGACCGGTACTAATTGTTTGTCGGCCGTCTCATGTCGTCAACCGACCTTGGCGCGTGTTGACATTATCACGTAATTCCCTAAATAAGCCATCCATTCCGGTGTCGACTCCCTAGAGAGTGACATCACCATTACAGGCAATTGCTCCGCCTCCTCACCAACATCGTCCTCATACATGTCGACACACACGTACCGACACACAGCACACACACAGGGAATGCTCTGATAGAGGACAGGACCCACTAGCCCTTTGGAGAGACAGAGGGAGAGTTTGCCAGCACACACCAAAAACGCTATAATTATATAGGGACAACCTTATATAAGTGTTTTCCCTTATAGCATCTTTTTTATATATTTCTAACGCCAAATTAGTGCCCCCCCTCTCTGTTTTAACCCTGTTTCTGTAGTGCAGTGCAGGGGAGAGCCTGGGAGCCTTCCCTCCAGCCTTTCTGTGAGGGAAAATGGCGCTGTGTGCTGAGGAGATAGGCCCGCCCCTTTTTCGGCGGCCTCGTCTCCCGCTCTTAACGGATTCTGGCAGGGGTTAAATATCTCCATATAGCCCCCGGAGGCTATATGTGAGGTATTTTTAGCCAAAAAAGGTTTTCATTTGCCTCCCAGGGCGCCCCCCCTCCCAGCGCCCTGCACCCTCAGTGACTGCCGTGTGAAGTGTGCTGAGAGGAAAATGGCGCACAGCTGCAGTGCTGTGCGCTACCTTAAGAAGACTGAGGAGTCTTCTGCCGCCGATTCTGGACCTCTTCTCGTTTCAGCATCTGCAAGGGGGCCGGCGGCGAGGCTCCGGTGACCATCCAGGCTGTACCTGTGATCGTCCCTCTGGAGCTAATGTCCAGTAGCCAAGAAGCCAATCCATCCTGCACGCAGGTGAGTTCACTTCTTCTCCCCTAAGTCCCTCGTTGCAGTGATCCTGTTGCCAGCAGGACTCACTGTAAAATAAAAAACCTAAGCTAAACTTTTCTAAGCAGCTCTTTAGGAGAGCCACCTAGATTGCACCCTTCTCGGCCGGGCACAAAAATCTAACTGAGGCTTGGAGGAGGGTCATAGGGGGAGGAGCCAGTGCACACCACCTGATCCTAAAGCTTTACTTTTTGTGCCCTGTCTCCTGCGGAGCCGCTATTCCCCATGGTCCTTTCAGGAACCCCAGCATCCACTAGGACGATAGAGAAATATATATATATATATATATATATACAGCAGAGTACAGAGCAGCTTTCAGAAGCCGCCGGGTTGCTATGGCAGCATCTGACGTGCGTCGCGCTGATGCGCGATGACGTCATCATTCCACGCCAACGCTCGAGGGACGGACTCCCGCGCCGGAGCGAGCGGCCATCCACCTGTGGGTCACTTGTGAATGTGGGGGATATAAGGTGAGATTTCTTTGTTTGTTTCATGTTTGTTCCTGACGAAAATCCTCATAGGGTTGAAACGTTGACTACGCTCAAACCGGTGGTTGTGATTCTTTGACAAGTGTCCGTGCCGCATCTTTGCCTGTGCATATTCTATTTTATGAGGGCACCAGAACCGGTTTAACATTAGGTGGAGTGCCGGGTTTACTGCATTGTGTGTGTATATATATATATATATATATATATATATACACACACACACACACCTATTATAATAACCAACACTCCACATACATAATTTATGCGAGATTAACATTAGAGATGAGCGGTTCGAACAGCGTGGGCTCAAGTCCACATGAGCTGAGGCTTGGGTTTTCCCACCAGACTCGGATATCCCACGTTGAGGACAAACGTCATCCTCTTGGCGTCAGATTCTCACTGGACGTGGATTCTATATAGGGAGCCGCAGCCGCTTCTGAAAGCTGCTCTATACTCTGCTGTAGTGGCTGTAATGAGACTTCAGCCTCATAAATGGCTGTGCTGTGACTGTGTATATGAGGCACGCTGCTGAAAGCTGCTCTGTACTCTGCTGTAGTGGCTGCAATGAAACTCCGGCCTCACAAGTGGCTGTGCTGTGACTGTGTATAGGGGGCACACTGCTGTATGTTGCACATTACTCTAAGCTAATAATACACTCTTGCGTTGTCTGGACCACGCCCACAAAACACTGCAGGGCCGTCTCCCCAATGGCCACTGCTGTCAATCACCTTGCGGCCGTATCCTGGAAGGATGCAGCCACATAGTGAATGGTCACCCACGCGCACTATGCCCAGTGCGCATGCGCAGACATAACCTCTAAATGAGGCCCCTATATCCTCACTGTACACACACATAACATATTAAGTTACAACATATTTTAAACAACAAACACCCCACGGATATATTTATATGCAATTTCAAAAGGTCTGTCCCGTTTCCTAACCGCGCATGCAGTGAAAGCCTGGGCACATGCCTCAACGGCTCCAACAGCGAGGGAGACGGGATAGACCCTAGCTAGCTTGTGTAGAGTTGAGAGACCCTGCGCATGACTGAAGTATGAGAGTGCAAGAGGGGGTCAGGATGGAGCAGTATGGAGGAAGCAGAATAGCAAAGAGCAAAGGGTGGAATATACATACTAGTAGTATAAGTGTGTGTGTGTGTGTATATATATATATATATATATAGACAAAAACAATAGCGGCACTCCAGTGGACTTTTCAATCAATTAAATGTATTGGCAAATAAACATTGATACCAACGTTTCGAGGCCTTTACAGCCTCTTTGTCAAGTGCAGATAGGAAACACATACCAACTTACCCTTAAGTAGGCAGGAGAAGAGAAAAGACTCCCTCCGTGAGATGCGTTGCAGTCCCGGCCGAGTGCAGTGCTTCCGGCGCTAGGGATCGACGTCATTGCGACAGCTGCAACCAGTTGCCATGGCTACCGGCCCGCGCTCCCTGACGCGACTCCAGTCATCCCTGCACCCAGAGAACACAAGTCCACAGTGAAAAGAGTGTCCAGTAATGAACTCAAATACCCAAATCCAAAACCACAAAACAGTGACACTGTGCCTGCAGTTCGTCCTGGTACCCATAAACATACAGCACACAATAACCTCTATGTACTCAGAGAGCCTGTCCCCAAAGCTCAGGACTGTTATGTTTCATTACCTAAGTCCGATGAAACCTTCACCAGGTAATCCCAGCCACCAATGATGGCAGGCTAATACTTTTAAACAACTAAGGGGCTCAATCCTGTAACATACATACTTGTGGGCAATACCAGTCACATCCCCCCGGGACATAGCCAGCTGAAAATATAGGTTACTAACAATCATAATTGAAATACATACAGTCCCTAGGCTGACGCCGACTTATAGTCCTTCTTAGCGTCCTTCGTCAAGACGAACATATCAACGTAATCCCCCCTGCAGATTTTCCTACGGCAGCTGTCCCTCAGTCCCCGCATCACGGCAGTGTAATCGCAGTGGACTACACCAGGCAAATCGCGGCGCTTCTTGGCCCTGCGAGCGTCCTCGCTAAGCCGCTTCCGTCTCTTCCGTCTCTCCTGCTGACCCGCCGCCCGCTTGGCGTATTTCATTGCGCGCTTTTTCGCCCTAGTCGTGCTACTGACTTCGGACGCCGGCGACGACAGAGAAGAGGAAGAGCTGCGAGAACTAGAGCGCGTGCTGGAGCCCGACCCCGACTGCTCCACCTCACCTGATGCCGTCGACTGCTCAAACCTGGAATCCTCCGGTGTGGCAAACGCGACATCCTCATCCTCGCTCGCCACCATCTCCACTTCTCCGCGATCACCTGAAGAAGAAGACGGAGCAAAGGACCCAGAAAACAATCGCGGCGCATACCTAGCACCCCGGGGCGCAGGCGTCCCCGCTTCGCGCCCCTGCTCGTCCCGCACGGAACGATGACCCAGCTGCGCCGCGGCCGCCCCCAGCTCCCGGCAGGCGCGAGCAACTCGTTGCGCCACCGACACCGCCCACGTACCGGACCCGCCTGCTACTGCATGCGCGCCAGAACGCCTTGCCACCCCCGGGGATGCGGCAGCGGCCAGCGGGCCCAATGCCGCCACCACCGTTGACAGGGCCGACGCCAGTGTTCCGGAGGGGTCCTGACCACCCCAAAACTCGTTGCCGTACCCCGTGGGTTCCCCCGCCGGTGTCGGCGCGCGCCTTCCTGCCCGACGCCCGACAGGCGCCAACAGGGGGCCCGACGTCCAGAGCCCAGACTGGCCCGGTGGGGAACCGGCAGCGCCCCTGACCACCAGCGGCCCGGTCCCCCACCAGTCACTGCTCTCCCCTTGTGACTGCCCTATGGTGCCAGCGCTGCCCCCTCTTTCAAACTCCCCGCGCGCACCCTCCCCCCGCAGGCCGGAGCTCCCTCCGCCCGCTGGGAGGGCGCCGCGGCGTGACTCCCCGCTGCCCTGTGCAGCACTGCTGTCTCTGCCCCTCACACTGTCTCTCCCCCGCTCCCTGCCGGACTCCGGCTGCAAGGGAGTGAGCTGGGGAGACAGGGAGACCAGCGGTCGGATTGGAGCGGAGTATTTCATCGACAAGTGTTTGCCGATGGGATGTTCCGTTTCATGCTCGTTTTTCGAACGGTTTAGCACATTCCTACATTGGTGCGTGGAGTCTTCGTCAGGGGGTCACGGAGTCGCCCATTACCTCGATGACTTCCGGTGTGTGGGTCCGGCAAATTCACCACGGTGCGGCGACTTGCTGTTCAGCATCCGAGCTCTGTTTTTTCACTTCGGCGTTCCCGTGGCCGCGGATAAAACAGAGGGGCCGGTCTCCTGTTTGTCATTTTTGGGGATAGAAATCGACACGGTGGCGGGATCGTGTCGACTGCCTCCAGACAAGGTTGCGAAGCTCCGCGAGGCTATCGGCCGGTTCGTAAGGTCGCGCAAAGTCACACTGCGGCAGGCGCAGTCCTTGCTGGGCATTTTGAACTTTGATTGTCGGGTAATCCCGATGGGCAGGGTTTTCTGCCGGAAGCTGGAAAGGGCGACTGCGGGGTGTGCCAGACCACATCATTTCGTACGCTTGTCCTCCGAGATTAAGAGGGATTTGGCCGTATGGGCCTCGTTCCTGGAGGACTTCAACGGGGTGTGTATATGGCAGGCTCCAACAGTCGACAGCGCTGGGCTGCAGCAGTTTACCGACGCAGCGGGTTCCTCTGGGTTCGGTTGCTATCTGGAGGGATCTTGGTGCGCGGCCTCGTGGCCGGCGGAATGGCATCGCGAGGGTTTAACTAAGGACCTTTTGCTGCTGGAGCTTTTCCCCATTATGGTGGCGCTGGAGGTTTGGGGCGATCGTCTGGCGCATCGCAGCATCTTGTTTAGATGTGACAATCTGGGCGTGGTGCATGCGATAAATAACCAAAGGGCGAAGTCGCTGGTAGTCCTGAGGGTGCTGGGGCAGTTGCTGTTGACATGCTTGCATAGGAATGTGTGGTTCCGCGCGCAGCATGTGCCTGGGCTGGAGAACGAAATTGCCGACGCGTTGTCACGAGGTCAGTGGGAGAGGTTTTGTTTGTTGGCACCCGAGGCCGATGAGCAAGGTTTTCAATGTCCCGGTTATGTCTGGCAGGTGATCGGGCCGGACTGGAGGGTCTAGCGATGCGGTCAGTCGCTCCGAACACGCTCAAGGCTTACGGACAAGCTTGGAGCGAGTGGGAGGAGTTTGTCCGAGGACGAAGTCAACAAGGTAAGAGCGGGCATCGGATGATGCTTTCTTTTATTTGGCAGCTGTTTGTTACGGGTAGGTCCAGAGCGGTGGTATCCCGGTACTTGGCTGGTATTTCGTTCTTTAACAAAATCAAGGGTGTCCCTGACGTGACAAAGTGCGGGATTCTGCTTAAGGCAATGAAGGGATGGGCGCGCGTGGCGCCAACGCCGCCTGATAGGAGGCGGCCCATTGATGCGGCCTTGCTTCCGGCTGTCATCATGGCGGTTGGCAGTATCGCGTCGTCCATTTTTGAGTCGCTGCTGTTCAGTTTGGCGTTCTCAATGGCTTATCACGGTGCCTTTCGGGTTTCGGAGCTGGTGGCGCCTTCTAAGCGAGCAGATTCGCGCATGCTTCTCGAGGACGTGGTGGTGGGTGAGAGGTCCTTGCTGTGCAGATTGCGTCGCTCTAAGACGGACCAAGTAGGTAGAGGTCGATGGGTCACCTTGGTTCCGGCGCTGGAGGAGAGCATTTGCCCAGTGAGGTTGGCAGTTCAGTATGCGGCAGTACGGCCCGATGGTCGGGGGTCGTGGTTGCTTCATTATGACGGTTTGCCAGTGACTAAATATCAGTTTCGTTGGATGCTGGGTCGCTGTCTGGCGAGCTTGGGCCTTCCACCTGCTGCTTTCGGGACGCATTCCTTCCGCATCGGGGCTGCGACGTCGGGTTTTCCGTGGCTGAAATCCAGGCGGTGGGGCGATGGAAGTCGTCAAGTTACAGACGATATATTCGCCCCGTTGCATGAGATGTTTGCTTGAATGTAGTTTTGGTTATTTGTAGTTGTATAAGTCCTGTGGTAAAGTTCAGTACGTCCTTGTGTGTTGTATCGGTTTTGTCTCCCCTGTTTATCCTACTCAGGGATCAGCTACTCGCCGCTGCTGGCAGCGGGGGTCTGGAGTTCTTTTGCGATTTTTTGCCTGACTTGACGGACTGAATTCTAATCTACAATTCGGCTGATCAGTTCTAATCAAAGTCCCTCAGCAGGTCTTTACGCTTTCACCTCCAGCTGAGTTTCTTACATGTTTTTTCCCATTTTATACCCCCCCCCCCGTTTAGTTTCTTATTTTAATTTGATTTTCCCATTGTGTGTTTATGTTCTGCTTCAAATTGGCCGAAAGCGTGTGCAGATCGGCTAGGCCGTGACTTCTGCAATAAACAAAAACCCATTTTTCTTTTGGCAGATCCTTCAGGTTAATGCGTTTAATAAACACTGCTTTAGATACTTAGTAACCAATTTTTACCCCCTTTCCTTCTCTTCAGGTTGGGTAGAAGATGAATTGGCTATCTGGGTGGTTGGCCACTCTTATGTGTACTGGGCAGCCAGGTTTTTGGCCTCGGAGGGGGCACAGATGTTTCCTAGGGCTCATGGCGTTCGTTGGCTTGGTTGGCGGGGGATGTTGTGGAAAGATCTGAAGAGTAGATTAGTCAGTCAGGCCAGCGAGCATGGAGTCCCTAGGGTACTGGTTGTCCATTTAGGTGGCAACGACCTGGGTAAGAGGACATCTTTGGAGCTGCGGTGGGCCATGATGAAGGATCTGGCCAGTGTGGCCGCGGCATGGACCAATTGCGTCTTGGTGTTCTTGATGATGGTGCCAAGGTTGAGTTGGCGAGGTGTGGCGGACGGTCGCCTGATTGATGAGGCCAGGCAAAAGGTGAATGGGGCGGTGGCGAAGTGGGTGTTGTCCCACGGAGGCAAAGTGGTTCGCCACCCTAGGATTCGGTTTCGAGACAGTCACCTTTTTTCGGCCTAATGGTGTGCATCTGTCCAATGAGGGGATGATGCTTTTCCTGGAGGATTTGTTTCTAGTATTGCAGGAGTTAGGTTGAGGTTATGGTGGCGGTGCGAAGACTCTGGGGAGGAGTCTTTCGCTGTTGGCGGAAAAGAACGGCAGGTTGTAGTTTGTCTTGTTAGTTGTAGTGATTTACAGTTTGGTGTGGTTTAGGTGTACTCACCTCCATTGACTTTTAAGGCCGCTCGACCACCCGTCCGGGGGCAGCGGCATCACCCATCAGGGTGGGTAGTCACCGTGGGGGTTGAGTTGGGCACCTATTACCGATTTTATAGTTTGTATTTAAATTAGGATAGTTTTGAATTTGAAGTTTTAAGGTTAGCGTCAGTTCAATAGAGCCGTTCTTTTTTCTGCCACCATATGCTGGCTGAATCGGCATGTTAACTAAATTTTCAATTCACAGGTTTGCTAATGGTTAGGGTACAATAAATAGCTAACAATTTTCTGCCAAATTCAAGTCTCCGTGTCATTATTTCTTGGTATTAAAGGTAATGAATGCTTTACTTTTGAATGAAGGGGTCCACAGATTATCATTAGGAGGTTTATTCATATTACATCCCACAGTAGTATTACTTTACCTTATAAACATTACTACTCACAGTAGAGCCCCTTACTCACATTACATCACACTGAATTGCTCCTTATTCACATTAGACCACACCCTATTGCCCTTTATTCACATTAGATGACACAGGGGTGCCCTTTCTATACGCAATGCCACATAGTAGAGCACCTTATACACATAATGCCAAACAGTAATGCCCCTTACACATATGAGACACATTATTAATGTCCTTATAAGCATAATGCGCCTTACACATTATGTCAACCTTTATTAATACCCTTTTACACGTAATGTCCCTTACACATATGGCGCACATTATTAATGCCCTTATACACATAATGACACACATAGTGCCCCCTACACATTTGCTGCACATTATTAGTGCCCCTATACACATAATGACACACATACAGTAGTACCCTGTTACACATATGCTGCACATTATTAATGCCCTTATACACATAATGACACACATAGTGCCCCTTACACATATGGTGCACATTATAAATGCATTTTTACATGACACACATAATGCTCCTTACACATATTCCGAACACTACTGCACAACTAACCTACTCACATGCACAGTGCACACAACACTCACACTACCACTAACACTGTGACTTCTGCCTCTGCTTGAATACAGATGTGTCCTCATAAATCTTGCCTCAATGCTATTGTCGGGCACATTTTTTAAAATAAAAATGCATCTTATTTGCATTGCTATGTGGCTAGGATGCACAATCAGTTTCTGCTGATTAAATTGATATGCAGCATGCCTATATACTGTGTGAGACTGTGGCTGTATCTGCATATGAAATGCTACACACAGAATATAGGCATGCCACATATCATTTTAATCAGCAGAAGCTGCTGATGCCCCTAGGCATATCAAATGCCCTAGGCAATTGCCTAGTTTGCCTATGCCTATGGCCGGCTTTGGCCGCAGAATACACATAAGTACAGCACAGGTGTCTTGGAAACTCCCTGGTTGTTATTGATGTGTGCAGGATCATTTACAACCTGGTCCCTCCCAGGGCTGCAGCTTTTCATACAGCAATTGTTTCCATTTCTTCGTGCCTCTCTCTGTGTGAGTCTGTGTCCCTGCCCCCTGACAGCAACACACACTCTTTCCCTCCCATCCCTCTCTCCTCTGTCCCCCTCTATCTCTCTCCCCTCCCCCCTCTATCTCCCTCCTTCTCCCCCCCCACTCCCCCTCTATCTCCCTCTCTCTCTCTCCCCTACCACCTCTATCCCCCCCACTCCCTCTCTATCTCCCCTCCCCGTCTATCTCTCTATCTCCCCTCCTCCATCTATCTCCCCCTCCCTCCTTCTATCTGTCTCTTTCCCCTCTTTCTCTCTCTCTCTCTCTCTCTCTCTCTCTCACACACACACACACACACACACACACACGCACACACACGCACACACACGGATAGGCAGCAAAAGAGGCAGAAGAGTTTTCTATGCACTGAGAAGGTGAAAGGTTGTCGTAGTGGACAGAATGGAGCTAAATCAAATCACTTTTAACAATTTGACCTTTTAATTAAATAATGAAGATTAAAAAACTACCTGCCAGACAGCGAGCTATGGGGGGTACTTAGTAGCAGACGCTACTGAGATGTGATCGCACCTCCCGGTTGTCCCCACAGTGTGCACGAGCCGGACCAACACTGCACGTGTGCTGCAGCATGTGATTTTTGTTCATTAGCAGTTTTGCAATCTTAGCAAAACTGCTAATGTAGCTGAATGAGGGGGGTAATTCAGAGTGGACCGCGGCAGCGATCGCAGTCTGAATCCCTATGTGGAGTGTGCTCGAGGGGGCAGAGATGGTCGCAGCGCGGGAGGGGGCGTGCCAATGGCGTTAGAATGCCGTTGGCGGGGCATGGTCCGGACTGTTGGGGGGCGGGCTACGGCGGCTGTGTGATGTCACATGCAGCCGCTGGGACGTGGCAGGTAGTGGGAGCTGCCCTGGCAAGGAGATACTCACCAGGTTCAAAACCATGAACATCGTGCGATGCTTTAGTACCTGTGGGGGGGTGGGGCCTGACATGCGGGGCGGACTGTCAGAGAAACTGATCGTAAATGTGCTAAATTATCCGGGCAGCAATATAGACTGGACTGTGCGGCATTTCAAATGTGGAGCTGGCCGCCTGCCAATCAGGGCTCGTGGACCAGCAGCCAATTTGAGCACCGATTAGTTTGCGAGTCGGCGCTATATTTAAAATGAACACCATCCTGCTCCTGGCTCTTCCACCGCTCTGCCCAGCTGTCCCCATCCCGCCAATACACTACTGCCTGGTTCCTGATTACAGCCGCTAGTGCCCTGCGTTCATGCTGCTGGGACCAAGCCTGGAAGCTGCACTTTCCTGTATCTCCCCTGTGAATGGACTGCTTTAATCTTTCAGAGTGGCTTCTGTTGCCCTCCTACTGCAGCCTCCACGATGAGGTACTCTCATAAGAAGTCTTAAGCCCATAGTGAGTACCAGTACTGTACCACCACTGACAATGTTATTTTTTAATGTGGCTTTTTCAGTGTTTTTTTATTTTTTATTTATAATGTGGGTCTGGCTTTATAGTTGGTGTGTGTCACGATCCTAGGCACGGCGATTCCCCAGATACGCCAATCTGCGAATCCCTGCCACGTGACACCTTTACTGGATACCTGAGCGCGTGTGTTAGCCAAAGTACAAACGTTTAGGGTATGACCCAAGGCAAACTTATGGCTTTTGCCTGCACCTAGAATTATTAATATTTTGGTAACGCCTCTTTCAGAGAGTTGGGTTGGATACACAACAGAAGCCAGATCTAAAATTAGATTATTTAATTCAAGTAAAACACTTCAAAGCTTATGTTACAGAAAAAAGAAAGTTACAAGAATATAATGATAAAAAGTCAAAGTCACAACAGAAAGACAACTTCAAGAAAATAAAAATAGGAAGATAAACCCACCGATACTTGCACGTATGCACAGTAGAACGATGAGGTGAAGTGAAGCCACTTTGGATATATCGGAACATTACAGAGCCAGAATGTTCTCCTGACTCGCTTCTTTGATAATGGACAACTTACACTCTGTGGGTATCCTATTTAAAAAACATGCTGCCCCTTCAAACCCCTCCCTCTGGAGTGTTACTATTAACCCTTCCATAAGCCAGAGAAGGTATTGAGTGTTAGCTCATACTGGTGACAATACTAAATTCCCTTGTCGTATAAACAACCCTTTATGAAGTCTAAGAACACTGTACGCTGTTTACTTAAGAAGTACCGTAATGGTACGCTAGTTGCGTAACGATCGCTCAGCCGAAGGCGAGACGCTCGAGCGTCACGTTCGCTCACGGCCCAGTGATCACAGGACACGTTATTGGCTATGACTAGAGTAATGATTCGCTATGGCGTAGCGGACGCTCGAGACCACGAGGAGATCACCAGCGGCGCAGACGCTCACAACGCTATACCTTTATGTCTAAACCTTATACCAATGAAATACACAGAATACCTTAATGTGAATACAGGGTGTAAGTGCAACCTTGTGTAACCTGACTAACTACAAAGCTGCTTGAGCGTCACCGACGCTCAAGTGAACACTTAACACTATAGGAAATACACAGATACTGGTTTAGGGTCCAAAGCCTATTAACTGTATTATATCTAATATACTTTTAAAAGGGGATAACAGTACAAATGATACACTACAATATAACAGAGACTTCCTAACCAAAATACAATACTATCTAATACAATACAATACTAGTCTAGAGGAGATACGAGAGAAAGAGAAGGGAAAGAGAGAGAGAGACGGAGAGAGATGAGAGAAATTGGCTCACAGAAAGACAATGATTACGGAGAGAAACTTACGCACAGGGTAAACGATCGCATGCGCCTGGACATCCAGCACCCGATTTTCAGCAATGAGAACCGTTGAAGAGTGAGAGCTGGATGTGGTCGGCCTGCCTATTTATGCCCCACACACAATGCAATCTCATAGTCCCTACAATCCCATTGTCCATTGGATGAAGGAATTCGACCCTGTATCACAACAAAAGGTCATAGGTTGATTCATACAGGTGGGCTGTGACGATTTCCAACAGCTCAGGTGGGTGGGAAACTAGGTTTCCCGCCGCATACCTGAGTATGAGTAAATAATAGAAATGGACATAAACTTCTTATGTCCATAACTATTCGCACGAGCGATTAATACGCTCCAAACCAACACCGGAATATTGCTAATTAAATACTCTTCCGATGGGTACCAAACACTGCTGTATGATTCCTGTTAGACCCTTCGTACAATACAAAGAGGGATTACTTTAAACAGGGACCTTCTATTTTAACCAAACTTTCAGAAACTATCAAAGGGATCATGATCTATAAACTACATTAATTGTGAAAATATGTAATGAATGAGTCGCACGCTACGACTACATAAACTCTACCGTAAATACGCATACCGCGCCTGCGAGTGCACGCTATTGCGGGTATGCGCCTTCACGGGAGAGCGTACGCATGCGCAACACGGACCAGTGTGCGGTGCAAATATGGCAACGTGCATGGGGATATTTTTCTGACTTTGACAGTCCACCCTTTGGCAGTCAATAATAACTGCCACCTTCTAAAACATTTCAAAAGGAGAAAAATATATGTCAGGGGTTAATTCATTTCCATGGTTGGGTGAGGGAGGAGAGAGGAGTAGGTGTGAAGAGGGTATGACCTAGTGTGATAGCAGAAGCATGTGTGTATGAGTCCATGTTGGAGGGTCATGTATCATCGTGCCGTACGTGTTGTAAATCAAGCTTCGAGGTATTGCGAAGTATACATTTGAATTCCTTCTTATCCTGTGGTACAGGTCTGTGGATGGGCTGTCAAACTTTACCGAGCTCTTTTCGGATTTTGAACAAAATGGGGAGCACATTTTAGTTGATGGTACATGAATGGGGGAGGTATGTGGTTGCTGATATCTGTGCCTGTATTCCCTATCGTCTATGTGTGTCATTACCTGAGGGTTGTAGAGATGAAGATAAAGAACACTTATGGAAAATGCAATGATATTCTATGTCAGGGAAATGTACATCTGTCGTCGAAGTTGTGTTCGGTATCTGTTGAGAGTCGTCTTCTTTGCGCTGTATTGCTCCTTGGGCATGAGCAAATAGCTTTGTCAGAGCCATCGGATTTACAAAAAAATGTTGGGCTAGCGTGAGTTTAAAAGTACTAGGGAAACTGGGGATCCATGGCAAAGTTCATCAAATGTCCATTTCTCAAGTGGTCAAAACTTCATCTTTGGTGCTTGTCTGTTGTCTGTATAGCGTCTCGTCAACTTCCTCGTCCAAGGGGGTCTTTGTATCTTGGAGAAAAGCAGAAAAACAGGTGAAAGAAACGGACCGTATAATCGCATTTTCATCACATTCTGGTTTCTATTATTGGGTCATAAATCAAATCCAGGTTAATTACAGTTTCCTCACTCCTCACGCTCATCACTTTTGTACTTTGTTTGCACCTCATTAAAGCCTGCCCGCATCTAAATATCAATCCAATAAATATAACAACACCTAAGATACATAGTAGAAACTTTCCAACATCCATTATGACTCCTTGAGCCCAGTCTCCTAAACCGGAGAACCAATTTCGCGGGTTCAACCATGACACCCAACCAGTCAGCTCATTACCTACAGCAGCAAGGGTGAGATTGTGTTTTCGACGAAATTCCCACTTTAATTGCAGAATATCGTCCATCTTTTGGTCTATGACCTCTACCGGATCCTCGGTGCTATTCGTGATATACGTGCAACACTTTATGCCGTACTGTGTTGCCAATGTAACACAATATCCGCCTGTTACTGCTGTAAGATAATTAAGAACCATCCTATGCTGAACTAGTTCCGTTTTGTAAGCTTGAAGTTCTCTTCCAGTGTATCTAAACGTGTCATCATACATTTCAGTGATATTATCTAACAAATTGGCGAGTGCGGAAATGTATCTATAATTCATCACTCCTCGAGCGGTGCGAGTGAAATCTAACGCTACCAGGACCTGAATCCCGGTGGATTCATGGATAAGATCAGAGGCCGGATGCTCTAACCTTTCTGACAGTTGTCTTTTAACTCGGTGCTCGTAATGAGTGTGAGTATAAGGAGCTTGGGCACCACGGTGTATGTCCTTCATTTTGTCATGTGTAACAGTCATCACTTCAGGCAATACTTTTCCAATATAACACAATCCTTCAGAGTTTGGGGCAAGCCATTTGTACGCCTTTCTCCCGCATATGAAATATGCATCATCGGGGAGAACATAAGGGACGGAGAAGGACATGACCATGTTACAAACCTTCCAGGTGAAATCTCCTGACCCTAATTCTTCCATCTGCTTAATGCACGTATCAGTTTGTACGATATGTGCACAGTATCCTGGTGATACCTCTCCAACTCTAGTAATCCTATTTCCTAAGGTATATCGATACCGGAAAGATTTTCCTCTACTGGCTATGTGGCGTACGAGCTCTGTATCTGTAGGCATTCTATCTGCTCTGTGTGAAAAGGTCATGGTAAGGTTGCTCCATGACACTTCCCAATTTCCCGGCTTACGGGGGTTGGAGATATTAAAACATAAGAGGGACCTATCCACATGGTATTGGTGGAGCTTCAAACTAGGAGGGCTGGAGATGTTAAATCTCCGGTCCACCGGTCTCCCACCACTTAGCTCAAGTACCTCCCCTAACGTTAAAGGAAATGGTACTAGCCCTGATTTGCTATGACCCTGAGGTACTTGAGAGCATACCCAACAATCTGTTTTGTTTAACACATTACCCACTAAAGAGTGATAGTCACTCAATGGATGCCGGTCCATATGGATATTAAAACTGGATTGGCATTTCTTTATGCATCCATCTTCAACCAGATTATCACAGAGCCTACAGATACAATTTTCTTCAGCTAACAATCCATCACAATTTCTTCTATCGGATCGTTTTCTGATACTCGCCTTTGCTTGTTGGTTTGGTCGATCTTGGAAAACTACGCCTCCATCATCATAATCGGAACCCATTCCAGATCCTCTCTCGACCTCTATGGTACTCTCGCCGGAACAGACTGCTCTGGTCAACATCACGGTTAACATCAAAATCCGGATCACAGTCTCTTGGGGCAAGTCCATCTTTGAGGAGGAAATAGAGAAGAATGAGAAGGGGGAAAAAAAGAAATTTCAAGGAAGAGGGGATGGGAAGTGGAGAAAAACAATAAAAGGGAGAGGGGAGTCGACAACTGCTTTCGGTCTTCAAGGCTCAGGTGCCGCCTCAGTCCTCCTGGAACAGACACTCCAGTGATACAACCTCTACCGTCTGTTCCTTATCACGGGACTTCTCTGGATCAGCAATCTTTTTGCAGTGGGATGAATGGACCCAAGTCTCTCTCTCAGCCACCTTCAATGCTGTGGTGCTAGTCAATAAGACCTGGTATGGTCCTTCCCATCTATCAATAAGACAACCTGAGCGTAGAAAATTTCGTATCATTACATAATCCCCAGGTTCAATGTCATGACAATTACTATCTGGTAAATCAGGAATCACCAACTTCAGATTATCATTTTGATTCCTCAACTGCTTACTCATGTTAATCAAGTACTTTACAGTTACTTCATTGTTACATTTCAAATCATCCTGAGGGTTAATCATGACATGCGGTTGTCGACCAAACAAGATTTCAAAAGGAGACAGATTAAGAGGGGACCTGGGAGTGGTTCTGATGCTATACAAAACAATGGGTAAAGCTTCTGGCCACGTCAATCCTGTCTCTGCCATTACTTTACTCAATTTATTTTTAATAGTGCTGTTCACTCTTTCGACCTTCGCGCTCGCCTGTGGACGGTACGGAGTGTGCAGCTTGCTATCAATTCCCATCAACTTACACATTCCTTGAAAGACATCACCTGTAAAATGGGTACCCCTATCACTTTCAATGATTCTAGGGATACCATATCTACATACAAATTCCTGCACAATTTTCTTAGCTGTAAACATAGCGGTATTTGTAGCTGCTGGGAAAGCTTCGACCCAATTCGAGAAAACATCTATACAAACAAGTACATATTTCAAATTTCGACATGGGGGTAATTGAATGAAGTCGATTTGTATTACCTGGAAAGGGCCGCCGGCAGGTGGGATATGGGATGGTTCTGTAGGTATTGCCTTTCCAATATTCTTTCTCAGACAGGTAAGGCATGACATTGCTCTTTTACTCGCATGAGAGGAGAATCCTGGGGCGCACCAGTATGCTCTTACCAATTTGCACATCCCCTCCTTGCCTAGATGAGTCAGCCCGTGAGCTGCTTCAGCCAGACATGGAAGGTATGCCCTGGGGGCCACTGGTTTACCATGTCCATCCGTCCAGAGCCCTGAGGACTCCTGGCCATATCCCTTTGCCTTCCAGACAGCTCTTTCCTGTGTGGAACACAAATTCTGCATCTCACACAACTTTTGTGTGTTGATGGTATTAAATACCATCAGTTGTGTGGTGTCTGTCTGTATGGGGGTAGCAGCTGCAAGCTTTGCGGCTTCGTCTGCTCGGCTGTTACCAAGGGATACTGGGTCTTGGCTATATGTATGTGCTTTACATTTGATAACAGCCACTCTGTCGGGTTCCTGTATCGCTGTTAGAAGCCTTTTTATATATGCTGCATGCGCTATCGGTGTACCAGCTGCCGTCATGAAATTTCTGAGGCGCCATAGGGCTCCGAAATCATGTACTACCCCGAAGGCGTATCTAGAGTCGGTGTAGATATTGGCTGACTTACCCTTAGCCAATTCACATGCTCTGGTTAGGGCGACCAGTTCAGCAACCTGGGCTGAGTGAGGTGGGCCTAGCGGTTCCGCTTCTATGGTGTCTTGGTCATCTACGACTGCGTATCCAGTACACAAGTCTCCCGAGTCTGACTGTCTATGACAACTACCGTCAGTGTAGAACGTGAGTTCTGCATCTTCCAGTGGATTGTCACTGATGTCAGGCCTTGCGGTGAAATTTTGGGTCAAATATTCCATACAATCATGTGTATCTTCCTTTGCATTAAATCCTCCTTCCCCATCACTCTCACCTTCCACCCTTTGTGCCTGACCAGGCACACCTGGGAGAAAAGTTGCAGGATTTAATGCGCTGCATCTCCTTATGGTGATGTTTACTGGGGCCATTAATGCCAATTCCCATCTTGTAAACCTTGCAGATGAGACGTGTCTGGTTTGGGCAGAATTCAATAAGGCAGATACCGCATGTGGTGTATGGATTGTGAGGTTGTGGCCTAGCACGACATCTTCGCTTTTTGTCACTAGCAATGCTATCGCCGCAACGCTACGCAAGCATGTGGGGAGGGATCGCGCTACCGTGTCTAGCTGGGCGCTGTAGTATGCGACTGGCCTGCTGGCGTCACCGTGTTTTTGGGTTAGTACACCTGCTGCGCACCCAGCACTTTCTGTTCCGTATAGTTCAAAGGGTTTCCCATAGTCTGGCATACCTAGTGCTGGTGCCTGCGTTAGGCACTGTTTGAGTCTCTCAAATGCTGTTTCGGATTCGTCTGTATGCGAAATCCGATCAGGTTTGTTTGAAGAGACCATTTCCTGCAAAGGTAACGCCAATATGGAAAACCCTGGGATCCAATTACGGCAATACCCACACATTCCTAAAAACGTCCTGATCTGTTGCTGGGTTTGTGGCAGTGTCATGTCTCTAATGGCTTGGATTCTATCAGCGGTCAGGTGTCTCAGTCCTTGTGTTAGACAGTGTCCCAAATATTTTACCTTAGTTTGGCATAATTGTAACTTGTCTTTGGACACCTTGTGTCCGGTGTCTGAAAGATGAAACAGGAGCTGTTTCGTATCCTTCAGAGATGCTTCCAGTGAATCTGAACACAGTAATAAATCGTCCACATACTGTATCAATACTGATCCACTGTCTGGTTGGAAAGACTGTAAACAATCATGCAAAGCCTGAGAAAATATACTTGGACTATCTATGAAACCTTGGGGTAACCGAGTCCACGTGTATTGGACTCCTCTGTATGTGAATGCAAACAAATATTGGCTGTCAGGGTGCAGAGGTACCGAGAAGAAAGCGGAGCAGAGGTCAATAACAGTGAAAAATTTGGCAGTGGGAGGAATTTGCATTAGGATGACAGCTGGATTAGGCACTACGGGGAACTGACTTTCAACTATTTTGTTAATCCCCCTTAGATCCTGCACTAGCCTGTAACCCCTCCCCCCACTCTTTTTAACAGGGAAGATGGGACTATTTGCTGTGCTGGACGTTCTTACTAGAATGCCCTTGTCACGATCCGGGTATCTGGACGCCATTACTTACCCTTCAGATGCCTCCTAAGGCGGGCTCAGCGTTCCAGGACCGGATTCCGCTGTTCCTGAGTTTCCACATACAGAGTGGTCTTTTCATCAGCCGCGGCCTCCGCTGTGCCCGCGTGGTTAAATGTGCATCTATCAGCCTGGCGTCTCCTGTCTCCGGTGGCCGGCGCCGCCATTACTGTTTCCCAGACCACATGGATTACAAACCAAACTTCCCTCCAAGTGTCTGCATGGGCGCAGCCATCTTGGATTCTGTCATCTGATCATTTCCACCAATCTGCTGTCTGTGTTGTTGATTTGCATAATTGCCTAGCCAACCCCTTCCTTGCTGCAGGTATAAGTAAGCTGTACCTGAGCAAGGAAGACGTCAGTGCTTTGGTTGTCAAACCTAGTTCCTGTTTGTCTCTCTTCTATGATTGTCTTCCAGGTTCCAGCTCCTGTCTCAAGACTTCCACCATAGAGACCCGCACCAGCATTCCACCTGCGGTGTAGCCTGACTCTCCAATCCATTGTGGATTCATCTGTTTCCAGCTACAACACTACCTGCTTCCAGCCTCAGCTTCCAGCAGAGTACAGCTTCCCTTAAAGGGCCGGTGTCCTTTCTACACTTTACCACTCTCCACCGGAATTATTATTTCTCCGCTCTCAAGTTCTACATTTCAGTTCACATTTTCATCGCTCCCAAAGTTCATTTATTATTTAACTGGTTCCAGCCAGTATCCACTCCGTGCTAACAACAGTCTGGTTCCAGCCAGTATCCACAGCAGCTGTTTTACCTTCAGCAACCCAGCTCTTCCTGGAACACCAGCTGGTACAATCCTGGGTTATCTCCATTGCTACAGCCGGGCCTGGTAAGGACTTTCCATCTAGAAGATCATAAGAACTATCTCACACTACCAGTGCCCTGTGGCTCCTGCCATGCTGTAGTACTCAGGAACTGTATTTATTCTTTGCTGACTTTTACGTTTTCTTTTATTGCTGCTGTGATGCGGAGTTGTCATAATAAACATCATTGACTTTTATCTAAGTTGTCGTGGTCACGCCTTCGGGCAGTTATTATTCATGTTACTTACATGTCCAGGGGTCTGATACAACCTCCCAGGTTCCGGTACATCTCAGCCCCTACAACTGAGGCTGCCTCCCGTCAGCTCAGGCCCTCAGTTGTGACAGTAAGCACTGACCTAATGAATCCAGCCGGAGACCAGGATCAAGCGGCCAGGCCGATGCAAGAACTGGCAGCCCGACTAGAACATCAGGAGGCTGCACAGGGCCACATCATCCGCTGTCTCCAGGATCTCTCTACTCGGCTGGATGGGATTCAGACAACTCTCCGTGGATCAGGCGCGTCTGGTGCGTCAACCACAGTGACTCCAGCTATAACCCCACCCACCTTACCCATTTCTGCTCCACGTCTTCATCTTCCAACGCCAGCAAAATTTGACGGATCTCCAAGATTCTGCAGGGGATTTCTCAACCAGTGTGAGATTCAGTTTGAGCTACAACCTGGCAATTTTCCCAGTGACCGTACAAAAATTGCCTACATTATTTCTCTTCTCAGTGGCTCAGCCCTTGATTGGGCATCACCGTTATGGGAGAGGTCCGACACCCTGCTATCTTCTTACACTGCATTTGTGTCAACATTCAGGCGCATCTTCGACGAGCCAGGCCGGGTAACTTCAGCTTCGTCTGAGATTCTCCGTTTACGCCAGGAATCACGTACTGTAGGACAATATCTTATACAGTTCCAGATCCTGGCATCCGAACTGGCATGGAACGACGAGGCCCTGTATGCTGCATTCTGGCATGGTTTATCCGAGCGTATTAAAGATGAGTTAGCTACCAGAGACTTACCCTCCAAGTTAGATGAGCTAATCTCACTTTGTACGAAAGTTGACTTACGTTTCAGAGAGAGAGCAACTGAGCGTGGAAGATCATCTGCTCCAAAATCTTCTGCTCCTCCTCCTCGCCAACTGTCACCATCTAAAGATGAGCCCATGCAAATTGGCCGTTCCCGTTTAACTCCTGCTGAGCGCCGAAGACGTCTCTCCGAGTTTCTCTGTCTGTATTGTGCAGCTCCGTCTCACACCATTAATGCCTGTCCCAAACGTCCGGGAAACTCCAAATCCTAGCTCGCCAAGGAGAGGGCCGGCTAGGAGTAATGATCTCCTCTCCATCTCCTCAAGATTGTAACCTCCCAGTCTCGCTTCAAGTTGCTCAACGTTATCAGAACGTCATTGCCCTCCTGGATTCCGGAGCAGCTGGGAACTTTATTACTGAAGCCTATGTTAAACGGTGGTCCCTACCCACCGAGAGACTTCCTTCGTCCTTTTCCTTAACTGCTGTGGATGGCAGTAAAATTTTTGATACAGTTATTTCTCTAAGGACTCTACCAGTTCGTCTGAGAGTGGGAGTTCTTCATTCCGAACTTATTTCATTTTTAGTGATTCCAAGAGCCACACATCCTGTGGTCCTGGGCCTTCCATGGCTCCGTCTTCACAATCCTACAATTGATTGGACGACTACGCAAATCCTGGCATGGGGTTCCTCCTGTACTAAGACATGTTTGTTTAAAGTGTTGCCTGTCTGTTCTTCCTCCCCCAGGTCGTCTGATGTTCCACCTCCTCCATATCAAGATTTCACGGATGTGTTCAGTAAAGCTTCTGCTGATATCCTTCCTCCTCATAGAGAATGGGACTGCCCGATTGATCTCGTTCCAGGGAAGGTTCCACCTCGAGGCCGAACTTATCCGTTGTCTCTCCCCGAGACACATTCTATGGAGGAATACATTAAAGAGAACCTAGCAAAGGGGTTCATTCGACCTTCTTCTTCTCCAGCCGGCGCAGGCTTCTTTTTTGTAAAGAAGAAAGATGGTGGTCTGCGGCCGTGCATCGACTACAGAGGTTTGAACGACATTACCATCAAGAACCGCTATCCTTTACCCCTGATTACTGAGCTCTTTGACAGAGTTAGCGGAGCTACCATCTTTACAAAGCTGGACCTGAGAGGTGCATACAATCTCATCCGGATCCGTGAGGGTGACGAGTGGAAGACCGCATTTAACACCCGTGACGGACATTATGAGTACCTCGTCATGCCCTTCGGATTGAGCAATGCTCCAGCTGTCTTCCAGCATTTCGTCAATGAGATCTTCAGAGACATTCTATACCGTCATGTCGTGGTCTATCTAGATGATATCCTCATTTTTGCCAACGATTTAGAGGAACATCGTTTCTGGGTAAAGGAGGTTCTGTCCCGTCTCCGTGTCAATCATCTCTACTGCAAATTAGAGAAATGCGTCTTTGAAGTCAAGTCCATTCCGTTTCTAGGGTACATTGTGTCCGGTTCCGGACTAGAGATGGATCCTGAGAAACTACAAGCAATCCAGAATTGGCCGGTACCCTTAACCCTCAAAGGGGTCCAGAGGTTCTTAGGGTTCGCCAATTATTACCGAAAGTTTATACGAGACTTTTCCACCATTGTGGCGCCTATTACTGCTTTCACCAAGAAGGGTGCTAACCCGTCCAAGTGGTCTGAAGAAGCCATGCAAGCTTTTCATCTCTTAAAACAGAGGTTCATCTCTGCACCTGTCCTGAAACAGCCTGACATCGACTCTCCTTTCATCTTAGAGGTGGATGCCTCCTCCGTTGGAGTAGGAGCGGTGTTATCTCAGAGGGCTAAAGATGGTCATTTACATCCTTGCAGTTTCTTCTCACGGAAGTTCTCCCCAGCGGAGCGCAACTATGCCATTGGCGACCAGGAGTTGCTAGCCATCAAGCTCGCTCTAGAGGAGTGGAGATATCTGTTGGAGGGAGCTTCTCATTCAATCACCATCCTTACAGACCACAAGAACCTTCTATATCTAAAAGGCGCACAATGTCTCAACCCTCGTCAGGCCAGATGGGCACTTTTCTTTTCCAGGTTCGACTTTAAACTCCAGTTCTGTCCGGGCTCTCAGAATCGCAAGGCCGATGCCCTTTCCCGCTCATGGGAGCAAGAAAATGAGTCAGAGTCTTCAGACAAGCATCCTATTATAAATCCGTTGGCATTCTCCACGGTAGGGATGGACTCTACGCCCCCATCAGGGAAAAGTTTTGTGAAGCCGACACTAAGGAAGAAGCTCATGCATTGGGCCCATGCTTCCCGTTTTGCCGGACATACAGGTATCCAAAAAACCCTGGAGTTTATCTCTAGGTCCTATTGGTGGCCAACTCTGAAAAAGGACGTTTTGGAGTTTATTGCATCTTGCCCAAAGTGTGCTCAACATAAAGTATCCCGCCAGTCGCCTGCGGGGCAACTGGTTCCACTATCTGTTCCCCGTCGACCATGGACCCATTTGTCGATGGATTTTATTACAGATTTGCCCATGTGCAACAAGTTCAATACCATCTGGGTGGTAGTTGACCGGTTCACCAAGATGGCACACTTCATTCCTCTCACCGGTCTTCCGTCAGCTTCCAAGTTGGCTCAAGTATTCATACAAGAGATCTTCCGACTCCACGGTCTTCCAGAAGAAATTATCTCAGATCGAGGAGTTCAATTCACAGCCAAATTCTGGCGAAGTTTATGTCAAGTCCTCCAAGTCAAGTTAAAGTTTTCCACGGCTTACCATCCTCAGACCAATGGTCAAACTGAGAGGGTGAATCAGGACTTGGAGGCCTTCCTCCGCATCTATGTGTCCTCCTCTCAAGATGACTGGGTTCAATTACTTCCCTGGGCCGAGTTCTGTCATAACAACCAGTATCATTCTTCATCTTCCTCAACACCATTCTTCCCCAACTTTGGATTCCACCCTAAAGTCCCTGAGTTCCAACCGCTTCCAGCAACTTCTGTTCCCGCAGTGGATATCACCTTGCATCAGTTTGCCAATATCTGGAAGAGCGTACGATCAGCTCTGCTCAAGGCATCGTTCAGGTACAAGAAGTTTGCGGATAAGAAGCGTCGAGCAGTTCCTGCTCTCAAGGTCGGTGATCGGGTATGGTTATCCACGAAGAATTTGAGGTTAAGAGTTCCCAGTATGAAGTTTGCACCTCGCTACATCGGTCCTTTTAAAATTGATCAAGTCATCAATCCTGTTGCTTACAGACTCCAGTTACCTCCCTTCTTAAAAATACCCAGGACATTCCATGTTTCCCTGTTGAAACCGCTAATCTTGAATCGGTTTCATTCCTCACTTCCACCAACTCCGAAAGTCCAAACTCAACGAGGCGTTGAGTATGAAGTGGCCAAGATCCTGGACTCACGTCACCGTTACGGTCAACTTCAGTATCTCATTGACTGGAAGGGCTATGGTCCTGAAGAACGCTCTTGGACCAATGCCTCTGACGTCCATGCTCCTGCCTTGGTCCGAAATTTCCACGTTAAATTTCCTTTAAAGCCTAAGAAGTGTCCTGGGGCCACTCCTAAAGGGGGGGGTGCTGTCACGATCCGGGTATCTGGACGCCATTACTTACCCTTCAGATGCCTCCTAAGGCGGGCTCAGCGTTCCAGGACCGGATTCCGCTGTTCCTGAGTTTCCACATACAGAGTGGTCTTTTCATCAGCCGCGGCCTCCGCTGTGCCCGCGTGGTTAAATGTGCATCTATCAGCCTGGCGTCTCCTGTCTCCGGTGGCCGGCGCCGCCATTACTGTTTCCCAGACCACATGGATTACAAACCAAACTTCCCTCCAAGTGTCTGCATGGGCGCAGCCATCTTGGATTCTGTCATCTGATCATTTCCACCAATCTGCTGTCTGTGTTGTTGATTTGCATAATTGCCTAGCCAACCCCTTCCTTGCTGCAGGTATAAGTAAGCTGTACCTGAGCAAGGAAGACGTCAGTGCTTTGGTTGTCAAACCTAGTTCCTGTTTGTCTCTCTTCTATGATTGTCTTCCAGGTTCCAGCTCCTGTCTCAAGACTTCCACCATAGAGACCCGCACCAGCATTCCACCTGCGGTGTAGCCTGACTCTCCAATCCATTGTGGATTCATCTGTTTCCAGCTACAACACTACCTGCTTCCAGCCTCAGCTTCCAGCAGAGTACAGCTTCCCTTAAAGGGCCGGTGTCCTTTCTACACTTTACCACTCTCCACCGGAATTATTATTTCTCCGCTCTCAAGTTCTACATTTCAGTTCACATTTTCATCGCTCCCAAAGTTCATTTATTATTTAACTGGTTCCAGCCAGTATCCACTCCGTGCTAACAACAGTCTGGTTCCAGCCAGTATCCACAGCAGCTGTTTTACCTTCAGCAACCCAGCTCTTCCTGGAACACCAGCTGGTACAATCCTGGGTTATCTCCATTGCTACAGCCGGGCCTGGTAAGGACTTTCCATCTAGAAGATCATAAGAACTATCTCACACTACCAGTGCCCTGTGGCTCCTGCCATGCTGTAGTACTCAGGAACTGTATTTATTCTTTGCTGACTTTTACGTTTTCTTTTATTGCTGCTGTGATGCGGAGTTGTCATAATAAACATCATTGACTTTTATCTAAGTTGTCGTGGTCACGCCTTCGGGCAGTTATTATTCATGTTACTTACATGTCCAGGGGTCTGATACAACCTCCCAGGTTCCGGTACATCTCAGCCCCTACAACTGAGGCTGCCTCCCGTCAGCTCAGGCCCTCAGTTGTGACAGTAAGCACTGACCTAATGAATCCAGCCGGAGACCAGGATCAAGCGGCCAGGCCGATGCAAGAACTGGCAGCCCGACTAGAACATCAGGAGGCTGCACAGGGCCACATCATCCGCTGTCTCCAGGATCTCTCTACTCGGCTGGATGGGATTCAGACAACTCTCCGTGGATCAGGCGCGTCTGGTGCGTCAACCACAGTGACTCCAGCTATAACCCCACCCACCTTACCCATTTCTGCTCCACGTCTTCATCTTCCAACGCCAGCAAAATTTGACGGATCTCCAAGATTCTGCAGGGGATTTCTCAACCAGTGTGAGATTCAGTTTGAGCTACAACCTGGCAATTTTCCCAGTGACCGTACAAAAATTGCCTACATTATTTCTCTTCTCAGTGGCTCAGCCCTTGATTGGGCATCACCGTTATGGGAGAGGTCCGACACCCTGCTATCTTCTTACACTGCATTTGTGTCAACATTCAGGCGCATCTTCGACGAGCCAGGCCGGGTAACTTCAGCTTCGTCTGAGATTCTCCGTTTACGCCAGGAATCACGTACTGTAGGACAATATCTTATACAGTTCCAGATCCTGGCATCCGAACTGGCATGGAACGACGAGGCCCTGTATGCTGCATTCTGGCATGGTTTATCCGAGCGTATTAAAGATGAGTTAGCTACCAGAGACTTACCCTCCAAGTTAGATGAGCTAATCTCACTTTGTACGAAAGTTGACTTACGTTTCAGAGAGAGAGCAACTGAGCGTGGAAGATCATCTGCTCCAAAATCTTCTGCTCCTCCTCCTCGCCAACTGTCACCATCTAAAGATGAGCCCATGCAAATTGGCCGTTCCCGTTTAACTCCTGCTGAGCGCCGAAGACGTCTCTCCGAGTTTCTCTGTCTGTATTGTGCAGCTCCGTCTCACACCATTAATGCCTGTCCCAAACGTCCGGGAAACTCCAAATCCTAGCTCGCCAAGGAGAGGGCCGGCTAGGAGTAATGATCTCCTCTCCATCTCCTCAAGATTGTAACCTCCCAGTCTCGCTTCAAGTTGCTCAACGTTATCAGAACGTCATTGCCCTCCTGGATTCCGGAGCAGCTGGGAACTTTATTACTGAAGCCTATGTTAAACGGTGGTCCCTACCCACCGAGAGACTTCCTTCGTCCTTTTCCTTAACTGCTGTGGATGGCAGTAAAATTTTTGATACAGTTATTTCTCTAAGGACTCTACCAGTTCGTCTGAGAGTGGGAGTTCTTCATTCCGAACTTATTTCATTTTTAGTGATTCCAAGAGCCACACATCCTGTGGTCCTGGGCCTTCCATGGCTCCGTCTTCACAATCCTACAATTGATTGGACGACTACGCAAATCCTGGCATGGGGTTCCTCCTGTACTAAGACATGTTTGTTTAAAGTGTTGCCTGTCTGTTCTTCCTCCCCCAGGTCGTCTGATGTTCCACCTCCTCCATATCAAGATTTCACGGATGTGTTCAGTAAAGCTTCTGCTGATATCCTTCCTCCTCATAGAGAATGGGACTGCCCGATTGATCTCGTTCCAGGGAAGGTTCCACCTCGAGGCCGAACTTATCCGTTGTCTCTCCCCGAGACACATTCTATGGAGGAATACATTAAAGAGAACCTAGCAAAGGGGTTCATTCGACCTTCTTCTTCTCCAGCCGGCGCAGGCTTCTTTTTTGTAAAGAAGAAAGATGGTGGTCTGCGGCCGTGCATCGACTACAGAGGTTTGAACGACATTACCATCAAGAACCGCTATCCTTTACCCCTGATTACTGAGCTCTTTGACAGAGTTAGCGGAGCTACCATCTTTACAAAGCTGGACCTGAGAGGTGCATACAATCTCATCCGGATCCGTGAGGGTGACGAGTGGAAGACCGCATTTAACACCCGTGACGGACATTATGAGTACCTCGTCATGCCCTTCGGATTGAGCAATGCTCCAGCTGTCTTCCAGCATTTCGTCAATGAGATCTTCAGAGACATTCTATACCGTCATGTCGTGGTCTATCTAGATGATATCCTCATTTTTGCCAACGATTTAGAGGAACATCGTTTCTGGGTAAAGGAGGTTCTGTCCCGTCTCCGTGTCAATCATCTCTACTGCAAATTAGAGAAATGCGTCTTTGAAGTCAAGTCCATTCCGTTTCTAGGGTACATTGTGTCCGGTTCCGGACTAGAGATGGATCCTGAGAAACTACAAGCAATCCAGAATTGGCCGGTACCCTTAACCCTCAAAGGGGTCCAGAGGTTCTTAGGGTTCGCCAATTATTACCGAAAGTTTATACGAGACTTTTCCACCATTGTGGCGCCTATTACTGCTTTCACCAAGAAGGGTGCTAACCCGTCCAAGTGGTCTGAAGAAGCCATGCAAGCTTTTCATCTTTTAAAACAGAGGTTCATCTCTGCACCTGTCCTGAAACAGCCTGACATCGACTCTCCTTTCATCTTAGAGGTGGATGCCTCCTCCGTTGGAGTAGGAGCGGTGTTATCTCAGAGGGCTAAAGATGGTCATTTACATCCTTGCAGTTTCTTCTCACGGAAGTTCTCCCCAGCGGAGCGCAACTATGCCATTGGCGACCAGGAGTTGCTAGCCATCAAGCTCGCTCTAGAGGAGTGGAGATATCTGTTGGAGGGAGCTTCTCATTCAATCACCATCCTTACAGACCACAAGAACCTTCTATATCTAAAAGGCGCACAATGTCTCAACCCTCGTCAGGCCAGATGGGCACTTTTCTTTTCCAGGTTCGACTTTAAACTCCAGTTCTGTCCGGGCTCTCAGAATCGCAAGGCCGATGCCCTTTCCCGCTCATGGGAGCAAGAAAATGAGTCAGAGTCTTCAGACAAGCATCCTATTATAAATCCGTTGGCATTCTCCACGGTAGGGATGGACTCTACGCCCCCATCAGGGAAAAGTTTTGTGAAGCCGACACTAAGGAAGAAGCTCATGCATTGGGCCCATGCTTCCCGTTTTGCCGGACATACAGGTATCCAAAAAACCCTGGAGTTTATCTCTAGGTCCTATTGGTGGCCAACTCTGAAAAAGGACGTTTTGGAGTTTATTGCATCTTGCCCAAAGTGTGCTCAACATAAAGTATCCCGCCAGTCGCCTGCGGGGCAACTGGTTCCACTATCTGTTCCCCGTCGACCATGGACCCATTTGTCGATGGATTTTATTACAGATTTGCCCATGTGCAACAAGTTCAATACCATCTGGGTGGTAGTTGACCGGTTCACCAAGATGGCACACTTCATTCCTCTCACCGGTCTTCCGTCAGCTTCCAAGTTGGCTCAAGTATTCATACAAGAGATCTTCCGACTCCACGGTCTTCCAGAAGAAATTATCTCAGATCGAGGAGTTCAATTCACAGCCAAATTCTGGCGAAGTTTATGTCAAGTCCTCCAAGTCAAGTTAAAGTTTTCCACGGCTTACCATCCTCAGACCAATGGTCAAACTGAGAGGGTGAATCAGGACTTGGAGGCCTTCCTCCGCATCTATGTGTCCTCCTCTCAAGATGACTGGGTTCAATTACTTCCCTGGGCCGAGTTCTGTCATAACAACCAGTATCATTCTTCATCTTCCTCAACACCATTCTTCACCAACTTTGGATTCCACCCTAAAGTCCCTGAGTTCCAACCGCTTCCAGCAACTTCTGTTCCCGCAGTGGATATCACCTTGCATCAGTTTGCCAATATCTGGAAGAGCGTACGATCAGCTCTGCTCAAGGCATCGTTCAGGTACAAGAAGTTTGCGGATAAGAAGCGTCGAGCAGTTCCTGCTCTCAAGGTCGGTGATCGGGTATGGTTATCCACGAAGAATTTGAGGTTAAGAGTTCCCAGTATGAAGTTTGCACCTCGCTACATCGGTCCTTTTAAAATTGATCAAGTCATCAATCCTGTTGCTTACAGACTCCAGTTACCTCCCTTCTTAAAAATACCCAGGACATTCCATGTTTCCCTGTTGAAACCGCTAATCTTGAATCGGTTTCATTCCTCACTTCCACCAACTCCGAAAGTCCAAACTCAACGAGGCGTTGAGTATGAAGTGGCCAAGATCCTGGACTCACGTCACCGTTACGGTCAACTTCAGTATCTCATTGACTGGAAGGGCTATGGTCCTGAAGAACGCTCTTGGACCAATGCCTCTGACGTCCATGCTCCTGCCTTGGTCCGAAATTTCCACGTTAAATTTCCTTTAAAGCCTAAGAAGTGTCCTGGGGCCACTCCTAAAGGGGGGGGTGCTGTCACGATCCGGGTATCTGGACGCCATTACTTACCCTTCAGATGCCTCCTAAGGCGGGCTCAGCGTTCCAGGACCGGATTCCGCTGTTCCTGAGTTTCCACATACAGAGTGGTCTTTTCATCAGCCGCGGCCTCCGCTGTGCCCGCGTGGTTAAATGTGCATCTATCAGCCTGGCGTCTCCTGTCTCCGGTGGCCGGCGCCGCCATTACTGTTTCCCAGACCACATGGATTACAAACCAAACTTCCCTCCAAGTGTCTGCATGGGCGCAGCCATCTTGGATTCTGTCATCTGATCATTTCCACCAATCTGCTGTCTGTGTTGTTGATTTGCATAATTGCCTAGCCAACCCCTTCCTTGCTGCAGGTATAAGTAAGCTGTACCTGAGCAAGGAAGACGTCAGTGCTTTGGTTGTCAAACCTAGTTCCTGTTTGTCTCTCTTCTATGATTGTCTTCCAGGTTCCAGCTCCTGTCTCAAGACTTCCACCATAGAGACCCGCACCAGCATTCCACCTGCGGTGTAGCCTGACTCTCCAATCCATTGTGGATTCATCTGTTTCCAGCTACAACACTACCTGCTTCCAGCCTCAGCTTCCAGCAGAGTACAGCTTCCCTTAAAGGGCCGGTGTCCTTTCTACACTTTACCACTCTCCACCGGAATTATTATTTCTCCGCTCTCAAGTTCTACATTTCAGTTCACATTTTCATCGCTCCCAAAGTTCATTTATTATTTAACTGGTTCCAGCCAGTATCCACTCCGTGCTAACAACAGTCTGGTTCCAGCCAGTATCCACAGCAGCTGTTTTACCTTCAGCAACCCAGCTCTTCCTGGAACACCAGCTGGTACAATCCTGGGTTATCTCCATTGCTACAGCCGGGCCTGGTAAGGACTTTCCATCTAGAAGATCATAAGAACTATCTCACACTACCAGTGCCCTGTGGCTCCTGCCATGCTGTAGTACTCAGGAACTGTATTTATTCTTTGCTGACTTTTACGTTTTCTTTTATTGCTGCTGTGATGCGGAGTTGTCATAATAAACATCATTGACTTTTATCTAAGTTGTCGTGGTCACGCCTTCGGGCAGTTATTATTCATGTTACTTACATGTCCAGGGGTCTGATACAACCTCCCAGGTTCCGGTACATCTCAGCCCCTACAACTGAGGCTGCCTCCCGTCAGCTCAGGCCCTCAGTTGTGACAGCCCTGTTGTAGCAAGCGCTCTATTACGGGAAAAACTCCTAACTCCACCTCTGGCTTCAGAGGATACTGTGGGATTTTTGGAGCTATCCTACCATCTTTTACTTGTACAATTACTGGAGCTACGTTTGCCATTAATCCAGTATCCTGTCCATCTTTTGTCCAAAGTGACTCTGGTATCTGAGATGTCATCTCTTCTACTTGGGATGGATTCCTATTTGTCATAATGGAGTGTGACATTAATTTTGATGGGGAGTCTAACATGTCTCGTACCTCCTGGACGTGATTCTCAGGAATGTCCAAGAATACACCTTCAGGAGTACAATAAATGACGCAACCCATTTTACATAGTAAGTCTCTACCCAGGAGATTAGTTGGTGCTGATGCAGCCAGCAAAAAGGAATGCTTGGTATGCAAAGGCCCTATTGTAATCTCGGCTGGTTTGCTAACAGGGTAGTGTTGGACTACTCCTGTTACTCCCATGGCTGGAATTGTCCTACCAGTGGTTCTCATGCCCACTGTCGAATTTATCACTGACTTGGCCGCCCCTGTGTCTACAAGAAAGTTTAAAGTTTTACCAGCTACATTGATTGCAATCTCTGGTTCACTTCCAAGACTGGCAATCAACTTAACTGGCTGCAGATTACAGGTATGGCCACACCCCTAGTGGGTATGCTGACCTCCCTGTATCCCGCTGGCAGCGACTACTTGTGAGGGGGTTAGCTGGGAACTACCAGAGGCATGCCAATCTCTGTTCGGGGGATATCTTTTTGTTTCCCCTGTATGTGGCTCGAAACTCCGCCTCTGTGGACCCTGCTCCCAATGTCGTGTGTCGTGTCGTTGTCTAGGGGGTTGAAAAGATCTTTGTACACTCTTTGTTCTACATTCTCGTGCATAGTGTCCCGGTCTGTTACAAGAAAAACATGTTATTACACTTGCCTTACCCACAGGATTCGGTGGTACATACGCAGGCTGCCTTGTGGTCAGCGCCTGTATACTTACGGACATCAACTTATCACTTTGCGACTCCCTGTGCCTAGTGATGTTTCTGTCGTGATCAATAGCAGCCTCTCTCAATGTGGACACTGACAGACCTCGCCAACATGGTTGTGTGGTCTGTACCCTAGCTTTTAATGTTTCTTTCAAACCATCCATCAGTACAGATACTGCTACTTCTCGATGGTTTGGGTTGGTCTTAATGTCTTCTATACCAGTGTACTTTGCCATTTCTAATAGTGCCCGGTGAAAATATTCTGTTGCCGTTTCGGACTCCTTTTGCTTAATGGAAAATATTTTATTCCATTTAACAACGGATGGGAAATACTCCTTTAGCTGTAAATTTATCCTTTTTACATTATCCTTGTTGTACACGTCTGTAAGCGGTACATCTTTATCCAAGGCGCAGTCAACTAAGAATTGAGTTGCGTCGACATTGGAAGGTAAACAAGCTCTTAGCAGTATCTGCCAATCCTTGTTGTTGGGTTCTACAGTGTTACCTAGATCCCTGATGTATTTTTGGCTAGCAACTAAGTCTTTCCTGGGGTCAGGAAATTCGGACACTATTGTTCTTAATTCCATTCGGGAAAATGGAGTGTACATGGCAATGTTCCTTATGGGAGTGGCTCCAGACACATCTGTTTTTCCATTGGGAACTGCTATTACCCTTACAGGAGCAATTCTAACAGCCTCATTCTGCGTAGATTCTACAACTTGTGGTACAATTGTTTCAGTGTAGTGCATGGTGCCGTACTTACCCGTTGACACGACCTCACCTATCCCTCCGCTAGGGGCTTTCACTAATCTCGTGGGTGTCGCTGTGCCTACTGTGGTCTCTGCTATGGTGGCCGCAAGAGAGAGAGCTGAAATTGTTGCCGAATCTTCTTCTTGATCACACTCCTGAGGAAGGTTCAAAACAGGGTACAACTTGCACGGGTTAATAATAGCATGAGTTACTTGGTTAACATCATTTACATTTACAGGGTTACTAAGTGTTTGTGTTTTACAACCCAGTGCGTTTCTCTCCGCAATCAACTTCTCTCCTGCAATGTATGGTGGAGGAGGGGCTGTGGCTATCAGCTTACTGACTGCCCCAGATCCTGCCGCCAGAGCCAAACCTCTCTGTATCTCACCTTCCTGGTGCCATAACTGTAAATAATCATGATGCTGAATTCGTCTCTTTGTTGATTTTACGAGACATATCCTCCTCCTTAAATTTTGTAACACGTCTGGACTGAAGCTACCTATTCTTGGGAATTTGTCCCGGTCTTGTACAGTCATTCTCTCCCATTCATCACATAAAGATTCTGTGTGACTTCCGTATTTTTCACACATGATGTACCTTGCCGACCCAACGGGTCGGTTCTCTGAATCAACCCGAACCGAGGTTGATCGCCCCCTACCTGAACAACTGGCCCCCATAATTCTGCAGGTGTTGCTTATTCCTCCTTTGATCTTTATATCAAGGTTTTCAGCGAACCCTTACAAACAAACCAAGATGTCCTGGGCAGGCCGGCGGTGGCGGTTTACCAAGTACCCCACTTACTTCTTGCCCACGTTGGCCAGTACTGCAATAACTGTAACCAGAGCTGCTGTACCCAACCCAGGGCCCCTGTGAACCTCCTGTTTACTGGAACATGAGGGTTACCCGAAGGACACTTACTCTTTCCAGTAAAGGTGGGGTTGTTAGATAGTTCCTGAGTGACCAGCGAACTTCCCTTTAAAAATAAAAAATTACACAAATCACGTCAGAATGTACAGATAGCGTTTGTGACCACTTTACTCTAATGGTATTAGGTCAGATTACTAACTACTGCACACAATTACGTGCGGTCCAATCGTTCAGTACATAAGCACTACTTGTCATGTACTGAAAGATCAATGGAATCGATGTTTCCGGCCGCGATTCCTTCAGCAAGAGCTTATGGCCTATATGGGTTCTGCACCAACACCCCAGGCGTTGTGCCTCTTGTACCTTTATAGCGGACCTCTTTGTCTATTTTACCTGTTACCTTATGACCTCCTGGTCTGTTCTGTTAATGACCTCCTGGTCTGTTACCTTATGACCTCCTGGTCTGTTACCTTATGACCTCCTGGTCTGTTACCTTATGGTCCGCTATACTCTAATGCTCGAATATTATTTAACCAAGGATGCCTCCCTAGCCACCGTATATGTCACTTACACGTGTGTCCCTTGACGAGTACCCGACTTTCCTTTTGGTTCAACCTCTAAGTTATATAAACTTATGTGATAAAAAAACACACTCACTCAACACATGTACACTTTGTTTCTATATCTATTTCTGCGCAGAAATTGTCTTCAGTCCAACTGTGTTACCAATTAGGAGCAGGATCTGTTAAACTAAATTTCAGATTTTTCCAAAAATAGATTTGCGTTATTTACCGCGTCGCGTTATTTATCGCCTTTGCGCTAATTATCGCTTTGCGCTAATTCAACTTTTCGTGACTTGAGCTACGTTGCGTAACCAGACGCTACGTTGCGTAATGTACGCTGCGTGCGTCTGCCGTTTGGATTGCGTACGCAAGTCTTTTGTTAGGGACACGTGTACGCAAAACAAAGATCCACCGTAACACAATTTCTACCTTTATCAATGTAGGTGATCCCTGATCATCTACCGCACACCACACTGACTGTCTTATCTCCCAGACAAGCCGTGTGTTGGTCTATACTTTAACTATTACCTCTACTATGAAATAACAGCAAATCTCTTTTAGCACTTTCTATCAACTATAAAACTTGGCAAACAGGAATAGTGATATACGAAATTTGAAAAAGAAATGCAGATATATATGTATGCGTGCGTGTATACGCAAGACAGAAGAGAAATAAAACAGTTTTAAAAGACACAAGCGTTTTGTTCTTACTTCCGGTTCCCGGATTCCTTCAGCACTCTTTATCTAAGCGAAGCAGACGCTTATCCCGTCAGCACTGCGAGACAACCTCCCACCCTTTGCTGGGGGGATAATGTCTGCTGATCTACCTAGTGCAGATATGAGAAGGATAGGACGAGTCCCCAATTGACAATACTAAATTCCCTTGTCGTATAAACAACCCTTTATGAAGTCTAAGAACACTGTACGCTGTTTACTTAAGAAGTACCGTAATGGTACGCTAGTTGCGTAACGATCGCTCAGCCGAAGGCGAGATGCTCGAGCGTCACGTTCGCTCACGGCCCAGTGATCACAGGACACGTTATTGGCTATGACTAGAGTAATGATTCGCTATGGCGTAGCGGACGCTCGAGACCACGAGGAGATCACCAGCGGCGCAGACGCTCACAACGCTATACCTTTATGTCTAAACCTTATACCAATGAAATACACAGAATACCTTAATGTGAATACAGGGTGTAAGTGCAACCTTGTGTAACCTGACTAACTACAAAGCTGCTTGAGCGTCACCGACGCTCAAGTGAACACTTAACACTATAGGAAATACACAGATACTGGTTTAGGATCCAAAGCCTATTAACTGTATTATATCTAATATACTTTTAAAAGGGGATAACAGTACAAATGATACACTACAATATAACAGAGACTTCCTAACCAAAATACAATACTATCTAATACAATACAATACTAGTCTAGAGGAGATACGAGAGAAAGAGAAGGGAAAGAGAGAGAGAGACGGAGAGAGATGAGAGAAATTGGCTCACAGAAAGACAATGATTACGGAGAGAAACTTACGCACAGGGTAAACGATCGCATGCGCCTGGACATCCAGCACCCGATTTTCAGCAATGAGAACCGTTGAAGAGTGAGAGCTGGATGTGGTCGGCCTGCCTATTTATGCCCCACACACAATGCAATCTCATAGTCCCTACAATCCCATTGTCCATTGGATGAAGGAATTCGACCCTGTATCACAACAAAAGGTCATAGGTTGATTCATACAGGTGGGCTGTGACGATTTCCAACAGCTCAGGTGGGTGGGAAACTAGGTTTCCCGCCGCATACCTGAGTATGAGTAAATAATAGAAATGGACATAAACTTCTTATGTCCATAACTATTCGCACGAGCGATTAATACGCTCCAAACCAACACCGGAATATTGCTAATTAAATACTCTTACGATGGGTACCAAACACTGCTGTATGATTCCTGTTAGACCCTTCGTACAATACAAAGAGGGATTACTTTAAACAGGGACCTTCTATTTTAACCAAACTTTCAGAAACTATCAAAGGGATCATGATCTATAAACTACATTAATTGTGAAAATATGTAATGAATGAGTCGCTCGCTACGACTACATAAACTCTACCGTAAATACGCATACCGCGCCTGCGAGTGCACGCTATTGCGGGTATGCGCCTTCACGGGAGAGCGTACGCATGCGCAGCACGGACCAGTGTGCGGTGCAAATATGGCAACGTGCATGGGGATATTTTTCTGACTTTGACACTGGGCTTCCCGGCTACTCTCTCAGGGGCGAATGGCCTTATCTTCTTCTCCTTTGAAGCTCTGGCCATGGCTCTTGTGTAAACAAATGGCTAGTTCTGAGAGGACACAGAGCAGGAAGGGCTTAACACCTCTCTGGCCCTAGCTATGGTTCTGGGGTAATTAAACTAAACTAAATTTCACACCTAAACGATCAGTGTGTCTCTGAGTTCTGTGGCTACAATGAAATGCCAGCAGATCAATCAAGCTTCAACCATTTAACATGCAAAGACAGTTATCACATACTGGTACATTGATACATCAATTGGAATAATACAAATTTCAATCAAGCCCATTTCGTTATAACCCAGATGCATTGGCATCACATCCATTGATACGTCACTCGGATATCCTGGTATCATCTATATTGATATCACACTACTTATTAACAGGCCTATTCCTACTTGAAATAGCCTGGATCAGGACACCTCCCCCTTTAAGATCAACAAGGGAGCAGTGGCACATCAGGCTGAAGTCTCCTATGACCTTTTTACACAGGATTTATACATAACCACACACGGCATTTGCAGACATTGATCAATACAATATCTGCAGTTATGCACGTTCTGGCGTCAGAATGGCGTGCAATCATGACAGTGTGGATCTAGCTTTTTTCTATGTTTTGGTGGAGGGGGTTAGTGTTGTATGTGTATATTTTTTTTTTTTTTGGGGGGTGGGGGGTAGGACAGTGGCCTGGCCCCTACACTTTCATTCTGGCCCCTGGATTTGAGAAAAAATTGTCAAGCCCTGCCTCAGTGGTTACAGATACGACCATAGGTGGACTTAAAAATGCCCTCTTGACGGAGCATGGCGCACTCTCTCAGTGGTGCGGCGCATTCTACTGCCGGCTAAAATCTCCCTGAAACTAGTTTTCAAAAGTAGGCAAGTATGGTTTGTTCCCGAAAGGCAACACCATGGGCTTCTTACCGCAGACCTGTCCTGGGTTGGATCTGGTGACTTGCATGTGTGCAGGACAACCGCTATGCATGCGCAGTAGGACTCCCGAGTCACAAACCTTACAGTGCAAAGAAGAGCTCTTATCAGAAGGGCTGTGCTTTGCGCAATTGTACATGCATAACTTGGCATTAATGAATGCTGCAATGCGTGCAGCAAGGGGATGTATCACATTGAAAATGCTATGCTGTATACATCGCGCCACCTGCTTTTGCACATGAACATAGAGGACCTGCATCAGAAATCTTCGTATGATGTTAATATACTTTATTTTTACTAGAAACTATCATGCGAAAACTGATGTTTTAATGTACTTTTCTCTGACGTCCTAAGTGGATGCTGGGACTCCGTAAGGACCATGGGGAATAGCGGCTCCGCAGGAGACTGGGCGCAACTATAAAGAAAGCTTTAGGTCTAACTGGTGTGCACTGGCTCCTCCCACTATGACCCTCCTCCAGACTTCAGTTAGAATCCTGTGCCCGGCTGAGCTGGATGCACACTAGGGGCTCTCCTGAGCTCCTAGAAAGTATATTTAGGTTTTTTATTTTACAGTGAGATCTGCTGGCAACAGACTCACTGCAGCGAGGGACTAAGGGGAGAAGAAGCGAACCTACCTAACAGGTGGTAGTTTGGGCTTCTTAGGCTACTGGACACCATTAGCTCCAGAGGGATCGACCGCAGGACCCGACCTTGGTGTTCGTTCCCGGAGCCGTGCCGCCGTCCCCCTTACAGAGCCAGAAGCATGAAGAGGTCCGGAAAATCGGCAGCAGAAGACTTCGGTCTTCACCAAGGTAGCGCACAGCACTGCAGCTGTGCGCCATTGCTCCTCATGTACACCTCACACTCCGGTCACTGATGGGTGCAGGGCGCTGGGGGGGGGGGGGCGCCCTGAGGGCAATATATGACACCTTGGCTGGCAAATCTACATCATATATAGTCCTAGAGGCTATATAGATGTAAAATTACCCCTGCCAGTATTCCAGAAAAAGCGGGAGAAAGTCAGCCGAAAAAGGGGCGAGGCCATCTCCCTCAGCACACTGGCGCCATTTTTCCCTCACAGCTCCGCTGGAAGGAAGCTCCCTGGCTCTCCCCTGCAGTCTGAACACTACAGAAGGGTAAAAAAGAGAGGGGGGGGGGGCACTAAATTTAGGCGCAGTATAGATATATATATATGATATATATAAAAAAGCAGCAATAAGGGAAAACTCTTATTTATAGTGGGATCCCTGTGTTATATAGCGCTCTGGTGTGTGCTGGCATACTCTCTCTCTGTCTCCCCAAAGGGCTTTGTGGGGTCCTGTCCTCTGTCAGAGCATTCCCTGTGTGTTTGCGGTGTGTCGGTACGGCTGTGTCGACATGTTTGATGAGGATGCATATGTGGAGGCGGAGCAGATGCCTGTAAATGTGATGTCAACCCCTGCGGGGTCGACACCTGAATGGATGGTGCTGTGGAAGGAATTACGCGACAGTGTCGACTCCTTGCATAAAAGGTTTGACGGAATACCTAACGTGGGACAGCCGGCTTCTCAGCCTGTGCCTGCCCAGGCGTCTCAAAAGCCATCAGGGGCTCTAAAACGCCCGCTACCTCAGATGGCAGACACAGATGTCGACACGGATACTGACTCCAGTGTCGACGACGACGAGACTAATGTAACTTCCAGTAGGGCCACACGTTACATGATTGAGGCAACGAAAAATGTGTTGCACATTTCTGATGTTACCCCCGGTACCACAAAAAAGGGTATTATGTTTGGAGAGAAAAAACTACCAGTAGCTTTTCCTCCATCTGAGGAGTTAAATGAAGTGTGTGAAGAAGCGTGGGCTTCCCCTGATAAGAAGATGGTAATTTCTAAGAGGTTACTAATGGCGTACCCTTTCCCGCCAGAGGATAGGTCACGCTGGGAAACATCCCCTAGGGTGGATAAAGCGCTCACACGCTTGTCAAAGAAGGTGGCACTACCGTCTCCGGCTACGACCGCCCTGAAGGAATCTGCTGATAGAAAGCAGGAGGCTATCCTGAAATCTATATATACACACACAGGTGTTATACTGAGACCGGCTATTGCTTCAGCCTGGATGTGCAGTGCTGCTGCGTGGTCAGATTCCCTGTCAGAAAATATAGATACCCTAGACAGGGACACTATATTGCTAACCGTAGAGCATGTAAAAGACGCACTTTTATACATGAGGGATGCACAGAGGGATATTTGCCGGCTGGCATCCAAAATTAGTGCAATGTCCATTTCTGCCAGGAGAGGGTTATGGACTCGGCAGTGGACAGGAGATGCAGATTCCAAGAGACACATGGAAGTTCTGCCTTATAAGGGTGAGGAGTTGTTCAGGGATGGTCTCTCGGACCTCGTTTCCACAGCAACAGCTGGGAAGTCTACATTTTTATCCCACGTTCCCTCACAGCCAAAGAAAGCACCGTATTATCAGGTACAGTCCTTTCGGCCCAATAGGGGCAAGCGGGTTAAAGGCGCGTCCTTTCTGCCCAGGGGCAGAGGTAAGGGAAAGAAGCTGCAGCATACAGCCAGTTCCCAGGAGCAAAAGTCCTCCCCCGCTTCCTCTAAGTCCACAGCATGACGCTGGGGCTCCACAGGCAGAGCCAGGTACGGTGGGGGCCCGTCTCAAATTTTTCAGCAATCAGTGGGCTCGCTCACGGGTGGATCCCTGGATCTTTCAGATAGTATCTCAGGGGTACAAGCTGGAATTCGAGACGTCTCCTCCCCGTCATTTCCTCAAATCTACCTTGCCAACCGCTCCCTCAGGCAGGGAGGCAGTGTTACAGGCAATTAACAAGCTGTATTCACAACAGGTGATAGTAAAGGTACCCCTACTTCAACAAGGAAGGGGTTACTATTCCACAATGTTTGTGGTACCGAAACCGGACGGTTCGGTGAGACCCATTTTAAATTTGAAATCCTTGAACACATATATAAAAAAATTCAAGTTCAAGATGGAATCGCTCAGGGCGGTTATTGCAAGCCTGGACGAGGGGGATTACATGGTATCACTGGACATCAAGGATGCTTACCTGCATGTCCCCATTTACCATCCTCACCAGGAGTACCTCAGATTTGTGGTACAGGATTGTCATTACCAATTCCAGACGTTGCCGTTTGGTTTATCCACGGCTCCGAGGGTCTTTACCAAGGTAATGGCCGAAATGATGATACTCCTTCGAAAGAAGGGAGTTTTAATTATCCCGTACTTGGACGATCTCCTGATAAAGGCGAGGTCCAGAGAGCAGTTGTTGGTCGGGGTAGCACTATCTCGGGAAGTGCTACAACAGCACGGCTGGATTCTAAACATCCCAAAGTCACAGCTGGTCCCTACGACACGTCTACTGTTCCTTGGGATGGTTCTGGACACAGAACAGAAAAAGTGTTTCTCCCGGAGGAGAAGGCCAAGGAGCTGTCATCTCTAGTCAGAGGCCTCCTAAAGCCAAAACAGGTGTCGGTGCATCACTGCACGCGGATCCTGGGAAAAATGGTAGCTTCTTACGAAGCGATTCCATTCGGCAGGTTTCATGCAAGAACTTTTCAGTGGGACCTGTTGGACAAGTGGTCCGGATCGCATCTTCAGATGCATCGTCTGATAACCCTGTCTCCAAGGACAAGGGTGTCTCTGCTGTGGTGGCTGCAGAGTGCTCATCTTCAAGAGGGCCGCAGATTCGGCATACAGGACTGGGTCCTGGTGACCACGGATGCCAGCCTTTGAGGCTGGGGGGCAGTCACACAGGGAAGAAACTTCCAAGGACTATGGTCAAGTCAGGAGACTTCCCTGCACATAAATATTCTGGAACTAAGGGCCATTTACAATGCCCTAAGTCAGGCAAAACCCCTGCTTCAAAACCAGCCGGTACTGATTCAGTCAGACAACATAACGGCGGTCGCCCATGTAAACCGACAGGGCGGCACGAGAAGCAGGGCGGCGATGGCAGAAGCCACAAGGATTCTCCGATGGGCGAAAATCACGTGTTAGCACTGTCAGCAGTGTTCATTCCGGGAGTGGACAACTGGGAAGCAGACTTCCTCAGCAGGCACGACCTCCACCCGGGAGAGTGGGGACTTCATCCAGAAGTCTTCCAAATGATTATAAACCGTTGGGAAAGGCCACAGGTGGACATGATGGCGTCCCGCCTAAACAGATAGCTAGAAAGATATTGCGCCAGGTCCAGAGACCCTCAGGCGATAGCTGTGGACGCTCTAGTGACACCGTGGGTGTACCGGTCGGTTTATGTGTTCCCTCCTCTTCCTCTCATACCAAAGGTACTGAGGATAATAAGGAGAAGAGGAGTAAGAACTATACTCATTGTTCCGGATTGGCCAAGAAGAGCTTGGTATCCGGAACTTCAAGAAATGATATCAGAGGACCCATGGCCTCTACCGCTCAGACAGGACCTGCTGCAGCAGGGGCCCTGTCTGTTCCAAGACTTACCGCGGCTGCGTTTGACGGCATGGCGGTTGAACACCGGATCCTGAAGGAAAAGGGCATTCCGGAGGAAGTAATTCCTACGCTGATTAAAGCTAGGAAAGAAGTAACCGCGAACCATTATCACCGCATTTGGCGAAAATATGTTGCGTGGTGTGAGGCCAGGAAGGCCCCAACGGAAGAATTTCAGCTGGGCCGTTTCCTGCACTTCCTACAGTCAGGGGTGACTATGGGCCTAAAATTGGGGTCCATTAAGGTCCAGATTTCGGCTCTGTCGATTTTCTTCCAGAGAGAACTGGCTTCACTGCCTGAAGTTCAGACTTTTGTTAAGGGAGTGCTGCATATTCAGCCCCTTTTTGTGCCTCCAGTGGCACCTTGGGATCTCAACGTGGTGTTGGAGTTCCTAAAGTCACATTGGTTTGAGCCACTTAAAACCGTGGAATTGAAATATCTCACGTGGAAAGTGGTCATGTTGCTGGCCTTGGCTTCGGCCAGGCGTGTATCAGAATTGGCAGCTTTGTCATACAAAAGCCCTTATCTGATTTTCCATATGGATAGGGCAGAATTGAGGACTCGTCCCCAGTTTCTCCCTAAAGTGGTGTCAGCGTTTCATCTGAACCAACCTATTGTGGTGCCTGTGGCTACAAATGACTTGGGGGCTTCCAAGTTGTTAGACGTAGTCAGGGCCCTGAAAATATATGTTTCCAGGACAGCTGGAGTCAGAAAGACTGACTCCCTATTTATCCTGCATGCGCCCAACAAGTTGGGTGCACCTGCTGCAAAGCAGACTATTGCTTGCTGGATCTGTAGTACGATTCAGCTTGCACATTCTGCGGCTGGACTGCCGCATCCTAAATCAGTGAAAGCCCATTCCACGAGGAAGGTGGGCTCTTCTTGGGCGGCTGCCCGAGGGGTCTCGGCTTTACAACTTTGCCGAGCTGCTACTTGGTCAGGGGCAAACACGTTTGCAAAATTCTACAAATTTGATACCCTGGCTGAGGAGGACCTTGAGTTCTCTCATTCGGTGCTGCAGAGTCATCCGCACTCTCCCGCCCGTTTGGGAGCTTTGGTACAATCCCCATGGTCCTTACGGAGTCCCAGCATCCACTTAGGACGTCAGAGAAAATAGGATTTTACTCACCGGTAAATCTATTTCTCGTAGTCCGTAGTGGATGCTGGGCGCCCATCCCAAGTGCGGATTGTCTGCAATACTTGTATATAGTTATTGTTTAACTAAAGGGTTATTGTTGAGCCATCTGTTGAGAGGCTCAGTTGTTATCATACTGTTAACTGGGTATAGTATCACGAGTTATACGGTGTGATTGGTGTGGCTGGTATGAGTCTTACCCGGGATTCAAAATCCTTCCCTATTGTGTCAGCTCTTCCGGGCACAGTATCCTAACTGAAGTCTGGAGGAGGGTCATAGTGGGAGGAGCCAGTGCACACCAGTTAGACCTAAAGCTTTCTTTATAGTTGTGCCCAGTCTCCTGCGGAGCCGCTATTCCCCATGGTCCTTACGGAGTCCCAGCATCCACTACGGACTACGAGAAATAGATTTACCGGTGAGTAAAATCTTATTTTAATGAATAAGCCCCTGTTTTGTTACTGAAGCACTGACTTTGTCTTGCAAAGTTATGCTGGGGCTTATAGTTCCACAGCAAAGAGCCAAAATGTGCCCCCACTGTATATGCTGTATACATGACAGCAGATAATAAGCTAGTATGCTAGATCTCCCTGCTGCTCTGCCTTATTACACACACACACACACACACACACACACACACACACACACACACACACACACACACACACACAGTTGTATTATTAACTCCCTCCTTATGGCTACAGGAAACACTTACACAGAGGCAGCATAGACTGTGAACTGTACAGGAATCCTCTGCGTGTCCTTTAACCCACTTATTAGACACTGGCCGGGTCTGTAGATGACATCACGGGTGGGAGTGACAGTGTACTGTGCCTGTGCTGGATACTGAAGCACCCTCAGCATATTATTATTACTACACTCCACTCATCTGCTACCACCGGATTCCCTGCAATTCTGCAACATGGCCAGATTGCTGAAAAGCCTTTGCATCCTAGTGATGAGGCAGAGGAGGCTCCCACCTCTTACACACCCAGGGAGCAATGCATGTAGCAAGGCAGGAATGGTGCATCCAGTTGCTGGTAAGATGCATGACATTTACAGCAAGTTTATATTTGGGGGAGGGGGAACTTCCTTGTGTGAGACGTTATGTAGAGATGATGTGTTTAACTTCAATCCTCTAAATAACAGGCATGCTTAATGTTTCTATGCAGTCCTTCCTTATATGCCATTACACAGTATTACTATCAATGTTATTATTCTATTATGTTCTTTAATTGTGCTATATGGGATGCATATGCAACCCCAATATAGCACAGAGCTGCATACACTGTATTACTATTACTATAGAATCCAATCCATAGACTGCTATGTCTGCTGTGCACATCCCACTGTATGTATGGGATGGAAATTTCCACTGTATGCACCATCTGTGGCTCCTTCCAGGGAATTACATTCAGGAGGTAATTAACCCAAATGCCCTGTGTTTTTAATCAACAAACTTCATGGTTGAGGAGAAAGCACTTGTACATATACCACTGGAGATCAGTACAATGAGATTTACCTAATAATGTCATATATTGATTATGGGTTGTATTGATTTGCAGAGTCTGCATGAGTAAGATGGCTTGTGGCTATTACTTGTCAGTATATCTCAAGTAAATGATGCGGGGTCTATGTGCTTTGTCATCCATGAGATCCGTTAGACACTAGGGGGACTTCTCTGCAGCAAAGACTGTCAGGTAAATATAGGTCCTGTTTGTAGCCCTTTATAGCAATAGTGGTTCACCAAAGACTTAAGGGCCCTACACACTGGCAGATAACACTGCATCTGATATGAACGTTCTCGTTCATATCGTGCAGTGTGTAGGCGCCAACGATTAATGATGAGCGGCCCCGCGCTCGTTAATTGTTGGTGCCCCGTCGCTTATGCATGCAGACCAATATGGACGAGATTGTCCATATTAGCATACAGTGCTATGGAGCCGGGTGACGGGGGGAGTGAAGAAGCTTCACTCCCCCTGTCACCTCCCCCCCGCCGCCGTGTCGCCCGTCAGCCTAATCGCCGCCGGGCAACTCGGCTGCGGATCTGCCAGTGTGTAGGGCCCATTTAGGGTGCATACACACTGTGCAATATTTTAGTCAGTATCGCTCTTTTTCCCCCTTCTGAGTAATACTGACTAAAATATTGTACAGTGTGTATGCCTGAAACGACGGCCGATGCGCATTCCTAAAGGTCGTTAACGGCCCCCTCTGTCGGTCGTACATGCAGGTGAATTTTGGCTGTGTCAACCAAAACTGCATGTACGGGTCAGCCGCACGTGACGTCACTGAGCGATATCGGTGTCAGTATCGCTCAGTGTGTACGCAATATGTCAGGCGGCCCGGGAGGGAAGGGAACAACACCCTGTGCGATATCGCTCATGGAGCGTATCGCACCGTGTTACCCACCTTTATTGTTCTGAGCTACAGGGATATGAACTGTCACTGTGTCAGGTACTCAGATGGGAGAGGAGTTACATTTCTTGGGCAGCACTTTACATAACACGATGTACGTTAGGAATAGGGAAATACCTCAGAATATCTTTGCTCAGGAATATTCTCAAAGTTGTTGCTGCTTAGAATTATTATATAATAGGTATCATCGTCATCTGTGTCCCCGATGGACTGACAACAGCTTCCAACCAGAGATCATCTAATGAGATAGGACCTAACTGCAGCACAATTCTTTCAGTCATCGTCATTTAATAATAAGGCACCACTATGCAACATGGTTTTGCCTTGTAAATGAATGCCGTTTAAAAAATACGCCCATTCTCAGCCGAAATCCCGCACCTTCAGCAGCTGGGACCCTATTACAATTATCTCTTAGGGGTGGGTACACACTACACAGACATATCCGCCGAATGAGTGGCCAATTAAGTAAGCATAAACATTTACCAAACAGCTGCTTGATATTTCTGTGCAGACATTACAACTGGGCGGGCATTTGAATTTGCGTTGCACCTGTGATGTCAATCTCTTCAGTCATTGTACCGGTTGTTGGCGAGTCACCCATACACACAGCCAAACATGCTGATATTTCTGCACGATACATCAGCATCAACTGTACTGCAGAGCCGACCCGATAAGTTCCCGGGAATGATGCCGTTTACAGACATATGGCTACCGCTATATTGTTTGTTGCCCGAACAAGCGATATATCGTTCTAGTGTGTAACCAATCATAGTCATTAGAAAACCTGTCTGCAGTCCAGGATGTAATTCTAATGCTAAAACACATGGAAACTAGAATTAATTTATGCCAGAAACCAGTTAACCTGCCAGTGTGTGTTTGGGTTGTGGGAGGAATGTAGAGTACCTGATGGAAACCCATGCAAACACTGTCCTATTAATAATATTGTCACTACATCCCATTTTACATTTCCAGCTGGCAAGTCGCTACAGTAGAGGTCAGACGGCAGCCATTTTGTGGCCTGCCCTGAAACAGTATTCATTAGAATGTTATTGTTAAAAAAAAAATAAGAAAATTAGTGAATATCAAGGCTCTGCCTGGCAATAAATAGCTCAAAACAGCAATTAACACAATACATCAAACCAAAGATTAGATAACAACCCTTTCAAAAGGCAAAAAAATCCTAGGTGTACAGATGTGAGGTCCAGACATGGATTACATTGAATAGCGATGGCACAAAGTCCATGCTATGACTGGATTCTTCCCATGGGGTCCCTTCGTATAAATAAAGTGCACACCACACCGGGATTAGTGCAGGTAATATAGCAAATAAAAGATAAACAGGAGCGCAGCCTCGGTTGCAATCAGTGTTTGCAGTGTCATTGTAGGCATTTCTACCCCACTGCAATGGCAGCTCGCCCTGTTTGCTCTTAGGGCCTGATTCTGATTTGGAAGCAAAGCAAAAAAAAAAAAGCAAGTAACCGGGCACCTGGGCAAAACCATGCTGCACTGCAGGTGGGGCAGATGTAACATGTGCAGAGATATTTAGATTTGGGGGGGGGGGGGGGTGTCCAAACTGAAATCTAACTTGCATTGTAAAAATAAAGTTGTATTGTTTCATGGTTTGTACCCATTGGAGGCGGCAAGGGGGGGGGGGGGGGGGGGGGAATTGGTGTTTAACACATAGGGCGGGATGTACTAATGTACATCGCCGCCCTGCGCCACGATGCTGATCGCATATGTACTAACATATGCGATCAGCATTGCGGAGGACAGCTCTTCCGATAAGAGCTGTCCTCCGCGATGCGCAGCGGCAGCCTGACTTCCGTGATTCGGCCCAGAAGTCAGTCTGCGCATGCGCGGGGTGACGGGGGCGGCCGCAGGGCATGCTGGGAGGGATCCGATCGGATCCCTCACACAGCGCCGCGGAGAGAAGCCCATAGGCTTCTATGGACGTACGCCAGCTAAAGCTGGCGTACCCCACCGCGGCGCTGTCCTGCCGGCCGGGGGTTAGTACATCCGGAAAATGCGGTAAACAGGGAGTTTACCGCATTTTCCGCTTAGTACATCCCGCCCATATAAACATACCTGTAAAATTGTATGTAATTTATAGGCGGGCTGCCTTACCCAGGAGATCAACAGCGCCGTTGTGTTTCACAGCCGGCGCTGCACTTTGGTCGCAGCGCTCAACTTGTCCTTCTGCAATAAGCCCGCCCCCAGACTCCTGTGTAATTAGCCAATGGGAGTCTGAGGGGGCTGGCTTATACAGGAAGCCGAGTGCTGCGTCCCAAGTGCAGCAGTGCCGGCTGTGATCCCCAGGGTCAGGCAGCCGGCATATATGTTACATACAACAATACAGGTCCCCAAATTGTGATTATGCTGGATGAAATCCTAAAGCTGTTAAATGCATTGGATTGCCATTTGCTATTGCCCACCACTGTTTGCCGTCATTTCCTGCTGTCATTCCATGAGGAAGCTGATACTTACAGTATGTATTTAGAATGTACTACTACAGAATGTACAAACTGCAGTTTTCGGAGGTTTGACCACATTTCTCTTATGTGCAAAGCTCTGGAAAGAGAATGTCGGCAATAGGCAATGCCATCTATAAATCGCGTTGCCTTATAAAAGCATATGGGCTTCTTTCCACATACTTCCCAGAGGGGGAGCCTGGGCTTGCACATTTGCAGAAGGACTCCTGGGTCATAAACCTAGCCCTCACATAGTAAAAGGCAGTTCTTTTCGGAAGAGCTGTCCTTTGCTATTTTAACCACATATTTATGGGGGTATATTCAGTTGAAGTCGGATCCATTCCGACATTCATTTAAAAAAAGTCGAATTGAGATGCAGGAGCTTAGAGCCGTGAGCAGACCGGGGAGAGCAGCGCTACAGAAGCGGCTATATAGCCACTGCTCTAGCGCTGCTCTCTCCTGTCTGCCCGCGGCTCTCTCACTGCCCCCCCCCCCCCCCCCCGTCTCTCTGTCTCTCCCCGTCAGTGGCGGCCAGGGAGAGGTAACTGCAGCGGTTGGGGGTACCTGTCAGGCGGCCGAGGTAGCTGTCAGCGGCGGCGGGGGGCCTGTCAGTGGCGACGGAGGACCTGTCAGCGGCGGTGGGGGACCTGTCAGCGGCGGCAGGGGTGCGCTGGCGGGAGCCTGGCCGGGGGGGGCGCCCATCAGAGGTAGTGCTCTGCAGCCCGCTCCCCCGTCTCATGTCTCCACGTCACTCTGCTCCCCGTCCCGCATCACAGCCGCCACTCACGGCAGTGTCCACTCCGTTCCAGCAAGTGAGGTCTCGCTTGTTGGAGCCGGGTGGACGCTGCTGTGAGCGCCGACTGTGACATTCCCCCCGTCTGGCTGCCCGCGGCTCTCCCCGTCTGGCTGCCGGCAGCTCCCCCCCATCTCCCCGCGACTCTCCCCCCTCTCCTCCACTAAGGTCCCTCATCTCAGTCCGACATTTTTTTATGTCGGACTGAGATGGTCGGAAACGGGACCAAATCCTGACAAATTTGGCCCCGTTTCCCTCAAAAGTACGTGAATCGGCAGCTATACCGCCAATTCACATACTATTCGACAAGTCAAATTCCCTGACTTGTCGAATAAAATTAGCTGGGATTGAATAGGTCGAATCACGATTCGACCTTAAAAAGTCGAAAACTGCCATCTTTTCGACAGACGGCAGCTTTCGACCCTAATTGAATATACCCCATGGTGTTACTAAATGCGGGTATGCATGTACTCAGTGATGTGCTATATTGGATTAAAAATGTGATGCTTGATAAGTGAACCTTGCATGGCAATATGTTTTTGGCCTCTACATAAGCCTCCATTTTTTTCTTTATTGCAAATAATATGCATTAAAATCAGACAGCACCCTTTACATCAGGGGTGGGGAACCTCCGGCCCGCGGGCCGTATAAGGCCCGCAAAGCCATTTGTTCCGGCCCACCCGCTTGTGTGTCAGCGAGACACCCCGCCGCTCAGTCCGGCTGCGGCGTGTCTCAGTTATCCAGCGGCAGCGGCTGGTAGGATCTCAAACCAACTGCCGGTTCATGAGCCAATCAGAGCTTGCAGACAGGCAGCCAATCAGGAGCCGCCGCTGCAGGTCCACGAGCTCTGATTAGCTCATGAACCAGCGGCTGGTTTGAGATACTACACGCCGCTGCAGCCCGACATAGCCACGCTCTCGCCACCGGACGGAGCAGCAGTCGGACAGAGCAGCAGCAGCGGTGAGCAGCACAGTGGGGTGGGGGTGGGGGGGGGCGTGTGTGGGGGCATTTGTGTATCTGGCACTGTGGGGGCATTTGTGTATATGGCACTGTGGGGGCATTTGTGTATCTGGAACTGGTGGCATTTGTATCTGGCACTGGGGGGCATTTGTGTATCTGGCACAGTGGGGGCATTTTTGTATCTGGCACAGTGGGGGCATTTTTGTATCTGGCACTGTGGCGGCATTTGTGTATCTGGCACTGCACTGGCATATGTGTATCAGGCAATGCACTATTGGGGGCATATGTGTATCACGTCTCATTTTAATTGGCCACACCCATTTTTGGCACATGCGCGCCTTCGGTGCATGCACTCAGTACCTCTAAGGGGCATAACTACTGTGGGGCAGGGTAATTTTTAAGTTGATAATTTCTGTATGGCCCCTGAAGGATTTTAGAAATATCCAAATGAACCTTGGTAGAAAATAGGTTCCCCACCCCTGCTTTACATAGTCAGCATATAGAAGGTGATGTCATTCTCTTTGCTTGCTCATTCCCAAACAGCTACAGATCCTTCCTGCGGGGGAAATCCGTCTGCTATAAGGGGCAGTCTCGTGAAGAGAGGACATTCGGAATCACGTCACATCTGTGCTATTAGTATAGCAGTTATCTACTGTATTTATACCTGGTTATATAAGTTTCACATTTCATAATTTGTTATGATAAAACATGTAGCTTATGTATAAACTGTAACTGTAGACTGTGTGTAAGCTGATAGTGTTATCTGTGTCCTTACTGTAAGTGTTCTGACACACAGCTAGAGTGCTTCCAACAAGATATGACCTGAAATAACTTTTGCTGTATCCTTCATTGGAGACTAGTCCTGCACATTCCATATTTTAAAGATGCAGCTGCGGTAACCAACCAGTCATGTTACATCCTACAATTTAGTTTCTCTAACGTCCTAGAGGATGCTGGGGACTCCGTAAGGACCATGGGGAATAGACGGGCTCCACAGGAGATAGGGCACTTTAAGAAAGCTTTGGATTCTGGGTGTGCACTGGCTCCTCCCTCTATGTCCCTCCTCCAGACCTCAGTTTTACACTGTACCCAGAGGATAAAGAGCGCACTGCAGGGAGCTCTCTTGAGTTCTTTGCTACAGAAAGCATTTTTGTTTGGATTTTTACTTTTTTCACAGGGAGCACTGCTGGCAACAGGCTCCCTGCATCGAGGGGCTGAGGAGAGAGGGGCAGACCTACTTAACTGATAGGATCTGCTTCCTCGGCTACTGGACACCATTAGCTTCAGAGGGGGTGAACACAGGTTCGTCCTGGGCGTCCACCCCCGGAGCCACGCCGCCGTTCTCCTCACAGAGCCAGAAGAACAGAAGCAAGAAGACGTCTCAGGCGGCAGAAGCCTTCAGCTTCACAGAGGTAACGCACAGCACTGTAGCTGTGCGTCATTGCTCCACATGACCTCACACACTCCGGTCACTGTATGGGTGCAGGGCGCCCTGGTAACGCACAGCACTGCAGCTGTGCGTCATTGCTCCACATCACCTCACACACTCCGGTCACTGTATGGGTGCAGGGCGCCCTAGGCAGCAATAATAACACCTCATAGATGGCAAATAGGTATATACATGTACAGCTGGGCACTGTACATGTATATAATTGAGCCCCCGCCATTTTACATGAGGAAGAAAATGCTCTGTTCCCGGACTTTCCTGGTAATGTATGATTGCCATCACCTGTGATGAAACACCTTTCTTATCAATTAACTAGCTCACCACAGGTGATGGCAATCATACATTACCAGGAAAGTCCAGGAACAGAGCATTTCCTCCCTCATGGAGTGGGTCAGGTAGGCAAGTATACCTAAGAGCCTAATTCAGGTTGGATCGCAAAATGTAATCCAACCGCAAACATTGCTAAAAATATAAGGGCGCATGCGCAGCGCCCATCCTGCGCATGTGCCCGCGTTTTATACGGGGGGCGCAGAAAATGCTTTTGCCTCTTGGCTTTCAGGCATGGTGTGGGCGTCATTGCGGCGGCTGCGTGATGTCACACGCAGCCGCCGCGATCAGAAACATGGCGGCAGGCCTCCTGCGGGCGTAGCTAATCTGCGCCAGCAGGAGGCAACCGTAATTTCTGAAGGGGGGGGGGGAGGGGCTGGGGCCCCCAGCATGCGAACAAAAGGATTGCAAATTCTGCTAAGTGCATAGTTGGATCCATTTTTAAATCGTTTCCAGCCTGGGTTGTTGCTGGACTAATGCACAGTGCTGTCTTGGACGATGTTGGTTCACTATAATCACCTTCACATCATGTTTATTAAATTAGATTATATCAGAATTTCTGCTTTTAAATACTTACATGAAATACTCATTTATAAAGTCCAGATTAATGAAAATGGTAAGAATTGCTGTTAACATGCAGAAATTTGGATATTTGATTTTTATATTTTGAACACTAAATAAAATTGACATTTCCAAGGACCCCAAAGCCCTTATTATAATCTACCACTGTTTAATTGCAAATTGGGGTATAGATCAGCAGCCTCATCACATTGCATGTGTATTGTTTGGCATTTAGGCTTCCCAGCATACTTGTGGGAGATCCTCAGGGGAAGGCCCAGGGGTAGCTGTGGGGGATGTTGTGAATTATGTCATCCCGTCCCCACTCGTGCTGCAAAATGCCACAATTTGTGGAATTATGTAGAGGGGCCAAGACTACATGATTACCAGCCAATCAGGTCATCGCGGCGCTGTCCAGGATACTACATTGCAGAAGCTAAAGGGATGCAGGAGGTTTGTGCTGGTGTTCCAGGAGTGCTCCCTGATATTTAGGAGTAGGCAAGTATGCTTGCTTGTCTACATGTAATTAGCTGTACACATGAGTGCACTGCTATTCATTCGCCGCATTTCCTCTGACTGAGATCTTGGCCTCCCCCGACCCCCCCCCCCCCTCCCTTCCCCCTTTCCTCGCTATGCTGGTGACGCATGGCGATCATACATTAAGAGGGAAGTCCAGGAGCAGAGCATTTTCTCCCTCTTGGAGAGGGTCATGTTGGGAGGTATGCTGCATAGCCTCCAATGCCACCAGTTAATGGTAGACCTCTATACAGCCCTTGCACTTTCTCCTGCACGGATGTGCACGGAAAGACGTTACATAAACACGCAGACAGGTGCCAGCACACGCTGTGCACTCACTTTTGCGTGTGACTCGCTATCAGGCCCTTTATCTCATTACATTGTTTATTACTAACACTGCGAGGACGCTACTCTCTTTTGTGCATACAACACTTTGCTACTTTTATATTGTATACGAGTAGGGTAGTAACTTCGCTTTTGTAACTAACTCCGCCAAGACGCATCACTACTCTGCGCTGGTCGCAGCCATAGACATCGGTGCACATGATGTAGAGGTACTGCTATGTTTTCACTTGATTTCAAGGTATGTGTGGCTCAAAGTATATAAAATCACAATTTGTAACACAGAATTTTGATGCGTACAGTCATGTTGCGAAATGCGTAGGTCTCATTTAGGCGCACAGTGAGCATGTGAATATTTCAATACCAATTCTGTAACCGTTTTTTATTTTTTATTTTTTTAAGGCATAGGATCACTTACCAGATACGATGAGACTGTTGTGTCTCCTGACTGGCAAGAAAAACTCACCCCGGAGCAGTACTACATAACCAGGGAAAAGGGCACGGAACTGGTAAGTGGCCTGGGGTATATTCCTTGTTTATAAATCTCATCCATTGTTCCTCAACTGGCTACAGAGCCAATGTAACTGCATAGAATTGAACTGTTTAGAAATATTAGTGGACTGTTTTTAACCGCTCAACTGATAATTTTTTGTGAAAGAAATTGTCAGAAACTGTCGAGTTTTTTTTTAAAGTTTTTTTATTTAATAGAGTTTAAAATGCATTTTTTTTTTTTTTGAAATTTCAATATTTTATAAAAAAAAATATATATATATAAACCTGACGACAATGCGGATGCATTGAAACGTTGTTGCATATACCTGACTCTCTGCTGTGGTCATTTGGGCTGAGTGCCGCACGCCGTTCCACTACATCTCATTCTACATGTGAGGGCACCGGCCGCAGCTACTTTTGTTATTTGGAGTGCCAGACTCCCTTTCGTATATATATATATATATATATATATTATATATATATATACCCCATGCCCATAGGCCCCCATTGTAAATTCAGCCCCACCCCCTATCAGAAATGGTCTCCCCAGTCATAAAAGAACTCTATAATTATCAATCCCTGTGCCCCCAGTAGTAATAGCTCCCAATGGCATGTGTAACTATATATGTACGGTAATTCTTTATTTCAAATTTTGAAATGTCATTTTTTTTGTGTGTTAAACAATTTATCAGTAAATTGCGCGAGCGTCTAAGTTGCACTGTGCAAGGTACCTTACAGTGTCACTCACAGTGAGGTAACGGGTTGTGGAGGCAAAAATGCATGGCATGTCTCAAGCTGTGGCTGCGATCCCATTTGCAAAAAGCATGGCGCCATCGTCTCAGTTCCCGCAGCCATTCTAGGTTTACTCAGATGGCAGATTAACGAAGCATCTGCAACCACCGCTGCTAGGACCTGCAATGCCGCCTGTGGGCCTCTCCATACAAATCCCGGCGTCTCAGACATTAGCGTACTGTGGGTCTAATTCAGATCTGATCGCTGGGCAGCGATTTTTGCAGTCCTGCAAACCACTCGCCTACAGGGGGGAGTGGTTTTTCGCTGTGCAAGTGTGCGATCGCATGTGTAGCAGAGCTGCACAAACTGATTTTGTGTAGTCTCTGCGCAGCCCAGGATTTACCCTTCCTGTGTGATGGAATCCTGCTGATCGGGCCCAGAGCTAACGTCAGACACCCTCCCTGAAAACGCCTGAGCTCGCCTACGTTTTTCCGGACACTCCCTGAAAACTGTCCGTTGCCACCAACAAACAGCATCTTCCTGTCAATCTCCTTGCGAATGCCCGTGCGAATGGATCCTTCGCACCATCCCGTCGCTGACCGGCAAAGCCCATTGTAGCTGCGCGACGCGCCGGCGCAGTGCGGTGCATACGCACACGCATTTTGGATCTGATCGCCCGCTGTGCGAAAACACACAGCAACGATCACATCTGAATGACCCCCTTTGGCACAGAAGCTGTGTACAGAGGTGAAGCTGTGAATGTGTTAGGGCACCAATCTGAATCAGGCTCATTGTGACTTTGAGTCAGGTTGTACTAATAGCCTGTCTGTTTCCTTAGCCTTTCAGTGGCATCTACCTGAACAACACAGAAGAAGGAATGTATCTCTGCGTCTGCTGCAACACACCGCTGTTCAGGTAAAACTCAGTTATTTGGCTGAGTGTCACTCTCTCTCCTCAATTACATCTCTGATGACTGCAGTATGAGCAAACAGGGGGAAGAAGCGAGAAGTAAAGTCTTGGATGTAAGGATAACCGTTATGTCAGAGAGGATACCTCTGCGTCATGCACTGTGATATAACAGACACACTAACCCTGTTTTTGAACCTTCCCATATAATCTATCTAATGGAGTTATAAAAACAAATATTTGTAGTGGCGTAAGAGTAGGGAAGCTGCGGTAACAACTGCTACTGTTATAGGAGACTTTAACTTCCTCTAAGTGGATGCCCCCATATAGTCTGTGCTGGTAACAATTAGGGATAGGCAAATGTGAGCGGTGGGAGGCAGCTCAGTTTTACAGCAGGGCTCAGGGATTTTAAATGATGCCACCGTGTGTACGACGTGACTTTATATATGTGCTGCATCACTGCCTGCTGCTTACAAGAGTTAGTCATTAGTTATACCCCATTTCCATTAAGATGCGGGTCGTAGCCGGGAGCCTGACACAGGTGCTACCCGGCTGCGACCCGCATCGATGGCCCCTTTTCCATCAGCAGTCACCATCCCGGCATATTGCCGGCTTGGTGACGCTGCTAGTGACGCAGCAGGGGCGGCGCTGGGAGATCACATGATCCCTACCCGGATCATTCCCGTATCCTACCCAGGTATTTACCCGGGTAGGATTCACGGGTCACTTGATCTGGGTTTTTGAGTAGAGACCCTTTTCCACTAGCAAAAAACACGGGTAAATGCGCGCCCCCGTGCATTTCCCCGTGTTTTTTCAGCTAGTGGAAAAGGTGTATTAATCAACCGTTTGGAGCACCAATTCTGTTCTATTTGCCTTTGCAGAATAGATCTCCTACCTTTATGGTCACTAAACAGTTCACATATGTAGAACTAGACGCATCTGCATTGTCAGCATAGGCACCTGCTTTACTTCAAGTCATCGGCATGAGTGTGCCAGCACCTATTCCATAGCTGGTGCAAAAAATGCTCCTCCTAACCAGCATATGCGTGCTGGTCTGCATTAGCCGCAATTGCTTGAACATGCCATTGTGCCCCTTCCCGCCCCTAGTCCTCCTATTTTGTGATAAGGTTTGATATGTGCACAATGCTTGCAGGTCGGCATAGCTGCTTACACCTGTGTTCACTTTCCGATATTGGGGGTAATTCAGACCTGATTGCTAGGCTGTGTTTTCTCACCATAGCCTGCGATCAAGTCTGAACTGCGCATGCGTATGCACCGCAGTGCGCAGGCGTGTCAGACCGCAGCAACGGGGATTGGTGCATAGCGACGGGATGGTGCGAAAAAAGCGATCGCACAGGAGATCGCAAGGTGACTGACAAGAAGGGTGGCAACTGACCGTTTTTAGGGAGTGTCTGGAAAAACGCAGGCGTGTCCAAGCGTTGGAAGGGAGGGTGTCTGACGTCAATTCCGGTCCCGGACAGGCTGAAGTGATCGCAGCGGCTGAGTAAGTCCTGGGCTGCGCAGAGTCTGCACAAAATCTGTTTGTGCAGCTCTGCTACACAGGCGTTCGCACACTTGCACAGCTAAAATACACTCCCCCTGTAGGCGGCGACTATCTGATCGCAGGGCTGCAAAAATCGCTGCCCAGCGATCAGGTCTGAATTAGGCCCCTTGTAAATTATATTTTTTATCAGTTGCAGTCTATTTTATAATGATCACCTCAGATCTGCAACTTAATGAGCTCCAGTGAGCTGGCTGGTTAAACAATGTTACCTAAACGAAGTATAGATGGATTTTTTTTTTCTATTGCCTTTAGACCAAATCAGAGCAGTATTGTGTATATTGCCTATTACGAGATGACACTGGACCTAAATGAAATAGAATGTTAGACAAGCACCGGCCAGGATGGCCACCTAATTTAATGGCCGCTTAATTTAATCTATTTCCTTCTAATAATATGTGATGGCATTAGCGGCAAATGAATGAAATTGGCTCGGTCCACTACATGGAGAAGTGGACCGAGCCTCGTGTGAACATAGGTAAGTATGTGTGTATGTAGGTGTGCATGTATGTAATAAAGTTTTACTGTCACGGTGTGTGTGTTCTGTTTTTTGTTGGGTATTATTTTTTGTAGTAGTACTACAGGTACCAGCAGGCCCGTTTTTCCACCGCATGCTGGTACTTGTGGTTCTCCAAGTACCAGCTTGCGGGGGAGGCTTGCTGGGACTTGTAGTACTGCTACAAAAAACAATATTCTTATTCTTACACTTGGCTATCAGCCCCCCATCCGCCGCCCTTGGAATGGGGGGACAGCCTCGGGCTTCACCCCTGGCCCTTGGGTGGCTGGAGGGGGGGGGGACCCCTTGATTTAAGGGGTCCCCACTCCTCCAGGGTACTCCGGCCAGGCGTGACTAGTTAGTGATTTAATGCCAGGGCCGCAGGGACCTATATAAAAGTGTCCCCCGGCTGTGGCATTATCTCTCTGACTAGTGGAGCCTGGTGCTGGTGTTAAAAATACGGGGGACCCCTACGCTTTTTGTCCCCCGTATTTTTGGCTCCAGGACCAGGCGCAGAGCCCGGTGCTGGTTGTTCAAATATGGGGGATCCCCAGTCAATTTTCCCCCCATATTTTTACAACCAGGATCGGCTCAAAGAGCCCGAGGCTGGTTATGCTTAGGAGGGGGGACCCCACGCATTTTTTATTTTTTATTCTTTAAACACTGTATTTAAGGTACACAATGAAGCCCTGCACGGATCTCACAGATCCAGCCGGGATTCATTGTGTTAAGTTCGGCAGTGTTTTACTAATCACTCACGTAAAACACTGGCCGAAATTACGAATGACATCGACATCGGAAAAAAAGGAAAAAGAATAATACGACAGCATAGTAAATGAGGCGTACAAATTTCAAAAAGTTGCAAATTCACACATTTGATGTCATTCGTGTTTGAACTTTAACCTCATTCTGAAAAATACGAATTTTAGTAAATATACCCCCTGGTATCTATACATAAATGAAACAGAAAAGGCAGACAAGATAGTATCTTTCTGTTGTACTCATACTGTTCCCTTTCGAGAAACCATTTACAAAGCACACAGATTACAAAGTCCTTGGCGGGGTTCCTTCTTGTAAACAAGATTTCCCTTTCACAATGCACAGCTATAGCAGGATTACATTAACAGATTGTTAGGAAAAAAACAAATCCTATATAAGAAAAGGCTAACGCTGCTCCGCAACTCTGTTATGTGTGCTGGCAGCCACTACAGGGCGCCCAGCGGACCAAAAGACTGCTTTGTGTGCTGCAAGCTGTCCACAGGTGAAGTGATACTGCAGGGAGATGCTACAGCCTCCTATCCTGCTGCTGCTAATATTAATAATACTGACCTGACTTTCACACTTGCTGCATGCAGGGCTGGGAAGAGAGAGAGTGGGGGTAGGGGCTGATTGGGACTTGGGGGGGTGGAGAGTGGGGTAGAGCAGACAAGGACTGGGGGAGAAATAGAGAGGGCAGGAGGGTTGGGGCAGATATGGACTGGGGAGAGACAGAGAGGACGGGTGCAGATAGGGACTGGGGGGGGGAAGCGAGGGGTTCGGGTTGATAGGGACTGGGGAGAGAGTGGAGCGGGAGGGGCAGATAGGGACAGTGGATAGAGAGATGCAGATTTTTTCAATTAAGTATTACATATCTATTATAATAAAAGGCTAACGCTGCTCATCACCTCTATGGAGGGAATTCAAGTGTTGTGCACGCCGGTGGTCACTAAATGGCGCCTGATGGACCATTTCAAGTGTTGCTTCTTTTGGGCGTACACAGTCGCCAGCGCTGACGCTACTGTTATCTCTTATGTTGTTCCATCATTTTAACAGGCTGGGAGCTAGTGTGTGTGTGTATATATATATACATACATACATACATGCACACATATATATATATATATATATATATATATATAGATGCAAAATCCGGCACTCTGAGGACAGTGTTACCTCCAGGAAACTTGCTGGTGTGCCATCCAAGAGAAAATATTTCCCATAAATATTGCAAAACAAAGGCAGCACTCCCAGACTTGTAAAAAAGTTATAAAGTTTCTTCACTTTTACAAGTCTGGGAGTGCCGCCTTTGTTTTGCAATATATATATATATATATATATATATACATACATACACATATATATACATACATACATACATACATACATACATACACATATATATATACATATATAGAGATAAATATCGGGAGCACTCACCAGTCTTCATAAGCCTTTTTTTTATTAGTAACATCAGGAAATCAGCATAGGGGTACCTCTATGCTGATTTCCTGATGTTACTAATTTAAAAAAAGGCTTATGAAGACTGGTGAGTGCTCCCGATATTTATCTCTATATTTGAATGGACGGGTCCAGGTGACACATGTCTATATGGATGCTACCCCAGCAGATGATACACATTTCCAAGCGTTTGCTGTGGCAGCAGAAGACAAACATGGCACTGCAGGATTTTGTAGAAACAAACTTCACTCCTTCAGGAAGAAACATGCTGTATCTTCCTGAGGGTATCCGGACTCCAGGTCGACAACAAAAAGGTCGACACACTTTAGGTCGCCGCCAATTGGTCGACACACCTTAGGTCGACATGGACAAAAGGTCGACATGGAAAAAGGTCGACATGAGTTTTTCACAATTTTTTTCTTTTTTGGAACCTTTTCATACTTAACGATCCACGTGGACTACGATTGGAACGGTAATCTGTGCGGAGCGGAGCGAAGGCACCATGCCCGAAGCATGGCGAGCGAAGCGAGCCATGCGAGGGGACGCGGTGCACTAATCGGGGTTCCCGGTCACTCTACGAAGAAAACGACACGAAAAAAACATAAAAAACTCATGTCGACCTTTTTCCATGTCGACCTTGTTCCTGTCGACCTTTTGTCCATGTCAACCTTTTGTCCATGTCGACCTAAGGTGTGTCGACCAATTGGCGTCGACCTAAGGTGTGTCGACCTTTTTGTTGTCGACCTGGAGTCCCAGACCCCTTCCTGAGGACGGGGTGCAAGTCCCTGAATCGACAGACAGAGACAGAGAACCAGCAGAAGCAGTTTCATGAACCTGGCAGCTCCTGTGTGAGTAGCAACCCATTAATCCTCCCCAGGTGTCCGTCATTTTGACAGGCTTTTAACTAGTGTTTCATAATGTGATATTGATCTGATTTTGGATTTTGCTGAACCCTGAGGTATTTGACATTTCTGTATGTTATTTTATTACCTTTTCTTTGTAGTTCAGAGAAGAAGTATAGCTCTGGAACTGGCTGGCCCTCTTTTTGGGAAGCACATGGCACTGTTGAATACGATGAAAGCAACACAAACATACTCAGACGTCCAGATAACTCGCTGGGATGCGCCGGAACGGAAGTTATTTGCAAAGAGGTAAATATCATGGTGGCGTGTATAAATTGCTATAGCTGCCGCTGCTCATAAGTAATGTCATCTTTTTGCATCTCAAGTACAGTAAGTTACCTTTATTATAAATGAGTAGTACTTATCACATATCTGGGATTGGTACTTCTCCTCGATCTAGGATTACTGCTATTCTAACATGCACAATATGGTGGCATATAAAAATAGGATTTTGGTTACCTACCGGTAAATCCTTTTCTCGTAGTCCGTAGAGGATGCTGGGGTCCACATTGGTACCATGGAGTATAGACTGGTCTACCAGGAGCCACTGGCACTTTAAGAGTTTGAGAGTGTGGGCTGGCTCCTCCCTCTATGCCCCTCCTACCCGACTCACTCTAGAAACTGTGCACGATTAGACGGACATCTTCGAGAGAAGGATTTAACACAGAGAGTGGCGAGATTCATACCAGCTCACACATACAAGGCACATCAAGCCAACCGAGCTTGAAAACTCAGCAACCGCTGAAACATTACTTACCAAGTAACAATACAGTATTTAACTAAAACGAAGTTGTACTGAACCAAATAACGATAGCAGAAAAACGAAGCGCTGGGCGAGCGCCCAGCATCCTCTACGGTCTACGAGAAAAGGATTTACCGGTAGGCAACCAAAATCCTATTTTCTCTTACGTCCTAGAGGATACTGGGGTCCACATTAGTACCATGGGGATGTACCAAAGCTTCCAGAACGGGGAGGGAGAGCGCGGAGGCTCCTGCAGAACTGATTGACTGAACTTCAGATCATCAGAGGCCAAAATATCAAACTTGTAGAACTTTGCAAACGTGTTCGACCCAGACCAAGTTGCAGCTCAGCAAAGTTGTAAAGCCAAGATGCCCCGAGCAGCCGCCCAGGAAGACCCCACCTTACAAGTAGTGTGGGCCTTGTCAGACGTAGGACACGGCAATCCTGCCGTAGAATACGCATGCTGGATAGTGAACCTGATCCAGCGAGAGATTGTCTGCTTAGAAGCAGGACACCCAATCTTCTTGGGATCATACAGGACAAACAGAGAGTCCGATTTTCTGTGACGAGCAGTCCTCTTCACATATATTTTCAGAGCCCTTACAACATCCAAGGACTTTGATGAAATTGAGGAGTCAGTAGCCACTGGCACCACAATAGGTTGGTTGATATGAAATCCCGACACAACCTTCGGAAGAAACTGCTGACATGTCCGGAGCTCAGCTCTATCTTCGTGGAAGATCAAGTATGGGCTTTTACAGGACAAAGCCCCCAACTCTGACACACGTCTAGCAGAAGCTAAGGCCAACAGCATATCCACACCGGCTTGCAGGAAGAGGAGAAACCGTCCCAGTTGAAACTCCACCGCAGGAAATTTCTTGGACTCACACCAAGATACATATTTTTTTCCAAATTCGATGGTAATGTTTAGATGTTACTCCTTTCCTAGCCTATATTAGAGTAGGAATAACATTGTTCGGAATGCCCTTTAAAGCCAGTTTCAGGCGTTCAACCTCCATGCCGTCAAACGTAGCTGCGGTAAGTCTTGATAGGCAAACGGCCCCTGCTGCAGCAGGTCCTCCTGAAGAGGAAGAGGCCTTGCCTCTACTTGCAGTAGATCCAGAAGATCCGCGTACCAAGCCCTTCTTGGTCAGTCCGGAGCAATGAGGATCGCTTGAACCCTTGTTCTCCTTATGAGCTTTAGAACTCTTTGGATGATTGGAAGTGGAGGAAACACGTACACCGACTGGAACACCCACAGAGTCACTAGGGCGTCCACCGCCACTGCTTGTGGGTCCCTCGACCTGGAATAATACCACCAAAGCTTCTTCTTGAGACGAGAGGCCATTATGTCGATCTGGGGTACGCCCCAAAGATCTGTTACCTCCTTGAACACCTCCAGATGGAGACCCCACTCCCCTGGATGGAGATCTTGTCTGCTGAGGAAGTCCGCTTTCCAGTTGTCTACTCCCGGAATGAAGATTGCTGACAGTGCCAACGCGTGTTTTTCTGCCCAGAGGATGATTTTTGTTACCTCTGACATTGCAGCTCTGCTCTTGTCGGTTTGTGTAAGCCGTTGTCGACGGCTCTTAGTTCCAGAATGTTTATCGGCAGGCCAGCTTCCAGACTTGACCACCTTTCTTGGAAGGTTTCCCCTTGAGTGACTGTGCCCCAGCCCCAGAGACTTGCATCCGTGGTTAGAAGGATCCAGTCCTGAATCCCGAACCTGCAGCCCTCCAGAAGGTGAGGCAGTTGCAGCCACCAGAGGAGTGAAATCCTGGCCTTTGGTGACAGACGTATTATCTAGTGCATGTGCAGATGGGATCCCGACCACTTGTCTAGGAGATCCAGTTGGAAGAACCAAGCGTGAAGCCTCCCGTACTGCAGGGCCTCGTAAGAGGCCACCATTTTTTCCAGAAAGCGAATGCACTGATGAACTGACACCCGGGCTGGCTTCAGGACATCCCGGACCATTGTTTGTATCACCAACGCTTTTTCCTCTGGAGGAAACACCCTCTTCATTTCCGTGTCTGGAATCATTCCCAGAAAAGACAACCTCCTGGTCGATTCCAAATGTGATTTTGGAAGATTCAGGATCCAACCATGTTCCCTGAGAAGCTGGGTCGTGAGAGCTATGGACCTTAACAGCTTCTCCTTGGACTATGCATTTATCAGCAGATCGTCCAGATATGGAATTATGTTCACCCCTTGTCTGCGGAGGAGAATCATCATTTCCGCCATCACCTTGGTGAATACCCTCGGTGCTCTGGAGAGGCCGAATGGCAGGGCCTGTAACTGAAATTGACAGTCCAACAGTGCGAATCGAAGATAAGCTTGATGTGGCAGCCAAATCGGAAAGTGGAGGTACGCATCCTTGATATCCAGGGATACCAGGAATTCCCCCTCCTCACTGCCCTTAGAGACTCCATTTTGAACTTGAACTCTCTCAGAAAGGGGTTTAGTGATTTTAAGTTCAGAATGGGCCTGACCGAACCATCCGGTTTGGTTACCACAAAAAGGTTCGAATAGTAACCTTTGTTTTGCATATGAGGTGGTACTGACACAATGACTTGTGCCTCCACCAACTTCTCGACGGCTTCTTGCAGGATAGTCCTGTCCGCCAGCAGAGCTGGCAAGCCTGATATGAAATTCCAGCTTGTATCCCTGAGACACAATCTCTTGCACCCAGGGGTCCAGGCCGGATGACACCCAGACGTGACTGAAATGCCTGAGTCTTGCTCCCACCGGCCCCACCTCCGGGGCGTGCAGTCCACCGTCATGCGATTTCTTCGGAGCAGGTGTAGCTGAGGGAAGAAAAGGTGACTTACCAGCCGTAGCCGTGGAGATCCACGCATCTAACGCTTCCCCAAAGAGAGCCTGACCTGTGTAGGGTAGGGTCTCCACACTTCTACTGGATTCCGCGTCGGCAGACCATTGGCGCAAACACAGTCCTCGATGAGCTGATACAGACATGGAAGAAATTCCCACAGCCATGGAACCCAGGTTTTTCATGGATTCTACCAGAAATCCTGCTGAATACTGAATGTTACGTAAAAACAATTCAACATCACATTTCTCCATAGTATCCAAGTCTTCAAGTAATGTGCCTGACCACTTTACTATAGCTTTGGCAATCCAAGCACTGGCAATAGTGGGACGTAGTATTGCCCCAGAAGCCGTGTACATGGATTTGAGCGTATTATCAATCTTACGATCAGTCTGCTCTATCAATGCGCTAGATCCTGGAACAGGTAAAACCACCTTTTTTAAGAGTCTGGATACTGACGCGTCAACAATAGGCGGGTTTTCCCATTTTTTCCTATCCTCTACCGGGAATGGAAATGCCACCAGAACCCTCTTAGGTATCTGGAATTTTTTATCCGGGTTTTCCCAAGCCTTTTCAAAAATAGCATTTAATTCCTTTGACGCAGGGTAAGTTAGCGAGGCTTTCTTATTTTCAGTGAAGTAAGCCTCCTCAACCTGCTCAGGTGTTGTATCAGCAATATTCAACACATCTCTAATAGCCTCCATCATCAACTGCACCCCTTTAGCGAGAGATGCTGCCCCCCGCAACCCATCCCCGTCACCGTCTGCAGTGTCAGAATCGGTATCTGTATCATCCTGCATGATCTGCGCAAGAGCACGTTTATGTGAATATACAGCGGGGAGCCCTGAGGTACCAGAACTGGCCCAGACTGCCATAGAGTTCTGTAAACCCTGAGTTGCAGATTCATTTTGTGCAACCCTACTTGAAATCTGAGAAATCATAGATTTGATAGAGGATAACCACTCAGGCTCCCTTGCTGGTATCTGTGGTAAACCAGTGCAATCCCGATTACATGGAATGGGATCATCCTAAGAGGACATATGACACAGAGTCTCTGGACATTGCTTAATGGAAACCACAGACACTCCACACACACACACACACACACACACACACACACACACACACACACACACACACACACACGAGGACAGACAGAGTTTCACCCCCAAGAATGGCAAGAGAGATACAGAGATTGGAGCCAACCCACACAGCGCTTTCAATGTAAAGGAAGACCCCTACTAGCGCTGACTGTGCACCTTAATAGGTTACACATTCATAATGCATGGAGTTGCTGTGGAGGGACTTGCTCTTCCTGGACAGCGCTGTGCAGGCAGGAAAATGGCGCTGAAACGCTGCTGGGTCCGCTCTGAAGAGAAGCTCCGCCCCCAAAATGGCACTGTCTTCCCGTTCTTCACAAGGATTATACTGGCCTGAGGTAAAATGCTGGCTGAGATCCATGGATCCCGACAGGCTTGCTGACCAGTGCAGGGTTCAGGCGCTGGCTCAGGGCGCCCCTCACAGCGCCACACTAAGTACCTCTGAGCCTCCGGAGCGCAGTTGCCGCCATCTTCACACCGGCCCCCCGCTTGCTAGGGGGGTCGGTGACTCACTTGCCACTGATCTTCAGCTCTGCAAGGGGGTGGCGGCATGCTGCTGGGGTGAGCGATCCCCTGTGGCGGGTAACGATCTATCCCCTCAGGAGCTCAGTGTCCTGTCAGCGGAGATAGTGGCTCAGACCCCGCAGGGCAGACACTACTTTTCCCCTTAGTCCCCCGAAGCAGGGAGGCTGTTGCCAGCAGCCTCCCTGTAAAATAATGAACTCTAAAAAAAAAACTTTACTAAAGAAGCTCTGTAGAACTTTCCTAGCTGTGACCGGCTCCTCCGGGCACATTTTCTAAACTGAGTCTGGTAGGAGGGGCATAGAGGGAGGAGCCAGCCCACACTCTCAAACTTTTAAAGTGCCAATGGCTCCTGGTGGACCCGTCTATACCCCATGGTACTAATGTGGACCCCAGCATCCTTTAGGACGTAAGAGAAAAGAATTTCCAGCTTCCTTACAGCTATCCAGTAATCCTTCTCGCCCCACCTAAATCATTAAACCCTTGTAGGTCACTGAAGTTAGGGGTATTTAACTCTGATGCTCCCCTGCTTGGTTGGTGCTCCAGCGCCTGGAGAGTAAAGAGTTCTGCAAGGCTGTTGGGGCACTGGTGATAGGACAAGCTGGAGAACACCAAGCATGTCCAAACAGCAGCGTCCCTACAATGGTCACAAGCTCTCCACACTTACTGCACGTCCACCTGCTTACCTTGGCTAGTAATTGGCAAAATATTACTCCAGGCCCAGACAACTTGTGGCTTTCAAGGTGTTGTGAAACTACAAGTCCCAGAATATCCTCACAGCTCAACTGTCAGGCTTTTGACAAAGCATGCTGGGGCTTGTAGTGTTACATCACCCAGAGAGCCACAGCTTGTGCAGTCCTGCGCTATGCAATTTTTGCAAAATGTGTTGAATCCCTCAAATATTCAGATCAAATTTAGATGCCAGGCTCAAATTCTTTATAGTTGTTAAATGTTTTTTAGTGTTATTATCATCATCATCATCATCATCATCATCATCATCATCATTATCAACATTAATAATTGAGAAAACTAGGCATATCCTGTAATGCTCCTGAACTGTTCTGACAGCTGTGTAGTAATTACACTGGAGCTTTTTCAGCGATGGACGCAGATCGCTGCAAGAGCTTACAATCTTATACCCCTTTTACACCGCCTGAAATGTCCCGGGATTTTGCACGGGAGCGCACAAAATCCCGGGACTGCAGGCGGTGTAAAAAGGTCCTTCTCCAAAACCCCAGGTCCATTTTTCCGGGAATCCAGCCCGGCTTGCAAGCTGGGTTGTACATGGGTAAGACCCGGGGTAGGAGACGGTGTAAATGGGTAAGCCGGGTCCTCCAAACCCGGTACCCATTTACAGTACGGCAGACCTCCCGAACCGCAGTGTCCGGCGGGCGGTCGGGAGGTTGGGGGTCATGGCGCACCCCTCTATGCAGACAGCAGCGCCGTACTGGTTGCCATGCTGAGGCTGGGAATACGGCACATGCTGTTTATGCAGACAGCAGCGCCGTGTCGGGTGCCTGGAAGTGCCGGAAGCTGGGGGCAGCACAGCAGCTTCCAGATGGCTGGGCTTGCCCCCAGTGTGACGCTCCGGAATCCTGATCTGCTGGGTTTCCCGGCGCTTGGAGATGATGTCATCTCTAAACACCGGCCCACAGGACACTGCACCCGGGGGGTCATTCCGAGTTGTTCGCTCGGTAAAAATCTTCGCATCGCAGCGATTTTCCGCTTAATGCGCATGCGCAATGTCCGCACTGCGACTGCGCCAAGTAAATTTGCTATGCAGTTAGGATTTTTACTCACGGCTTTTTCTTTGTTCTGGCGATCGTAATGTGATTGACAGGAAATGGGTGTTACTGGGCGGAAACAGGCCGTTTTATGGGCGTGTGGGAAAAACGCTACCGTTTCCGGAAAAAACGCAGGAGTGGCCGGAGAAACGGGGGAGTGTCTGGGCGAACGCTGGGTGTGTTTGTGACGTCAAACCAGGAACGACAAGCACTGAAATGATCGCAGATGCCGAGTAAGTCTGGAGCTACTCAGAAACTGCTACGAGGTGTGTAATCGCAATATTGCGAATACATCGTTCGCAATTTTAAGATGCTAAGATTCACTCCCAGTAGGCGGCGGCTTAGCATGAGCAAATCTGCTAAAATCCGCTTGCGAGCGAACAACTCGGAATGACCCCCCCGGGTGCAGTGTAAATGGTGCTGACCAGGGAATATCCCGGATCGGCACTGCGGTATAAAAGGGTGGAGTCCCGGGTCTGACCCAGCTTGGAACCGTGTTCCAAATCCTGGGTCAGACCCGAGATTTTGGTGTAAAGGCAGTATAAGAGGAATCTATAATATATATGCTTTCCCTGCTGTTTTTTTCTCTTTATTACTAATTTCTCATACGTCCTAGAGAATGCTGGGGATGCTTCAAGAACCATGGGGTATAGACGGGATCCGCAGGAGACATGGGCACACTATAAGACTTTGAATGGGTGTGAACTGGCTCCTCCCTCTATGCCCCTCCTCCAGACTCCAGTTAGATTCTGTGCCCAGTGAGACTGGATGCACACTGAGGAGCTCTCCAGAGTTTCTCAGGTTTATTATTTTCAGGGAGACCTGCTGGCAACAGGCTCCCTGCATCGTGGGACTGAGGGGAGAGATGCAGACCTACTTCTGTGAGTTCAAAGGCTCTGCTTCTTAGGCTACTGGACACCATTAGCTCCAGAGGGTCCGATCACTTGGTGCGCCTAGCTGCTCGTTCCCGGAGCCGCGCCGTCACCCCCCTTGCAGAGCCAGAAGTATGAAGCCGGGTGAGTAAAAGAAGAGAAGAAGACTTCAGTGACGGCAGAAGACTTCAGTGTTGAGGTACCGTGCAGCGCGCCATGCTCCCACACATACAGCGACACTAGCAGGGTGCAGGGCGCAGGGGGGGCGCCCTGGGCAGCATGAATACTGAAGTTTTAACTGGCAAATAAATATATTAAAAGTGCCTAGGCACTAAATATAGACCCCCGCCAGTATAATTATGTAGATTTGAGCGGGACTGAAGCGCGCCGGTGAGGGGGCGTGGCTTAGCCCTCACAGCTCTCAACAGCGCCATTTTCTCTTCACAGAAGCTGCAGAGACGCTGGCCCTGACCTCCACACTGCTGTACAAGTAACAGGGGGCAAAACGGGGGGGGGGGGGCACAGTAGATTTGGTGCTATTATCTTATATTATAAAAGCGCTAGCAGGTCTGAGGCATTGTATGTAAAGTTTCAGTACCGGGTTGGGCGCTGGGTTGTGAGCTGGCAAACTTCCTCTGTGTCTTTCTAACAGGCTTTGCTGTGGGTCTGTCCCCTATAGTCCAGTGTGATTGTAGGTGTCGGTACGTGTGTGTCGACATGTCTGAGGCTGAGTGCTCTTCCCAGGAGGAAGCCGGGGTGGGGGCAGAAAAGGAGGTGGGAGTGACCCTGTCGGCACCGCCGACTGCTGAGTGGGTAAATATGTTGAGTGTTTTGAATGCAAATGTGGCTCGGTTGACTAAGAGATTAGATAAATCAGAGTCTAAGAACCAGACATGGAGGAAATCCATGGAAGATGCATTGTCACAAGCTCAGACCCCTTCGGGGTCACAGAAACGTGCATTTACCCAGATAGCAGATACAGATACCGACACGGACTCTGATTCCAGTGTCGACTATAGTGATGCCAGATTAAATCTTAAACTGGCAAAGAGCATTCAGTACATGATTGTGGCGATAAACGACGTATTACATATCACGGAGGACCCTGCTGTTCCTGATACTAGGCTCTGTATGTTTAAAGGAAAGAAACCTGAGGTAACGTTTCCTCCCTCTCATGAACTGAACGCTCTTTTTGAAAAGGCTTGGGAAAATCCTGACAAGAAGGTACAGGTTCCCAAAAGAATTCCAGTGGCATATCCGTTCCCCTCTGGGGACAGGGAAAAGTGGGAGAAAACCCTCACAGTGGACAAAGCTCTATCGCGTCTGTCCAAGAAGGTGGCGCTTCCGTCTCCGGACACAGCAGCCCTAAAGGATCCTGCGGATCATAAGCAGGAACATACACTAAAATCCATTTATGTCACTATAGGTTCGCTACTCAGGCCTGCCGTTGCTTTGGCATGGGTGAGTAGTGCTATTGAAAAGTGGGCAGATAACTTGTCATCTGAGATAGATACCCTGGACAGGGATAACGTGCTTTTGACTCTGGGTCATATCAGGGATGCTGCAGCATATTTAAAAGAAGCTGCAAGGGATATTGGCCTTTTGGGATCAAAGGCCAATGCCATGGCTGTCTCGGCATTGTGGATTCATCAATGGAATGCTGATGCTGACTCGAAGAAGGCTATGGAGTCTCTACCGTTTAACGGTAGTGTCTTGTTTGGTGACGGCTTCACTGACCTGGTATCTACGGCTACCGCGGGTAAGTCGTCATTTTTACCTTACGTTCCTGCGCAACAAAAGAAAACACCCCACTATCAGATGCAGTCCTTTTGGCCCAATAAATACAAAAAAGGACGAGGATCCTCCTTCCTTGCTGCGAGAGGAAGAGGAAAGAGAAAAAGGTCACAGGCTGTGGCAAGTTCCCAAGAACAGAAGTCCTCTTCGGCTTCTACCAAATCCACCGCATGACGCTGGGGCTCCTCTGCGGGAGTCCGCACCGGTGGGGGTACGTCTGAAACTCTTCAGTCAGGTCTGGGTGCACTCGGACCTGGATCCTTGGATATTAGAAATAGTAGACCACGGGTACAAATTAGAGTTTCAGGACGTGCCCCCTCACAGATTTTTCAAATCGGCCTTGCCAGCTTCTCTTCCAGAAAGAGAGGTTGTATGCGCTGCGATACTAAAGCTGTGTCAAAATCAAGTCATTGTCACGGTACCCCCGTCACAACAGGGGAAGGGTTTTTATTCGAGTCTGTTCGTGGTACCAAAGCCGGATGGCTCGGTCAGACCGATTCTGAACCTAAAATCCCTCAATTTCTTTCTAAAAAAATTCAAATTCAAGATGTAATCTCTCCGAGCAGTGATCTCCAGTCTGGAGGAGGGCGATTTTATGGTGTCGGTCGACATAAAGGATGCCTACTTACACGTTCCCATATATCCTCCATATCAGGCATACCTGAGGTTTGCTGTTCAGGATTGTCATTACCAATTTCAGACGTTGCCGTTTGGTCTGTCCACGGCTCCGAGGATTTTCACCAAGGTTATGGCGGAAATGATGGTTCTCCTGCGCAAGCAGCGAGTCACAATTATCCCGTACTTGGATGATCTCCTGATAAAGGCAAGATCCAAGGAACAATTGCTGAGAACGTTGCACTCTCTCTGACGATTCTGCAACAACATGGTTGGCTCCTAAACTTGCCAAAATCACAGTTGATTCCGACGACACGGTTGTCGTTCCTGGGTATGATTCTGGATACAGAATTACAGAGAGTTTTTCTTCCAGTGGAAAAGGCTCTGGAAATACAGAACATGGTAAAACAAATTCTGAAACCGGCAAGAGTGTCGATTCTTCAATGTACTCGGTTGCTGGGGAAGATGGTGGCGGCCTACGAGGCCATTCAGTATGGCAGGTTCCATGCCAGGGTGTTTCAGTGGGACCTGCTGGACAAGTGGTCCGGGTCTCACCTGGACATGCACCGGAAAATATTCCTATCTTCCAGGACCAGGATCTCCCTTCTGTGGTTGCTGCAAAGTTCTCACCTTCTGGAGGGACGCAGGTTTGGGATTCAGGATTGGATCCTGGTGACTACAGATGCAAGTCTCCGAGGCTGTGGGGAGCAGTCACACAGGGGAGAAATTTTCAGGGAAAATGGTCAAGCCAGGAAGCTTGTCTGCACATAAACATTCTGGAATTAAGGGCCATTTACAATGGCATTCTGCAAGCGGATCATCTTCTTTGCGGTCTGCCCGTCTTGATTCAGTCAGACAACATAACAGCAGTGGCGTACATAAACCGCCAGGGCGGAACAAGAAGCAGAGCGGCAATGGCCGAGGCCACGAGAATTCTTCGCTGGGCGGAGAAACATGCAAGCGCTCTGTCAGCGGTCTTCATTCCAGGAGTGGACAACTGGGAATCAGACTTCCTCAGCAGACACGATCTCCATCCAGTAGAGTGGGGTCTACATCAAGAGGTCTTTGCACAAGTGACAAGTCGTTGGGGAATTCCTCAAATAGACATGATGGCGTCCCGCCTCAACAAGAAACTTCCGAGATATTGTTCCAGGTCAAGGGACCCTCAAGCGATGGCGGTGGATGCCCTAGTGACACCGTGGGTGTTTCCGTCGGTATATGTGTTCCCTCCACTTCCACTCATTCCAAAGGTGATAAAGATGATAAGAAGAACAAGGGTTCAGGCGATACTCGTTGTTCCAGACTGGCCAAGGAGGGCCTGGTATCCCGATCTTCAGGAATTACTCAAAGAAGATCCCTGGCCTCTTCCTCTCTGAGAGGACCTGTTACAACAAGGACCGTGCATGTATCAAGACTTACCGCGGCTGCGTTGACGGAATGGCGGTTGAGCGCCAGATCCTAGCCCGGAAGGGTATTCCCAGTGAAGTCATTCCCACTCTTCTTCAGGCAAGAAAAGAAGTAACGGCAAAGCATTACCACCGTATTTGGAGGAAATATGTGTCTTGGTGTGAATCCAAGAAGGCTCTTACGGAGGAATTTCAGCTGGGGCGTTTGCTCCATTTTTTGCAAGCTGGTGTAGATGCGGGCCTAAAGTTGGGCTCAATTAAAGTACAAATTTCGGCCTTATCAATTTTCTTTCAGAAAGAATTAGCCTCCCTTCCAGAAGTTCAGACCTTCGTGAAAGGCGTACTACACATCCAACCTCCCTCCGTGCCCCCAGTGGCGCCATGGGATCTGAATGTGGTGTTGCAGTTCCTGCAATCTCATTGGTTTGAACCTTTGTGTAAGGTTGAGTTCAAATTCCTTACTTGGAAAGTAGTCATGTTGTTGGCCTTGGCTTCCGCAAGTCGGGTATCTAAATTGACGGCTTTGTCTCACAAAAGCCCCTATTTAATCTTCCATGCTGATAGAGCGGAGTTGAGAACTCGTCAGCAATTTCTGCCAAAAGTGGTTTCATCGTTTCACGTAAACCAGCCTATTGTGGTGCCAGTGGCTACTGACGCTTTGGCGGAATCGAAGTCTCTCGATGTGGTCAGAGCTTTGAAAATCTATGTTGCCAGAACGGCTCAAATTAGGAAAACAGAGGCTCTGTTTGTCCTGTGGGCTCCCAACAAGATTGGGGCTCCTGCTTCCAAGCAGACTATTGCACGTTGGATCTGTAATACGATTCAGCAAGCTCGCTCTACGGCAGGATTGCCGTTACCGAAATCTGTGAAGGCCCATTCTACCAGAAAGGTGGGCTCATCCTGGGCGGCTGCCCGAGGGGTCTCGGCATTACAGCTTTGCCGAGCTGCTACTTGGTCAGGATCAAACACTTTTGCGAAGTTTTACAAGTTTGATACCCTGGCTGAGGAGGACCTCTTGTTTGGTCAATCGGTGCTGCAGAGTCATCCGCACTCTCCCGTCCGTTCTAGAGCTTTGGTATAAACCCCATGGTTCTTGAAGCATCCCCAGCATCCTCTAGGACGTATGAGAAAATAGTATTTTAATACCTACTGGTAAATCCTTTTCTCTTAGTCCGTAGAGGATGCTGGGCGCCCGTCCCAGTGCGTGCTGTATCTGCAGACTGGTTATGGTTACGCTCATGTTGTTAAGTTCAGTCAGTCTGTGACTGATGTTGGTCATGCCGTTGCATGCGTTGTTGTTGAATGCCATGTTGTGCGGCGTGTTTGAGGTGTGAGCTGGTATGTATCTCACCTTAGTTTAACAATAAATCCTTTTCCTCGAAATGTCCGTCTCCCTGGACACAGTTCCTATAACTGGAGTCTGGAGGAGGGGCATAGAGGGAGGAGCCAGTTCACGTCCATTCAAAGTCTTATAGTGTGCCCATGTCTCCTTCGGATCCCGTCTATACCCCATGGTTCTTGAAGCATCCCCAGCATTCTCTAGGACGTATGAGAAATTAGTAATAAAGAGAAAAAAACAGCGGGGAAAGCATATATATTATAGATTCCTCTTATACTGCCTTTACACCAAAATCTCGGGTCTGACCCAGGATTTGGAACATCCCCAGCATCCTCTACGGACTAAGAGAAAAGGATTTACCGGTAGGTATTAAAATTCTATTTTAGTTACCTTAATCTAACAAAATCATGATGTTATTTTTGTTGTTTTTATTCCTCTTTAGTGTGACGCTCACCTTGGTCATGTGTTTGATGATGGCCCCGCCCCTTCTGGTCAGAGATTTTGCATCAACAGCATCGCACTTACATTCAAACCAAGCTAAACAGGAAGTTCCAGCAATATACAGTGAATTCATGGAATGCTGTTCAGAGTTAATTTTTGTTGTATTAAACATTTATATTTCTCCATGGAAAACCCCTTAATTTGTATTTTGTGTTGACGATTTGTTAATGTGCCTATTTTGTATGTTTACAGCAACCAGACTACAAATTGTGGATGTAAATTTGTATGTTGTGGAAATATGTGTTTATTTTTTATGTTTTTAAAAAAAAAAAATATTTAATAACATTTTTATTTTATTGCATTCTTAATAAGGACCTACCCACAGTGGTTGATGCTGTTTTGTAGGCTCAGCTAAAAATTCTAAGAGTGCCGCCTATCGATTTACTTGTGAAATCACTGAAGCAGGAGACCACCATGATGATATTAGTTTATCTGATTGACTGTATTGTCATGAATTTTGGCTTAGCCTACAAAATGGCTGCCCTACTCTGACTAAAACTCTGGTCTGTCAACTGAAAGTGATTATTATTTGTATAATTGTTTTACTGTAACTATCCAGTAAAACACATGTGCATCACTTGCTGGGCATAGATAATATAATTTCCTGGAAGCACTAGTTGGAAGCTGGGGGAGTGGATTGTTGGGTGTACAAAGTAAGATTGGTTCATTTAAAAGGCCTACAATAGCTGTGACCAAAAAGTTTGTGCAGTGTTTCTTATTCACTGCAAATGACTTCTGTTTCTTAATGTGTAACAAATCATAATGTTTTTTAATGTGTAAGATGGACAAATAATTTTCATTTAGTCTGCTCGCCAGTGCCGAAGAATTAACCCCCACCCCAACTCCCCGATCTGTAATATGGAATTTTATTACATAACTCTGTACATTACTCAAAGGCTAACGTTAAGGGATAATTCCACAGGAAACTGAAAATGCCATAAGTTGAACATAAATATCAAATATCACTTGTCCATCTTGGGTAAGTGATGCTGCTCTTGCTTCTGCTAGTAGCGCATTGTGGTTGGGTAGTAAGCTGTCTCTGTGACGCTATGTCACACTGGTATTCTGGTTTGCCGTCCTTTATATCAGCATAATAATAAGTTATGGAAGGTAGAACTTAGATCTGTTTTGTTATTTATTTCAGCCTTACTTACTATGTATGTAAGTTACATATGGCGTAATGTACTACCTAGTGTAAGTTATAGAGACATAAGACGTTACAGAGTAGTTTAGTAATAATACTTTTATACAGCTCACATACAGTAAATCTGAGGTGACTTTTAATATATGTAGTAATTCACAGCAAGTGGTTCTTAGTCGTCATAATACACAGGTTTTCTCAATGACCAATGAAGCGATAACCAGAGTTTATACAAAAATGAATAATACTTGTGTGTTATATAGAACCTTGGGAGCACAAAGAAGTTACTTAGAAGGAATGATAAACATTGGTAAAACCCCAGTGTATTACTGTGGGAGTTTCTTCATTGATTAATAATCAGCCCTTTGACCCCTTCCGTAGCCACTGTTTACTATGGGTATGGGATCTTGTATCCGGGCCCCAGAAGGCACAGATCGCAGGAAATCCGAAAGCAACAAGTAAATAATAGCTGCTCTGTGATGATGTAATGTATACAGATTGGTGGTGAGATTTGACAAACCTTCTAAATAGGACAAGTGGAGGGTGTTACCCAGAGCAACCAATCAGATTCTAGCTAGCATTTATCTAGTACATTCTACAAAATGATAGCTAGAATCTGATTAATGGATATGGGCAATATCTCCACTTGTCCACTTTAGAAGCTTTGATAAATCTCGCCCTTATAACATCTTCCAACTGTTACTGTTATATGACATAATGAGTTATTCTACCATCTGGGAAGACAGGTTTAGATATGTTGTAACTCATTATACTGTACTATAATTGTACATATCTCATATGCGGAAAACTGAATGTCTCAAACATTCTCCATAGAAGGTCTGATGCCTGTTTTTTGTATTGTATTTTATTTTATACAATAAATATATCTGAGTACTGTCTGCAATGCCAAATGGCTCCATGATATATAAAGCTGAAATATATATTGGCAACAGGGTCCATTCACATGGCAGGTGTGGCCAACATGCACTTAGACCCCTATTTATCAAGCCTTGGAGAGTGGTAAACGGCACGGTGATGAAGTAACAACCAATCAGCTCCTAACTGTCATTTTCCAAACACAGCCTATAACATGGCAGTTAGGAGCTGATTGGCTGGTACTTTATCACTGTGATAAATCTGGGCATTAGTATGTTAGCTCAAATGCTCTCTCATTATCTTGTACTGAGATCGCTCTTACCACAGTCCTTGCGGTATCCGGTCTATAGATCTACACTAAAAAGGTCTACAGTCAATAGGTCTACCACTAATGGTAGACATGCATTAGGTCGACGTGGTGAAAAGGTTGACATTTAAAAGGTAGACAGTTCAACATGTCAACAGGGATAAAAGGTCAACAGGGTCAAAAAGTTGTCATACCAATGGTCGACATGCATATGGTAGACACAAGTTTTTTTATTTTTGTTTAATTTTTTTCAACTTTTTCATACTTTACCATCCACGTGGACTACAAATGGGAATAGTAACCTGCCCAGAGCATGGCGAGCCATGCGAGGGGACACGGTACACTAATGGGGCTTGTTTTTGGTAGAAAAGTGACAAAAATTGTGTCTACCATTTCCATGCCGACCTTTTGACCATGTCGACCTTTCGGCCCTGTCGACCATTCCTACTGTCTGCATATTCTATGTTGACCCTGTTGACCTTTTGACCCTGTCGACCTAATGGCATGTCTACCATTAGTGGTAGACCTATTGACTGTAGACCTTTTTAGTGTAGATCTAATAATCCACACCCAATCCGTGCTTAGCACAATGACAAATGCGTTTTTTGCTCATTGATCTATAAAAGAGGTCAGCTTACATCTGTCATAGCTTACATCATCTGCTTCTTAGGCTACTGGACACCATTAGCTCCAGAGGGTGTCAGAACGCAGGTCTCCCCTAGCGGTTCGTCCCGGAGCCGCGCCGCCGTCCTCCTCGCAGAGCCGGAAGATAGAAGCAGGGTGAGTATACGAAGGCAGAAGACTTCAGAGGCGGCAGAAGACATCAGATCTTCAGTGAGGTAACGCTGCGCGCCATTGCTCCCACGGACACACACACAGCGGACACTGTTGGGTGCAGGGCGCGGGGGGGCACCCTGGGCAGCAATGTGGACCTCGACACTGGCAATAGGTACATACACATTTTTGAGTATTAATTCAGACCCCCGCCAGTTTAAAGAAACAGCGGGACCGAAGCCCGCCACTGAGAAGGCGGGGCTTCTCCCTCAGCACTCATCAGCGCCATTTACTCCACAAGCACACGCTGAGAAGCTGGCTCCCCGGACTCTCCCCTGCTGATCACCGGTGACAGAGGGTTTTAAAGAAGGGGGGGGGGGCACATAATTTGACGCAGTGAATAGCGCTGTATCTGGGTAATATTTTTTCTTTTCCCAGGGTTATTGGCGCTGGGTGTGTGCTGGCAGACTGTCTCTCCAAAGGGCCTTGTGGGGGAACTGTCTCCAGATTTGAGCTTTTCCTGAGTGAGTGGTGTGTCAGTACGTGCGTGTCGGCATGTCTGAAGCGGAAGGCTCTCCTAGGGATGAGGTGGAGCGTATGACTGGTGTCTCCGTCGGCAACACCGACACATGACTGGATGGAAATGTGGAATATTTTAAATGCAAATGTTAATGTATTGCACAAACGTTTGGACAAAGCAGAATCCAGGGACAGTACAGAGAGTCATACCCTGCCTTTCCCTACGTCACAGGGGCCTTCTGGGTCCTTCCCCGGTAGTTGACACAGATACCGACACGGATTCTGAATCCAGTGTCGATTATGATGATGCGAGGTTGCAGACAAAATTGGCAAAGAGTATACATTATATGATTATTGCTATAAAGGATGTGCTGCATATTATAGATGACCCCACGGTGCCTAATCCAAAAATCCACATGTTTAAAGAAAAGAAGCCTGAGGTTACTTTTCCACCTTCTTTTGAATTAAATGAGTTATTTGAAAGTGCTTGGGAAACTCCAGACAAGAAGCTGCAGATTCCCAAAAGGATTCTTATGGCGTATCCTTTCCTGATCAAGGACAGGATACGGTGGGAATCATCCCCAAGGGTGGATAAAGCGTTGACGCGCCTTTCCAAAAAGGTGGCGCTGCCGTCGCAGGATACTGCTGCCCTCAGGGATCCTGCTGATCGCAAGCAAGAAACTACCTTAAAGTCAATTTACACGCATACCGGTACATTACTCAGACCGGCAATAGCGTCGGCTTGGGTTTTTAGCGCAGTACTAGCGTGGACAGATACCTTATCTACTGATATGGATACGATGGATAGGGATTCTATCTTATTGACCCTGGGTCATATTAAGGATGCGGTCCTTTATATGAGAGAGGCTCAGAGGGATATAGGCATACTGGGGTCCAGAGCGAACGCTATGTCAGTTTCTGCCAGGCGAGCACTGTGGACCCGACAGTGGTCGGCTGATGCCGACTCAAAACGGCATATGGAGGTTTTACCTTACAAGGGTGAGGAGTTGTTTGGGGAAGGTCTCGCGGACCTAGTTTCCACAGCTACTGCAGGTAAATCAACCTTTCTCTGACGTCCTAGTGGATGCTGGGAACTCCGTAAGGACCATGGGGAATATCGGCTCCGCAGGAGACTGGGCACAAAAGTAAAGCTTTAGGACTAGCTGGTGTGCACTGGCTCCTCCCCCCATGACCCTCCTCCAAGCCTCAGTTAGATTTTTGTGCCCGGCCGAGAAGGGTGCATTCTAGGAGGCTCTCCTGAGTTTCTTAGAAAAAGTTTAGTTTTAGGTTTTTTATTTTCAGTGAGACCTGCTGGCAACAGGCTCACTGCATCGAGGGACTAAGGGGAGAAGAAGCGAACCTGCCTGCTTGCAGCCAACTTGGGCTTCTTAGGCTACTGGACACCATTAGCTCCAGAGGGACCGAACACAGGCCCAGCCTCGGAGTCCGGTCCCAGAGCCGCGCCGCCGGCCCCCTTACAGAGCCAGAAGCAAGAAGAGGTCCGGAAAATCGGCGGCAGAAGACATCAGTCTTCAACAAGGTAGCGCACAGCACTGCAGCTGTGCGCCATTGCTCCTCAGGCACACTTCACACTCCGGTCACTGAGGGTGCAGGGCGCTGGGGGGGGGGGCGCCCTGAGCAGCAATAAAAACACCTTGGCTGGCGAAAATACATCACATATAACCCCCAGGGCTATATGGATGTATTTTCTCTATCGTCCTAGTGGATGCTGGGGTTCCTGAAAGGACCATGGGGAACAGCGGCTCCGCAGGAGACAGGGCACAAAAAGTAAAGCTTTAGGATCAGGTGGTGTGCACTGGCTCCTCCCCCTATGACCCTCCTCCAAGCCTCAGTTAGATTTTTGTGCCCGGCCGAGAAGGGTGCAATCTAGGTGGCTCTCCTAAAGAGCTGCTTAGAAAAGTTTAGCTTAGGTTTTTTATTTTACAGTGAGTCCTGCTGGCAACAGGATCACTGCAACGAGGGACTTAGGGGAGAAGAAGTGAACTCACCTGCATGCAGGATGGATTGGCTTCTTGGCTACTGGACATTAGCTCCAGAGGGACGATCACAGGTACAGCCTGGATGGTCACCGGAGCCTCGCCGCCGGCCCCCTTGCAGATGCTGAAACGAGAAGAGGTCCAGAATCGGCGGCAGAAGACTCCTCAGTCTTCTTAAGGTAGCGCACAGCACTGCAGCTGTGCGCCATTTTCCTCTCAGCACACTTCACACGGCAGTCACTGAGGGTGCAGGGCGCTGGGAGGGGGGCGCCCTGGGAGGCAAATGAAAACCTTTTTTGGCTAAAAATACCTCACATATAGCCTCCGGGGGCTATATGGAGATATTTAACCCCTGCCAGAATCCGTTAAGAGCGGGAGACGAGGCCGCCGAAAAAGGGGCGGGGCCTATCTCCTCAGCACACAGCGCCATTTTCCCTCACAGAAAGGCTGGAGGGAAGGCTCCCAGGCTCTCCCCTGCACTGCACTACAGAAACAGGGTTAAAACAGAGAGGGGGGGCACTAATTTGGCGTTAGAAATATATAAAAAAGATGCTATAAGGGAAAACACTTATATAAGGTTGTCCCTATATAATTATAGCGTTTTTGGTGTGTGCTGGCAAACTCTCCCTCTGTCTCTCCAAAGGGCTAGTAGGTCCTGTCCTCTATCAGAGCATTCCCTGTGTGTGTCGGTACGTGTGTGTCGACATGTATGCGGACGATGTTGGTGAGGAGGCGGAGCAATTGCCTGTAATGGTGATGTCACTCTCTAGGGAGTCGACACCGGAATGGATGGCTTATTTAGGGAATTACGTGATAATGTCAACACGCGCCAAGGTCGGTTGACGACATGAGACGGCCGACAAACGATTAGTACCGGTCCAGACGTCTCAAAAACACCGTCAGGGGTTTTAAAACGCCCGTTTACTTTAGTCGGTCGACACAGACAGGGACACTGAATCCAGTGTCGACGGTGAATAAACAAACGTATTCCTTATTAGGGCCACACGTTAAGGGCAATGAAGGAGGTGTTACATATTTCTGATACTACAAGTACCACAAAAGAGGGTATTATGTGGGATGTGAAAAAACTACCGTAGTTTTTCCTGAATCAGATAAATTAAATGAAGTGTGTGATGATGCGTGGGTTCCCCCCGATAGAAAATATGGGCGGTATACCCTTTCCCGCCAGAAGTTAGGGCGCGTTGGGAAACACCCCTTAGGGTGGATACGGCGCTCACACGCTTATCAGAACAAGTGGCGGTACCGTCTATAGATAGGGCCGTCCTCAAGGAGCCAGCTGACAGGAGGCTGGAAAAATATCATAAAAAGTATATACACACATACTGGTGTTATACTGCGACCAGCGATCGCCTCAGCCTGGATGTGCAGAGCTGGGGTGGCTTGGTCGGATTCCCTGACTAAAAATATTGATACCCTTGACAGGGACAGTATTTTATTGACTATAGAGCATTTAAAGGATGTATTTCTATATATGCGAGATGTACAGAGGGATATTTGCACTCTGGCATCAAGAGTAAGTGCGATGTCCATATCTGCCAGAAGATGTTTATGGACACGACAGTGGTCAGGTGATGCAGATTCCAAACGGCACAAAGGTGTATTGCCGTATAAAGGAAGAGGAGTTATTTGGGGTCGGTCCATCGGACCTGGTGGCCACGGCAACTGCTGGAAAATCCACCGTTTTTACCCTAAGTCACATCTCTGCAGAAAAAGACACCGTCTTTTCAGCTTCAGTCCTTTCGTCCCTATAAGAGTCATATCTGCCCAGGGATAGAGGAAAGGGAAGAAGACTGCAGCAGGCAGCCCATTCCCAGGAACAGAAGCGTTCCACCGCTTCTGACAAGCTCTCAGCATGACGCTGAGACCGTACAGGACCCCTGGATCCTACAAGTAGTATCCCAGGGGTACAGTTTGGAATGTCGAGACGTTTCCCCTGCGCAGGCTCCTGAAGGCTGCTTTACCAAGGTCTCCCTCCGACAAGGAGGCAGTATGGGAAAAAATTCACGAGCTGTATTCCCAGCAGGTGATAATTAAATTACCCCTCCTACAACAAGAAAAGGGGTATTATTCTACACTATATTGTGGTACTGAAGCCAGAAGGCTAGGTGAGACCTATTCTAAATCTAAAAAATTTGAACACTTACAAAGGTTCAAATCAAGATGGAGTCACTCAGAGCAGTGATAACGAACCGGGAAGAAGGGGACTATCTGGTGTCCCGAGACATCAGGGATGCTTACCTCCATGTCCCAAATTTGCCCTTATCACTAAGGGTACCTCAGGTTCGTGGTACAGAACTGTCACTATCAGTTTCAGACGCTGCCGTTTGGATTGTCTACGGCACCCCGGGTCTTTACCAAGGTAATGGCCGAAATGATGGTTCTTCTTCGAAGAAAAGGCGTCTTAATTATCCCTTACTTGGACGATCTCCTGATAAGGGCAAAGTCCAGGGAACAGTTGGAGGTCGGAGTAGCACTATCTCGGATACTGTTACAACAGCAGGGGTGGATTCTAAAGATTCCAAAATCGCAGCTGATCCCGACAACAAGTCTCCTGTGCTTAGGGATGATTCTGGACACAGTCCAGAAAAAGGTGTTTCTCCCGGAAGAGAAAGCCAGGGAGTTATCCGAGCTAGTCAGGAACCTCCTAAAATCAGTGCATCATTGCACAAGGGCCATGGTAAAAAAATGGTGACTTCCTTCGAAGCAATTCCAGTCGGCAGATTTCATGCAAGAACTTTTCAGTGGGATCTGCTGGACAAATGGTCCGGATCGCATCTTCAGATGCATCAGCGGATAACCCTATATCCAAGGACAAGGGTGTCTCTCCTGTGGTGGTTACAGAGTGCTCATCTTCTAGAGGGCCGCAGATTCGGCATTCAGTTTTGGATGTTGGTGACCACGGAGGCCAGCCCGAGAGGCTGGGGAGCAGTCACACAAGGAAAAAATTTCCAGGGAGTGTGATCAAGTCTGGAGATTTTTCTCCACATAAATATAGCTAAGGGTAAATTTATAATGCTCTAAGCTTAGCAAGACCTCTGCTTCAAGGTCAGCCGGTATTGATCCAGTGGGATAAAACATCACGGCAGTCGCCCACGTAAATAGACAGGGCGGCACAAGAAGCAGGAGGGCAGTGGCAAAAACTGCAAGGACTTTTCGCTGGGCGGAAAATCATGTGATAGCACTGTCAGCAGTGTTTCATTCCGGGAATGGAAACTGGGAAGCAGACTTCCTCAGTAGGCACGACCTCCACCCGGCAGAGTGGGAACTTCATGGGGAAGTTTTCCACATAATTGTAAACCGTTGGGAATTACCAAAGGTGGACATGATGGCGTCCCGTCTGAACAAAAAACGGGACAGGTATTGCGCCAGGTTAAGAGACCCTCAGGCAATAGCTGTGGACGTTCTGGTAACACCGTGGGTGTACCAGTCGGTGTATGTGTTCCATCCTCTGCTTTTCATACCTAAGGTACTGAGAATTATAAGACGTAGAGGAGTAAGAACTATACTCATGGCTCCGGATTGGCCAAGAAGGACTTGGTACCCGGAACTTCAAGAGATGCTCACAGAGGACTTATGGCCTCTGCCGCTAAGAAGGGACTTGTTTCAGCAAGTACCATGTCTGTTCCAAGACTTACCGCAGCTGCGTTTGACGGCATGGCGGTGGAACGCCGGATCCTAAGGGAAAAGGCATTCAGGAAGAGGTCATTCCTACCCTGGTCAAAGCCAGAAAGGAGGTGACCGCACAACATTATCACCACATGTGGCGAAAATATGTTGCGTGGTGTGAGGCCAGGAAGGCCCCACGAAGAAATTTCAACTCGGTCGATTCCTGCATTTCTTGCAAACAGGAGTGTCTATGGGCCTCAAATTGGGGTCCATTAAGGTTCAAATTTCGGCCCTGTCGATTTTTCTTCCAGAAAGAATTGGCTTCAGTTCCTGAAGTCCAGAAGTTTGTCAAGGGAGTATTGCATATACAACCCCCTTTTGTGCCTCCAGTGGCACTGTGGGATCTCAACGTAGTTCTGGGATTCCTCAAAACACATTGGTTTAAAACCAGTCAAATCTGTGGATTTGAAGCATCTCACATGAAAAGTGAACATGCTCTTGGACCTGGCCTGGACCAGGCGAGTGTCAAATTGGTGGTTTTTTTCTCAAAAAAGCCCATATCTGTTTGTCCATTCGGACAGGGCAGAGCTGCGGACTCGTCCCCAGTTCTCTCCCTAAGGTGGTGTCAGTGTTTCACCTGAACCAGCTTATTGTGGTGTCTTGCGCCTACTAGGGACTTGGAGGACTCCAAGTTGCTAGATGTGGTCAGGGCCCTGAAAATATAGGTTCCAGGACGGCTGGAGTCAGGAAAACTGACTTGCTGTTATCCTGTATGCACCCAACAAACTGGGTGCTCTTGCTTTTAAGCAGACTTTTGCTAGTTGGATGTGTAATACAATTCAGCTTGCACATTCTGTGGCAGGCCTGCCACAGCCAAAATATGTAAATGCCCATTCCACAAGGAAGGTGGGCTCATCTTGGGCGGCTGCCCGAGGGGTCTCGGCTTTACAACTTTGCCGAGCGGCTATTTAGTCAGGGGCAAACACGTTTGTAAAATCCTACAAATTTGATACCCTGGCTAAGGAGGACCTGGAGTTCTCTCATTCGGTGCTGCAGAGTCATCCGCACTCTCCCGCCCGTTTGGGAGCTTTGGTATAATCCCCATGGTCCTTTCAGGAACCCCAGCATCCACTAGGACGATAGAGAAAATAAGAATTTACTTACCGATAATTCTATTTCTCGGAGTCCGTAGTGGATGCTGGGCGCCCATCCCAAGTGCGGATTATCTGCATTACTTGTACATAGTTACAAAAATCGGGTTATTATTGTTGTGAGCCATCTTTTCAGAGGCTCCGCTGTTATCATACTGTTAACTGGGTTCAGATCACAGGTTGTACAGTGTGATTGGTGTGGCTGGTATGAGTCTTACCCGGGATTCATAAATCCTTCCTTATTGTGTACGCTCGTCCGGGCACAGTACCTAACTGAGGCTTGGAGGAGGGTCATAGGGGGAGGAGCCAGTGCACACCACCTGATCCTAAAGCTTTACTTTTTGTGCCCTGTCTCCTGCGGAGCCGCTGTTCCCCATGGTCCTTTCAGGAACCCCAGCATCCACTACGGACTCCGAGAAATAGAATTATCGGTAAGTAAATTCTTATTTTAACCCCTGCCAGATTACAGCAAAAAGCGGGAGAAAAGTCCGCCGGGAAGGGGGCGGAGCCTATCTCCTCAGCACACTGGCGCCATTTTCCCTCACAGCTCCGCTGGAAGGACGTCTCCCTGACTCTCCCCTGCAGTCCTGCACTACAGAAAAGGGTAAAACAAGAGAGGGGGGCACTAATTAGGCGCAGTATTAACATAAACAGCAGCTATAAGGGGAAAAACACTTCTATAAGGTTATCCCTGTATATATATAGCGCTCTGGTGTGTGCTGGCATACTCTCCCTCTGTCTCCCCAAAGGGCTAGTGGGGTCCTGTCCTCTATCAGAGCATTCCCTGTGTGTGTGCTGTGTGTCGGTACGATTGTGTCGACATGTTTGAGGAGGAAAATGATGTGGAGGCGGAGCAATTGCCTGTAATAGAGATGTCACCCCCTAGGGAGTCGACACCTGAGTGGATGGGCTTATGGAAGGAATTACGTGACAGTGTCAGCTCTTTACAAAAGACGGTTGATGACATGAGGCAGCCGGCTACTCAGCTTGTGCCTGTCCAGACGTCTCATAGGCCGTCAGGGGCTCTAAAGCGCCCGTTACCTCAGATGGCAGATATAGACGCCGACACGGATACTGACTCCAGTGTCGACGATGAAGAGACGAATGTGACTTCCAGTAGGGCCACACGTTACATGATTGAGGCAATGAAAAATGTTTTACATATTTCTGATAATACAAGTACCACTAAAAAGGGTATTATGTTTGGTGAGAAAAAACTGCCTGTAGTTTTTCCTGCATCTGAGGAATTAAATGAAGTGTGTGATGAAGCGTGGGTTTCCCCCGATAAAAAACTGATAATTCCTAAAAGGTTATTGGCATCATACCCTTTCCCGCCAGAGGATAGGGCACGTTGGGAAACACCCCCTAGGGTGGATAAAGCGCTCACACGCTTGTCTAAACAGGTGGCACTACCCTCTCCTGAGACGGCCGCCCTTAAGGAACCTGCTGACAGAAAGCAGGAGAATATCCTAAAATGTATATACACTCACACGGGAGTTATACTGCGACCAGCAATCGCCTCCGCCTGGATGTGCAGTGCTGGGGTGGCTTGGTCGGATTCCCTGACGGACAATATTGATACCCTAGACAGGGACAGTATATTACTGACTATAGAGCATTTAAAAGATGCATTTCTATATATGCGTGATGCACAGAGGGATATCTGCCGACTGGCATCAAGAGTAAGTGCGCTGTCCATTTCTGCCAGAAGAGGGTTATGGACGCGGCAGTGGTCAGGTGATGCGGATTCCAAAAGGCATATGGAAGTATTGCCTTATAAAGGGGAGGAGTTATTTGGGGTAGGTCTATCAGACCTGGTAGCCACGGCAACTGCTGGGAAATCCACATTTTTACCCCAGGTAGCCTCTCAACATAAGAAGACGCCGTATTATCAGTCGCAGTCCTTTCGGCCCCATAAGGGCAAGCGGGCAAAAGGCTCCTCATTTCTGCCCCGTGGCAGAGGGAGAGGGAAAAGGCTGCAGCAAACAGCCAGTTCCCAGGAACAGAGCCCTCTCCCGCCTCTGCCAAGTCCTCAGCATGACGCTGGGGCTTTACAAGCGGACTCAGGCACGTTGGGGGCCCGTCTCAAGAATTTCAGCGCGCAGTGGGCTCACTCACAAGTGGACCCCTGGATCCTTCAGGTGGTATCTCAGGGGTACAAATTGGAATTCGAGACGTCTCCCCCTCGCCGTTTCCTAAAGTCTGCTTTACCGACGTCTCCCTCCGACAGGGAGGCGGTATTGGAAGCCATTCACAAGCTGTATTCCCAGCAGGTGATAATCAAGGTACCCCTCCTGCAACAGGGAAAGGGGTATTATTCCACGCTGTTTGTGGTACCGAAGCCGGACGGCTCGGTGAGACCTATTTTAAATCTAAAATCCTTGAACACTTACATACAGAGGTTTAAATTCAAGATGGAGTCACTCAGAGCGGTGATTGCGAACCTGGAAGAAGGGGATTATATGGTGTCTCTGGACATCAAGGATGCTTACCTCCATGTCCCAATTTACCCTTCTCACCAAGGGTACCTCAGGTTTGTGGTACAGAACTGTCACTATCAGTTTCAGACGCTGCCGTTTGGATTGTCCACGGCACCCCGGGTCTTTACCAAAGTAATGGCCGAAATGATGATACTCCTTCGAAGGAAGGGAGTTTTAGTTATCCCTTACTTGGACGATCTCCTGATAAGGGCAAGATCCAGGGAACAGTTGGAAGTCGGGGTAGCACTATCTCAGGTAGTGTTGCGGCAGCACGGTTGGATTCTCAATATTCCAAAATCGCAGCTGATCCCGACGACACGTCTTCTATTCCTAGGGATGATCCTGGACACAGTCCAGAAAAAGGTGTTTCTCCCAGAGGAGAAAGCCAGGGAGTTATCCGAGCTAGTCAGAAACCTCCTAAAACCAGGCCAAGTCTCAGTGCATCAATGCACAAGGGTCCTGGGAAAAATGGTGGCTTCCTACGAAGCAATCCCATTCGGCAGATTCCACGCAAGAACTTTCCAGTGGGACCTGCTGGACAAATGGTCCGGATCGCATCTTCAGATGCATCAGTGGATAACCCTGTCACCAAAGACAAGGGTGTCTCTCCTGTGGTGGTTACAGAGTGCTCATCTTCTAGAGGGCCGCAGATTCGGCATTCAGGACTGGGTCCTGGTGACCACGGATGCCAGCCTGCGAGGCTGGGGAGCAGTCACACAGGGAAGAAATTTCCAGGGCTTGTGGTCAAGCCTGGAGACATCACTTCACATAAATATCCTCGAGCTAAGGGCCATTTACAATGCTCTAAGCCTAGCAAGACCTCTGCTTCAAGGTCAGCCGGTGCTGATCCAGTCAGACAACATCACAGCAGTCGCCCACGTAAACAGACAGGGCGGCACAAGAAGCAGGAGGGCAATGGCAGAAGCTGCAAGGATTCTTCGCTGGGCGGAAAATCATGTGATAGCACTGTCAGCAGTGTTCATTCCGGGAGTGGACAACTGGGAAGCAGACTTCCTCAGCAGGCACGACCTCCACCCGGGAGAGTGGGGACTTCACCCAGAAGTCTTCCACATGATTGTGAACCGTTGGGAAAAACCAAAGGTGGACATGATGGCGTCCCGCCTCAACAAAAAACTAGACAGGTATTGCGCCAGGTCAAGGGACCCTCAGGCAATAGCTGTGGACGCTCTGGTAACACCGTGGGTGTACCAGTCAGTGTATGTGTTCCCTCCTCTGCCTCTCATACCCAAGGTACTGAGAATTATAAGACGGAGAGGAGTAAGAACTATACTCGTGGCTCCGGATTGGCCAAGAAGGACTTGGTACCCGGAACTTCAAGAGATGCTCACAGAGGACCCGTGGCCTCTACCTCTAAGAAGGGACCTGCTCCAGCAAGGACCCTGTCTGTTCCAAGACTTACCGCGGCTGCGTTTGACGGCATGGCGGTTGAACGCCGGATCCTGAAGGAAAAAGGCATTCCGGATGAAGTCATCCCTACCCTGATCAAAGCCAGGAAGGATGTAACCGCAAAGCATTATCACCGTATTTGGCGTAAATATGTTGCGTGGTGCGAGGCCAGGAAGGCCCCTACAGAGGAATTTCAACTGGGTCGTTTCCTGCATTTCCTGCAAACAGGAGTGTCTACGGGCCTAAAATTGGGGTCCATTAAGGTTCAAATTTCGGCCCTGTCGATTTTCTTCCAGAAAGAACTGGCTTCGGTTCCTGAAGTTCAGACGTTTGTCAAGGGGGTACTGCATATACAGCCTCCTTTTGTGCCTCCAGTGGCACCTTGGGATCTCAATGTAGTTTTGGGGTTCCTAAAATCACATTGGTTTGAACCACTCACCACTGTGGACTTAAAATATCTCACATGGAAAGTGGTAATGCTGTTGGCCCTGGCTTCGGCCAGGCGTGTGTCAGAATTGGCGGCTTTATCCTATAAAAGCCCTTACCTGATTTTTCATACGGACAGGGCAGAATTGAGGACTCGTCCTCAATTTCTCCCTAAGGTGGTTTCAGCGTTTCACCTGAACCAGCCTATTGTGGTACCTGCGGCTACTAGGGACTTGGAGGACTCCAAGTTGCTGGACGTAGTCAGGGCCCTGAAAATATATGTTTCCAGGACGGCTGGAGTCAGAAAATCTGACTCGCTGTTTATCCTGTATGCACCCAACAAGCTGGGTGCTCCTGCTTCTAAGCAGACTATTGCTCGTTGGATTTGTAGTACAATTCAGCTTGCACATTCTGTGGCAGGCCTGCCACAGCCTAAATCTGTAAAAGCCCATTCCACAAGGAAGGTGGGCTCATCTTGGGCGGCTGCCCGAGGGGTCTCGGCTTTACAACTTTGCCGAGCAGCTACTTGGTCAGGGGCAAACACGTTTGCTAAATTCTACAAATTTGATACCCTGGCTGAGGAGGACCTGGAGTTCTCTCATTCGGTGCTGCAGAGTCATCCGCACTCTCCCGCCCGTTTGGGAGCTTTGGTATAATCCCCATGGTCCTTACGGAGTTCCCAGCATCCACTAGGACGTCAGAGAAAATAAGAATTTACTTACCGATAATTCTATTTCTCGTAGTCCGTAGTGGATGCTGGGCGCCCATCCCAAGTGCGGATTGTCTGCAATACTTGTACATAGTTATTGTTACAAAAATCGGGTTATTGTTGTTGTGAGCCATCTTTCCAGAGGCTCCTCTGTTATCATGCTGTTAACTGGGTTCAGATCACAGGTTGTACGGTGTGATTGGTGTGGCTGGTATGAGTCTTACCCTGGATTCATGAATCCTTCCTTATTGTGTACGCTCGTCCGGGCACAGTATCCTAACTGAGGCTTGGAGGAGGGTCATGGGGGGAGGAGCCAGTGCACACCAGGTAGTCCTAAAGCTTTACTTTTGTGCCCAGTCTCCTGCGGAGCCGCTATTCCCCATGGTCCTTACGGAGTTCCCAGCATCCACTACGGACTACGAGAAATAGAATTATCGGTAAGTAAATTCTTATTTTTTACCTTATGTTTCCTCACAGCCTAAGAAAACGCCACATTATCAGATGCAGTCCTTTCGGCCGCATAAATCCAAGAGGGCTCGGGATCTTCCTTTCTTGCCAGAGGTAAGGGCAAGGGGAAAAAGCTGCCAACTACAGCCAGTTCCCAGGATCAAAAGTCCTCCCCGGCCTCTACTAAATCCACAGCATGACGCTGGGGCTCCGCGGGTGGAGTCCGCTCCGGTGGGGGCACGTCTTCGTCTTTTCAGCCAGGTCTGGATTCATTCTCAGGTGGACCCCTGGGCAATAGACATTGTTTCCCGGGGGTACCAGCTGGAATTCGAAGAAGTGCCCCCTCGCCGGTTTTTCAAATCGGCACTACCGACTTCCCCAGAGAGGGAGGTAGTTTTGGCAGCAATTCAAAAATTGTGTCTCCAACAAGTGGTGGTCAAGGTTCCCCTGCTGCAGCAGGGGATGGGCTATTACTCAACCCTGTTTGTGGTCCCGAAACCGGACGGTTCGGTCAGACCCATTCTATATTTAAAATCCTTAAACCTATACTTAAAAGAGGTTCAAGTTCAAGATGGAGTCGCTCAGGGCGGTCATTGCAAGTCTGGAAGAGGGAGATTATATGGTGTCTCTAGACATAAAGGATGCATACCTTCATGTCCCCATTTATCAACCTCATCAGGCGTTCCTGAGATTTGTGGTGGAGGATTGTCACTACCAATTTCAGACGTTGCCGTTTGGGCTGTCCACGGCCCCGAGAATTTTTACCAAATTAATGGCGGAGATGATGGTGCTCCTGCGCAAGCAGGGAGTCACAATTATCCCGTACTTGGACGATCTCCTGATAAAAGCGAGATCGAGAGAACAGTTGCTGGTAAAAGTATCACTCTCCTTGAGGGTGGTACAACAACACGGTTGGATTCTAAACCTGCCAAAGTCACAGTTAGTTCCAACAACCAGATTGCCTTTCTTAGGCATGATTCTGGACACGGAACAAAAGAGGGTCTTTCTCCCGACGGAAAAGGCCCAGGAACTGCTGGACTTGGTCAGGGACCTGTTGAAGCCAGACAGGGTGTCGGTACATCACTGCACGCGAGTGCTGGGAAAAATTGTGGCATCTTACGAGGCCATTCCATTCGGCAGGTTCCATGCCAGAACATTTCAGTGGGACCTTCTGGACAAGTGGTCCGGGTCACATCTACAGATTCATCAGATAATCCGCCTGTTCCCCAGGGCCAGGGTATCTCTCCTGTGGTGGCTGCAGAGTGCTCACCTTCTAGAGGGTCGCAGGTTCGGAATCCAGGACTGGGTTCTGGTGACCACGGACGCGAGCCTCCAAGGATGGGGAGCAGTCACACAGGGAAGAAACTTCCAGGGTCTGTGGTCAAGCCAGGAGGCTTGTCTACACATCAACATTCTGGAATAAAGGGCCATATACAACGGCCTTCGTCAGGCGCAGACCTTACTTCAAGGTCTACCGGTTCTGATTCAGTCAGACAACATCACAGCAGTGGCTCATGTAAACCGCCAAGGCGGCACAAGGAGCAGAGTGGCAATGGCAGAAGCCTCAAAGATTCTTCGATGGGCGGAGAGTCATGTAAGCGCTCTGACAGCAGTCTTCATTCCGGGAGTAGACAACTGGAAAGCAGACTTCCTCAGCAGACACGATCTACATCCAGGAGAGTGGGGACTTCATCAGGAAGTCTTCGCAGAGATTGCAAGTCAGTGGGGTCTGCCTCAAATAGACATGATGGCTTTACGCCTCAACAAGAAACTTCCGAGATATTGCGCCAGGTCAAGGGACCCTCAGGCGATTGCAGTGGACGCACTGGTGACACCGTGGGTGTTTCAGTCGGTCTATGTGTTCCCTCCTCTTCCTCTCATCTCAAAGATACTGAGAATCATAAGACGAAGAGGGGTTCAGGCGATTCTCATCGTTCCAGATTGGCCTCGAAGGGCCTGGTATCCGGATCTACAGGAAATGCTCTCAGAAGATCCGTGGCCTCTTCCTCTCAGGGAAGACCTGTTACAACAGGGGCCCTGTCTGTTCCAGGACTTACCGCGACTGCGTTTGACGTCATGGCGGTTGAACGCAGGATCCTAGCGGAAAAGGGCATTCCGGAAGAGGTCATTCCTACTCTAATAAGGGCAAGGAAGGAGGTGACTTCGAAACATTATCACCGTATCTGGAGGAAGTATGTGTCTTGGTGCGAAGCCAAGACTGCTCCTCCGGAAGAATTCCATCTGGGCCATTTTCTCCACTTCCTGCAAACTGGAGTGAATTTGGGCCTAAAGTTAGGCTCCATTAAGGTTCAGATTTCGGCCCTATCCATTTTCTTTCAAAGGGAATTGGCTTCTATTCCAGAGGTCCAGACTTTCGTGAAGGGGATGCTGCATATCCAGCCTCCTTTTGTGCCTCCAGTGGCACCATGGGACCTTAACGTGGTGTTACGGTTCCTTAAGTCTCACTGGTTTGAACCGCTTCAAACAGTTGAATTAAAGTATCTCACTTGGAAAGTGGTCATGTTGTTGGCCTTGGCTTCGGTGCGGCGAGTGTCGGAGTTGGCGGCTTTGTCTCACAAAAGCCCTTATCTGATTTTCCATGTGGATAGAGCTGAGTTGCAGACTTGTCCCCAATTTTTGCCTAAGGTGGTTTCTTCTTTTCATATGAACCAACCTATTGTGGTGCCTGTGGCTACAAGGGACGTGGAGGATTCCGAGTTCCTGGATGTGGTCAGGGCATTGAAAATTTATGTGGCCAGAACGGCTCGAGTTAGGAAAACAGAGGCTCTGTTTATCCTGTATGCTGCCAACAAGGTTGGTGCTCCTGTGTCTAAGCAGACTATTGCTCGCTGGATCTGTAACACGATTCAGCAGGCTCATTCTACGGCTGGATTGCAGTTACCGAATTCGGTTAAGGCCCATTCCACTAAGAAGGTGGGTTCTTCTTGGGCGGCTGCCCGGGGCGTCTCGGCTTTACAGCTTTGCCGAGCAGCAACTTGGTCGGGTTCAAACACCTTTGCGAAATTCTACAAGTTTGATACCCTGGCCGATGAGGACCTAATGTTTGCTCATTCGGTGCTGCAGAGTCATCCGCACTCTCCCGCCCGTTTTGGAGCTTTGGTATAATCCCCATGGTCTTTACGGAGTCCCCAGCATCCTCTAGGACGTAAGAGAAAATAAGATTTTAAACCTACCGGTAAATCTTTTTCTCGTAGTCCGTAGAGGATGCTGGGCGCCCATACCAGTGCGGACGTCATACTGCAAGACTTGTATATAGTTGTTGCTTACATAAGGGTTATGTTTCAGTTGAATCCATTTTGGACTGATACTGGTTTTGTTTCATACTGTTGACTGGTTCATATATTCCATGTTTTACGGTGTGAATGGTGTGGCTGGTATGAATCTTGCCCTTGGATTTGCAAAATCCTTTCCTCGTACTGTTCGTCTCCTCTGGGCACAGTTTCTCTAACTGAGGTCTGGAGGAGGGGCATAGAGGGAGGAGCCAGTGCACACCCATACCTAAAGTTCTTTTTAGTGCCCATGTCTCCTGCGGAGCCCGTCTATTCCCCATGGTCCTTACAGAGTCCCCAGCATCCTCTACGGACCACGAGAAAAAGATTTACCGGTAGGTTTAAAATCTTAATATAAAATATATTAATCTTACTGTTTAAAAACTGATAATTAGTTAAAAAAGATTAAGCTTGCTTCTTAACAGATCGCAATTTAAATTATAAGCATGTGATTTGCTAACTACATATAACGAAGATAATATTGCGTTTCAAAGACCATAAAAATTCACTGTTTTAAATCATGTGGCAGAACCACAAACAGATTGGCAAGTTTGCTAAATTGCCAAAAGAATTCTCAATTGACTTAGGAAAGTGATTGGGACAATTAGCTATTTTTTGTAGTTTGTAACATTAAATACACTGGCGTGTTTCTCTGCTGACCAAATACTTCTTGTCTGCATAGGATGTACAAACAATAGGCCATTTAAATTGGGGGTTAACGCCGTCTTGACATTAAAAAGGTACATTCGTATTCATTAAAGACTTCTTTTTATAGTGTCTGACAGAAATAAAGTTTTAGGTTTCTTTTTATATTCATAACCTTCACATAACAGTACTTTCTTGAATTTAAGGGTTAACGGAAGTCAATCCAAACTAAAAAATGGATTAAAAAAATACTGTTTTTCTTTGCAAACAGCATATTTCCCGGTGTTTTTGTGAGAACAATATAAAATAAAAACTAATTTTGTGTTTCAGTGTTTTAGAAATAAGTATATCAGAGAGGACAGTATTTCATTGTAGGATTTCTTAATCAGTAAAGTAAGAGAATGTGTCAAGGATCTGAATACCTTTACAAGTGTTGTATATGTAAACTGAGTAGTATCTCTGGGTGGCCTTCACATTCCTCACTAATATTAAAGTTTGTTGGTTGGTGGGTCTCATTCTGTACTGAAATTTACAGGATTACATGCACAATCCTTTTAGACATTTTGGGGGGAATTCAAATCTTGACGCGCTCCCTATCTCCTGTCTAAAGTGACAGGAGATAGAGGGCGATAGTCAATTGAACCATGTTATCGCCCCTATCGCACCCAGTACAGTCGGGTTTAGGCGCACAAAGCACCTAAACCCGGATAAACTGATGGGCGTGATCGTGAAAAGACCCGTTTGGGCGCCCAGAACATGACGCGTCCATCCGCAGCATCATTAGAATAGCTACGGGTGGGCGCGATCGCGGGAGGGAGCTGGGGGGAACATTTGAATCCGGTACTCGGAATTAGATAGGATATTATATTCAATGGTTTGTGGGTTGGTATCAATGGGATCAATGCTAGTGGACACGGGCTATGGATGGCATCAGATCAAAGGTATGTAATTTGGCAGTGGGAACTGTTCATAACACATTCCTCCTAATATATAGTGATAACATTGATGAGACCACTAAGCTCCATTCCTGCCATACCCTAAGTACAACACGCTACAGTAATAATAATTAGAGATTTGCGCCTACCACTGTGTTTCAGTTTTGGATCTATATTAACTTCGTGTTTTGGTTTTGCCAAAACTGCCCTCAAATGTTTTGGTTTTGAACATGTTTTTTTTTTTAAATTGATAAAACCAGCTAGAATCACATTATGTGGGCCTTTTTTTCCCTAATGTATTAGTAATTAGTAACCTCAAAAATATTCATTTCAATTTTGACCACCTCACCTTTTCATCCAGTTTAGCCCAAAAGGTTGCATCAAGCTAGCTGGCTGACTAATTCTAAGTGACAGCAGTGGGCAGCACAAACATGTGGCAGTTCAACTGCAAACATGGCACATCTAGGAAAGAGAGTGGCACTGCAGTGGCAGACAGGAAGTCAGTTTAATATACTGTACAACCACATAGAAAGTTTCCAAGAATATTTTTATTAATCAAGAACTAGATCAGAAGGAAGGATTGATCTGGGCGTTAATTTAGGGAGTCATTCAGATCTGATCACTGCTGTGCGTTTTCGCACAGCGTGCGATCAGATCCAAACTGCGCATACATCAGCGACGGTATGGTGCGAAGGATCCAGTCACACGGGCGTTCGCAAGATGATTGGCAGGAAGAGGCCATTTGTGGGTGTCATCTGACCATTTACTGGGAGTGTCCATAAAAACGCAGGCGGGCTCAAGCATTTTGAGGGAGGGTGTCTGACGTCAGCTACGGTCCCGATCACCAGGATTCAATCGCACTGGAGGAGTAAGTCCTGGGCTGCGCAGAGACTGCACAAACAGATTTTGAGCAGCTCTGCTACACATAGGAACGCACACATGCACAGCAAAAATACACTCCCCCTGTAGGCGGCGACTATCTGATCACAGGACAGCAAAAAAAGGCAGCCCAGCGATCAGATCTGAATTCTTAATTCTTTGATTCCGGAAATATTAATCAATGGGGGCATTGGGGACGGTATCGAAAATTCTTTTATTGCCTTTTCTCTCCCACAGTTGCTTTAAAACAAGCTACAGCTCTCAATCTGGGCCTCACACATGTTAATTTTAATTAACAAATTAATCGATCATTCTGGTGTTCTGTTATGGCCTTTTCTCTCTTCAGTTGCTACAAAATAGTCCTTTTTAATAAATGAAAAAGGACATGCATAGTTTAACCAACCAAGAACTTCATCGACAGGGACTGCCACTTTGCAAACCAATTTTTTGGAAGTACTATCTTTGATCACTAATGAGGAGGTTGATGATGTGTCAATTACAACACATTATTATAATTTTGTAAAATAAATGTTATGAACTCAACACAAATGATGTAACATGGAGGATGTGCCTAGATGCCTACCCCTGCTAAGTCTGCCCTCACAAATGGTATAGATTCCTTGACAAGAGTCAGGATTTGGGTAAAAATAATCCCACACCCAAGAAGTGGCTTTTTTGGTCTTTGGCCCAGGTATAACAATGGTTTCTTTTAATCACGAACAAGTACTGCTGCTACAGGTGGCTGACTTATGCAAACAACACCCTTAGCAGCAAATATCACCCTTTTCCACTTCCACACTAGCATCCTCAATTTCTATTATGCAATCATCACCATCTTTACTTGTACTGCTCATCCCCACATTTGCAGACAGTGCAGAAATGGCTGAAGGAGACTTCTCTATGAGTACAGTCTGAGAAATGTCAGACTAACACATAGCTAACGTGGACACTCCTAGACTCTCTTCAGGGAATCAGGAAGCAAGGAACACAGAGTATATATTGGTGGAAGAAAAACTATACACATTTGTTTTAAAATTACTTTCTTTCAACCTCCACACAAACACTTTCAGTTTGTAGTGTCCTTTTTGAGTAGATTTGCTTTGCAGTATGAGCAGAAATGAGCAATCTACTATTTTCTGAAGATTTATTGTCTTCTGGAAAGAACAAAATAAGAAGCAATGGGTGAAACTTGTGTACTTGGTAAGTGGCTTACTGGTTTGTGCAACACAACAGTGGCATAAATAACATGGGGCGAGTATGGCTCGTGCCGTGGCAGGCCCAGCAGAGGGGGGGGGGGGCGCCACCAGCACCAGTGCGGGACGCTCACCCCACTGATCCACCATTGTGCCCACCGCCTACGGAGCTTCACCAGTCATCCCCACCCTTCCCCATCGTGCCGCTGCCAAGCCGTCCTCCTGCCAACTGCTGGTGCTGGGAGCATGACCACGATGTATCACGCTCCCTTCTGATCAGTCTACCGCCTGACCCTGCCGACTCCTGGTTATCAGCTCACGGCTCCCAGCTGCCTCACCCCGCCAGCTCCCAGCCGGCTCCCAGTAGGTAAGGGGGGAAGTGAGATGATACTGTCACAGGATTAGAAAGGGGGTGGGGAGAGACACTGAGAGACATGGGGGGAGAGAGACACACACTGATACATAGAGGGGGGAAAGAGACACACTGAGACATAGAGGGGGGAGACACTGAGACAAAGGGGGGAGAGAGAAAGACTGAGAGACGGGGGAGAGACACACTGAGAGACAGAGGGGGACACACAGTGAGAGAGGGGGAGAGACACACACTGAGACATGGAGCGGGGGAGAGAGACACAGACATGGGGAGGAGAGAGACACACTGAGAGACATAAAGGGGGAGAGACAGAGGGGAGGGGGAGAGACATAGATGGGGAGGAGAGACAGAAGGGAGAGAGACACACTGAGAGAAATAGAAGGGGGGAGACATAGAGGGGGGGGACACACACTGAGACAAAAGTGGGGGTAGAGACACACTGAGACATATAATGAAGGGGGGTACACTGAGACATAGAATGTCATGGTGTGCTGAGAGATGACACAGGAGGTAGGTGATGGTGTGCTGAGAGATGTTGCAGAGGGAGGTGATGGTGTGCTGAGAAATCACAGTGGGGTAAGGTGATGGTGTGCTGAGAGACAATGGTGGGGTAAGGTGATGGTTTGCTGAGAGACGTTGCCGGGGGTAGGTGATGGTGTGTGATAATTGTGTGTTTGAGAGACGCAGGGGGGAGATGGTGTGGCTGAGAGACGCAAGGGGAGATGGTGTGGCTGAGAGACACAAGGGGGAGACATTTTTGCTGAGAGATACAAGGGGTGAGTCTGGTTGAACCCTTGTTGTATGATGCTGACCTTGTTAATATTCCTACACAAACAGGCATCTTCTGGACTATGTGATCTCCTACATGAATAGTGAATACCGACTGAAAATGCCGTCTGCCTTAGAGGATACAGTTCTTTAGAGGTTCCTCATTGTGAGAAACCATCATATAATGTTCCCAGTGTGACGTGAAACAGATGGCCTGTCATGTTGGCACGCCCCATTTTCAGCATCCACGCCCCTTCTGTTGTGTGTCCACACCCCTTCTCTTGTGTGGCCATGCCCATTTCTTTGGTGCGCAAACATGATTTCTTTTGTGTTTCTTTGGGGGGAGGGGGCACCCTTCTTAATCTTGCCCTGGGCTCCAAAAACCCTAGTTATACCTCTGTTGGCTCACCTATTCTTTTGGCCCATAGGATTTTAATTACCTACCGGTAAATCCTTTTCTCGTAGTCCATAAGGGATATTGGGGGAATCTAGTACGATGGGGCATAGACGGGGTCCAAAGGAGCCGGTGCACTTTAAATTTCTTCAACTGGGTGTGCTGGTTCCTCCCCTCTATGCCCCCTCCCACAGGCAGTTTAGAAGAAAGTGCCCTCAGGAGAGGATGCACACTCTGCAAGCTCCAGAGAGTTTTCTTCAGTTTCTTTTTAAATCTTTGTTATTTTCGGTATGCTGTTTGGGCAACAGCATACTTGTACCGTGGGAATTAGTGGGGGGACGGCCACCGTCCTTGCGAGGTGTCAGAGCCACTTCTCTGCTGCAGGACCACCGTCCTGAGATGTTGTACTTCGGGGCACTGCGCCTTTGCGGTCACCATCGCAGCACGCCGCACACCCCTAACGATAGCCTGAAGGTGACATCAGTGGTGAGTACAAACTGGGGGCCCCGCTAGGGGGGGTTCCCCAGTTCATGGTGCTGCAGAACGCGGGCACGGTATACGGGACTCTCCTGGAGATACATATAGGGGTGTTAAAAAGGAGTAGAGCAGCTATTATACATGTAAATAGAGTCCTCATAAGGAAAAAACACCGGCATACCTCCCAACTGTCCCGATTTTCGCGGGACAGTCCCGTTTTTTGGGGACTGTCCCGCTGTCCCACCCGCGGGCCGCTGTGTCCCGCAGTGGGGGGGGGGGGCAGTTGGGAGGCTCTGTCTCTCGCTGCCCTGCTTAGCAGAGCAGCGGTGAATAGACGCTGTGCGCATGGGCACAGCGTCTATTCATAGGAGGGAGAGGGCATGCCAGCGGCTCACAGAGCGCTGGGCATGCCCCCTCACTGACGAAAACGGGGACGTGGCTCGCGATCGCGGGTCCTCTGCGAAGCCATGCCCCCTTTTCTTAGGCCACGCCCCTTGTCCGGGAGCGCGCTCGGCTTCGCCGCACGTGTGTCCCTCCTTCTAGAAGTGTAAAGTTGGGAGGTATGCACCGATATTCCACTGAGTCACAGTATAAAGTTACAGCCTGCAGTTTACCTAAGTCTGCTAGGCTTGGTGTGCTGGTCATTTTCTCTGGGTCTCCTATTCCAATCAAGGGCAGGCTTGCTTGTACAGTGTCTGTGTGTTGTGTGTGAGTTTGTCTCCTGTGAATATGGTAAACACCATTTATGCACATGCAGATTCTCTCCTCCCCCCCCCCCCTTTCCTTCTCATGAACAATGTTGCAAGTCCTCACAGGCTTGTGAGGAGGCTGGGGGGCGGGGGGAGGTGCAGCAGCCATCCTGGTTAAACTCCCTGGATGGCGGACATGTTCTGTCAGCCCTCTGCAAATAGTCATAAGACAGAGACTGCAGCAGGCTGTGGCATACTTGGCTGAAAGGGGCAGAGGACAGACCCTTCTCCCTAGCTCAGGGCCACATACACGTGGGCTGCCTGCTTACTCTCAGTAACTGATAAAAAGGGACAGAATGAGGGGGAGGAGGTGGGCCATATTATTGAGGATTCATCTCCTGCACAAGGGCTTGAGCCCCTCATAATTGCTATCAGGGATGTGTTAAAACTCCCAGTAGAAGACGATGCAGTAGAGCGGTCGTTTTTCTCCTCACAGAAAAAGGTTAGCATCACTTTCTCTAATTCTAAGGAGTTAGATGATATGTTTAAAATTGACCTGGAAAAATCCTGATAAAAAATTCCAGAAGGCCAGATGCTTCTTAACACTTTCCCATTTTCTCCTGAAGGCAGGAAAAACTGTGAAGATCCCTCGGCTGTTGACGTCTCTGTCTCACGCCTGTCTAAAGAGGTGGTGTTACCGGTCCCTAGCTCCTCGGCTTTGAAGGACCATGGGGATAGAAAACTAGAAGACTACACTGAAGTCTATTCCACAGCAGCTGGTATATCACAAAGACCTGTGATAGCGGGTTGCTGGTTGACACATGTCATTCACACCTGGGCGGGCCAGTTCAAGAGGGCCTCGCGGGAGATATGTCTCTGGTGAGTATGGTTACTCTGATCAAACACATTCAGGATACTGCACGCGTCCTGTGCGATTCTATTAAAGAGTTAGGCGCTATTAATGTGAGTACTACTGCCATGGCACTGTCGGTGCGCAGAGCTTTATGGCTTCGCCAGTGGATAGCGGACGCTGATTCCAAGTGTAGTGTGGTGTCTCTCCCTTTCTCAGGGGAGTGACTATTCGGGGTTGAGTTGGTTTCGTGGATTTCCAAAGCTACTGCGGAGAATTCCAAGTTTCTTCCCTCTGGGGCCCCACCGGCTAGGCGTTCCTACCCGGGACTATCTACTCAGTCCTTTTGGACTGCTATGTTTCAATCTTGAACAGAGGTGCCTCAAACGCTGCACGAGGCACCAGAGGTAAGGCAAAAAAGCCAGCAGCTGTAGGTTCCCAGGAACAAAGCACCAGTTCAGCTTCCACTAAAGCCTCAGCATGACCGTGCCCGCCCACCCCGAAGGAAACTCATGGTAGGAGCTTGGCTGCGTCACTTCAGCCGCATCTGGGAAAGTTCCTGCCAGGATACCTGGGTACAGGACCTCATTTCTAAGTGCTACAATCTGGAGTTCGACAGTGCTCCTCCCCACCGATTTTTCAAATCAAGCTTAACAGCTTTGGAGGATACGTGTGTTACGCTGCAACAGGCAATCCTAAAATTGGTCCAGTCTTGAGTCATTGTTCCAGTGCCACTGCAACAACAGGGCAAGGGTTATTACTCCAACCTGTTAGTAGTACCAAAACCGGGTGGTTCGGGTAAGACCCATTTTGAATATGAAATCCTTGAACTCCTTACTAGAGGTTTTCAGGTTCAAGATGGAATCCTTGCGAGCAGTGATTGCAGGTCTGGAAGAACAGGAGTTTATGGTCTCCCTGGATATCAGGGACACCTATCTCCACATCCCTATTTGGCCACCTCATCAGGCTTACCTGAGGTTTGCCCTGCTGAATGATCACTATGTTAGGGTCTCCTGCCCTGTGCTGCCACGTCGTCATGGCAACCGGGAGACAAGTGCTAGCGGAGTAACCTGAGCGCAGCTGATACTCCGGTTCGGGTCTTTTGCTGTGCAGTGGTTATAGGCTCTGTGCATGGCAGGGGATCCGGTGCTGGTTTTTGTGCTCACAGTCTGTGAGGTCTGAGTGGGGCGTGGACAGCACCTGCTTTATAAGGCCTCTTTTCAGGGTAAGCAGATGCTGCTGAATCTTTGTTGGTTAGTCAGTTTCTGAAAATTAGCCAGTACTGTGTAGCTTTGTATTTGTTTGTTGCTTACTGCAAATAGGCCTGGGGATTTGGTATTACACTCTGCCAATCCAGACCTAGCAGTAAGACTGGAGTCAGTCGTTTAGCTTGCTGGGGTTCTGTTACTACTCTGTGAACTTAGCAAGTTTGCGGCTGTATTCTAAGACTTGCCTGTCTAATCCTGTCTCACTGTGCTAGGTGTCAGGGGTCAGTTTAGTGGCAGTAAACCGAACCTGTGCACTGCAAGTGAGAATTAGGATTGTGGAGAATCTCCTTGTGTCTATCATTCCATCTCTGACCAAGGAGTTTACTGCCACACCCGTTGGTAACCCTTTAGGGTTTTGCTGTTGCCCTTAGCAACAGCATTTCGGGTTTTCTATGTATTAAAACACAACATCTTGCTTTTCACATCTGAGCAGTTCTAATACAAGGGAGATACCCAGTTCCTTAGCCTCTGGGCTTCTCTGTTCACGTTGTGTGTATTTTGTTACCCTACCACCTTCTGTGTACGTTATGTCATATTCCCTAGTCTGTCTGTGAGTCCATTTGTTTTGCATAACAGTTCAAACACCAGTACATTCCTGCAGGCACTGGAGTGCATAACAGTCCTGACACCAGTACTTTCCTGCAGGCACTGGTGTGCATAACATATTCAGCAGCCCAATACTCCTGTTGAAATTTTGTGGGAATATGGAGCATACCCCTCAAAATACGTTGCAACAGGTGGTTGATCAGGTGCAGGTCCTGACTCAAAAATGTAATGATTTGTCCATTAAAATGCACACCTCCCAGGCTGCTGGCGGAGCTCCCGCAGCAGCAGCACCTGCAGGGGTTAAGGAGCCGAAAGTAAATCTCCCGGATCGTTTTTCTGGAGATCGCTCGCAGTTCTTTTGTTTCAAGGAGAGCTGCAAGCTATACTTCCGGCTTAGGCCTCAGTCTTCTGGGTCGGAGATTCAGCGGGTGGGCATAGTGATTTCCTTGCTACAAGGAGACCCACAGGTCTGGGCATATGGGTTGCAGCCTGACTGTCCGTCGCTTAAAAGTGTTGATGCTTTTTTTACGGCACTGGGCATGTTGTATGATGACCCTGACAAGACGGCCTCAGCCGAGGCTCAGATTTCGATCCTTAAGCAAGGGCGAAGGCCAGTTGAGGTTTACTGTACGGAGTTTCGGAGGTTGGCCCATGATACCCAGTGGAATGACCCAGCCCTGAGACACCAGTACCGAAGAGGTCTTTCTAACCAGATAAAGGACCAACTGGTACAACATCCCTTGCCTGATAGCTTGGATCAGCTCATGCAGTTATCCATCCGGGTGGATAGACGGCTGAGAGAGCGTAGGCTTGAAAGGGAGACTGAGATTTCCTTCCTTCCCAAGGGAACCTCAGACTCTGAGGAATTTTCCGAGGAGCCTATGCAGATTGGGGCTACCCGCCTCTCCTCGCGTGAGAAGATGCGGAGGAGACAGCAGGGGTTGTGTTTGTACTGTGGGAATAAAGGTCATGTGGTAGTATCATGCCCAGAAAAGCCGGAAAACTTCAGGGCCTGAGGGTGATGGGAAATATCCTGTCAGGCCAGAAGTCAGAATTTCCCAAGAAGACTTTTATCATTCCGGTGACCTTGAAGATCCTCGGTCAAACTGTCAAGACTGAGGCCTTTGTGGACAGTGGGGCCGACGGGGTTTTTATGGACCGCCAATTCGCCCTGAAACACTCTGTTCCCTTAGTACCCTTGGCATCGGAAATTGAGATTTGTGGGTTAAACGGGGAACCATTATCCCAAGGTAAAATTACCTCTTGCACTAGCCAGATTTCTTTGTTTATTGGAGCCACACACTCTGAAAAATTGTCCTTTTATGTGACTGTCTGTACTTTTGCCCCATTGGTGTTGGGGTTACCCTGGTTAAGGGCCCACAATCCTCAATTTGACTGGGTCTCTGGGGAGATTCTTAGTTGGAGTACTGATTGTTTCAGGAGTTGCTTGAGCCTTCCAGTCAGGTTCTCGCAGCTAAGTTTGCCAGGATTGCCAGGGTGTTATGCAGATTTTGCGGACGTGTTCTCCAAAAAAGTTGCAGAGGTACTACCTCCCCATCGCTCCTATGACTGTGCCATTGATTTGTTGCCAAATGCTAAGCTTCCCAAGAGCAGGTTGTACTCCCTGTCACGTCCTGAGACTCAGGCTATGGCAGAGTACATTCAGGAGAACTTGGCTAAGGGATTTATCAGACCTTCACAGTCTCCAGTTGGGTCGGGGTTCTTCTTCGTGGGTAAAAAGGACGGTTCGTTGCGACCCTGCATCGACTTCAGGGAATTGAACCGTATCACGATTAAAAACTCATACCCACTGCCTCTCATTTCGGTCTTGTTTGACCAGCTTCGTACTGCCACCATTTTTTCTAAGATTGACCTACGCGGTGCGTACAATCTAATCCGAATAAGAGAGGGGGATGAATGGAAGACTGCCTTTAATACCCACTCAGGGCATTATGAATATTTGGTTATGCCTTTTGGGCTCTGTAATGCCCCGGCAGTCTTCCAGGATTTCATGAATGATGTGCTCAGGGAATATTTGGATAGATTCTTAGTTGTATACTTAGATGACATCCTAATCTTCTCCCATTCCCTGGAGGAACATCGGAAGCATGTACGCTTAGTCCTCCAGAAACTCAGAGACCACCGGCTTGGGGCGAAGCTGGAGAAGTGCGAATTTGAAGTTCAGCAAATCGCATTTCTAGGATATATTATCTCCCCAGAAGGTTTCCAAATGGAGGGTTCCAAGGTACAGGCAGTCCTGGATTGGGTGCAGCCCACTAGTTTGAAGGCGCTTCAGCGTTTCCTGGGCTTTGCGAATTTTTATAGACGATTTATCGCTGGATTTTCGTCTATAGTGGCGCCCTTGGTGGCACTCACTAAGAAAGGGGCGGATGTTGCTCACTGGTCTTGTGAGGCTAAAGCGGCTTTTGCCCGTCTCAAAAGGGCATTTGTTTCGGCCAAGGTGCTGCGACACCCAGATCCAGAGCGTCCTTTTGTGGTGGAGGTGGATGCCTCTGAGATGGGTATTGGGGCAGTGCTTTCTCAGATGGGAGTGTCAGATAATCGCCTTCATCCCTGTGCTTACTTTTCCCGTAAATTTTCGCCTGCCGAGATGAATTATGACGTGGGTAACCGGGAATTGTTGGCTATTAAGGATGCACTCGAGGAGTGGAGACACTGGCTTGAGGGGGCTAAGTTTGTGGTCTCAATTCTCACTGACCATAAGAATCTGGCATATTTAGAGTCAGCGAAGCGTCTCAATGCCAGGCAGGCACGATGGGCTTTGTTTTTTGCTCGCTTTAATTTTTTGATAACATATCGCCCTGGGTCAAAAAACATCAAGGCTGATGCGCTCTCGCGGAGTTTTGCTCCAATCCAGGAGACCACCGAGGAGCCGTTGCCCATTGTTTCCCCATCATGTATTAAAGTGGGCATTACCCAGGACCTCTTATCATTAGTCCTTAGAGCACAGGAGCAGGCTCCTCCAGACCTTCCGGTAGGTCTTTTGTTTGTGCCTCCTAGGTTAAGACAGCGAGTGTTCCTGGAATTCCATGCCAAGAAGTCTGCAGGTCACCCGGGTATTGCCAGAACTCGGGAGTCGCTATCTAGGGCGGTGTGGTGGCCCTCGGTGGCTAAGGATGTGGATCAGTGGGTTCGGGCATGTGACATCTGTGCCCGAAATAAGACTCCTAGAGGGGTTCCTGTTGGCCCACTACATCCACTCTCTATCCCATCTAAGCCATGGACCCACATTTCAATGGATTTTGTGGTGGACTTGCCCAAATCCTCGGGGATGACAGCCATCTGGGTTGTCGTTGACAGGTTTTCGAAGATGGCGCACTTCGTTCCACTGGTTGGGCTGCCATCGGCCAGACGCCTGTCTGAATTATTTATGCTGCATGTTGTGCGTCTCCACGGGTTGCCACTTGATGTGGTCTCTGACCGCGGATCCCAGTTTGTGGCCAAATTCTGGAGGGCATTTTGTTCCGATCTCCAGATTTCTGTCAGCTTGTCGTCGGGCTACCATCCGCAGTCTAATGGGCAGACTGAAAGGGTGAACCAGTCCTTGGAGCAGTTCCTCAGGTGTTATGTCTCCAAGTGTCAGACTGACTGGGTTGCTCATCTGTCCATGGCGGAGTTTGCCTATAACAACGCGGCTCACTCTGCTACAGGGATCTCTCCCTTCCTTTGTGTGTATGGGCATCATCCTAAGGCCAATTCTTTTGACCCCCTGGACTCCACGCCTGGTGGTTCCTCTGTGGTTTCGGTCCTTAGAGGTATTTGGCGGAAAGTGAAGAAAGCCCTTGTGTCTGTGTCATTAGTGACCAAAAGGGTTTTTGATAAGCGGAAAAGACCCTGCAGCTTCAAATTAGGAGACTTCGTCTGGTTGTCTACCAAGAATTTGAAGTTGAGACAGCCATCTCATAAGTTAGGCCCCCGGTTCATCGGCCCTTATAAGATCACCAGGGTTATCAATCCGGTGGCATTTCAGTTAGATCTGCCCCGTTCTTTGGGTATCAATAAAACATTTCATTGTTCCCTTTTAAAACGGGCGATTAGTAATCCTTCTTCCAGTGGAAGACCTTCCCCTCTTCTGATACGTGGCCAGAGGGAGTTTGTTGTTGAAAGGATTCTTGACTCCAAGGTGGTTCGGGTCGGCTGTCATTTTTGGTGCACTGGAAGGGGTATGGCCCGGAGGAGCGGTCGTGGGTGCGCAGTTGTGATCTTCATGCCCCCAGACTGATACGCTCTTTCTTCTCGCAGTTCCCCGATAAACCCGGTGGTAGGGGTTCTTTGACCCCTCGTCAGAGGGGGGGTACTGTTAGGGTCTCCTGCCCTGTGCTGCCACGTCGTCATGGCAACCGGGAGACAAGTGCTAGCGGAGTAACCTGAGCGCAGCTGATACTCCGGTTCGGGTCTTTTGCTGTGCAGTGGTTATAGGCTCTGTGCATGGCAGGGGATCCGGTGCTGGTTTTTGTGCTCACAGTCTGTGAGGTCTGAGTGGGGCGTGGACAGCACCTGCTTTATAAGGCCTCTTTTCAGGGTAAGCAGATGCTGCTGAATCTTTGTTGGTTAGTCAGTTTCTGAAAGTTAGCCAGTACTGTGTAGCTTTGTATTTGTTTGTTGCTTACTGCAAATAGGCCTGGGGATTTGGTATTACACTCTGCCAATCCAGACCTAGCAGTAAGACTGGAGTCAGTCGTTTAGCTTGCTGGGGTTCTGTTACTACTCTGTGAACTTAGCAAGTTTGCGGCTGTATTCTAAGACTTGCCTGTCTAATCCTGTCTCACTGTGCTAGGTGTCAGGGGTCAGTTTAGTGGCAGTAAACCAAACCTGTGCACTGCAAGTGAGAATTAGGATTGTGGAGAATCTCCTTGTGTCTATCATTCCATCTCTGACCAAGGAGTTTACTGCCACACCCGTTGGTAACCCTTTAGGGTTTTGCTGTTGCCCTTAGCAACAGCATTTCGGGTTTTCTATGTATTAAAACACAACATCTTGCTTTTCACATCTGAGCAGTTCTAATACAAGGGAGATACCCAGTTCCTTAGCCTCTGGGCTTCTCTGTTCACGTTGTGTGTATTTTGTTACCCTACCACCTTCTGTGTACGTTATGTCATATTCCCTAGTCTGTCTGTGAGTCCATTTGTTTTGCATAACAGTTCAAACACCAGTACATTCCTGCAGGCACTGGAGTGCATAACAGTCCTGACACCAGTACTTTCCTGCAGGCACTGGTGTGCATAACACACTACCAGTTCCAGGTGCTACCGTTCGGCATGTCCACAGCTCCGAGGGTGTTCACGAAGGTGATGGCGGAGATGATGTTCCAACTCCGGGTCCTGGGGTCAATATTGTCCCTTACCTGGATGATCTCTTGATAAAGGCGAGATCCAGGGAGCTTTTATTGCTCCATATAGACCGCACTATCCAACTTCTGTCACACCATGGGTGGATCCTCAATTTACAGAAGTCCCACCTGGAGCCAACTCAGCAGCTCCTGTTGCTGGATACTGTGGCCAGAAAGTGTTCCTCCCAGAAGACAAAGCGAGAACACTACAGGAGATGGTCCACATGGTTCTCTGGCCTACTCGAATATCCATCCATCTTTGCATAAGATTGTTGGGGAAGATGGTTGCCTCATATGAGGCGATCCAGTATGGAAGGTTCCATGCCAGAACATTTAAATTGGATCTCCTGAGCAAGTGGTCCGGATCACATCTTCAGATGCACCGGATAATACGGCTGTCACCTCAGGCCAGGATTTCCCTCCTGTGGTGGCTGCAGTCCTCCAACCTACTGGAAGGCCGAAGTTTCGGGATTCAGGATTGGATACTCCTCATGACGGATGCAAGTCTGAGAGGATGGAGAGCTGTCACCCAGAGGGCTCAGTTCCAGGGCAGGTGGTCAGCCCACGAAGCCCTCCTTCCGATCAACATTCTGGAACTTCTACAATGCTCTGATTCAGGCCTCTCCTATGCTCAGGGATGACGTAATCCAAGTACAGTTGGACAACTCCGTGGCAGTAGCGTACATCAATCAACAAGGAGGAACAAAAAGCAGGGCCTGCATGTGAGAGGTGTCAAAGATACTCCTCTGGGCAGAAAGAAATGCAAAAGCACTGTCCGCAATCTTCATTCCGAGAGTAGACAACTGGGAAGCGGACTTCCTGAGTCGTCACGATCTCCACCCGGGAGAGTGGGGGCTTCACCATCATGTGTTTCAGCAGATCATCGACTGATGGGGCTGCCCATAAATAGGCATGATGGCTTCTTGACTCAACAAGAAGCTTAGTTGGTATTGCTCACGAACCAGGGACCCTCAGGCAAGGGCAGTGGATGCACTGACGTCGCCTTGACCTTACCGGCTGGTCTATCTGTTTCCTCCGATTCCATTGCTCCCATGGGTGCTCAAGCAAATCAGGAATCAAGGAGTCCAGGCAATTCTGATTGCCCGGATTGGCCTCGGAGGGCATGGTACGCAGATCTTCTGGACATGTCCGTCGAAGACCCTTGGCCTCTGCCACTGAGAAGAGATCTACTTCAACAAAGTGCGTTCGTCTACCCGGACTTACGGCGGCTTTGTTTGATGGCATGGAGGTTGAGCGGAACACCCTAGCTCACAAGGGCCTTTCCAAAAAGGCTATTGTTACCATGGTTCAGACCAGGAAACCTGTGACATCAAAACACTATCATCATATCGGGAGCAAATATGTCTCTTGTGCGAGGACCGCACGTATCCGCCTGCGGAGTTCCACGTGGGACGTTTCCTATGTTTCCTGCATGCTGGTGTGGATAAGCGCTTATGTCTGGGTTGCATTAAGGTCCAGATTTCAGGTCTCTCAATTTTTTCTGGAAGAAATTGGCAGTATTGCCAGAAGTTCAGACCTTCTTGCAAGGGGTGCTTCACATTCAACCTCCTTTTGTGACGCCCACGGCAACCTGGGATTTGAATGTAGTGTTGGAATTTCTACAGTCCTCCTGGTTTGAACCTCTGATGACGGTAGAGGACAAGTACCTCACGTGGAAGACGGTGATGTTATTGGCCCTGGCTTCTGCTAGGCGTATCTCAGAATTGGGGACCTTATCGTGTAAAAGCCCTTACTTGATCTTTTATGAGGACAGAGCGGAGCTCAGGACTAGGAAGCAGTTCCTGCCGAAGGTCGTCTCTGCGTTGCACTTGAGTCAGCCTATTGTGGTTCCGTCAAGTTCTGGCACTTCTGCTCCTCTGGGGGCATTGGATGCTGTATGAGCCTTGAAGATCTATATCAAGAGAACGGCTCGGATCAGAAAGACGGATTCTGCGTTCGTGCTTTATGATGCACAGAAAAAGGGTTGCCCTGCTTAAATGCAGTCCATTGCTCGTTGCCTTAGGCTTACTATCCAACAGGCCTATGTTTCGGCAGCCTTACCTGTTCCACAGTCTCTGAAGTCCCACTGTACAAGATCGGTGGGGTCTTCCTGGGTGGCTGCCCGTGGAGTCTCGAAATTGCAACAATGCCGAGCTGCTACCTGGTTGGGGAAGAACGCCTTTGTGAAGTTCTACAGGTTTGATACCCTGGCCAAAGAGGATACCCAGTTTGTGCATGTGGTGCTGCAGACATCTCTGTACATTCCCACCCATTCTGGAAGCTTTGGGACGTCCCCATCGTACTAGATTCTTCCAATGGGGGGTAATTCCAAGTTGATCGCAGCAGGAAATTTTTTAGCAGTTGGGCAAAACCATGTGCACTGCACGGGAGGCAGAAATAACATGTGCAGAGAGAGTTAGATTTGGGTGGGTTATTTTGTTTCTGTGCAGGGTAAATACTGGCTGCTTTATTTTTACACTGCAAATTAGATTGCAGATTGAACACACCACACCCAAATCTAACTCTCTCTGCACATGTTAAATCTGCCTCCCCTGCAGTGCACATGGTTTTGCCCAACTGCTAACAAAATTCCTGCTGCGATCAACTTGGAATTACCCCCATTATCCCTTATGGATGCTAGAGAAAATAGGATTTTAATTACCTACCGGTAAATCCTTTTCTCGTAGTCCATAAGGGATATTGGGCGCCCGCCTCAGTGCGTTGACTTTCTGCAGGTTATCTCTTCTATGGTTACCTGTTCAGCTGTTGCTGTCTTGTTACCAGTTGTTGCTGGTTGTTTTATGTTAGTGGTGTGCTGGTGTGTAAATCTCACCACTCGTTCCTTCTCTCAAGTATGTCCTTTCTCCTTCGGGCACTATTTTACTTATAACTGCCTGTGGGAGGAGGTATAGAGGGGAGGAGCCAGCACACCCAGTTGAAGAAATTTAGAGTGCACCGGCTCCTTTGGACCCCGTCTATACCCCATCGTACTAGATTCCCCCCAATATCCCTTATGGACTACGAGAAAAGGATTTACCGGTAGGTAATTAAAATCCTACAGGCCAAAAGAATAGGCGAGCCAACAGAGGGATCAGGTCTGATTTACCCCCTCATGCCTGATTGCAGCAGCAAATTTGTTAGCTAATGGGTAAAACCATGTGCACTGCAGGGGGGCAGTGGTGTAACTAGGGGTCCGCAGCCACTGCGAGCGCTTGGAGGCGCACAGGGCTGCGGGGCGCCCTAGCCGCCACTGATCTCTGCTGGGAAGGAGGGACACGGAGGGCACAGCGCGCGCCTCTCCTGTGACCCTCCGTCTCCGGTGGCAGCAGCGTGTCAGTTTAATGAAGCGCCCGTTCGTGAGCTCTGATTGGCTCACGAACCGGCACTTCATTAAACAGACACGCCGCTGCCGCCGGAGACGGAGGAGGGTCACAGGAGAGGCGCCCTCCGTGTCCCTCCTTCCCAGCACAGCGGGGGAGCCTGGAGAGGCGGTGTTGTACCTGGCACTGGGGGGGGGGGGGGGGGGGAAGCATATTTGGCACTTGGTGTGGCATATTTGGCACTGGAGGGGGGGGGAGAGCATATTTGGCACTTGGTGAGGCATATTTGGCACGGGGGGGAGCGTATTTGCCACTTGGTGAGGCATATTTGGCACTGGGGGGGAGAGCATATCTGGCACTGGGTGGGGGCATAGTTGGCACTTGGGGGGCATAATTGCACTGTGGGGGGCAATTTTGCCACGAGGGGAGCATATATGGCACTGGGGGAGCATATTTGGCACTGGGGATGTATGTGTACCTGGCACTGGGGGGGCATATTTGGCACTGGGGGCTTATGTGTACCTGGCACTGTGGAGGAATATCTGGCACTGGGGGCATATGTGGCACTGGGAGCACAGCCCTAGCAACAAGCATTACCACCTGGTTACAAGCACAACACCCAGCTCATGAAATCCCTGGCAACAAGCATTACCCCCTAGGAACGAGCATGACACCCAGTGCATGAAACCCCTGGCAACGAATATTACCCCCTGGCAACAAGCTTGAAACCCAACACATGATACCTCTGGCAACAAGTATAACAACTACCGCATGAAACCCCTGGCAACGAGCACGACACCCTGAGCATGAAACCCCTGGCAACGAGCAGGTAATTTAAAAGTAATTAGAAGCTTTACTGTAGGACTTAATGTGTAATGGGCATTGCGGTGTGTGGCATACTATATCACGGGCATTGTGGTATAATGTCTCAGGGGCATTGCAGTGTGTGGCAAAATGTATAACGGGCATTGCGGTGTATGGCATAGGGTATAACGGGCATTGCGGTATGTGTCACAGGCATTACGGTGTGTGGTATACTATATCACGGGAATTGTGTTATAATGGGGGTAATTCTGAGTTTATCGCAGCAAGAACTTTGTTAGCAGTTGGGCAAAACCATGTGCACTGCAGGGGAGGCAGATATAATATGTGCAGAGAGAGTTAGATTTGGGTGTGGTGTGTTCAATCTGCAATCTAAATTGCAGTGTAAAAGTAAAGAAGCCAGTATTTACCCTGCACAGAAACAAAATAACCCACCCAAATCTAACTCTCTCTGCACATGTTATATCTGCCTCCCCTGCAGTGCACATGGTTTTGCCCAACTGCTATCAAAGTTCCTGCTGTGATCAGCTCAGAATTACCCCCAATGTCTCAGGGTCATTGCAGTGTGTGGCATAATGTATCCCGGACATTGTGGTATGTGCTATAATGTATCAGGGGCATTGCAGTGTGTGTATGTTTAACGGACATTGCGATGCCTGTCATAATGTGTTACAGGCATTACAGTGTGTGGCATAATGTGTCGGGGGCATTATGGTGTGTGGCATATTGTGTCATGGGCATGATTATGTGTGGCATAATGTCTAAGGGCTATTGCAGTATGTGGCATAATGTATACTGGGCATTACTATATGGATGAAAAATGACAAATAATGTAAGGGTCATGAATCAGGATTATTTTTTTTCCTGTGGTGGCTAATGTCTGGGCGTGCAGGTTGCAAAATTGGGGTATAAGGTAGTCTTTTCCTGCAATGCCACACCCCTTTATGCAAAGACACTCCCATTTGCGCAAGGTCACGACCCCTTTTTGCGCCGCACGCCGCACCACTTTACTTGTGACATTATGGAGGGGGGGGGGGGGGGGGGGTGATAATTTTTTGGCTTGGGGGAGAAAAATTTCTAGTTACGCCACTGCAGGGGGGGGGGGGGGGGGGGCAGATATAACATGCGCAGAGAGAGTTAGATTTGGGTGGGTTATATTGTTTCTGTGCAGGGTAAATACTGGCTGCTTTATTTTTACATTGCAATTTAGATTTCAGTTTGAACACACCCCACCCAGATCTAAATCTCTCTGCACATGTTATATCTGCCCCCCCCCCCCCCACCCACTGCAGTGCACATGGGCCCTCATTCCGAGTTGTTCGCTCGCAAGCTGCTTTTAGCAGCTTTACACATGCTAAGCCGCCGCCTACTGGGAGTGAATCTTAGCTTCTTAAAATTGCGAACGAAAGATTCTCAAAATTGCGATTACACACCTCTTAGCAGTTTCTGAGTAGCTTCAAACTTACTCGGCATCTGCGATTAGTTCAGTGCTTGTCGTTCCTGGTTTGACGTCACAAACACACCCAGCGTTCGCCCAGACACTCCTCCGTTTCTCCAGCCACTCCCGCGTTTTTCCCAGAAACGGTAGCGTTTTTTCACACACTCCCATAAAACGGCCAGTTTCCGCCCAGAAACACCCACTTCCTGTCAATCACATTACGATCACCAGAACGAGGAAAAAAACGTGAGTAAAATTCCTAACTGCATAGCAAATTTACTTGGCGCAGTCGCACTGCGGACATTGCGCATGCACATTCGGGACTAATCGCTCCGTTGCGAAAAAAAAATAACGAGCGAACAACTCGGTATGACCCCCCTGGTTTTGTCAATTAGCTAACAATTTTGCTGCTGGGATCACGTCTGAAGTAGGCCCTTTGCACCTTGGCAAAACCATGTAGCACTGCAGTTGGGCAGATTTAAGCAGCCAGTATTTATCCTGCATGCAAACAAACGTAATAATCGGGATCAGTATTAAATGCCGGCGGACGGGATCCCGGCTGTCATGATCCCGACAATGGGATCCCATCCGCCATAATGCCGGCAGGGGGGCGAGCGCTAGAAAGCGCCTTTCAGGAATGGTGGCTCGCTGCACTCGCCATAGGTTCTATTCTCCCTCTATGGGTGTTGTGGACACCCACAGAGGGAGAATAGCCTGTGTTGCCGGCATTCTGGCATCTGCATTTCACCGCTAGACGGTATAACGGCGTCAGCATCAGGGCCGTATTTTCGTATGGGCTCAATGGGCTCTTGCCCAAGGGCCCCATGAGTATAAGGGCCCTAGGCTGATAGCTGAGGGTCTCCTCTTTCCAGGGGTACCAGGTTTTTGAAAATCGGTCCTGGGGAACTGGAGATATCTGACTTCAAAGCAGTGGTCCCCATCTGAGCCTGTTAATTTATCTTCCCAGCCAGATATCTTGGGTTCTGTTTGACGTAGAGTTTTTCTGAGGATATTCTCCAAAAGCTGGGACTCTCCCCTTTTTATGAACACTGGCAGCTTGTTTCTACTATGCCCAGAACCAGAGATATCAGCCTTCCAGCAGCTGGTCTCTGCTCCAGCTCCACACGCCTGGTATGCAGGTTTATATTTTCGTCTGAGGATTTCTCTGGCTCCTGAACTCTGATCCCCAAGTCACCAATACCTCCTGAAAAGTGGGACTCTCTAGTGTTTTACCCCACTAAAACTAAGAAATCTATTTCCTGGAACTGGAGATATCTGCAGTCAAGCAATCTGCCCTCCCACCAGAAAATGATAATATTCAGCCCACTCCACTATCCACCCCTCCCCTACATATTAAACACCCCCTACCAACCTGGAAGTCATTTACCCATTTATTCAGTCCAATGCCCCCTTCTACAGTTTAGTGTTCTTCCTCCCACCCCATCTGTGCAGTAAAGGAGCAATTAGCAGAAATGACAGCTCCAGGTCCTACATGCTGAGCGGAAGATAGAACACACCCTACCACAAGCGGGACATCAAAGCTGCCACAGATAGCACCCCCCCCTCCTACCGCTGGAGGATGGGTAGGGGCCCCAGTGCATTGCTTTGCCCAGGGGCCTACACAGCTATTAAGACGGACCTGGTCAGCATTGTGACCGGCGGGATCCCGATTAGCGGTATTTTAACTGCTTCCCCAATAATGTATTTGCACCCCTAGCGTTGCAATGGTTTGTTCCGGGTGCAAAGTTACAGTATATGTGGTTTGGCTTTACTCTCAACTCATAATCAGCCCCAGAATGCGGAGGGGAAGACTGGCCGATGTAAAGTAAATTAGTTTGAGAGTAGCAAGTGGCAATTTACTAAAATTATCTCTGTAATATATACAAATGAAGATTACAATAACTATTTTTGTTTATGTGATAGTACATACTTTATTTTTAAAATAAAATAAAATGATACTTCGGGGGGGTTTTGAACACAGAGCGCCTCTCCCTCTTATCTGCCTTGTGCACACATTATTTTGTTGCATCTACACATAATAAAAACAAAAAATTTAAACCAGATTTTTATTTCCCTTTAAAATCTAGTACTCGTGACAGAATTAATTTTACTCTCCGTTTGGGGTATTGTTAAATTATATTTTATTTTAATGCCTCTGCATTTTCTTTTGAGACTTCATTTGCAGCATGAAAATAAGATTTTATACCTACCGGTAAATCTTTTTCTCCTAGTCCGTAGAGGATGCTGGGGACTCCGTAAGGACCATGGGGTATAGACGGGCTCCGCAGGAGACATGGGCACTATAAAAAACTTTAGAATGGGTGTGCACTGGCTCCTCCCTCTATGCTCCTCCTCCAGACCTCAGTTAGAGAAACTGTGCCCAGAGGAGACGGACAGTACGAAGAAAGGATTTTGTTAATCTAAGGGCAAGATTCATACCAGCCCACACAGTTTAACATGGAATATACTAACCTGTTAACAGTATGAAACAAAACAGCATCAGCCCGAGACTGATCAAACTGTAACATAACCCTTATGTAAGCAAAAACTATATACAAGTCTTGCAGAATTTAGTCCGCACTGGGACGGGCGCCCAGCATCCTCTACGGACTACGAGAAAAAGATTTACCGGTAGGTATAAAATCTTATTTTCTCGTACGTCCTAGAGGATCCTGGGGACTCTGCAAGGATCATGGGGATTATATCAAAGCTCCAGACCGGGCGGGAGAGTGCGGATGACTCTGCAGCACCGATTGAGCAAACATGAGGTCCTCATTAGCCAGGGTATCAAACTTGTAGAATTTTGCAAAAGTGTTTGAACCCGACCAAGTTGCCGCTCGGCAAAGCTGTAATGCCGAGACGCCTCGGGCAGCCGCCCAAGAAGAGCCCACCTTCCTAGTGGAATGGGCCTTTACCGAATTTGGTAACGGCAATCCAGCCGTAGAATGAGCCTGCTGAATCGTGTTACAGATCCAGCGAGTAATAGTCTGCTTAGAAGCAGGAGCGCCAATCTTGTTGGCTGCATACAGGACAAACAGAGCCTCTGTTTTCCTAACCCGAGCCGTCCTGGCTACATAAATTTTTAAGGCCCTGACTACATCAAGGGACGTGGAGTCCTCCAAGTCCCCCGTAGCCACAGGCACCACAATAGGCTGGTTCATATGAAAAGATGAAACCACCTTTGGCAAAAATTGAGGACAAGTCCTCAATTCTGCTCTATCCACATGGAAAATCAGATAGGGGCTTTTGTGAGACAAAGCCGCCAATTCGGATACCCTCCTTGCAGACGCCAAGGCCAACAACATGACCACCTTCCAAGTGAGAAATTTTAATTCCACTGTTTGAAGAGGTTCAAACCAGTGGGACTTTAGGAACTGTAACACCACGTTAAGGTCCCATGGCGCCACTGGAGGCACAAAAGGAGGCTGTATGTGCAGCACTCCCTTTACGAAAGTCTGGACTTCTGGGAGAGAAGCCAATTCCTTCTGAAAGAAAATTGATAGGGCCGAAATCTGTACCTTAATGGAGCCTAATTTCAGGCCCATATCCACTCCTGTCTGCAAAAAGTGGAGAAGACGGCCCAGATGGAAATCTTCCGTAGGAGCATTCTTGGCCTCACACCAAGATACATACTTTCTCCAGATACGGTGATAATGCTTCGCCGTCACCTCCTTCCTAGCCCTCATCAGAGTAGGAATGACTTCTTCCGGAATGCCTTTTCCAGCTAGGATTCGGCGTTCAACCGCCATGCCGTCAACCGTAACCGCGGTAAGTCTTGGAACACGCAGGGCCCCTGTTGCAACAGGTCCTCTCTGAGAGGAAGAGGCCATGGATCTCCTGTGAGCATTTCCTGAAGATCTGAATACCAGGCCCTTCGAGGCCAATCCGGAACAATGAGTATTGTCCGCACTCTTTTTCGTCTTATGATTCTCAATATCTTTGAGATGAGTGGAAGAGGAGGAAACACATAGACCGACCGAAACACCCACGGTGTCACCAGGACGTCTACCGCTACTGCCTGAGGGTCCCTTGACCTGGCACAATACCTCCGAAGCTTCTTGTTGAGGCGTGACGCCATCATGTCTATTTGAGGAAGTCCCCAATGACTTGTTATCTCTGCAAAAACTTCTTGATGAAGCCCCCACTCTCTTGGATGGAGATCGTGTCTGCTGAGGAAGTCTGCTTCCCAGTTGTCCACTCCCGGAATGAAGACTGCAGTCAAAGCGCTTACATGATTTTCCGCCCAGCGAAGAATCCTGGCGGCTTCCGCCATTGCCACTCTGCTCCTTGTTCCGCCCTGTCGGTTTACATGAGCCACGGCTGTGATGTTGTCTGACTGAATCAGAACCGGTAGGTCGTGAAGAAGTTCTCCGCTTGACGCAGGCCATTGTATATGGCCCTCAATTCCAGTACGTTGATGTGAAGACAAGCCTCCTGGCTTGACCATAGCTCTTGAAAGTTTCTTCCTTGTGTGACTGCTCCCCATCCTCGGAGGCTCGCGTCCGTGGTCACCAGAACCCAGTCCTGAATGCCGAACCTGCGACCCTCTAGAAGGTGAGCACTCTGCAGTCACCACAGGAGAGACACCCCGGCCCTGGGGGACAGGCTGATTTTCTGATGAATATGAAGATGGGACCCGGACCACTTGTCCAGAAGATCCCACTGAAAAGTCCTCGCATGAAACCTGCCGAAGGGGATGGCCTCGTAGGACGCCACCATTTTCCCCAGCACTTGAGTGCATTGATGGACTGACACCCTTTTCGGTTTCAACAGGTCTCTGACCAAGTTCTGGAGTTCCTGGGCTTTTTCCATTGGGAGAAAAACCCTCTTTTGTTCCGTGTCCAGAATCATACCTAAGAACGATAGCCGAGTTGTTGGCACCAACTGTGACTTTGGTAGATTCAGAATCCAGCCGTGTTGCTGCAGCACTCTCAGGGAGAGCGCCACGCTTTTCAACAACTGACCTCTTGATCTCGCCTTTATCAGGAGATCGTCCAAGTACGGGATAATTGTGACTCCCTGCCTGCGCAGGAGTACTATCATTTCCGCCATCACCTTGGTGAAAATCCTCGAAGTCGTGGAAAGCCCAAATGGCAACGTCTGAAACTGGTAATGGCAGTCCTGTACAGTGAATCTCAAGTACGCCTGATGAGGGGGATATATGGGGACATGAAGGTACGCGTCCTTTATGTCAAGTGAGACCATAAAATCCCCCCCCCCCCCCCTCCAGGCTGGAAATAACTGCCCGGAGCGATTCCATCTTGAATGTGAACTTGTTCAAGTACAGGTTTAGGGATTTCAACTTTAGAATGGGTCAGACCGAGCCATCCGGTTTCGGGACCACAAATGGCGCACAGCGTTACCGCTGCGCGTTACCTCAGAGAAGATCTGAAGTCTTCAGCTGCCTTTGAAGTCTACTTTCTTCTTATACTCACCCGGCTTCTATCTTCCGGCTCTGTGAGGAGGACGGCGGCGCGGCTCCGGGACGAACGGCGAGGGTGAGACCTGCGTTCCGACCCTCTGGAGCTAATGGTGTCCACAAATAGGGTTGAAACCCCTTCCCCTGTTGACCTAGGGGAACCTCGACCACCACTTGTTGTTGACATAGTTTTTGAATCGCAGCTAAAACTATCTCCCTCTCTGGGGGAGAAGCCTGTAGAGCCGATTTGAAAAACCATCGAGGAAGCATGCCTTCGAATTCTAGCTTGTAGCCTTGGGATACAATTTCCATTGCCCAAGGATCCACATCCGACTGAACCCAGACCTGGCTGAAGAGTCGAAGACGTGCCCCCACCGGCGCAGACTCCCTCAGTGGAGGCCCAGCGTCATGCGGTGGATTTGGCAGAAGCCGGGGAGGACTTCTGCTCCTGGGAACTAGCCGTAGCAGGGTGATTTTTCCCTTACCTCTGGCGAGGAAGGAAGAGCCCCAACCTCTTCTGGACTTATGCGACTGAAAGGACTGCATCTGATATTGCAGTGTTTTCTTTTGCTGTGGGGAAACATAAGGTAAAAAGGTAGATTTGCCCGCGGTAGCTGTGGAAACCAGGTCCGCGAGACCTTCCCCAAATAAATCCTCACCTTTGTAAGGCAAAACTTCCATATGCTTCTTTGAGTCGGCATCACCCGACCATTGACGGGTCCACAGGGCTCGCCTAGCAGAAATCGCCATGGCGTTGGCTCTCGAACCTAGCAGCCCAACGTCTCTCTGAGCGTCTCTCATATATAAGACTGCATCTTTAATGTGACCTAAGGTCAATAAAATGGTATCCCTATCCAGGGTATCAATGTCAGCTGACAAGGTGTCCGTCCAAGCCGCAACAGCGCTACAAACCCAAGCCGACGCTATTGCCGGTCTGAGCAAGGTCCCCGTATGTGTATAAATAGATTTTAAGGTAGTTTCCTGTCTGCGATGAGCAGGATCCTTGAGGGCGGCCGTGTCTGGAGATGGCAGCGCCACCTTTTTGGACAAGCGCGTTAACGCCTTGTCCACCCTGGGTGAGGATTCCCACCGTACCCTGTCCTGTGTTGAGAAAGGATACGCCATAAGAATTCTCTTGGGAATCTGCAGTTTCTTGTCTGGAGTTTCCCAAGCCTTTTCAAATAACGCGTTCAGCTCATGAGATGGGGGAAAGGTTACCTCAGGTTTCTTTTCCTTAAACATATGTACCCTCTTGACAGGGACAGAGGGGTCATCAGTGATATGTAAAACATCCTTTATTGCAATAATCATATAATGAATACTTTTGGCCACCCTTGGGTTTAACCTCGCATAATCGTAATCGACACTGGAATCAGAATCCGTGTCGGTATTTCTATCACTGGACTCAGCTTTGTCCAACCTCTGATGTAATAAAGACACATTTGCATTTAAAACATTCAGCATATCCATCCAATCATGTGTCGGCGTCGCAGACGGAGACACCACAATCATCTGCTCCACCTCCTCCTTAGAAGAGCCTTCCACTTCAGACATTCCGACACACGCGTACCGACACCCCCACACACTCAGGGATATATTATCTATATGGAGACAATTCCCCAATAAGGCCCTTTGGAGAGACAGAGAGAGAGTATGCCAGCACACACCCAGCGCCAACTGACACTGGAAACCAATTCCCAGACAAAACAGCGCTTTTATATAAATATACACTCACTGCGCCAATAAAAAGTGCCCCCCCCCCCTCTTTTTTGCCCTCTGTCACCGAGTTCAGCAGGGGAGAGTCCAGGGAGCCAGCTTCTCTGCAGTGTGCTGTGGAGAAAATGGCGCTGGTTAGTGCTGGAGGACCAAGCTCCGCCCCTTCAGCGGTGGGCTTCGGACCCTCTCAATTTTTCTATACTGGCGGGGGATTCTACAATATAGTGCCTCCGCAGCCTCTATATTATTATTAGCCAGTCCCAAGAGGTTTATAATTGCTGCCCAGGGTGCCCCCCCTGCGCCCTGCACCCTTCAGTGTCCGCTGTGTGTGTTGTGTGTGGGAGCAATAGCGCACAGCGTTACCGCTGCGCGTTACCTCAGAGAAGATCTGAAGTCTTCAGCTGCCTTTGAAGTCTACTTTCTTCTTATACTCACCCGGCTTCTATCTTCCGGCTCTGTGAGGAGGACGGCGGCGCGGCTCCGGGACGAACGGCGAGGGTGAGACCTGCGTTCCGACCCTCTGGAGCTAATGGTGTCCAGTAGCCTAAGAAGCAGAGCCTATCATTTAAGTAGGTCTGCTTCTCTCTCCTCAGTCCCACGATGCAGGGAGCCTGTTGCCAGCAGTGCTCCCTGAAAATAAAAAACCTAACAAAATACTTTTTTCAGAGAAACTCAGGAGAGCTCCCCTGTAGTGCACCCAGTCTCCTCTGGGCACAGGATCTAACTGAGGTCTGGAGGAGGGGCATAGAGGAAGGAGCCAGTGCACACCCATTCTAAAGTTCTTTATAGTGCCCATGTCTCCTGCGGAGCCCGTCTATCCCCCATGGTCCTTACGGAGTCCCCAGCATCCTCTAGGACGTAAGAGAAAATAATGCTTCTTTAATTATTTCAAGGATATTTAAATTTTCTAAAACAAGTAGTAGCTATATTTGTTGCTATCACATTTGGAGTAGAGACGTGTATACACCTTAACCCTTTACCAGCTTTTGACATATGCTGTTTGGTTCGTTTAGGTTCCAAAGCAGCAATTTAATTGTTTTTTTCCCCTAGGCTGCCACTAGATGGCGCCCGATAGAGCAATTTAATTGTTGCTCTGTTTAAGTGTGATTAGTGGCGGGAGGGGACACATTTCAGCTCTCCGCCTTCTGAGATGGCTAACTGAAATTTGTAAACAGTATCCCAAACAGCATTTTATGTAATGCTCCCGTTACTTTAGTTTGGTTTAGCCGCTTTGGTTTAGTCGCTTGCTAGGTTTTTTTTGCACTGCTGCGAGCAGATAGTCGCCGCCCATAGGGGAGTGTATTTTTTCTTTGCAAGTGTGCGAACGCATGTGCAGCCGGGCGGTGCAAAAAATATTTGTGCAGTTTCTGAGTTGCTCAGAACTTACTCAGCCACTGCAATCACTTCAGCCTGTCCTGGACTGGAATTGACATCAGACACCCGCCCTGCAAACGCCTGGACACGCCTGCGTTTTTCCAAACACTCCCAGAAAACGGTCAATTGCCACCTACAAACGCCTTCTTCCTGTCAATCTCCTTGTGATCGGCTGTGCGAATGGATTCTTCGTAAAACCCATTGCACAGCAACGATCCGCTTTGTACCCATGTGACGCGTGTGCACATTGCGGTGCATATGCGCAGTTCGGCCCTGATCGCAGCTCAGCGAAACAACCTAGCGTGCAAGCAGACATCCTCTCGCTGCTTTACCAGGCACTCATTCCTGGTGCTATTCAGAAGGAAATCTTGTCCCTCACTACATAATTGATAATTGATCATTTACTTAATTTAATATTTCTTTCTAAATTTCTCAATAGAAACTTTTGGCCCTGGGGTGCAGTGAATAAAAAAATCTGATACTCTAGGGCGCCGTGATTCAAAAAGTTTGGGAACCTCTGCACTAACCTTGTTATCATTTAATAAAGAGATATGCAACCTCATGCACTGCAGTGTCGAAGTAAAAAAAAAATATTACATAAAGAGAACATACAAACTACACACATTATGAGTCGCTATACTTGCAAATACGCGCAGCGAGCACAGCAATATATGGTAACACCCGCATTTACACGCACATGCCACAGAGATGGATTCATATATATTGGTAGATGCTCAATTAGCTTAGTGATATCATTCAGGTGCTCGAAAGGGAGGGGTATTTCTAAGCAAGAAAAAAAGGCATTTGTTTCCCCCAGCACCCTGAATGATAACCGTAACCAGATATAAATTCCACATAATAATAGAATTCAGAGATCTTCGTTACACATATTTGCGCAAATGTGTGAATAAGCCCCAAAGCCGCATCAAGGCATCTCTGTATATTTGGGGTCCCTAGCGCTATATCTAGGTGCAGGGTGTGGCACCCCAAAACACCAGCATAAGCCAGAAAGCCCAGCGTAGCATACCAGTGAAAAAACTATAGTGTTAATAAATTAGTATTTAGGAAGCCGAAGCTATAGAGAAAGTGATACAAAAATGAAATGCAATTAAAATAGAGAAATAGTGTTAAAAAATTAATAAGTGAAAAGTGTTAATAGAATGTAAAGGTATGCCACACTAAGGCCATCCAGCTCAGCCAGTCCAAAGGCACCACACCTCCATTACCCCAATCTGGGTCTAAGATTAACCAGCAAGGAGCCACATGATAATGGCTCCTTACTACAATATGTCTAAGCTAAGAGCTGGATGGATTCAACACTTATTTCATACAGTACATGATTATAGTGATATCAAGCGCCAGACATTATGATGATTTAAAATTATGTAATGAAGTAATGTCATGTATGTGTATTATTTGAACGAAGCAAGATAGACCTGTCATATTTACTATTAAAACAACCAGCTTAATGTGTAGATTAATTTGATACTTGTTATTAAGTTTTAGGACATTGCAACAAATAGTTATGATTATATGTATAAAAGCTAAAATCACTTTTATTAGAACAATAGATATTCCAAACAGGAAACTCAGGCCAGCCCCTTTGGACGTCCCCAAGGCTGAACCTGATCAGCACACGAACAAACCAGTGACTCATCATGAATGAAAGAGAGAGTTCCCTCCCCCAGAAACTAGATAACACCCTCTGACCACACAGGAAGTTAGTGGCTTTTTGGTCTCAGAGGATGATGGACTTGCTGCCAGATCAGTTCCTGTATTTATTTACAGAGAGAGAGAGACATAAGATGCCTTGGAGGGAATGGTAATTGTATCGCTGGCCTGTAACTGAAACTGTATTTAATGGCATGTAACTGTATGTAACTATATGTATTAACTGCTTACTGTGTGAGTTGTAATCATGTAACTATAGGTATACTGTACTTTGTAATATATATTATATCCATATCCTTTTAATAACAAATATATACATCAATGAGCTTTGGAACTCAGATAATGTGTGGGTGTATTGTTTTCTCTTATGGGATGCAGTGTTTTGCGATGTATAGCGCACATTCATGGGATATGGTAATAAGAGATGCAGGCATTTACAATATATATTAGAGCGGGCATTTTAAATATTTGTGAGAAATCAATTTAGCATTCTTAGCAGTTATGATTCAAAGGGTCGACCTGGATAAGATTGACCACTATTTGTCAACACTGACATGGTCGACATGAGAAAAAGGTTGACACAGTTAAATGGATGGCACGGGCCATGTCGACATGAGTTCAACATAACATTTTTACTGTTTTTGGTGTTGTTGTTGTGTCTGAATGACCCCCTAAAACCAAAGCAGCCTGTCAGTTAAGTGTTTTAATGTAAAAACTTTCGACTAATGATTGGTACCATGCGGCCCTAGTGTTGCTTGCAGCTCTTCAATCCTTCACCTGTTACTCCAGCACCTTCTTGCTTGGTTGTTGTTGTATATGTTTGTTATAGCCGAATGGTAGGTTGACAGTACGTAGGTCAACAGTCAGTAGATCAACCATCTTTGGTCAACATGGACAAGGTCGACATGGGAAAAAGTTTGACACATTAAAATTGTCGACACGGGACAGGTTGACACATGAATAGGTCAACGTGACTTTTTACAATTTTTTTATTTTTAACTTTTTTAATACTTTACCATCCACATGGACTACGATTGGGAATAGTAACCTGTGGACTAATTGGGGTGCACGCGGTGCACTAATTGGTGTTCCTGGTCATGTTACGCAAAAAACAACACCAAAAACAGTCAAATATGTTATGTTAAACTTGTGTCGACAAGGCCCGTGTCGGCCATTTAACTGTGTCAACCTTTTTCTCATGTCGACCATGTCAGTGTTGACAAATAGTGGTCAACCTTATCCAGGTCGACCCTTTGAACCATCACTGCAGTGCATGAGGTTTCATATCTCTATATTAAATGATAACAGGGCCAAAAGTTTCTATTGAGAAATTTAGAAAGAAATATTAAATTAAGTAAATTATCAATTATCAATTATGTAGTGAGGGACAAGATTTCCTTCTGAATAACGCCGAGAATGAGTGCCTGGTACTTTCACATCACTTCCTGTGATTTGTCAGCAAGATCCACTAACTGGCCCAACACTGCTATATTTATGTCTTCAAAACATTTGTCAAGGCCCAAAGGAAGTTAGCATGTGTCATTTACTCCTGTAAAGCTTGTCAGCAGATGACCACTTTCTGCCCATCTGATTTGCTATCCCCTATGACATCCTACGCTTTGCCTGGGCGCTTAATGTTCATATCTGTCCAATTTGGTCAACCATGCAGTCATATATCCTGACTCAGATGGGAAGATGATTTGCTGTTTCCAGCTTGGGGGGGGGGGGGACACGACATTTATCAGTAATCACATCTGCAATGTGATCTGGGCACAATATTAGCTTTGCAGGATGCGATTATACCGCTTGGATGTATGAAAGAGCACATACAGGGACAGAGTCTCCAAAAGGAGCCCGTCCCTGCGATGTACTCGGAGTGAAGTGACTGCATCAGGAGTCTCTTCATTTCTCTGTTGGTACTACTGCATGGTCTGCTGACCACACATGTTCGGTGTCCATTGCTGGGCAGGGTTCCACAGGTACCATCTCCTGGTGACTTTTGCAAAGTGTACCCATAGGCGGTTGGGGGTCAGTAGTGTCTAGTTAGACAGTCACTAGGGCAAGGCCCGCCATCTGGGAGGTACTGTGGGCACAGCTGTCCTGGGCCCAGCCTCTCTAACAGAGAGGGGATGGCCCTGGCCTCTCATGATGCCGTCTGCCTGCTGCCATCCGTCTCTGTCCGTCCACCGCCGTCTGCCCACATCGCTCTATTGAAAATGCCCCTCTCAAAATGGCCACCGATGAGACAGTTAAAAAAGATACTAGAGGAGGCTCTAGAATCTTTAATAACTGTCTCCTCTGAGGCGGCAGCAATTATGGGAGGGATTTGAAGCAGGCAGGCGCGAACAGTCCCCTGACAACAAGCAGAACCCCTGACAATGAGCAGAACCCCTGGCAATATGAAGAACCACTGACAACGAGCAGAACCCCTGACAACAAGCAGAACCCATGACAACTAGCAGGTATTGGCATAATAACTGTGAGGTCATATTATGATGACAAGGGCATTAATGTGGGGGCATAATATGTTGTTCAGGGGCATTACTGTGTGGGGTATACTATGGTTACGGGTATAACTGTGGGGGTATAATCAGGGCCGGCTCCAGGCACGTTCGACTAGAGCGGCCGCGTGGGGCGCCACCCTTAATGGGCGCCGTGCGCTGGTGCCGCCATCTTTGTGCCTGGAGAAAGCCTGCAGTGCTTCCTGGCCTAAACTTAAACTGTTGTGTACGCGGCTGTGCGGCGCCGGTGTCTGGCGTTAGACGCCGGCGCCGGGCAGCCGCGCACACAAGAGTTTTAGAAGAGCCGCCCGTGTCCTTAGCGGCACTCCCCCTCCCGCCACCACCGCAGGTATCGTGGAGTAATTTATGGATCTTGCACTGTGGGGGTATATCTTGCACTGTGGGGGTAATTATGTATCTGGAATTGTGGTGGCATATCTGCACTGTGGGGGCATTTATGTATCTGGCACTGTGGGGGCATATCTGCACTGTGGGGGCATTTATGTATCAGGCACTGTGGGGGCATTTGTGTATCAGGCACTGTGGGGGCATTTATGTATCTGGCACTGTGGGGGCATTTATGTATCTGGCACTGTGGGAGCATATCTGCACTGTGGGGGCATTTATGTATCTGGCACTGTGGGGGCATATCTGCACTGTGGGGGCATTTATGTATCAGGCACTGTGGAGGCATTTATGTATCAGGCACTGTGGGGGCATTTATGTATCTGGCACTGTGGGGGCATTTATGTATCTGGCACTGTGGGGGCATATCTGCACTGTGGGGGCATTTATGTATCTGGCACTGTGGGGGCATATCTGCACTGTGGGGGCATTTATGTATCTGGCACTGTGGGAGCATATCTGCACTGTGGGGGTATTTATGTATCTGGCACTGTGGGGGCATATCTGCACTGTGGGGGCATTTATGTATCTGGCACTGTGGGGGCATTTATGTATCTGGAACTGTGGGGGCATATCTGGCACTGTGACCATTTATGTATCTGGCACTGCTGGGGTGCATGTCATGTGTATCTGGCACTGCTGGGGGGCATGTCATGTGTAGCTGGCATGGCTGGGGAGCATATCATGTAGTGTTCCCGCTAGGCGTCTGTGGCTAGGCAATGTGTCTCAGTGCTCTGCCTGGCGCAAAGTGTCTAACGTGCTGTGCCTGTCGCAGTGTGTATAGGAGGTTCTACCTGGTGCAATGTGTATTAGCTGCACTACTGTGTGGTGTAATGCGAATTGCCACTATTATGTGGCCACACCCCTTCTCCACGAAGCAACGCCCCTACATTTTTGCTTTGGCGTGTAGGTAGGGGAGCACCAAGCATTACAGTATGTACATCATTTTACCCTCCTAACTTAAAAATGTGCCCTCCCTGTGATCAGCACCCTGCCCTAAAAAGTGAACACTGTCATGTGTAGCTGGCACTGCTGCGGGGCATGTCATGTGTAGCTGGCACTGCACATTATGTGTATCTGGCACTATACTGGAGATATTGTGTGTAAGGAACACTACTGTGGCTGTTATGTGTAAGGCTGCTAATTGTGTGCGTAGAGGGGGTGTGAAAATATATTTATTTATAGTTTGATTATATGAAGTTATGAGGCCACGCCCACTTCTCCAGGAGGACACACCCACTTTTCCAAGAGAGCGCGCCAGGGGGGGGGGGGGGGGGGGCGCTCTTAAATTTTCTCGCTCAGGGTGCTAGTAGGCCTGGAGCCGGCCCTGGGTATAATAATGGTCAACAGGTACAAAAGGTCGATAGGTTAAAATGGTCAAAACAATTATATTCGATATCAGGATTTCTTTCACATTTTTCAACTCTTTCATATGTATTATACACGTGGACTACGAATAGTAACCTGCAAGCCATGCAAAGCAAGCCATGCGAGGGGACGTTGTGCACTAATTGGGGGTCCACATGCTCAGACGATGACAGTAACACCAAAAAAATGCAAAAATGTTATGTTGACCTTTTACTGTGTCAACCATTTTCAATTTCTACCTTTTCATGTGTCAAACTTTTGTACCTGTCAACCTTTTCCTGTGTTGACGTTTCATAGGTTGACCTAATGACCACGTCGACCTTTTGTCCATATTGACCTTTTCACTGTTAACGATATGGTGTCGACCTAATGATTGTAGACATTATTACTGTAGATCTATTTATCTGTAACCCCCATAGGCTACAGCAGCACAATGCCATCTTCAGATGGCGTTGACTGCAGGGGCTAAACTCCAAACCGCTTTGCATTCCAGAGCTTGCTAAATCTGATAGCATCTCATCCCCCAAAGATACTTAAATATTTGTGGATATCCCCCGGAAACTGGTGTTTTCAGGTTATATGTTGCAAATATTTAATGATAAATGTTGTTATGTAATCAATGTTGTACAAACAATTGCATTCATTGCAATCATGCACATATGTATTTAGTTTCTAACCAACCTGTCTTCTACAACTCAAATGAATACAGGATTCTAAGTGCTAGTTTGGACAACTTAGTGACAGTAAATTATGTATTTACGTCCTGTTTACATTTTTTAACTGTTTTTATTTTTATCACAGAAGCAGGCCAGACACTGCAAAAACCAAAAGGGGGGCGGGCTGGATTGTATGCCCTAATTTTAAACATAAGAGGTGCTACCTTGTGGAGACTTCTAGAGCCACACAGACAAAAAAGAATATGCAGGTGCACACTCCAGTCACTAAGAACATTGATAATCAAAACAATTATAATAAACTCTACAATTAACATTTGAGATTTTTAGCACAATTTTGGTAAAAAATAATCGCCCACCTATCACATTACAGTGACCTAATCAGATGGGCCCCTAGCATCCCTAATACTAACAGTATAAATATATCCAGGTCTTACCTATCAAAGTGCCCATTCTAATTTGTAGACAGCAAATGCAAGGACCCATACTGATTAAAAACACCTAAGGGCAGTTGCGTGGGGTGCTAGTCTTGGTAGAAGGCACCTCTAGTCTTGGTAGAAGGCACCTCTACTTTCAAGTGTACATACATACCAATGGCGGAACTAGCGAGCGGTGAGCCCAGGAGCGACAAAATGCTTTGGGCCCCCCCCCATCCCATCCAAGTCCACCCCCTCACCCCTGGAGAGGATCTGGTGAGGGGGACCTGCTCAGGGCCAGAGAAATGGATACCTAGCAACAGTGCCGTAACTAGACATTTTAGCACTGTGTGCAAGAAACGGCATCAGAGCCCCACCCCTGCATGCAAAACAGGGGCAGTGCGCGCCGTAGGCGCGCGCAAAAATACACAGTGACGTGGCTTCGTGGGGAAGGGGTGTGGCCACAAAATAATACCAATTCATAAAACGGTGCACAGTAGTCTCCATTATTCAAATTACGCCGCACAGTAGCACCACTACACCAGGTAGAGACCCTTTTACACCTTACGGCGGACAGATTCCTCTTTTTACACATTACGGCAGACAGCGTCCCCTTTTTACACATTACGGCAGACAGTGTCCCCCTTTTTACACATTAAGGCAGACAGCGTGCACTTTTTACACATAACGGCAGACAGCGTGCCCTTGTTACTCATAGCAGCAGACAGCCAGGCCCGGCGCTAGCCGCTCAGCAAGAGATGCAGTGCAGGTAGGCGCCGGGTAGGAGAGGCGCCTTCACTGCTCTGCATAGCTGAAGCGCCGTCCTGTCCCCCCTGCTGCTGCTGCGCCTGCCCTGTCACACTGACAGGCAGCCGCAGCAGCGCCGGCAGCATGACTCCTTCTCCTCTGTCCCCTGTGACAGGGAGAGGAGTGTTTTCGGTCTGACGAAAGGGGGGGGAGCTACACGGACCAAGAGGCGGAGCTACACGGACCAAGGGGCGGAGCTACATGGACCAGGCTAGCAGACTGTAGAAGATCTGGCCAGCAAGATTGTGGTAAGGGTATGTAAAGAGTGTGAGAGAGAAAGTGTGTGAGAGAGAAAGTGTGTGTGTGTGTGTGTGTGTTTGTTTGTTTGTATTTAAAAAGTGGACGCTGTCTGCCGTAATGTGTAAAAAGGGGGGCGCTGTCCGCCGTAATGTGTAAAAAGGGCAGCGCTGTCCGCCGTAATATGTAAAAAGGGGAGCGCTGTCCGCCGTAATGTGTAAAAAGGGGGACGCTGTCTGCCGTAATGTGTAAAAAGGGGACTCTGTCCGCCGTAATGTGTAAAAAGGGGACTCTGTCCGCCGTAATGTGTAAAAAGGGGAGCGCTGTCCGCCGTAATGTGTAAAAAGGGGGACTCTGTCTGCCGTAATGTGTAAAAAGCGGAATCTGTCGGCCGTAATGTGTAAAAGGGGCTCTACCTGGTGTAGTGGCGCTACTGTGCGGCATAGTTTGAATAATGGAGACTACTATAATATGTAATATGAATTGGTATTATTTTGTGGCCACACCCCTTCCCCGCAAAGCCACGCCCCTATATTTTTTGTGCGCGCCTGGCGCGCACTGCCCCTATTTTACATACAGGTGTGTGTGGGGGGGGGTGCCGATTCCCTCTCTTGCACACAGCGGTAAAATGTCTAGTTACGGCACTGTCTGTGTGCAGGGCCGTAACTAGCGCTGCACAGAGTGAGTGTGGGCAGAGAGTTCACATCCATAGGCTTACACGGATCTCCTGCAGCTCAGGGGCCAGGAGGCCATGGTAACCCCCCCGGCCCTACATGTAAAGTATGGGAGGGCGCAAATTTATATTTTGCAGGAGGGCGCCGAACACCCTAGCACCGGCCCTGCAGACAGCGTACACTTTTTACACATAACGGCAGACAGCGTCCCCTTTTTACACATTACGGCAGACAGCGTACACTTTTTACACATAACGGCAGACAGCGTGCCCTTGTTACACATTACGGCAGACAGCGTCCCCCTTTTTACACATTACGGCAGGCAGATTCCCCCTTTTACACATTGCGGCAGGCAGATTCCCCCTTTTTACACACTGCGGCAGGCAGATTCCCCATTTTTACACATTGCGGCAGGCAGATTCCCCATTTTTATACATTGCGGCAGGTAGATTCCCCCTTTTTACACATTGCGGCAGGCAGATTCCCCATTTTTACACATTGCGGCAGGCAGATTCCCCCTTTTTACACATTGCGGCAGGCAGATTCCCCATTTTTACACATTGCGGCAGGCAGATTCCCCCTTTTTACACATTGCGGTAGGCAGATTCCCCATTTTTGCACATTGTGGCAGGCAGATTCCCCATTTTTATACATTGCGGCAGGCAGATTCCCCCTTTTTACACATTGCGGCAGGCAGATTCCCCATTTTTACACATAGCGGCAGGCAGATTCCCCATTTTTACACATTGCGGCAGGCAGATTCCCCCTTTTTACACATTGCGGCAGGCAGATTCCCCCTTTTTACACATTGCGGCAGGCAGATTCCCCCTTTTTACACATTGCGGCAGGCAGATTCCCCCTTTTTACACATTGCGGCAGGCAGATTCCCCCTTTTTACACATTGCGGCAGGCAGATTCCCCATTTTTACACATTGCGGCAGGCAGATTCCCCATTTTTATACATTGCGGCAGGCAGATTCCCCCTTTTTACACATTGCGGCAGGCAGATTCCCCATTTTTACACATAGCGGCAGGCAGATTCCCCATTTTTACACATTGCGGCAGGCAGAGTCCCCCTTTTTACACATTGCGGCAGGCAGATTCCCCATTTTTACACATAGCGGCAGGCAGATTCCCCCATTTTTACACATTGCGGTAGGCAGATTCCCCATTTTTACACATTGCGGCAGGCAGATTCCCCCTTTTTACACATTGCGGCAGGCAGATTCCCCCTTTTTACACATTGCGGCAGGCAGTCCCAAGAAAGAAAGAAAGAAAGAAAGAAAGAAAGAAAGAAAGAAAGAAAGAAAGAAAGAAAGAAAGAAAGAAAGAAAGAAAGAAAGAAAGAGAAAGAAGAATTATACTTACCCTCTCCGCTGGCTCAGGCTCCTCGGTGCAGCTTGACGATTCCCGGGCAGTAAAGAAGGAGGGAGGTGGAGGAGGGAGCCGCGGCAGCGCTGTGTTATTGGTGGAGGCGCTGCTGCTGCTGCCCCTCTGCTTCACTATAGGCTGTTCTCGGAAGACAACCTATAGTGAAGCAGAGGGGCAGCAGCAGCAGCGCCTCCACCAGTAACAAAGCGCTGCTGTGGCTCCCTCCTCCACCTCCCTCCTCCTCCTTCCCCCGTACCGCTGCTCCTCTCCGGGCGGCTGTGCGCTGCGGGCAGCGGTTGCCCGCAGCACACAGTGGCATGTAATGAGTCAGTTTGACTCATTACATGCTTTGGGCCCCTGGACAAAGGCGGGCCCCAGTGCAACGCACTGGTTGCACTGGCGGTAGTTCCGCCTCTGATACATACACAAGTACAGAGTAAAGGAAGGCTCCACTAAACACAGGTGACTCAGATGCGGTATTTATATAGGTAATCGGGCCCCTTATACCATACAAGGTAACAGCAGTGGTAGTAGTACTTATCACAGGTTGTCTCCGATGGTGAGGGATGGAGGACTGCACAGCCGTGCAGTCTGATTTCCGCTGTAGAGAAGATGCGGCGCCCAGCTCAGCGCCAGCTCCAGAGCAGCGATACATGCAAAGGAACACTGTAAGTCTTTGTAGCTGAGATCCGCTCCTGGTCTCAGCTCTGCACGCTTGCATTTACTCAAAGTACTCAGTCTCTGTAAGATGGAGAAGCAGGGGGTGGCATCACATAGCTCCGCCTCCGAGTGACACATGGCACAAGGGGATTAACACTAGGGGATGCGCCCATAGACTTCTATGTAGAAGGAGACAGGCACAGAACACATCATACACTAAGACTAAGGACACTGGTAATCAAAACAATTATAATAAACTTTACAATTTAACACGGAATAAAATTTAGGTTCTTAGCACAATTTTTGGCCAAAAATGTAAGCCCACCTACCACAACACAGTGACCTCCTCAGGTGGGTCCCTAACCATACTAACATAGTATATAAATTTTAATGTTAAGAGCATCCAGCAATTCTCCCCCCGTCCCTGACATTGCATGACTACAGTTTGTAGCTGGCTCGCTGTTACGTTTTAATTTGTATTTGTGGCAATATGCGCCCACCCAAACAATTGACAATGCCTGGGGGGATCAATCTATACAAGCATGAATTGCCCAAATATCAGAATGCTGAGCAATTGCACTGTACAACAACTACATAGGATAGCATTGATGATCTGTATGTCATTCTTTTGTATCCCCATTTTGCCAGTGATTGTATATAGCATGGAGATATATGTTGTTGCTAAACATTTATATACTTGTACAAAAGACAATTTAAACTGCTAGGCCATTCTTTCCCATGAGCTGTCAGATCTTACTATTACTTTATGAGATAATAAGCACTTTCTCTATTTACTCACTTGTCAATGGCATTAATAGAATGTTGACATCTTCCAGAAGAAGCTCCCATTGTCTCTGTACAAAGCATTAGAAATGTGAGCTGTGACCCATTGGGAATTATTAATGGCAATTAGCTAGTATGACAAATCAGGTAACTCAGGGTATTGTGATATTTCTCCCACATATTCAGGATTCCGTGTGAAATTCAGACTTAATTAAAAAAACAGGGCCGTTAACAGGGTCTTTGATATTTGATGTCTGTGCAAACGCCAAGAATTGTGCGGAGTCTAATTTGACATATTGTAGACATACGGCTATCTCAGCACCTTTCATGTTACTTGCACAAGGTTACTTCAAGGAGCTGACATTATTGCTGGGCACATTGGCATGTAAATGTCCCTGGCACCATCTAATTTCCATTTCAATATAAGGAGATTGGCAGCTACACACCTGTCAGTCTTTTGTTTACTTTCCCGTTCTGCTGCAGTTCATGGAACCCACTAGATAAACACAATAATAGCTCTAGAAATATATTTGTATTAATTAGATAACAATGCTGAGTTCAGGGTGAGTGTCTGTATTGCATAGGAGTGACGTAGTAATTACTTTGTAGATGAAAGTGGTAGCTGATGTGGTTCCTAATCAGTGGTGATAATGTTTTCTGTGTTCATTAATTTTAGAGTGAAAGGAGATGCTGATCATTAGAAAAAAAGCAAACTGCTGCCTATCAGTTTATTGCAAGCTATGCATTCTATCAACACCAGTGCTTTGCACTTTTGCAGGACCCGTACCTGAGAGGCGGGGGAGTGGGTACTCTTTACCCGGGTCCAGGCCTGTTGGAGGGTCCCGCTGTCCACCCCTACCACTGTAGACAGCACCCCCTGGGACGGAGAGAGAGAACTGACTGCTTTGAAGGCACACAGAATTTTTTTTTTTTAATACTTCCTAAGGAGGGTGGCTGGCCACACCTCCTTGCATTGGCCACTCCTTCCCCCTTTCCTCTGAGTATCTGGGCCCGCCACAGCTGTCGGGGGCGGACAATGTTGTCACATGTGATCCGATGGTGCACCCTCAGACGCAGACACTAATGCATGCAGATAGCATCTACTTATATCAGGCACCTCCTGCTGCATTACCCTATCTGTACATTGCTGCTGCTTCTAAGTAACGAGCAGCAACGCACAATCCAACCGCATCTGAATCAGCCCCTGGTACAGAAGTGTTACTAACGTGGCAGTAGGTACTAGGCCTGGGGTTTTGGCTCCCAAGGGTAATTTGATGAGGTGCAGAAATTACAGTCAACACACAATCATCCCTTATCTGGGATGTACATTAGTAGGGCTCCATTTACTAAAGCTACTTTACGCCAGTAGCATATTTTGTTTAGAATCACAGTAACACACCTCCCAACAAATGTATTGTCTAAATTGGGACCCACGTCCACCAAAGGGGGAGGGGTGCATGGCCTGGAAGGCTTCAATGAATCCGGAAACACTGTTGCTGGGTCCCCACTGATGACCGCACCGCTAACGCTATCTATGGGCATAAGTGGTACAGTGACAAACAGTGTTAAAGCTGAGTTTATTGTTGTGTGTTAAACTCTGAACAGAGGACGCAAGTGCAAAAGGGACATGTGTCCCAGCAATCCATGAGTTCTAGTTTTAAGAGCCTGAAGGGAGAAGTTGTTTATTTGCACTACCAGTGTAAGGTATTTGTGACCATTATGTACATGCTACCTTTCAGTGCTTTGCTAAAAGCTTAATCTGTGCTAAAAAAATAAATGAAAAAAAATCAAAATAAAAAAATATTTTCAGATATACAGCATATTCTGAAGTGTCTCTTCAAATGGGTAACAAAAAGAGAATTCATGCTAAAAAAACAAAAGGGATGACAGCTCTAACACCTCAGGTCAGGAACTTCTGTGACCCTATTAAAGCCCCACAGTTGGAGAGTGAAGTGGAGAGCTTATTGGGGAGTAATCCAGATCTTGGGGAAGATTTTAGCATGGAACCTTTTTTTTTTGGTGTCACATGATAAGTGACCTTGAAAGGAATGTCCAATTAAAGGACCAGGATCTAGAAGAGCTTAAGGAAAAATTTGATTTTCTTCAAGAGCAGGTGAACACCTTAACGCAAAAGCTGGAGGAGAAGGAATCTCTTTTGTCTGACTTTCTGACCAAATTGGGAAGGAGTAGAGAAGAGATTGCTATGCTCTCAGGCCAGGTGTCAGAGTTGCAGAAAACCTTTGCAAAGGCTAAACCCAGATCTGAAAACTTTGTAGCCAAGGACTATTAGAGGAAATCTCCTGTGACCGGACACGATATGGGAATCTGGTGCTGGCCAATAAGGCTCGGTCGCAAGACTTGGCGGAGCTTCAGGAGGAGGTTTCTAAGCTAAAACAGTTGGCTATGCCTAGCTTCAGTTCAGGGACAGGTGTAGCTACACCAATTGCTGAAGACGTGCCGAATGTTGGGTCAGAGATATTATCAGCCGAAATGGAAATGCCATCTTCGGGGGAAATGACGCCAATGGTGGTGCAGGCTGCGGAAGAATGGTACCATACTGTAGTGGAACCCGGCTACACTGGATTCCCTGTTCCAGCCAGAAGGAACAGGAAAGTTGAGCCAGAGCTGCCAGTGCCTAAGACCCGGAAGGCTCCCTGCTATGCCACTAGTAAGGCCATATGCCTAGAAAGTGGAAATGAGGGCCCTTCCTCAGAGGTAGAGTATTTACAGGCACTAATGTCCATTCAGTTGGTATTGCCGTTCCAGAGCATGGAGGACCTGCAAGAGCCCATCGTAGAACTGGAAGTCTTATCTGAGCCGGAGGTTGCTTCTGTTGAGGTCTTGGAAACCCAGGATCCTTCTCCTGTTGACGCGATGTACGTTCAGAAGTTAATCCCTGATGGGACATCACAGGTTCAGAAGCCCCCGGTTCTGGATATCCAGTACACGTGAGACTTTCTCTGACGAATCACAGACAAAGACCGTACCTTTGGAGGTGTCTCGCCTACGTGAGCTAGTCATGGCGAAGCTAGTTGCAATACAGGAGTCCACTTCTGAAGTCATCCAGTAACCTGCTTCTGAAGGGGTTCCCCTCGTGTATGAGGACGATAAGGTGCAAGATTTCGATCTTGGGGTTGTTGCACCCTGGCATGATCCACCACGAGAGGCTCAAGATCCGATTGCTGAACTGGGACAGTTCATAAAAGACACACTAAGTAAGGAGCAAGAACCTGTCTCAGAGGAATCGGTGCAGAGTCCCATTTCTGAGGTTGCTCTACCCAGGGAGAGTTCTCTATATGAGACACGAGAGCTGGAAAATTTGAACGGAGAGATCCAAAAGCTGGCCCTAAGTAACAGCCAGCTAAAAGAAGTAGTGAAGGAGATTCCTTAACTACGGCGTCGAACAAGAGACCTGGACAAGAGACTCAAAATGGGTTATGTGCCAGTCATAGAACAGCAGGAGAGAGTGACTAGGGTCAAAGATGGGAGATCGGAGGACGAAGCAGTCACATTAATGAAGAAAATGTTACCAAAGCTGGAAAGACTGAAGGAAGCACTAAAATTTCAACAAATTAAAGGACTTTCTGAGACTCAGGACCAATGCCTCACTCTGAGGGAAAGGGTGGGGGCAAAGTTGGACCATGACCTCAGAACAATTAAAGTCAGGGCAGAGACTAGGTGTTACCAGTGCCAAGAGCTTGGCCATAAAAGGTGAATTTGTCCATATAGGCTAAAAACAATGAGGGCCAGGGTGACTACTAAGCCCAAAGTGAACTAAAAAACCTTCCCAAGTCCAGAGTTGGTTGAGGTCAGGTGTCACAAACACCCAGACAAGAATGAAGCGACTTCCTCAGTAGCCAGATAACGGAAACATCCCTAAACATGGAAAGGTAAAGAGGAGGGGAAGTTTAGTGGGCAACGGGAAGTTGTCCATTAAAATGACCACTTTGGCCACTATGCCAAAGTGGAGGGAAAGGGAAGGTGGCACAGTGGAGTCGGTGCCACCAACTTTTAATGGAAATAGATTCCAAGGCCAGTTAAAAGGGCCTCGGGCGTGTACTTGGGAGAGGAACTTGGGACCCAGGTGTATGGGCCCAAGTTATGTGCCAAAGATTTTTCAGCCCAAAGTAATTGGCAAATGTGAAACCTTGCCAATGTCACATGGCGCTTTTCTGTGCCAGGAAAAGCTGAGGGAAAGGGTATGTGGCAAGAGAGGTACTTTGCCACCTGTAAGCTATACACAGGGTCCTGAGGGTAGATGGGAAGTGTGGATGGACCAGGTTCCCATCCATTTGGCCCAGACCAGGTCTTATAGGCTTCTTAGCCCAAGAAGCTGCTTCATCAGTCAGCACCTGGCTGCTGGGTTTAAAGCAGAGTCTCTCCCATGAGTCAGGGCTCCTGACGGCATCCGGAAGACTGGGGCACTAGTGTCAGGATGCCAGGACCTGAAGGGTTCCTTAGTTAGTAAAAGGGAGTGAGGCAGGGCCTAACCTCCCTGGTTGTTTATACTAAAGACAGTCATCTTTGGTTTACAGTATGTGTATCTTTGGATTTGAGCAACCTGAATAAAAGATATTTGTTGTTTTTGCACAAGCCTGGAGTCGGTCGCTGGTGGGATTTTTGCAGCAGAGCGCATTCTAGCAAGGCTCCTGTTACATCATGTAATCCTCCACCATTCTTTCAATGGTGACAGAATCATATGCAGTGACAGTAGACATGTCAGTAATCATTGGCAGGTCCTTCAGTCCGGACCAGATGTCAGCTTTCATTCCTGACTGCCCTGCATCATCGCCAGCGGGTGGGCTTGGAAATCTTATACTTTTCCTTGCAGCCCCAGTGGTGGGAGAAATTGAAAGACGAGCTGTTGACGGGTCACGTTCCGCTTGAGTTGACAATTTACTAACCAGTAGGTCTTTGCACCTCTGCAGACTTGTGTCTGCTGGAAAGAGAGATACAACATAGGCTTTAAACCCAGGATCGAGCACGGTGGCCAAAATGTAGTGCTCTGATCTCAACAGATTGACCACCCTTGAATCCTGGTTAAGCGAATGAAGGGCTCCATCCACAAGTCCCACATACTTTGCGGAATCCTCCATCTTAGCTCCTCCTTCAATTTCTCCAGCTACTTCTGCAAAAGCCTGATGAGGGGAATGACCTGACTCAAGCTGGCAGTGTCTGAACTGACTTCATGTGTGGCAAGTTCGAAGGGTTGGAGAACCTTGCACAAGACGGAAATCATTCTCCACTGCGCTTGAGTCAGGTGCATTACCCCTATTTTGCCTATATCGTAGGTAGATGTATAGGCTTGAATGGCCTTTTGCTGCTCCTCCATCCTCTGAAGCATATAGAGTGTTGAATTCCACCTCGTTACCACCTCTTGCTTCAGTTGATGGCAGGGCAGGTTCAGGAGTGTTTGCTGGTGCTCCAGTCTTTGGCACGCAGTGGCAGAACGCCGAAAGTGGGCCACAATTTTTCGGGCCACCGACAGTATCTCCTGCACACCCCTGTCATTTTTCAAAAACTTCTGCACCACCAAATTTAATGTATGTGCAAAACATGGGACATGCTGGAATTTGCCCACATGTAATGCACGCACAATATTGGGGGCGTTGTCCGATATCACAAATCCCCAGGAGAGTCCAATTGGGGTAAGCCATTCTGCAATGATGTTCCTCAGTTTCCGTAAGAGGTTGTCAGCTGTGTGTATCTTACGGAAAGCGCAGATACATAGCGTAGCCTGCCTAGGAATGAGTTGGCGTTTGCAAGATGCTGTTACTGGTGCCGCTGCTGTTGTTGTTGCTGCGGGAGGCAATACATCTACCCAGTGGGCTGTCACAGTCATATAGTCCTTAGTCTGCCCTGTTCCACTTGTCCACATGTCCGTGGTTAAGTGGACACTGGATACAACCACATTTTGTAGGACATTAGTGACTGTTTTTCTGACGTCTGTGTACATTCTCGGTATCGCCTGCCTAGAGAAGTGGAACCAAGATGGGATTTGATACTGGGGGCACAGTACCTCAAACAATTCTCTAAGTCCCACTGAACTAATGGTGGATACCGGACGCACGTCTAACACCAACATAGCTGTCAAGGCCTCAGTTATCCGCTTTGCAAAAGGATGACTGCTGTCATATTTCATCTTCCTCACACATTGCTTACTGGAAGTAGTACAAGTGGTCTTCCGACTTCCCCTCTGGGATGACGATCGACTCCCAGCAGCAACAACAGCAGCGGCGGCGGCAGCAACAGCAGGCGTACCACTCAAGGATCCTCTGGAGGAATCCCGGATAGGAGAGGACTCCTCAATCTTGACAGTGACATGGCCTGCAGGACTACTGACGTTCCTGACTGAGGAGGAAGTTGACATTAAGGGAGTTGGTGGTGTGGCTTGCAGGAGCTTGGGTACAAGAGGAAGAAGGGATTTAGGTGTCAGTGGACTGCTTACACTCTTACCCAAAGTTTCACAACTTGACACTGACTTATGATGAATGCGCAGGAGGTGACGTATAAGGGAGAATGTTCCTAGGTGGTTAACATCCTTACCCCTACTTATTACATATTGACAGAGGCAACAGATGGCTTGACACCTGTTGTCCGGATTTGTGGAGAAATAATTCCACACCGAAGAGGTGGCTTTTTTGGTAGTTTGCCCAGGCATCACAATGGGCTTCTTCATCCCACGGACAACAGGTGTCTTCTCCGGTGCCTGACTTAAACAAACCACATCACCATCAGAATCCTCATCGTCAACTTACTCTTCAGCGCCAGCAACACCCATATCCTCATCCTGGTGTACTTCAACAGTGACATCTTCAATTTCAATATCAGGAACTGGACTGTGGGTGCTCCTTCCAGCACTTGCAGGGTGTGTGCAAATGGTGGAAGGAGCCACCTCTTCCCATCCAGTGTTGGGAAGGTCAGGCATCGCAACCGCCGACACACTTGGACTCTCCTTGGGGATTTTTGATACCATCTCAGAATGCACAGTTCTTTTTTTGTGCTCTTTCCAGCTTAATTCTTTTAATTTTTCAAGCGGGAGGATGAGGGCTTCCATCGTCATGTGAAGCTGAACCACTAGCCATGAACATAGGTTAGGGCTTCAGCCGTTCCTTGCCACTCCATGTCGTAAATGGCATATTGGCAAGTTTACATTTCTCCTCAGACCATTTAAATTTCTTTTTTTGGTTCTTTTTACTGAACTTTGGCTTTTTGGATTGTACATGCCCTCTACTATCACATTGGGCATCGGCCTTGGCAGACGACGTTGATGGCATTTCATCGTCTATGTCATGGCTAGTGGCAGCAGCTTCAGGACTAGGAGGAAGTGGTTCTTGAACTTTCCCAATTTTATCCTCCAAATTTTTGTTCTTTATTATGTTTCTGGAGTTATATAACAAAATATGCGGCACAGGAATGACTGATGGCTGATGGCCAGGACACTACCACTGGTCTGATGCAGCACAACACAACAACACTGTAAGGGACTTGTGATTGTTGTTGTTATTATTATTATAATACCGTAGCAGTGGACATATAGCAGCAGCGTATAGCACTGTGACTGCCTCGTCACTGGAATGACTGATGGACAGAACACTACCACTGGTCTGATGCAGCACAACACAACAACACTGTAAGGGACTTGTGGTTGTTGTTGTTGTTATTATTATTATTATTATTATACTGTAGCAGTAGACATATAGCAGCAGCGTATACCACTGTGACTTCCTTGTCACTGGAATGACTGATGGACAGGACACTACCACTGGTCTGATGCAGCACAACACAGCAACACTGTAAGGGACTTGTGGTTGTTGTTGTTGTTATTATTATTATTATTATTATTATTATTATTATAATACTGTAGCATTGTACATATAGCAGCAGCATATACCACTGTGACTGCTTCGTCACTGGAATGACTGATGGCCAGGACACTGCCACTAGTCTGATGCAGCACAACACAACAACACTGTAAGGGACTTGTGGTGGTGGTTGTTATTATTATTATTATACTGTAGCAGTGGACATATAGCAGCAGCGTAAACAGGGACGGAACTCTGGGAGGCAATGGAGTCGGCTGCCGCCGGGCTCCTGACCTCAAACGGGCACATCTCCTCCACTGTCTCCCGCTGCCTGACCCTGAAGATCGTTCGCTGTGAGGAGCTTTCGTGTCAGTGTCCTGGCGGTGACTGGGAGGTGACAGGGGCGTGGCTAAACAGACGCACATGTTATGGGCGTGTTGCCAAAAGGGGTTTGCAAGGGCGTAGTTACCATAGGTGCAGGAAGTGCAGCTGCTATGGGGCCCAGAGCTGAGAGGGGCCACCTTTCCGTAACAGATAAATTTTTTATATACATTTTTCACCGGTGGGTGGTACAAAGGAGTCCTTACAAACTTTTGCCTTTTGTCCTACACTATATCTAGTAACGCCCCTGGACCTGCTCATTGTAACATGGTATAAAATGAACTGGATGGCATAATAATGTTACATAATAAGAATTGGGGCACTGTAATGTGGTACAATATGAAGTGGTGTCACTAAAGGGTGGTATAATGTAAACTGGGGCAGCACTGTAATGTGGCACAATATGAAGTGGTGGGGTGTGATACAGAAGATAGACATTAAAAAGCTAGACAGTTATTAGGTAGACATTAAAAGGTCGACAGTCAAAAGGTTGACAGGGGCAAAATGTGGATACACACACAACAAAAAGGATTTTAATTACCTACCGGTAAATCCTTTTCTCGTAGTCCGTAGAGGATGCTGGGGTCCTCATTAGTACCATGGGGTATAGACAGGTCCACTAGGAGCCATGGGCCCTTTAAGAGATTAATAGTGTGGACTGGCTCCTCCCTCTATGCCCTTCCTACCAGACTCAGTCTAGAAACTGTGCTTCGAGAGAATGAAATACAAAGATAGTGGTGAGATTCACACCAGCTCACATGTACAACAAAAGGAAAGCCAAGCTAACCAACTTGGAACGATTCAGCAATGGCTGAACTAACAAACAGAACCAAGTAACAGTGCAGGAATATGAAGCACTGGGCATGCGCCCAGCATCCTCTATGGACTACGAGAAAAGGATTTACCGGTAGGTAATTAAAATCCTATTTTCTCTTACGTCCTAGAGGATGCTGGGGTCCACATTAGTATCATGGTGATGTACCAAAGCTCCCAGTATGGGAGGGAGAGTGCTGAGGTTCCTGCAGAACTGACTGACCAAACTTTAGGTCCTCAGAGGCCAAAGTATTGAACTTGTAGAACTTAGCAAACGTGTTCGACCCTGACTAAGTAGCCGCTCGGCAAAGCTGTAAAGACACCCTGGGCAGCCGCCCAGGAAGAAACCACCTTACGAGTAGAGTGGGCCTTAACAGATTTTGGACATGACAAGCCTGCCATAGAATAAGCATGCTGGATAGTGAAGCTGATCCAGCGAGAAATTGTCTGCTTAGAAGCAGTACACCCAACCTTGTTGGGATCACAAAGGACAAACAGAGCTTCCGACTTCCTGTGACGAGAAGTTTTTTTCACATATATTTTCAAAGTCCTCACAACATCCAAGGACTTTGAGGTAATTGAGGAGTCAGTAGCCACTGGCACCACAATAGGTTGATTGATATGAAAGGCTGACACAACCTTTGGAAGAAATTGCTGATGCGTTCTGAGCTCAGCTCTATCCTCATGGAAAATCAGATAGGGGCTCTTGCAGGACTATGCCCCCAATTTCGACACACGTCGAGCAGACGTCAATGCCAACAGAGTGACCGCCTTCCAAGTAAGAAACTTGACGTCCACGTCCTGTAACGGCTCGAACCAATCCGATTGCAGGAACTGCAGCACCACATTAAGATCCCAAGGTGCCGTAGGAGGCACAAAGGGTGGTTGAATATGCAGAAACTCCTTTCAAGAATGTCTGAACCTCAGGAAGAGCTGCCAATTGTTTCTGGAAGAAAATGGACAAGGTCGAAATTGGACCTTTATGGAGCCCAAGCATAGACCTACATCCACACCTGCTTGCAGAAAGAGGAGAAACCGTCCAAGTTGAAACTCCACCGCAGGAAACTTCTTGGATTCACACTAAGACACATACTTTTTCGTTACTTTGACGTTACTCCCTTTACTAGCCTGTATCAGGGTAGGAATAACCCTTTTCGGAATGCCTTTCTGAGCTAAGATCTGGCGTTCAACCTCCATGCCGTCAAACGTAGCCGCAGTAAGTCTTGATAGGCGAATGGCCCCTGGTGGAGAAGGTCCTCGCGAAGAGGAAGAGGCCTCAGATCCTCCAGCAGTAATTCCAGAAGATCCGCGTACCTAGCTCATCTTGGCCAGTCCAGAGCAATGAGGATCGCCTGAACTCATATTCTTTTTTATGAGCTTGAGAACCTTTAGAATGAGTGGAAGTGGAGGGAACACATGCACCGACTGGAATGTCCACGGAGTGACTAGTACATCCACCGCCACTGCGTGCAGGTCTCTTGACCTGGAACAGTACCTCCAAAGCTTCTTGTTGAGGCGAGAGGCCATCGTATCTATCTGAGGTACACCCCATAGGCTTGTCACCTCTGCGAACAATTCCGGATGGAGGCCCCATTCTCCTGGATGGAGATCGTGTCTGCTGAGAAAGTCCACTTCCCAGTTGTCCACTCCCAGAATGAAGATTGCTGACAGTGCCACTGCATGCTTTTCTGCTCAGAGGAGGATTCTTGTTACCTCTGACATCGCAGCTCTGCTCTTCGTTCCGCCCTGTCTGTTTATGTAGGACACCGCTGTGACGTTGTCCAACTGTACCTGAATGGCTTGATTTTGCAGAAGATGTGCTGCTTGTAGAAGGCCATTGTAAATTGTAAATTGTAAACATTGTAAATGTTCCAGAACGTTTATTGGAAGGAGAGACTTCTGACTGGACCACCTTCCTTGGAAGTTTTTTCCTTGGGTGACCGCTCCCCATCCTCTGAGACTTGCATCCATGGTTAGAAGGATCCAATTCAGAATCCCGAACCTGCGGCCTTCGAGTAGGTGAGAAGTTTGTAGCCACCAGAGGAGCGATATTCTGGCTTTTGGCGACAGGCGTATCCATTGGTGCATGTGAAGATGTGATCCCGACCATTTGTCCAGGAGATCCAGTTGGAAGAACCTTGCATGGAATCTTCCGTACAGAAGAGCCTCGTAGGAGGCAACCATCTTCCCCAGAAGGTGAATGCACCGATGAACCAATACCCTGGCTGGCTTCAGGAGTTCCCGGACCATTGATTGGATCACCAATGCTTTCTCCACCGGTAGAAACACCTTCTGCACTTCCGTATCGAGTATTATTCCCAGGAAGGGCAGTCTCCTAGTCAGCTCCAAATGTGACTTTGGAAGACTCAGGATCCACCCTTGATCCTGGAGTAGTCGAGTTGAGAGAGCAATACTCTGCAACAACTTCTCCTTGGAAGATGCCTTTATCAGCAGATCGTCCAAATATGGAATTATGTTCACACCCTGTTTTCAGAGGAGTAGCATCATCTCCACCATGACCTTGGTGAATACCTTCGGTGCTATGGAGAGGCCAAATGTCAGTGTCTGGAACTGATAGTGACAGTCCAGCAGCGCAAATCTGAGGTAAGCCTGGTGAGGCGGCCAGATCGGAATTTGAAGGTACGCATCCTTGATATCCAGAGATCCCAGGAATTCCCACTCCTCCAGACCTGAGATCACCGCTCTCAGAGACTCCATCTTGAATTTGAATTCCCACAAGTAGGGGTTCAATGATTTTAGGTTTAATATCGGCCTTACCGAACAGTCTGGTTTCGGTACCACAAACAGGTTTGAGTAATAACCCTTGTGGTGTAGGTGGAGTGAAACAGGAACAATGACATTTGTTTGAACCAATTTTTGAATGACTTCCTGTAGGATAGCGCTGTCTGTCAGCGAAACTGGTAAGCCTGATTTGAAGAATCTGTGAGGTGGGAGTTCTTGAAACTCCAGTCTGTATTCCTGAGCCACAATATCCTTTACCCAGAGGTCTAGGCATGATGACGCCCAAATGTGACTGAAAGCTTTTAGTCTCGCTTCCACCTGCCCAACCTTCAGGCTGGGAGATCCACCGTCATGCTGAAGTTTTTGAGGAAGCAGAACCTGGTTTATGTTCCTGGGAAGCTGATTGCGCAGGTTTTCTGGACTTTCCCCGACCGCCTCTAAAAAAGGTGGGAGGGGGGTTGGATTTCTTAAATTTTGCGGTCTGAAAGGATAAGACTTCCTAGCCGCTGGTGTTGCTGAGGGAAGAAAAGTTGACTTACCCGCAGTTGCCGTGGAGATCCATGCATCCAAAGCATCCCCAAACACAGCCTGACCTGTGAAGGGTAGGTTCTCTTGGATTCTGCATCCGCAGTCCATTGGCGTAGCCAGAGTCCTCTGCGTGCCGAGACCGCCGTCGAAGTAGCCCGTGCATTCAGCATGCCAAGGTCCTTCATGGCCTCCACCATGAACCCTGCAGAATCCTGTATGTGACGTAAGAACAAATCAATGTCACTTCTATCCATAGTATCTAAGTCCTCTAGCAATGTGCCTGACCACTTTACTATGGCTTTAGAAATCCACACACAAGCAATAGTGGGCCTTAAAGCGACGCCATTTGCTGTGTATAGTGATTTGAGCGTAGTCTCAATCTTGCGGTCAGCTGGCTCTTTTAAAGCGGTTGAACCAGGAACATGTAAAACCACCTTTTTTGACAACCTAGATACAGATGCGTCCACTATAGGTGGGTTTTCTCACTTTTTTCTATCCTCTTCAGGAAAAGGGAAAGCAATGAGAACCCTTTTTGAGATCTTGAATTTTTTCTCTGGGTTTTTTCCAGGATTTTTCAAATAAAGAGTTTAACTCCTTGGAAGCCGGAAAGGGAATCAAGGATTTCTTACTTTCTGTAAAATAAGATTCCTCCACCTGTTCAGCTATGTTCTCAGAAATGTGTAAAACATCCCTAATGGTTTCAATCATTAGTTGCACCCCTTTAGCAAGGGATGCATCCCCCCCCCCCCCCCCCTGCATATCCCCATCACAGTTCCCTTTATCAGAGTCGGTATAAGTGTCAGCTTGCATCATCTGAGCATGTGTACGCTTTTGTGGGTATGTAGGTGGGTTTTTTATGAAGTAGTGGGGGCCAAATACTGTAACCCCTCCACAGATTTCCTCAAAAACTGTGTCTCTTTCTCAGTATGTGACATCCTTGTAGAAATCTGGGATATCATTCCCCTTAAAGAATCCACCCATGGGGATTCGGATTCAGAAGGCTGAGACAGTATATTGCAGTCCTGAGGGCATGGAATAGACTCCTCAGGAGAAGATAAACATTCTACAGCACAGGACACACAGAGTCCTTAGACATGGTAATGTAGGATACACACACACACACACACACACACACACACACACACACACACACACACACACACACACACACACACAAAATGTCAGATACAGTTTTCCCCAGAGTACCTTCAGAGAGTCACAGAGTCTAAGGAGCCAGCCACACAGTGCCCTTGTGAGCAGTTATTATGATAAAAGTCCAGCGCTGAGTAAACAACCTTAATAGGTTGATTATTACTAACAATGCACTCCCCCCGTCTATAACACCCTGGTACCGCAGTAACTGGTGTGGAGGGTCAGAGCTCCCTGTCAGCATTTTCTTCTGTGTCTGCAGGGAGGAAAATGGCGCTGGTGAATGCTGATCCGCTCTGAGGAGAAGCCCCACCCCCTACCACAGTGCGTGGCTTCCCGCACAAATTTGATTATACTGGCCGAAGGTATCTATGCTATCAGCGGGATTAGCCCCTGTTAGCATCTGTGACCAGTTTAGGGTGACCGCGTTGGCCCAGGATGCCCCTCCACGCACCTATACTAAGTGTTGCTGATCCTTCCTGGAGCGCAGCCTGTCAGAGCTGCGCTCCCACCCTTGTGCCGCCATACCCGCCGGCGACCCGCTAACCGGGACGCTGGTGCTGTACTCACCACTCTTCTTACTTCTGGCTCTGTTAGGGGGTGGCGGCAGTGCTGCGGGAGTGAGCGGTCGCCTCGTGGGCTTGCGATCATCACCCTCAGGAGCTCAGGGTACTGTCAGCGGAGACAGAGAACCATTAACTTCTAAAGTTGGTTCCCCCCCCCCCCCCAAGTCCCACGAAGCAGGAAGGCTATTGCCAGCAGCCTTCCTGTACCTAATGTTCTAATTAAATTAAAAAAACTAAGAAAACTCCTAAGAGCTCCCCTAGCTGTTACCAGCTCTTCCGGGGACATTTTCTAAATTGAGTCTGGTAGGAGGGGCATAGAGGGATGAGCCAGCCCACACTATTAATCTTTTAAAGTGCCCATGGCTCCTAGTGGACCCGCCTATACCCCATGGTACTAATATGGACCCCAGCATCCTCTAGGACGTAAGAGAAATTTGGGCGTTGTTTTGTGATTTTTAGTCATTTTGTTACCCCAGTTTGTTGAAATACGTACTCTTGTGGGCTTGCTTCGCTTGCCACAAGGTTACTAATGGTAATAGTTTGAAACATGGATAGTCAATTTGATGAAATACATCCCCACGCCAGCTCGCTTTGTGCGCCACGCTTCGGTCTCAGTGGTTCACTCTGTTCTGCTCGCCACAAGGTTACTAAAGGTAATAGTTTGTGACATGGCTAGTAAATGCAGCAAAAGTTGTAAAAATGGAGGGAAAAAAACCTAAAAAACGTCTCACCTTATGTCGACCTTTTGACCCTGTCGACCTAATGCATGTCGACCATTAGTGGTCGACTTATTGACTAAAGACCTTTTTAGTGTAGATCTATAGACTGGATACCAATGTGAATTGTGGGCACTGTGTGGTGTAATGTGTACTGGCAACCCTACATTGGGACATAAGATGAACTAAGGTACTACCATGGGGCATAAAATGAACTACTGCTCTAGAGAGGTGTCTCTCTAGAAGCACTGAGACAGAGGCCATTCAAAATATTGGTATGGGGCCCACAAATTTCAGGCTACGCCCCTGGGGTTGTGTATAGAGATGAGCGGGTTCGGTTTCTTTGAATCCGAACCCGCACGAACTTCACTTTTTTTTTCACGGGTCCGAGCGACTCGGATCTTCCCGCCTTGCTCGGTTAACCCGAGCGCGCCCGAACGTCATCATGACGCTGTCGGATTCTCGCAAGACTCGGATTCTATATAAGGAGCCGCGCGTCGCCGCCATTTTCACACGTGCATTGAGATTGATAGGGAGAGGACGTGGCTGGCGTCCTCTCCATTTAGATTAGATTTAGAAGAGAGAGAGAGAGAGAGAGATTGCTGTGATACTGTAGATTAGAAGAGAGTGCAGACAGAGTTTAGTGACTGACGACCACAGTGACCAGTGACCACCAGAGACAGTGCAGTTGTTTGTTTTATTTAATATATCCGTTCTCTGCCTGAAAAAAACGATACACAGTCACACAGTGACTCAGTCTGTGTGCACTGCTCAGCCCAGTGTGCTGCACATCAATGTATTGTATATAAAGCTTATAATTGTGGGGGAGACTGGGGAGCACTGCAGGTTGTTATAGCAGGAGCCAGGAGTACATGATAAATAATATTATATTAAAATTAAACAGTGCACACTTTTGCTGCAGGAGTGCCACTGCCAGTGTGACTAGTGGTGACCAGTGCCTGACCACCAGTATATTAGTAGTATTGTATACTATCTCTTTATCAACCAGTCTATATTAGCAGCAGACACAGTACAGTGCGGTAGTTCACGGCTGTGGCTACCTCTGTGTCGGCACTCGGCAGGCAGTCCGTCCATCCATAATTGTATTATAATATATACCACCTAACCGTGGTTTTTTTTTCATTCTTTATACCGTCGTCATACTAGTTGTTACGAGTATACTACTATCTCTTTATCAACCAGTGTACAGTGCGGTAGTTCACGGCTGTGGCTACCTCTGTGTCGGCACTCGGCAGGCAGTCCGTCCAACCATAATTGTATTATATACCACCTAACCGTGGTTTTTTTTTCATTCTTTATACCGTCGTCATACTAGTTGTTACGAGTATACTACTATCTCTTTATCAACCAGTGTACAGTGCGGTAGTTCACGGCTGTGGCTACCTCTGTGTCGGCACTCGGCAGGCAGTCCGTCCATCCATAATTGTATTATAATATATACCACCTAACCGTGGTTTTTTTTTCATTCTTTATACCGTCGTCATACTAGTTGTTACGAGTATACTACTATCTCTTTATCAACCAGTGTACAGTGCGGTAGTTCACGGCTGTGGCTACCTCTGTGTCGGCACTCGGCAGGCAGTCCGTCCAACCATAATTGTATTATATACCACCTAACCGTGGTTTTTTTTTCATTCTTTATACCGTCGTCATACTAGTTGTTACGAGTATACTACTATCTCTTTATCAACCAGTGTACAGTGCGGTAGTTCACGGCTGTGGCTACCTCTGTGTCGGCACTCGGCAGGCAGTCCGTCCATCCATAATTGTATTATAATATATACCACCTAACCGTGGTTTTTTTTTCATTCTTTATACAGTCGTCATACTAGTTGTTACGAGTATACTACTATCTCTTTATCAACCAGTGTACAGTGCGGTAGTTCACGGCTGTGGCTACCTCTGTGTCGGCACTCGGCAGGCAGTCCGTCCAACCATAATTGTATTATAATATATACCACCTAACCGTGGTTTTTTTTTCATTCTTTATACCGTCGTCATACTAGTTGTTACGAGTATACTACTATCTCTTTATCAACCAGTGTACAGTGCGGTAGTTCACGGCTGTGGCTACCTCTGTGTCGGCACTCGGCAGGCAGTCCGTCCATCCATAATTGTATTATATACCACCTAACCGTGGTTTTTTTATACCACCTAACCGTGGCAGTCCGTCCATAATTGTATACTAGTATCCAATCCATCCATCTCCATTGTTTACCTGAGGTGCCTTTTAGTTCTGCCTATAAAATATGGAGAACAAAAAAGTTGAGGTTCCAAAATTAGGGAAAGATCAAGATCCACTTCCACCTCGTGCTGAAGCTGCTGCCACTAGTCATGGCCGAGACGATGAAATGCCAGCAACGTCGTCTGCCAAGGCCGATGCCCAATGTCATAGTACAGAGCATGTCAAATCCAAAACACCAAATATCAGAAAAAAAAGGACTCCAAAACCTAAAATAAAATTGTCGGAGGAGAAGCGTAAACTTGCCAATATGCCATTTACCACACGGAGTGGCAAGGAACGGCTGAGGCCCTGGCCTATGTTCATGGCTAGTGGTTCAGCTTCACATGAGGATGGAAGCACTCAGCCTCTCGCTAGAAAACTGAAAAGACTCAAGCTGGCAAAAGCACCGCAAAGAACTGTGCGTTCTTTGAAATCCCAAATCCACAAGGAGAGTCCAATTGTGTCGGTTGCGATGCCTGACCTTCCCAACACTGGACGTGAAGAGCATGCGCCTTCCACCATTTGCACGCCCCCTGCAAGTGCTGGAAGGAGCACCCGCAGTCCAGTTCCTGATAGTCAGATTGAAGATGTCAGTGTTGAAGTACACCAGGATGAGGAGGATATGGGTGTTGCTGGCGCTGGGGAGGAAATTGACCAGGAGGATTCTGATGGTGAGGTGGTTTGTTTAAGTCAGGCACCCGGGGAGACACCTGTTGTCCGTGGGAGGAATATGGCCGTTGACATGCCAGGTGAAAATACCAAAAAAATCAGCTCTTCGGTGTGGAGGTATTTCACCAGAAATGCGGACAACAGGTGTCAAGCCGTGTGTTCCCTTTGTCAAGCTGTAATAAGTAGGGGTAAGGACGTTAACCACCTCGGAACATCCTCCCTTATACGTCACCTGCAGCGCATTCATAATAAGTCAGTGACAAGTTCAAAAACTTTGGGTGACAGCGGAAGCAGTCCACTGACCAGTAAATCCCTTCCTCTTGTAACCAAGCTCACGCAAACCACCCCACCAACTCCCTCAGTGTCAATTTCCTCCTTCCCCAGGAATGCCAATAGTCCTGCAGGCCATGTCACTGGCAAGTCTGACGAGTCCTCTCCTGCCTGGGATTCCTCCGATGCATCCTTGCGTGTAACGCCTACTGCTGCTGGCGCTGCTGTTGTTGCCGCTGGGAGTCGATGGTCATCCCAGAGGGGAAGTCGTAAGCCCACTTGTACTACTTCCAGTAAGCAATTGACTGTTCAACAGTCCTTTGCGAGGAAGATGAAATATCACAGCAGTCATCCTACTGCAAAGCGGATAACTGAGTCCTTGACAACTATGTTGGTGTTAGACGTGCGTCCGGTATCCGCCGTTAGTTCACAGGGAACTAGACAATTTATTGAGGCAGTGTGCCCCCGTTACCAAATACCATCTAGGTTCCACTTCTCTAGGCAGGCGATACCGAGAATGTACACGGACGTCAGAAAAAGACTCACCAGTCTCCTAAAAAATGCAGTTGTACCCAATGTCCACTTAACCACGGACATGTGGACAAGTGGAGCAGGGCAGGGTCAGGACTATATGACTGTGACAGCCCACTGGGTAGATGTATGGACTCCCGCCGCAAGAACAGCAGCGGCGGCACCAGTAGCAGCATCTCGCAAACGCCAACTCTTTCCTAGGCAGGCTACGCTTTGTATCACCGCTTTCCAGAATACGCACACAGCTGAAAACCTCTTACGGCAACTGAGGAAGATCATCGCGGAATGGCTTACCCCAATTGGACTCTCCTGTGGATTTGTGGCATCGGACAACGCCAGCAATATTGTGTGTGCATTAAATATGGGCAAATTCCAGCACGTCCCATGTTTTGCACATACCTTGAATTTGGTGGTGCAGAATTTTTTTAAAAACGACAGGGGCGTGCAAGAGATGCTGTCGGTGGCCAGAAAAATTGCGGGACACTTTCGGCGTACAGGCACCACGTACAGAAGACTGGAGCACCACCAAAAACTACTGAACCTGCCCTGCCATCATCTGAAGCAAGAAGTGGTAACGAGGTGGAATTCAACCCTCTATATGCTTCAGAGGTTGGAGGAGCAGCAAAAGGCCATTCAAGCCTATACAATTGAGCACGATATAGGAGATGGAATGCACCTGTCTCAAGTGCAGTGGAGAATGATTTCAACGTTGTGCAAGGTTCTGATGCCCTTTGAACTTGCCACACGTGAAGTCAGTTCAGACACTGCCAGCCTGAGTCAGGTCATTCCCCTCATCAGGCTTTTGCAGAAGAAGCTGGAGGCATTGAAGAAGGAGCTAAAAGGGAGCGATTCCGCTAGGCATGTGGGACTTGTGGATGCAGCCCTTAATTCGCTTAACAAGGATTCACGGGTGGTCAATCTGTTGAAATCAGAGCACTACATTTTGGCCACCGTGCTCGATCCTAGATTTAAAGCCTACCTTGGATCTCTCTTTCCGGCAGACACAGGTCTGCTGGGGTTGAAAGACCTGCTGGTGACAAAATTGTCAAGTCAAGCGGAACGCGACCTGTCAACATCTCCTCCTTCACATTCTCCCGCAACTGGGGGTGCGAGGAAAAGGCTCAGAATTCCGAGCCCACCCGCTGGCGGTGATGCAGGGCAGTCTGGAGCGACTGCTGATGCTGACATCTGGTCCGGACTGAAGGACCTGACAACGATTACGGACATGTCGTCTACTGTCACTGCATATGATTCTCTCAACATTGATAGAATGGTGGAGGATTATATGAGTGACCGCATCCAAGTAGGCACGTCACACAGTCCGTACTTATACTGGCAGGAAAAAGAGGCAATTTGGAGGCCCTTGCACAAACTGGCTTTATTCTACCTAAGTTTCCCTCCCACAAGTGTGTACTCCGAAAGAGTGTTTAGTGCCGCCGCTCACCTTGTCAGCAATCGGCGTACGAGGTTACATCCAGAAAATGTGGAGAAGATGATGTTCATTAAAATGAATTATAATCAATTCCTTCGCGGAGACATTGACCAGCAGCAATTGCCTCCACAAAGTACACAGGGAGCTGAGATGGTGGATTCCAGTGGGGACGAATTGATAATCTGTGAGGAGGGGGATGTACACGGTGATATATCGGAGGGTGAAGATGAGGTGGACATCTTGCCTCTGTAGAGCCAGTTTGTGCAAGGAGAGATTAATTGCTTCTTTTTTGGGGGGGGTCCAAACCAACCCGTCATATCAGTCACAGTCGTGTGGCAGACCCTGTCACTGAAATGATGGGTTTGTTAAAGTGTGCATGTCCTGTTTTGTTTATACAACATAAGGGTGGGTGGGAGGGCCCAAGGATAATTCCATCTTGCACCTCTTTTTTCTTTTCTTTTTCTTTGCATCATGTGCTGATTGGGGAGGGTTTTTTGGAAGGGACATCCTGCGTGACACTGCAGTGCCACTCCTAGATGGGCCCGGTGTTTGTGTCGGCCACTAGGGTCGCTAATCTTACTCACACAGCTACCTCATTGCGCCTCTTTTTTTCTTTGCGTCATGTGCTGTTTGGGGAGGGTTTTTTGGAAGGGACATCCTGCGTGACACTGCAGTGCCACTCCTAGATGTGCCCGGTGTTTGTGTCGGCCACTAGGGTCGCTAATCTTACTCACACAGCTACCTCATTGCGCCTCTTTTTTTCTTTGCGTCATGTGCTGTTTGGGGAGGGTTTTTTGGAAGGGACATCCTGCGTGACACTGCAGTGCCACTCCTAGATGTGCCCGGTGTTTGTGTCGGCCACTAGGGTCGCTAATCTTACTCACACAGTCAGCTACCTCATTGCGCCTCTTTTTTTCTTTGCGTCATGTGCTGTTTGGGGAGGGTTTTTTGGAAGGGCCATCCTGCGTGACACTGCAGTGCCACTCCTAGATGGGCCCGGTGTTTGTGTCGGCCACTAGGGTCGCTAATCTTACTCACACAGCTACCTCATTGCGCCTCTTTTTTTCTTTGCGTCATGTGCTGTTTGGGGAGGGTTTTTTGGAAGGGCCATCCTGCGTGACACTGCAGTGCCACTCCTAGATGGGTCCGGTGTTTGTGTCGGCCACTAGGGTCGCTAATCTTACTCACACAGCTACCTCATTGCGCCTCTTTTTTTCTTTGCGTCATGTGCTGTTTGGGGAGGGTTTTTTGGAAGGGACATCCTGCGTGACACTGCAGTGCCACTCCTAGATGGGCCCGGTGTTTGTGTCGGCCACTAGGGTCGCTTATCTTACTCACACAGCGACCTCGGTGCAAATTTTAGGACTAAAAATAATATTGTGAGGTGTGAGGTATTCAGAATAGACTGAAAATTAGTGTAAATTATGGTTTTTGAGGTTAATAATACTTTGGGATCAAAATGACCCCCAAATTCTATGATTTAAGCTGTTTTTTAGTGTTTTTGGAAAAAAACACCCGAATCCAAAACACGCCCGAATCCGACAAAAATAATTCGGTGAGGTTTTGCCAAAACGCGTTCGAACCCAAAACACGGCCGCGGAACCGAACCCAAAACCAAAACACAAAACCCGAAAAATTTCAGGCGCTCATTGTGTACAGAGACCCTGAACCACTCACATAGGAGACATATTCATTCATAGAGCAGGTGCAACCAATGTGCATCCGCTGTTTTGCATGCAAGCGGCAGAGACTTAGCTGGTGGGTGTCTCTGTACAGAGGCTGCAGGATAACTTGTCAGTAGCGCTGCACACAAAGGCACAGTCACACAAGGATTTGTGTCCACCGCTGAATCAGCCCCAGAGAATCTACCTTGCATTCCTCCATATATTTGAACACTGTAGACTATATGATAAATATGACTTTATATTGAAACATATTCCAATAACCGTAAAAGTCAATAAACCTTTCTAGCTATATAATGACAATATTGTCTAGTGATAATGATAACACTGCATGTATTGAGTTGGCAAATAGCTGCTTGTATATTTCGGGAAACACAAATCATTATTTATTTTTTTAGTAAATTGCTGACTGGGTCACAATTCCAAATGGGGAGGGCATTCTCCTGAGACATGGGGTGTTCCTTCTGTACCCGTACAGTCCATTGTAGCCAATGACAGGTTTGATAGAAGATAAGAACATGCCGTGGCCGCTGATGTGTTCTGCAGAATGACCTGGGACATGAGAGAAACGTTGGTGGTTATACAGAATAACCTGATCATATCATTAAGGGGTCTATTCATGAAGCAGTGAAAGAGTAGAGAAGTGAGCCAGTGGAGAAGTTGCCCATGGCAACCAATCAGCTGCTACGTATAATTTTATAGAATGCACTTTTTAAATGTTATCTCACAGGGCTGTAACTACGTATGTGCCAGCGGTGCTTGGCACACAGCGCAGTTGCCCTGAGGGCGCAACTGCCCGCATCCTCGGCGTAAAGTCAGCAGCATTGTAATGAGTCAAACTGGCTAATTACAAGCCGCCTGTGTGTGTGCTGCCGCCAGAGAGCAGAGGAGCAGCTCCAGGGGCAGGGGTGGAGGAGGAGGGAGGGGGATTCGGGAGCCGCTACAGCGCTATGTAATTGGTGGCGGCGCCGCTGCAGCTGTCCCTGTCCTTCACATTGGCTGGCCGTGATCGCTCCCTCTCTGCTCCTGGTGCACTTACAGTGTAGAAGCTGCAGCCGCTCCTCCCACTTGCCTTAAGTGGTACGATGGGTGAATCTCACTGACGAATCCGCCTCCCAGTCTCCGCCTCTGATCCAGACAGTCACCTGGGAGGAGGCCGGTTTCACTGCTTGCTAGGTCCCGCCTCAGGTCCGCCCCTCGGAGTAGCTCTGCCTGTCACCACCGTCACCTTGGCCGGATGTAACCGTGGGCTGTCACTTCCCCTCTTTGGATCACCGGCCGCTGCTAGGTCTAGCCTGGAACAGGTCAGTACTGTGGCGAGTTATACTCCCGAGCCTGACGACGCGGCCACACACAGCGCAGCTCTTTCCTGCCAGTCGTCTCCTCAACGCTCTAACGGTCCTCAGCAGCCCTTCTATATATCAGCACAGTCATGGGTCCCCGGATGCTTCCTGCTGGGGCCACGAGCAGTTGTAAAGTGGGCGCATTAGAGAGTGTCCTAGATTATCCCCACGTGCATGCTATGCTCACACTGCTACCAATTTCTTGCAGTCTAGGGCAGCAGGATAAGCTGCAGTTAGCAGACACCAACAATCATCCCTCTGTTCAGCTTTTCCCCTTCTTAGAGCAGGGGTATATGGTGCTGTTTGTGGGCAAATTAACAGGGGGGCATCACATGTGTACCTGGCACTGAGGGCATATGTGTATCTGGCAATGGGGGCATATGTGTTTCTGTCACTGGGGGCATATGTGTATCTGTCACTGGGGGCATATGTGTATCTGTCACTGGGGGCATATGTGTATCTGGCACTGGGGGTATATGTGTATCTGGCACTGGGGGTATATGTGTATCTGGCACTGGGGGCATATGTGTATCTGGCACTGGGGGCATATGTGTATCTGGCACTGGGGATATATGTGTACTTGGTGCTGGGGGCATATCTGTACCTGGCACTGGGGGTATATGTATCTAGCACTGCACACAATGCATATGCCGTAATGTGTAAAAGGGGACTCTACCTGCCATAATGTGTGGCACGCGCCGACCCTATTTTGAATAAGGGAGGGGGCGCTGATGCCGTATCTTGCACACAGCACTAAAATGTCTAGTTACGGCACTGTTATCTCAACACCGATTGGTTGCCACTGATAACTTCTCTACTGGTTCGCTTCTCCACTCTTATCACTGCTTCATGAATAGACCCCTAAGTGTTTATGCAGCAATAATTTGTGATCACATGGCCATAGAGTGTTTATAAAGCAAGATGCACTGACCAGTGACTGACACTGTTCAGTGAGCAGTGAGCACACAGCACACAACCTGATGGTTAGCAGATGACACATGTTGTGGGGCCCATTCTCCTGTCTCTTCAGAACCCATACACACAATGACACCAGCACGCTTCCATCATGATTAATCTATTGAGTTTAACAGAACCCATATGCAGCCAGTTTAAACAGATAGCATTGCTAACACAATTGAGCACTAAACAACAACCAATCACATTGCACGGGGAGCCCTTTAAACATTGTCTTAAATTTGAACCACCTGTGCCAATAGTTTTTAGCGCTAGCTGTATCCGAGGGGCAGAGTGTAACCTGATACTCCAGCTAAGGAATAATGAGCTTTGTTGTGAGACCCCCCAAACATTATATATATATATTCATTCTGTATAGTGAGCTCCACCCAGTCCACCATAAAAAGCGGAGAACTATCAAGCCTTGGAGAGAGATAAAATAAAGATCAGGTTCTTTCATTTATATCACAGTCTATGAAATGACAGTAGGAGCTGAATGGTTGTTAATGGCAACTTATCTATTTTATCTATCTCAAAGGTTTGATAAATCTCCCCCAAAGTGACCAGCCACAATGCAGAGTAAGCTTTGTTGCACAGAACCCCTATGTTTAGAGACAGACCCCCGTGGCATAGAGACCCCATGACATAAAGGGTTAGGGTTAGGTTGTGGGTGAGGGTGAGGAAGGTGGGGGGGGTTAAACTACGGGAAAGGAAGGTTAGGGAGGTTAGGGATTAGGGCAGGGCCGAAACTAGGGGGGGGGGCTAGGGGGGCAGACGACCTGGGCGCCGGATTGGAGGGGGCGCCGAGACCCCCTAACACCCTCTCCCTATGCGCTAGTGCCGTTTCTTGCGGCGGGGGCGCCCGCCGCGGCACTTCTTTGTACTTGAAACCCCCTTCTCCCTCCTCCCGAGTGTCCAGCTCGGGGGGCGGGGTTTCACGGAGTGACGCGATTGCGTCGTGACGTCACGACGCAAACGCGTCATTCCACGAAACCCCGCCCCCCGAGCTGGGCACTCGGGAGGAGGGAGAAGGGGGAGCCGCGCAGACGAGGAGGGAGAGGCGGCTGAAGAGCGGCGAGAACCGCTTCAAATGTAAGTCAGCCCCTCTCCCTCCCTCTCTCTCTCTCCCTCCCTCTCCCCACCACCTGCCGGAATGTGTAAAATGGGGACCTGTCTGCCGCAATGTGTAAAATGGGGACACTTTTTCCTGCCGCAATGTGTAAAATGGGGACACTTTTTCCTGCCGCAATGTGTAAAATGGGGACACTTTTTCCTGCCGCAATGTGTTAAATGGGGACACCTGTCTGCCGCAATGTGTAAAATGGGGACACTTTTTCCTGCCGCAATGTGTAAAATGGGGACACCTGTCTGCCGCAATGTGTAAAATGGGGTCACCTGTCTGCCGCAATGTGTAAAATGGGGACACTTTTTCCTGCCGCAATGTGTAAAATGGGGACACCTGTCTGCCGCAATGTGTAAAATGGGGTCACCTGTCTGCCGCAATGTGTAAAATGGGGACACTTGCCTGTCGTACTGTGAAAAATGGGGACACTTTTTCCTGCCGCAATGTGTAAAATGGGGACACCTGTCTGCCGCAATGTGTAAAATGGGGTCACCTGTCTGCCGCAATGTGTAAAATGGGGACACTTGCCTGTCGTACTGTGTAAAATGGGGACACTTTTTCCTGGATATGAAATTTATTTTAGAAAAGGCAATTTTTCAGGTAAAAAAGTTCTGAAAGAGAGATATATATATATATATATATATATATATATATATATATATATATATAATATTTTTATTCATTTATTTATTTATTTTAAATTGTTTAATTTTTTTATTTTTTTATTTATTTATTGTAAAAAAAACAAAACATTTTTTTTGGGGGGGGGGGGGGGGGGGGGGGTCAAATGACTACCTTGCCCCGGGTGACAAAAATCCTAGTTTCGGCCCTGATTAGGTGTAGCATACTTACCTAGTAGCTGGGACAGTTAGGAGTTATGGTGCATTAAATGTGACAGCTGGTATAAAGGCTAAAATATATTAGTAAATATAATAAGTCCTACTGAGCTGCAGGAGGGCAAAACATTAAACCGACACATATGTACTATCCATCTCAGTCCCACTGTGTCCTAGAGAACTCCTATAATCTCTGTCCCTGAATGTACAATGTACCCTAGTTCCTCTACCTCCCCTGTCTCAGCTTACTGGGTCTCTTATTTTGCAGATGCCATATTGCTGAATATGTGGCCTTGTAGGACAGAAATCAAAAAAGGAAGCTAAATAATTGACATCAGCAGTTTTCGTGTCAAATTGTGATACCCTGAAAGATGTGGGATCCACTGAGGATTTGGATGATTTTGGACCTACTTTCCCCCGCATGCCCCGGAGGGAGTAAAGGCAGGTGTAGAGTGCTGTAGGCTTAACAGACGTCACTGAATTCTGACATATCAGTTGTTGCTACTGTGATAAAGACTATGGGCCAAATGTAACAGAGAGTTTCAGAAAGTGAGAAAGTTGGTAAGGTTTTGCAGTTTTTTTTTTAAACTGGCAATCATTTACACTGCAAAACCAGGTTGATCTTGCTGTGTAAATGATTGTACGTTAGCAGGAAAAGGGAAAGGGATACTACTGCACTAGCATATTATAGAAAAGTTCCAAATTAGAACAAAGGAAACCCCTAGTTATATTCTATATCAGATATTTTAATTATATAGGGAGTGCTGCCATTGAATATATTGTTTCCAATATATAGTTATGCACAAAAAGAAACAGAGAAGGATTGGACTTGAAGTGGCGCACTTAAACATTAAATTGATACATAAATTATAACTTTTATTAGAGTATATTTGTTAAAAAGACCTGTAGCTGTGAAATATTAAAACCAAAAACATATAAATTGACAAAACAAAGTGTGATATGTGTGAATAAAAATACACACTGTGCTAACTGTGTAGTGCTACACATATATAATATATTATAGGTACTATGACCCTTGAATCAAATTATATGTGTTGTTAGGCTGAGTGCCCAATGGCGCTTTGAAGTCACTGATCAGTTGTACTAGATAGGCTTACTGAGGGTACTGTAAAGTGCAATATTCCAATAGAAAGCTCCCCCTCAGTTTGGGCACTGTGACCCTGAAAAAACTTAACTGTGAAACACGTGTCGGCGAGTCACACTGTGCTGCTGTGTATAATAACAATGTGCTAAATGTATTGTGTTGTTAGGAATAGAGCGAGATCTATACTAAAGCTGAGCTGGCTATTGTGAAGCCTCATGACACTGATGGAGCTCACAAGCTTTCCTGCACTGAGAGGATTATTTAACCACATATGACTCAGCAAGCTGCATGTACTAGCAACATTGTAGCAAGACTTATGGGCCCTACACACTGGCCGATATTTTGAAAGATATGAACGATCTCGTTCATAAATGAACGATATCTCGTTCATATCTTTCAGTGTGGAGACTTAAGCGATGAACGATGCGCGTCCCCGCGCTCGTTCATCGCTGGTCTCCTGTCGGCTGTGCATGCAGGCCAATATGGACGATCTCGTCCATATTTGCCTGCACGTCTATGGAGCGGGTGACGGGGGGAGTGAAGAAGCTTCACTCCCCCCGTCACTGCCCCCCCCGCCGCCGGGTCGCTCGTCGGCCGTATCGGCCGTCGGGCACCTCGGCCAGTGAGTAGGGCCCATAAGATACACTGCTTAATGTAGCAGCTGAGACATCTCTACAGCACTGCTTGTTACTTTACAAGTATAGAACAATTATCTAGCAATGTTTTTGTGCTACTCAGGTTAAATGCTGTTTATTTGATATATAGGTTTCCATCACACAGCTGATAATTACAAAACAGCTAGTTAGGATATACTGCTATTAACAGCTGATGGAGTGTTCCAGTGTACGGCATTAGTGCAATATTCAAACAGCTCACTAAACCCTGTGCCTCACAGCTATGATCTATATTCCATTATAATAGTAGTGAATATTGTGGAAAACTGTCAGTTTATATGCATTCTTGGACATTACAGTGTCTCTCATTAACAATATCACTAATGAACATTGTGATTACTCACTTAAAGTGATATTGACTTTATTAATTACCTGCTGTAAATCGACTGAGAACAGCTAATTATATTGAGATCACTAGTGGGGAGAAGCACTGATCTATAGCTGTATAAGCATATAAGTGAACATCAATTATCATTCACTTAAAGTGACACTGACTTCAGGTATTACCTGCTGTAAATTGATTAATGAACAGCCAATTATATTGAGATCACTAGTGAGGAGAAACACAGATTCATAGCTGTATAAGCATATGAATGCATATAAGTGAGGGGTCATAGCGCCCAAACAGATTATTCACTTAAAGTGATACGGACTTCAGATATTACCTGCTGTAAACTGATTGAGAACAGCTAATTACATTGAGATCACTAGTGAGGATAAACACTGACTCATAGCTGTACAAGCATATGATTGCACATAAGTGAGGGGTCACAGTGCCCAAACTGAGGGGGAGCTTTCTATTGGAATATTGCACTTTACAGTACCCTCAGTAAGCCTATCTAGTACAACTGATCAGTGACTTCAAAGCGCCATTGTGCACTCAGCCTAACAACACATATAATTTGATTCAAGGGTCATAGTACCTATAATATATTATATATGTGTAGCACTACACAGTTAGCATAGTGTGTGTTTTTATTCACACATATCACACTTTGTTTTGTCAATTTATATGTTTTTGGTTTTAATATTTCACAGCTACAGGTCTTTTTAACAAATATACTCTAATAAAAGTTATAATTTATGTATCAATTTAATGTTTAAGTGCGCCACTTCAAGTCCAATCCTTCTCTGTTTCTTTTTGTGTAAATGATTGCCACTTTAAAAAAAACTGCAAAACCTTACCAAATCCTCTCATTCTATTACATTTGGCCCTAAACCTCTTTAAATTGCAAGTCACGTGCCCCACCTTAACCTCACTAGTGGAGTTGTGATCTGATTAGTGTGTGTGTGTGTGTGTGTGTGTGTGTGTGTGTGTGTGTGTGTGTGTGTGTGTGTGTGTGTGTGTGTGTGATATTTATTTCTCTGCTAGGAAAGGAAGAAGTACTGTATAGCGAATGCTGCTGAAGTGAAGAGCTGGAACAAGAGCCAATCCCTCCAGTTGCAGAAACGTACATAATAACATTAGGCCCTGTGATAATCTATTTACTCAACATCATAAACAAACAAATGCATTTTCGGGTACCACATAATAAACTACTGTACCTGCTCCACAGTTATTCCTGGTTAGTAAGTAAAGAGCGGCTGCACCTTTATACTGGAAACGGTCAGCTAGTTCACCATGGATTGACGTTCCTCCATTTGACTAGAAAATCAAAATAGTTCCTTATTTGTGATGTGAAATAGCCATACACATATATTGTGTCACATTCTTTTCTTTGTTTTTTATTACAGCAAGTTTCTTTAAACTGAACATTTTTCATTAAAACACGGTTACGTTTTTTGTTACCCTTTTAAGTATGTCTGCCATACTTCCTGTCTGGTGTCCTGAAATGGAGTCTGGTCTACTTTTTACTTTGTATGAAGAATAACAACAACACACCGCATGCTCACCAACAGAATTACACAACACAACTCATTTATTGTAAAAGGGCTGAGCACCACACATCTTGCCTGAAAGTTTACTGAAAGTCAATATGGAATATTATTTTTAAAGCTTCTGCTTCAGAAACCACTGTGCACAACATACATTATATTTCCTATGGATGATTTAAAAAAAATTGCCTTTAGTGAGTGGTACCATTTTTTAAAATAAATCTTGTCGATGAATAATGGCAGGGAACTCTCAGTGCCCATTCTTAAGACACAGGGAACTATTTGTTAAACCCTTTTTACCTGAAAATCGTGGAAAGTTACTCAGGTGCCAGAGGAACATGTGACATCACACGAGGGGGCAAGCCACCAGGAGGTGGAAATGTGGAGAGTTCCAGGCACCCTGTCACCCAGATGCAGGTGCTGTGGGGTAGCAATGGTGCTGCCCCCAAGACACTGCACCTTGGGTGACAGTACCACTCGCACACTTCTCCCTATGGCTCTAAATTGATCTTCCATTTGATAGCGGTACTGTGCTATTTAAGAGCTGGGCATAAATAGCTAGCGCCTTTCATATAAGTAGAAAGCAAATATTGACATCAGTGATTATATTTTGTGTCCCATTACTCCTGTACTTGTTTTCATGATTATATTAACTTACAGAAACCAAATCTAATAGATGGATTGCAATGGAAAACTTACATTATTTAGAGTAATGTACCATTATTTAGTCTTTGGATGGAGAGAAATCTCCTTGAAAAATTACTGGCATTGACTCTTCTCTCTTTGTTTTTAAATATTATCATTTCATTAGGTCATGTGGGTCTGATTCTGAGGCAAACAGAAGTCCAAAAGTGGACACATCCTGCGGACTGCGCATTCGACTCATCGATGCATAGGCACCTTGACAGGACACAAGAGTGGATAGCTGGCTCCATTACTGAGCGATTATCGTGTGGATGCACAGTCCAGATCCGTATCGTGGGAGTATCATAGGAGTGTTATAGTCGTTCAGGCAGACTGTCTCAGAAGGAACGCTTGCAGCCAGCATGGGGTGGGTGCTAGTGTGATAGTTACTACTAATAATGAAGACTCTGGATGAAAATACAGCAGGCGGAGTGATGCTTACGGAGGAAGGCGTGCGCAAGGATTTCACATAGGGGGATGGATACTAGCATAATGCAGGAAATCTGGCAGCCGTGGGTGCTCGCATGTCGGCACTTTCCAGCCGACTCAAAATCAGACCCTAATAATCTATTTACTAAACTGCAATCAGCCAGACATCTTGAGCAATCTTTGTTTTTCCCAACAGAATGGCTATTGATTACATTTGTCCAATTTATTAAAGTGATTAAAGTGTTAATGCCATAGAAATAAGGGATTTTGTCGACATTTACCTAGTTACCAGCTCTTATTGTCATCCCGATAGACCCCTATAAGGATAATGAAATAACTCCATTTATCAAGCTCAAAAAATGTAGCTTAGCTAACTAAATTTCTATGACCTAAAAAGCAGGGCATGCTGGAACTTGTAGTCCCACAACATAAAAAAATAAAATAAAAAATAGCGCAAGAGGTAGACAAAGCCTGTCTTAGTGAATAAGCTACAGCTGTACTGAACACAACACTGACTGGGAAACTGTGGGGTAATAAGTCTTGGAGAGAGATAAAGTACCAACCAATCAGCTCCTAACTGCCATGTTACAGGCTGGTTTTGACAAATATCAGTTAAGTGCATATTGGTTGATACTTTATCTTTCTCCACTTTATCACTCTCCAATCCTTAGTACATGGACCCCTGTATTCATTATGCACACAGCACACAAGGGCTTGGAAAATTGGCAGTATAGAGAGGTCATATTAAACACTCACCTGTCCTGTCCTCTTCAGCAGAGGTGGCACAGGTCTGTTCCGGAAATATCCGGTAACATGAGGGTCCTTCTGGGCATTGTATGGTGGGATAACAGAGCCAAGCTTTGGTAAGGAGAAGCTGTAGTCCTTTGCAATACTTTCAGTTGCCACACTGTCCAAAACAAATCTTTTCTCCTTCATCAGAAGTTCGGCTAAAGATGGGGAAGGTGCAAAACGACTTAAATAGCTTAATTTTATTTTCCTCTGAGACCCAGCGGACGCCGCCATTGGACCAGCTTGGAAAGTGAAATGTTCAGAGCTTTGTATATCTCTCTGCCTTCTGAGTAATCACAGTGGTCATTTGGAGGCAGAGGGAAAGTCAGGATGGGTTGCTATAGCCACACACAAACACAAATACATGTTTCTCATACTGACAATTACACTTTGCTCTCTGTAAATGTTTCCTGAGTAACACACATACACAGAGGATCTATAACCCAACCTGTAACAATATGAGACAACGGGCCTGATTCATATTTGTGCACAAACCCCATGGTTTGCGTACAAATACAATGTTTGTGGGTCTACGCAGACACAAGCCCCGTGCTACACAAGTGCATAGTGGGTCTTGTGATGTCGCAGCCCCCTCTCAGCCACAGCATGACTGACATGCGGCGGCGCTCAGGGGGCAGATCGGGGTGTTATCCAGCACATTTTGACGGCATTATGGGCCCAGGGTCTGCGTCCTCGGGGGCAGACTTATAGGACCTGGGTGTCCAGATCGAATGGTGAGTCTGAGTGAGCTTCAGCTTAGGCAGGCTGGCTGGTGTCTGTAAACATCGCACATTGCGACTGATGGTTGAATGGTGATGTGAGGCTGCATCCCCAGACACAGCACTCTGATTCTCAGGGAGTGTAGTGCTCCAAGGTTTGCTGAGACAGCGTTGCACACAATGCATTAGGAGCCACAGGCCAGCAGCAGTCTTCCTGGTGATTATTTTACAATACTGGCCGGAATGCTGGAACATGTTTGCATTGCAAATGCATATGGTAGAGCTGTGCGCTGCAAGAGTCCACCCCGGGCACGTCAGCAGGGCCAGATTAACATTGGGGTGGACGGAGCTCCAGCTCCAGGCCTCCACATAAAAATAGGCCCATCATCATGGCAGCATACACCTGGCCACACAGTCAGCCATAAATCATAAGCATTAAAACAGTTTTTCTAGTTTTCTCAGAAATGTATGCAATTTTTGCATTTTTCTGTACTTAGGGAAACAGTGTACCTGATAGTGAAGGAGGCATATACCAGAGCCGTAACTAGATGTGTGGCGATGGTGCCTTGCCCACAGCGCACATGCACTGAAGGTGCACCATCGGCTAACAAACTTGCTGCTGCGATCAACTCAGAATTACCCCCAATGTCCACAGTAGTGTCAATTATACATATAATGTCCACAATAGTAGCGCCCCTTACACATAATGGCCACCGTAACATAGAAACATAGAATTTGACGGCAGATAAGAACTACTGTACTCGGTCCATCTAGTCTGCCATATGTACACGCACACACATACACACTAGGGTTACGGTTTGTCAGGAGCCAATTACCCTACCAGTATATTTTTGGAATGTGGGAGGAAACCCGAGTACCCGGACGAAACTCACACAAGCATGGGTGGAATATACAAACTCCACACAGTTAAGGCCATGGCGGGAATCGAACACCCAACCTCAGTGCTGTGAGGCAGTAATTCTTAATAGGCCCTAATATATATATATATATATATACACATAAAGGCAGCACTCCCAAAGCTATGTATAAAAGTCATAGATGCCATCTTGGAGATCCTCTGGCATGAGGTCCAATGTACTGACAGCATGTCGGCGGTACAACAGATAATGAAATTCTTAGACAGCAGAAAAATATGATCAACGTTTCATCCTGATGATGAAGTAAATTTGAAACGTTGATCATATTTTTCTGCTAAGAATTCCAATAACCATTGTGGCGCCGACACGCTGTCTATATATATGTATGTGTGTGTGCATATATATATATATATATATATATATATATATATATATATATGTGTGCAAATCGGTGGCACTCCTAGGGACCTTCTATAATTGAAATAATGACAGAGACTGCGCCCTGAATTGAAGGTAACGTTTCAGCTGTATTTCTGCTTTCGTCAGACCAAATGAACAAGATACATAATACAAACATTTATACCCCACTCCTCACCTCGTGTCACCTGCTCCGCGGACTAATGCGCCGGCGCGGGTGGATGACGTCATCACAATCACGCTATACACTAGACTCCTGACCCCTGTCCTGCACCGGTCACCTGACACCTCACCCTCTGTGATTCTCGGCCCGGATCGCAGGCGGGGGTGGATATCGTCATCACGTACCAAACGTGCGATGCGCTCCCCGTCACTGCCGTGCCATGGTCACCTAGGAGACAAACATAACAAAACAAAAAAGTGACATACCCACTTAAACTAAGTGAATCAAAGCCAAAATTATGCATCCCATTTAGAAACTTTCACATGATCGTCATAATAATAGCCTTATTACTTAATTCCAAAATGGAATATAATAAATTAATATATCCACCCCACTTGAAATGCATAGTTAGTATGAACGTCACATAAATGTTGAAACCCTTAAGTCTGTAACTTGAAACATCTATTACAATATACCCTCATAATGTGACTACCTAACTGACAGTCTTCATCTACGGTAGTTAAATGTTCCCTATTTACAAGAAGCAATTCAAGGATAGCTGCTCATTCAAACCCGCTGGTGCCTGAGTATTCAAAAAATGAATCCACCTCGCCTCTCGCTGTAATAATAGCTTGTCTCTATTGCCACCTCTGATGGATTCCGGCTGCTGATCTATGATCTTATATTTTAAACTCGCTAAATTATGTTTATATTTGGCAAAGTGTCTTGCTACAGGTTGTGACTGACTTTCTCCTCCTAAAGCAGCTCTGATGGCCGACCTATGCATCGCCATTCTCTCTCGAAATTGTCTCACCGTTTTCCCCACGTAAAACAAACCGCAGGGGCAATGAATGAAATATATCACATGGGTGTTCGTACAGGTCAGAGTTTTATTGATCTTAATAAACCTCCCTGTATGTGGATGCGAGAAACCTGGTCCCACCTCCATGTAGCTGCAAGTTGTGCAGCCCATGCACCTGTAGCATCCAGGCTTCTTACTGAGAAAGGTTTTGGGGGGGGGGGGGGGGCGGGGGGGGGGGCATTCTTATAGCCAGAGATATCATTATGCACCACCAGATCTTTTAAATTCTTATTTCTAGTATAACTAGATAATAGTGATTTCTGTTTCAAAACAGACAAATCTTTATCAGTGGTCACTACTGGCCAGCAATCTTTCACGTGCCTTTTCACCTCCCTACTCACCGTTGACCATCTTTGTACAAATGGAATCTTATTCTGCATTATAGTGGTTTGTATAGCCTTCCCTTCTAATACTCGTTTCCTATCCATACTGAGCACCTTAGCTTAAGTCTGCATTAGTTCCGACCAATCATATCCCCTGGATTTAAATCTGAGGGCCATCTCCTGGATTTCTTTTTCAGTGTTAACTAAATTATCTGAAATTCTGTGGACCCTCAAAAATTGGGAATACGGCAGACTATATTTAGTAGAGGGTGGATGGAAGCTTGAGGCATGCAACAGTGTGTTCCTGTCAGTAGGTTTTTTGAACAAATTAGTGTGGATCTGTCCCTCACTCATAGACACTGTTACATCCAAATAATTAACCTGTTGTGTGCTGCTACATGCTGTGAACTTGATGTTCTCATCCATCTGGTTAATTTTAGATAATGCAGTTTCAAATTCATTTTGTGTTCCTGACCAAATCAAAAACAGATCATCTATAAAACGAACAAAAAATAAAATCTTGCTCGCAATATCCGGATCTGAAAAAAATAAACCTTTCTCAATTTCAAACATAAAGCAGTTCGCAAAGGCCGGGGAGGCACAGCTGCCCATAGCGCATCCCTGTCTCTGTTTGAACCACTTCCCGTCAAATAAAAATAATTTCGAATGAGCGTAAGTTTAAGTAACTCAAGGAAAAACGCCAAATCCGGTCCTGCATATAGTGTGCTTGTAGACAAAAGATTTCTGGCAGCCTCCACACCCCTATCATGAGGGATGTTGGTGTAGAGGCTTACCACGTCCAAAGTGCACAACACACTATTAGAGGCTAACCCAGATAAATCCGCCAATTTTGTAATTAGAGAGGTTGTATCTTTTAGATACATAGGTTGAGCTTGGATGACCGGCTGGAAGTAATGGTCTATATATTGGGAGACTCTGTAATATACAGAGTCCCTTGCAGAAATAATCGGACGTCCCGGTGGCACCCTGGCATTCTTATGCACCTTTGGAATGGTGTAGAAAACCGGTGCCACCGGGCAGTCCTGCCATAAAGCATCTGCTAAAACTTTAGTAATAAACCCATCTCTGACTGCTTTTATTAACAACTGATGTAACTCATCATTATATCTACTAGTAGGATCCTTCCCTAGCTGATTATAGACTGTAGTATCTAGTAATTGTCTATATGCTTCTGCTCTATATTGTTGTATATCCTGAACTATAATCCCCCCACCCTTATCCGCAGGGCGGATTACAATTTGTTGATCCTTACTCAGAGTATGTAAAGCCTCCCTCTCGCCTTTAGTAAGATTATCAAAATGATGTTTCTGTGTCTTAACTGACTCACTAACTTTAGAGTCCAACACACGGGCGAAACATTTGAGAGACGCATTACTACTCTGGGGATCAAACTGAGAAGCAGGTCTAAGACTCATAGGGAGATCGCTCCCCACCACAGGATTCAAATTATATGCAAAATGTTCTTGTAAACGCAATCTTCTATTCACTTTGTACGAGTCAACTTTCCACTGAAAATCTTCAAAAGTGGATACTGGTATGAACGACAGTCCCTTATTCAGAACCGAAAGTTCATCTGGAGTTAACACTCGCTGTGATAAATTAAATACTATGTTGTTGTCTTCTTGGCTTTCGGTCCTTTCTTTGTGGAGCCTTTGGTTTTGTTTACCTCGCCTTGTGCAATATCTTTTTTTGGGCCCAACATGGCCCTTGTATTGACCCCTAAAGGGGGCTTGCCTCCCCGCTTTCCGCCTGTGGCCTCACTTTCACTCTGTGATGTACCTTCACCACTTGAGGTATCTGTATAAGGGCCCCGCCGGGCTCTGTACTTATTATAGCGTTTGGACTGCGCTCCCCTTTCTGGGTTATTTACCCAACTGTACACTCTTCCCTCCAGGTAATCCTTCTGGACCGTGTTCAGTTTCTGTCTCTTAAATTGCACTAGTTCTTGTTTATACGACTCCACCTGACTGGCTAATTTCTCCAACCACTTGTTGTCCACATCCGCCTTAAGTGTGGCAGCGTATTTTGCTTCAAACGTTGCCGTCATCTCCTTCAATAAATTAAATTCACGGGATGACTCCTCTATTACCAATAGGATCAGGTCCAAACTACATTTGTTTAAAATTCCAATCCATTTACGGCAGAACTCAATGTTATGTCTGCCAATCGTCGGGATGTTCCGGACTCTGAATCCACGTGGTATCTGGCGGTTTCGGTGGTAATCAGATAAAGTGACACCGTGCATATAAAAATCAACCTGCTTCTTATGCAGTCGTAATAACTTTACAAATAAAAGATCATTACTGTCCATGCCCCCAGCCGTAGCCAAATCCTCTTTAAACCTGATGCTCTCCGCATCTGCATCTGAGAAAGACCAGGTTTCACATGCCGGGATATGATTGGTCGGAACTAATGCAGACTAAAGCTAAGGTGCTTAGCATGTATAGGAAACGAGTATTAGAAGGGAAGGCTATACAAACCACTATAATGCAGAATAAGATTCCATTTGTACAAAGATGGTCAACGGTGAGTAGGGAGGTGAAAAGGCACGTGAAAGATTGCTGGCCAGTAGTGACCACTGATAAAGATTTGTCTGTTTTGAAACAGAAATCACTATTATCTAGTTATACTAGAAATAAGAATTTAAAAGATCTGGTGGTGCATAATGATATCTCTGGCTATAAGAATGCCCCCCCCCCCCAAAAAAAAAACCTTTCTCAGTAAGAAGCCTGGATGCTACAGGTGCATGGGCTGCACAACTTGCAGCTACATGGAGGTGGGACCAGGTTTCTCGCATCCACATACAGGGAGGTTTATTAAGATCAATAAAACTCTGACCTGTACGAACACCCATGTGATATATTTCATTCGTTGCCCCTGCGGTTTGTTTTACGTGGGGAAAACGGTGAGACAATTTCGAGAGAGAATGGCGATGCATAGGTCGGCCATCAGAGCTGCTTTAGGAGGAGAAAGTCAGTCACAACCTGTAGCAAGACACTTTGCCAAATATAAACATAATTTAGCGAGTTTAAAATATAAGATCATAGATCAACAGCCGGAATCCATCAGAGGTGGCAATAGAGACAAGCTATTATTACAGCGAGAGGCGAGGTGGATTCATTTTTTGAATACTCAGGCACTAGCGGGTTTGAATGAGCAGCTATCCTTGAATTGCTTCTTGTAAATAGAGAACATTTAACTACCGTAGATGAAGACTGTCAGTTAGGTAGTCACATTATGAGGGTATATTGTAATAGATGTTTCAAGTTACAGACTTAAGGGTTTCAACATTTATGTGACGTTCATACTAACTATGCATTTCAAGTGGGGTGGATATATTAATTTATTATATTCCATTTTGGAATTAAGTAATAAGGCTATTATTATGACGATCATGTGAAAGTTTCTAAATGGGATGCATAATTTTGGCTTTGATTCACTTAGTTTAAGTGGGTATGTCACTTTTTTGTTTTGTTATGTTTGTCTCCTAGGTGACCATGGCACGGCAGTGACGGGGAGCGCATCGCACGTTTGGTACGTGATGACGATATCCACCCCCGCCTGCGATCCGGGCCGAGAATCACAGAGGGTGAGGTGTCAGGTGACCGGTGCAGGACAGGGGTCAGGAGTCTAGTGTATAGCGTGATTGTGATGACGTCATCCACCCGCGCCGGCGCATTAGTCCGTGGAGCAGGTGACACGAGGTGAGGAGTGGGGTATAAATGTTTGTATTATGTATCTTGTTCATTTGGTCTGACGAAAGCAGAAATACAGCTGAAACGTTACCTTCAATTCAGGGCGCAGTCTCTGTCATTATTTCAATTATAGAAGGTCCCTAGGAGTGCCACCGATTTGCACACATATTCCGGCATACAGCCACGGAAGGCACCGGGGCGGTTGGACTTGTAAGCTGAGTGCCGGTCATATGGTTGTTTATATATATATATATCTATATATATATATATATATATATATATGTGTATATGTGTGTGTGGTCCTATAGAGAGGAGTTGTCTTTTCCCCACTCTCAATATGTAAGAACCAGGCGGCACTCAAAGGACTGGTGAAAAAAAAGTAAAGCTTTAGTGAATCATAAATTCCATAATGGCATAGCTTGCCAATGTCTCAGGCACCACACAGGGCGCTCTTTTCAAGGCTGTATGCTGTGAACCAAACAAACATAACGGTGCAACAATCTCACCTTATAAGTATTCTTGTGTCTGTAAGTTTGCCTTGCTGTCCGGCGGGAGCTGGCCTCGGACAGGACTTCCGGTAAGCTCCTGGGCCAGGTGACCAGGAAGTGATGTCATCTGGTATCCAGGCAAACGAGGGTGTCCCGACCTCCACTGGTAACCCGCTGTTACTGGCAGAGGAAAAGGTGCTGTGTAAAATAATACAAATAAAGAAGTGAATTTGCTGTTATCGTGTAACAGAATAAAGCGCTACTGAATAAACAGTGTGTATGATGTCAGTGCCTGTGCAAAATTATACAAAATTAATTAAAAACTAATGTGGTGTGTGCATGTTCCATATTTGCATGAGAGATTATACTGTATTGTATCAAAAAGCAGATGTATCTACATACCTCCCAACTTTTCTTTCTTGGAAGGAGGGACACACGCGCGGCGAAGCCGAGTGCGTTCCCGAAAAAGGACCCGCGATCGCGAGCCACGCCCCCATTTTCGTCACTGAGGGGGCATGCCCAGCGTTCTGTGAGCCGCTGGCATGCCCCCTCTCTCTCTGACTCCAGTGAATAGACGCTCTGAGCACAGCGTCTATTCACCGCTGCTCTGCTAAGCAGGGCAGCGAGAGACAGAGCCTCCCAACTGCCCCCCCCCCCCCCCCACCACGGGACACTGTGGCCCGCGTGTGGGACAGCGGGACAGTCCCCAAAACACGGGACTGTCCCGCGAAAATCGGGACAGTAGGGAGGTATGATCTATTTTGTAGGTACTAGTAACACATTACTGTAATGTAAATGCTATTAAGTTAGTAGGATAAGCTGCAAGTGTATTACCTAGTAAAGCCAGAGGCAGAACTCTGGGAGGCAACGGAGTCAGCTGCCGCCGGGCTCCTGCTTTGAAGGAGTGGTCCTGTGTAGCTCCGCCCCATTTTCTCTGTGTAGCACCGCCCCTTTCGACCGATAACTGTCACGAGAGGAGGGGTCAAGGAAGGCTTTAAGCTGCCGGCGCTGGCTGCTGCCTGTCATACATGACAGTAACAGCCTCAGGCACAGTAGCCGGCAGCAGCAGCAGAGGGGACAGGCCAGGGCGGTGCAGCAGCGAGGATGCAGAGCATCTCCTGGCTGGCACCTACCTGCTTTGCATCCCTTTGCTGAGCGGGTAGCACCGGGCCTGGGCAGCCATTCTCTCTCTGCGTGCAGCACGACAGGTCTCAGCTGGTAGCACCTTCATTACTATCAGTTAGGGTGTGCAGTCTAGGGCCTCTTTCCCTATAGAAAACGCAGGCGTGCCCAGGCGTTTGTAAGGAGTGCCTCTGACGTCAGCGCTGACCACTTCCAGCCTTTTGTGTAGCAAGAATTGTGGACAACCTTGCCTGGCACAAATAGGAAAAATGTGTGATGTTTCAGTGATTGCGTATGGTTTTGCAATCAGCCCGCATATTACGATGCATTTGCAATTTCTGCAATGGGCATTTTCTCTGTTTCGGGGTGGCAACTATTTGATCGCAGTAACTGCTTTTTAGCAGAAACTGCAATCCTTGATGAATTAGGCCCCTACTTCAGATAGGCGTGTTGTATGTGAGACCTAAATAAAAAAAAAAATTTAAAACACGGACGGCTATTTACACTAATGACACATATCTAAACACATTTCTAAGTAAAAAAAAAAAAAGACATTAATTAAACCCTTACTTTCCAACCCTCCCTGAATTTCAAGGAGATACCCTGAAATAGCAGCAATCTCCCAATCTCCCAGAGTGCTTTGCTTCTTTTCCTCATGATGTAACTGTATATGCTTGCAAAAAATAAAAACAAGAAGCCAGTGATACTGTATATGTATTCAAAAGTGCCATTTCCCATACATTGGCCCAATGATCCCTATGGCTACATGCATTTTCTAATAAGGTTTCTTGTGGCCACTTATAGGGATACACTTGTGAGTATCACAATACATGAATAAGACCTGAAAAGTATCGTTGTGTTTTCATTTTCATCAACAAGTAGATCATGCTGAGTAACAACTGCAGCACATACAGTATATATTTATATAGCATCCCTAATACTGACGCATTATATAAATTTATCCAGGACTTACCTTTCATAGTACCCATTCTAATGGGTAGACTGCTATGCAAGGACCATACACTAATGAAAATCAGATAAGGGCAGGTGGGTTGCTAGTCCAGACAGGAGTCTCACCTGCAAGTGTACAATATATACACATATACTCCAGTTTGTGTAACTTGGCTCTGATTTCAGCCTGGGAAGGGTGTGAGATCCGGTGCTGTTGCCGGTGTTGAAACGCAGCAGCAAAGGTACTTCACACCCTTTTGCCTTATTCGATCGACACCTGAAAATACTGATAATCAGAATAATTATAATAAACGCTACAATTTTAAAGACAATCATTTTTATTTTTATTAATGTAAGAAATATCAGGAATATACAGGAGTATTCGCACACAGCAAATAGCATATACATTATTGGAAAATTGGAAAATACTCCTGAAAACAAAGGAAAAATAGAACAAGGGAAGAGGAGAAAAAAGTGAAAGGGCCGGAGGATTGCAGGGAAAATCAGGGAATATCAAGGAATATCGGCAGAATTCAGCCGAGTCTAAACTCTACAATTTTAAATGGATTAATAATATGGTTTCTTAGCACGTTTGGCCAAAGAATTGCGAACCCACCTACCATGGCAAGGTAAACCTTTATCAGGTGGGTCCCTACATCCCTAATACTGACACATTATATAGATTTACTAGCTGAAGTACCTGGCATTGTCCGGGTTTACATTTTCAAGTTATTAAGTTATCAATTAATTTGATGTAACTGTCAACATTTTAAAAATACTTAGCAGCTTAGCAGCTCTTCCAACACACCCGTGAGGTGGCTGCCTAGTGTCATTTTTTTTTTACATGGGGTGTCGCCAGTAGCCCTAATCCCCAGATTTTTAAGGCTGATGGTTAAGCACTGACCGGAAGCAGTGTGTAGGGCTAGCGATAGGGTTCAGCCGGAGACTGGAGGAAAAGAGCCGACTTATCAGATGTTTCTTTAGAGCATGGTGTCAAATCCAGAAGTTTGTGATAAACATATACACATTTCAGTCCAATGATGCCGGGTTGGTAGCATTGCCAGCTTCTATATCAACATCCGTTACATCTTGCCTGGATCTTGTAAATCCCAGTCTGGTGAATAATTTGACTTGGAAATTGTGGTCGAAATAGAGAACGGCCAGGACCACTGCGGTAAATAAAAACAAGCAGATGACAACAACAACGCAGATGATGACAGTGCATTGGAAACGTTGTGCTTTTGTGTCTTCTGTCAGATCCTCAAAGGATTCCCTCAGGTCACGTTCAGACATGAGCTCTTTCTCCTGAGTGTCCCACTCTGATGGAACTGAATCTGACTCACTCATATCGTCCCACTCTGATGGAACTGAATCTGACTCACTCATATCGTCCCACTCTGAAGGAACTGAATCTGACTCACTCTTATCTGTTTTGGGTTCCCTATCAGAAGCCATGCCCATCCCAGGCATAAGATCTGGCTTCCAGGTGTCCCCTTCTGAAGTAGATGGATATGACGTTTCCATGTCGGTGTCGGGCTCCCCACTATCAGGCATGCGGCTTTCAGGCATTGCCTCTTTCTCCAGTCTGTTCCTGAGAGTTTGAGCTGGAAATAATTCTCTCATGTTTGTGTCAGGCTGCCCGGTAGCTTTCGCTTTCTCGGTCAGGTTTATGATCTTTTTTAAACTCCTTTCAGCCTTGTCACTCAGTGGACTAACTGATGTTTCCTGTCCATCTGAGATTTTCATAAGGGTTCCTGCCAAAATTAGCAGGAGGAAAGTAAAAGTAGACTTCATCGTCGCTCTCTATGCAGAGAAATTAAAGAATCCTTGCTGTTGGGCCCTTTTGTGACATCACTGCTTGCTGTTGGGCCTATTGTGACATCACTGCTTTATGGTGTCACAAGGTCACATGGTGTAGAGAAAAGAGACTATGAATATTTTTTAAATGTAAAGGTTACTGAAGATGTGGTAAAAGAGAGAAGATAGAATTAAGTAATAATGTTTAAAAAAAAAACACAGAAAAATAAAATACAGTAAAACAATTATTTATAATTTTTGTTTACCAATTTCTCATCCTTTTACTTTATTTAATTGCTAGTTGTCTTATATGTGCCACTTCTTAAATGTGGTTATATTTCTATATGCACAACAGCTAATCCTGTTCCTGCTGAGCCAGAAGCTAACGTCACTGGGGGTACAGGTTAGTGGCACATTATGTCCAGCAATGTATAGTGCTTCTGCCAGAACATCCCCTTATTATGGCTTCTAGTAAACACTACTACTTTAGGACATGTTAGAAATCCCTGTTCCATTTTACCCATCCAGGTTCAGCCAGAACGGTCAGAATCATGCAGTTCTGCTTGGCACGTATGCATGGCGCAGTAGCAGCACTGCAGAAATCACTGGGAAAATGGCGCAATGCCATTTTCCCTGTGTTTCACGCATGCGCAGTAGGAAAATCACTGGGAAAATAGCTGCTGTGCCATTTTCCTGGAGATCTGCGCATGCACTCTAGGCTTTGAGACAGCGCTAGGGTCCCCTCGGGACTCTACTGCCCAGAGCTACATCGCTGTCCAGCTAGAGAGGAGGGGGCCCAGGCAGAGCCTGCACACGGGCCTCCTTCTCCTAGGGCATCTGGCTACAATGGGCCCGATTCAGACCTGATTGATGTGCTGCAAATTTGCAGAGGTCTGCGATCAGATAGTCGCCGGCCAGAGAGAGTGAAAACCCGCCCCGTGCAAGTGTGCGAATGCATGTGTATGCCATGAGAAAACTTCATCAGCCAGCGGACAGCTGCAAATCCGATCACAACTCACTCACCATCGAATGATTTTCCCAGTCTGTGCGTAGCCCAGGACTTACTCCTGCAGTGCGATACAAATAGCCTGTTTGGGGCCAGAGCTGACGTCACACACCGTCCCAGAAATGCTTGGGAACGCGGCGCCTGCGTTTCCCCCCCCCCCCCAAAAAAAAAAAAATTTTTATAAAGAAAAAATAATAGTAAAAAAATATAAATTAATAAATAAATAAATAAATAAATACAATAAAAAATTAGGAAAATTAATGTTAAGGGTTAAAAAAGGATTCAAATTAGGCCATGCAGTTGTGCAACTTTAATCTCATTACACTGCACATTAGTACCCCTCATTAACATTAGATGGGAGAGAGGGGTGAGCGAGAGATGGGAGAGAGGGGTGAAGCAGAGAGGGGGGAGAGAGAAAGGGGTGAGGGAGAGATGGGAGAGAGAGTGAGAGATGGGAGAGAGAGAGAGAGAGAGAGGTGAGGGAGAGATGGGAGAGAGAGAGAGAGAGAGAGGGGCGGGGGTGGCAGGTTATCCTGCTGTCCCATTGTGAGCTGAAGATACTACTGTCTTTTTAAGTTGATCCTCATCCTTAAGTAGAGACTGTTTATACTCTACACAGTGTTAGTTGGATAATGTAAAAATGACGTTTGAGCACTATATTTTATATATGTATAAGATTCATGGCACATTTAAAAAATAATGGTAGTTAGTAAAAATATTTTTATAACATAAAACAGAGTTTTTTTGTGTAGGTGTTATCCATTGTGGTAGCCCAATAGATGTTACAGTCAGCAGTGAAGTTAGACCCTATCTTTCCCTACCTTCTGGAGTTCTTGGAAGAACAGGTCTGCTCCTAGACTAGACCAAGCAAAGTCCCAGGCAAGTGTCCAAAGCTGGGAACTCTCCCCGTCCAGCTTCAGTGCAGCTGCACTGATTACCGTGGCTCCGGCTTTACAATGCTGGGAGCAGGTGTGCAGAGTCGATCAGGGAGAGCCACTGTAGAGGCCGTAGTGATCTGAGCGTCCCCGGATGGTGAAATTACCTAGCGTGCTGGAGGAAGAGGCCGGGCAGGGTTTGCGCTATGCTCAGATGGAATGCCTTGCAGTTCCAGCAGCATTGGTGGTGGAGGCCGGACAGAAGCTGCGCTCTTCTCAGTTGGAGGGAGATCAGGAAGGACGCAATACGTTGTTATTCCAGGGTGTAGGTTCAAAGTAAGGCCAAAGCAGCCGTGCAGAGTTCACAGCGCCCCCCTCCTTCCGGCGCCCGGGGCACGTGACCCCCTAGCCTCCCCCTAGTTACGGCCCTGGTTTTTCCTGACACTTCCAGTCATCTTTAAGACAATCACCTTGCGAAAGTCTAGCAGTCAAAATTTTCTCACCATCCTGTCGCTGTTTGGCGACACGCATGCGCATTGCAGTTCATACGCATGCGCAGTCATTCCATAATTGGCCGCTTTGCGATTTCACACAACAGCAGTCAGGTCTGAATCAGGCCCACAGTTAGGGAAAGTTACACACAGAACTCTGTAAGACAGGAATGATGTGGAAAACTAAGACACAACTCTGGTGGAACTGCCTGAGAACTAGTCAGAGCGGAACCCAACAGCCACTGATCTCTGTAAATGACCCGCGGAGAAGTCACACTGTCAGTGGAATAATTGTCTAGAGTAGTGGTGCTTTAAGAGAGGAGGAGACCCGTGAGTGCCGCCTGGCTCCAGTATTGTATTGTTTTGTGTGTATACACCCAGGAGGGCACCTGGGTACTTCTGCATACAATTATAGAGTGCCGACCACCATTGTATGTATATATATATATATATATATCTATATATATATATATATATATATATATATATCAATAAAACCAATATCTCTGATGTGCAAAAAGTGTTAAGAAGGTTCATAATGATCCAGGTATTAGCTTATTTTTAGTTTGTGGTGCCGCTCTCCAGTCCCCTGTCCCGCAGGGTCAAATATCCATATCAATATACAGATAGAGTGCGCTGTCAACGGCAGCCTGTACAGGGAAGGTCAGTTCCCTCAAATATATATATAGAAGAAAAAGAAAATGTACTGGTGCCGGCTGGAATTCAATAACAGAATATATACATAAAATATAAAATATATTTTTAATAAATTCAACTAGGAGATTCAGCTTGTCTCTCAAAGATAAAACAACTACATTAAAAAATGAATCACATGAATAAAATGAACGCTGTAGGAGATCACAGAGTATTAACCCTTTCAATTCAAATGTCCACAGTTCCTGGCTAGGACACTAATCCACATTTGCCCACAAGTTGTTTTGTATGAAACTTTTTACCAGACTTTCTTCCGGATGAGGTCCCCTAGGAATCCCAAGCAAATGGAGTCCAGATGGCAATTGGGGATAAATCCGGGTCTGTTGGAAAACTTGTGTCGGAATTTGATCCAGTGGATGCTGATAAGTCCAAATAGCGCCAGGAAGTGGATAGGGTGCTGGTACCTGTGGTCCTACACGGAAAGCTCAACGCGTTTCGCTGGTCTAGTGAGTGCCAGCTTCCTCATATGTACCTAAAGGTTAGGAGGCACACAATAGTGTAGTATTTCTGAATCAAAGGCTTTACTAAAAGATATATATAAACACTCACAAACGTCGTGGTGATATATATAACAATACATCACAATAGCGCATAGTGGGCCTAATTCAGACCTGATCGGTGCTGTGCGTTTTCGCACAGCAGCCAATCAGGTCTGAACTGTGCATGCGCCATACTTGCCTACTCTCCCGGAATGGCCGGGAGGCTCCCGAAAATCGGGTGACCCTCCCGGCCCCACGGAAGAGCAGGCAAGTCTCCCGGAACCAGGTGTCACCCTGCCCGTCCGCCCACTTAGTGTGTAAAGTGGGCGGTCCGGGCAGTTGATGACGCGATTCTTGCTGAAGCGCGTCATCATAGCCATGCCCCCTGCAGTGTAATGCCGGGGATCGCCCCTGTTCCACCCCCGTCCCGCCTCCGGTCCACCTCCTCCCCACGTCACAGCCTGCCCCCCTGCTGAGCCGACCTGGCTGCTCTCTCCCGCAGAGAGCAGCCAGAATGTCGGCAAGTATGGCATGCGCTGGTGCCGCAGTGCGCTGGCACATGCTAGATAGCTGACGGCTGTCTCAGTCCTGTGATCGCCTCTGCCTGATTGACAGCGGCGGCTGCGTGACATCACACGCAGCCACTGCGACCCTCACAGCAACGAGTAGCTCCTACCAGCGCGCAGGAGCTGCGCTGGTAATGAGCTACACCTCCAGAACAATAGCATCGCCGCTGTGCGATGCTTTTGTTCTTTTGCACTTGTGCGGGGGGGTCGGGCCTGACATGTGGGGCGGACTAGCCCTGTGCTGGGCGTCCCCCTGCATGTCAGGGAAGCACATCTACGATCAGGTCTGAATTAGGCCCAGTGTTCAATTAGAACCTGGGTTCACCAGCAGCAATCCCCGGCGTCTCCACACTCACAGCTCCCCGGCTCCGTGATGTCAGCCCATTCACATTCGCATCAAGCCACGCCCAGATGCGTTTTGTCTGTCAGAACTTTATCAGTGGGTGATGTCACCCAATTTATATAATATGTCAGTTGTGGGGTGAGTTTTGGGGCACAGGTTCCCCTTAATGGCTTTGGCTGGGCTGCTACAGGGCATCACTGTTATACCTACCTTAGCACTCTCCAACACTTGTATTATTTGTTTTTATATATGTAACAATTTTAACACATTTATTTTTACACCCCTATAACACTAATACTGTACATGCAATATCTGCTCCTATCTATCCCATGTTTCCTCACATTTCACTTTCCTTGGGGTGGTTCTGGCTGAAGTTTTTTTGTGGAGACCCACACTCTAGACTTGAACCCCGAGATTGTTAGGGACCTGCAGTATAGTGGGGTCCCGTGACAGGGGCTGCAGGCTTAAATGCACTGATCAATACGTGAACTAAAACTCCACTGGTTATTATTATTATGCAACAGCTATATATTGCAAATTGTATTATTATTATTATTATTTTGTAATGTTTGTATAGTGCACCGGCAGCCATAGGGCCGGTGCTAGGGTGTTCGGCACCCCCCTGCAAACTACAAATTTGCGGCCTCCCTCTAATAGTTAATATAGGGAAGGCGTGCGCCAAAGGGCGCAAAAAGGATTATGGTTTCCCAAGGGGCGTCACCACACAACGGTACTATTCAAATTACGCCAAACAGTAGCACAATCTTATTCACATTACATCATACCCCTTATACACATTACGCTACACAGTAGTACCCCTTATACACGTTACAATACAGAGTAGTACCCCTTATACATGTTTTGCTAGATAATAATACCACTTATACAAGTTAAACTATATAGTAGTACCCTTTACAAAGGCCGCGTCAAGCGGTAGTGCCTCTTACTCATTTTACACTACACTGTAGTGCCTCTTTTACACAATGTCCACAGTAGTGTCAATTATACATATAATGTCCACAATAGTAGCGCCCCTTACACATAATGGGCACCGTAACATAGAAACATAGAATTTGACGGCAGATAAGAACTACTGTACTCGGTCAATCTAGTCTGCCATATGTTCACGCACACACATACACACTAGGGTTACGGTTTGTCAGGAGCCAATTAACCTACCAGTATATTTTTGGAATGTGGGAGGAAACCTGAGTACCCGGACGAAACCCACACAAGCATGGGTGGAATATACAAACTCCACACAGTTAAGTTCACGGCGGGAATTGAACACCCAACCTCAGTGCTGTGAGGCAGTAATTCTTAATAGGCCCTAATATATATATATATTTATATATATATATATATATATATATATAGGTTGAGTATCCCATATCTAAATAGTCCGAAATACGGAATATTCCGAAATACGGAATTTTTTGAGTGAGAGTGAGATAGTGAAATCTTTGTTTTCTGATGGCTCAATGTACAGAAACTTTGTTTAATACACAAAGGTATTAAAAATATTGTATTAAATGACCTTTAGGCTGTGTGTATAAGGTGTATATGAAATATAAATGCATTCTGTGCTTAGACTTAGGTCCCATCCCCGCAATATTTCATTATGGTATGCAGCTATTCTGACATATGGAAAAATCCGATATCCAAAATACTTCTGGTCCCAAGCATTTTGGATAAGGGATACTCAACCTGTATATATAAAATACACATAAAGGCAGCACTCCCAAAGCTATGTAAAAAAGTCATAGATGCCATCTTGGAGATCCTCTGGCATGAGGTCCAATGTACAGACAGCATGTCGGCGGTACAACAGATAATTAAATTCTTAGAGAGCAGAAAAATATGATCAACGTTTCATCCTGATGATGAAGTAAATTTGAAACGTTGATCATATTTTTCTTCTGTCTAAGAATTCCAATAACCATTGTGGCACCGACACGCTGTCTAAATATATGTATGTGTATGTGTGTGTGTGTATATATATATATATATATATATATATATATACAATCACAAAACCGCTGGCACTCGTAGAGACTCATAAAGAAAACACAGATGCTGTAGCTTTAAGTCAACGTTTCAGGGCTATGCCCTTTTATCAAGACCAACTATACATACAGAAAAGAAAAATATTTATACATTACCAGTAACACCTCGTGTGCAGACGACCGCCGCTCTCCGGGAGACCCGCTGACGTCATGGGCGCGCGCCGGCGCCGGCGACCCGGCGTCTCCAGGGGGCGTGGTATGAAAAATTGTGTAACCCGTCACCATGGGGACAAGTGTAAGGGTACTGGAAAGGGACAAATGGAACAGCCACGAGTAAATAGAGAGCACGATGTGGGGAAAAAAGCAATATAACCAACATAAAGAAATAGCAGCAATGTCAATAATCAGAGACTCAACTGTGCAGAATGAAACACAGACATAGGAATGTAAAGCATGCTGATACCACAGGCCCTGATATAATGAACAGATACAAAGTGATAACAAGCATGAATGCATCTGCTGATAAACGTAAGGGGCTGATGATGGAACTAATGCAAAAGGCTATGCAATGGGGACTATGAGAAAAATTCACAGATATATTAATGGCTCATAAAAAACATGTGTAGGATAGCATGTCATTCAAACCAAAAGGTTTGACCGTTTGAAGGGTATGTATCCAGCGGGCTTCCCTTTGTAATAAAAGACGACCGCGGTTACCACCCCTAGAGTTATCAGGAACTCCATCAATTATCTTGTAGCGGATGGAGGCAAGATTATGTTGAAATTCTTTAAAATGACGGGCGACGGGTTGGTCAGACCCGCGTCCTTCCAATGCGGCCCGTATACTGGAGCGATGTAAGGCAATGCGCTCCTTGAATTGTCGTATTGTCTTGCCTATGTACAGGAGCCCACACGGGCATTTGATGTAATATATAACATATCGACTGGAACAGGTAAATGATTGAGTAATGCTGAACCTTTTGCCAGATCTAGGGTGGTAAAAAGAATCGCCAGTCTCCAGGCTGCTGCAAGTAGTGCAACCCAAGCACTTGTAGTTGCCTGCTTTGCGTGAAAGAAAGTGCGTTGGCACTGTAGGTTTCATCCTTGTGATGTCATTGTGGACCACAATATCCTTAATGTTTTTTCCTCTACGGAATGACGGTAGGATCCTAGACTTGGCCAGTCTTGGCAGCTGCTTATCATGTGATATAATGGGCCATAGACGTTTTGCCGTTTTCATAGCTGTAGCGCTAAAGGCAGAGAAATCTTATGGCCAAGGGATCCGATCCTGTTGCTGCCCTTTGATCTTAGTCTGTAAAAGGTTCATACGGTCCTGTGACAGTGCTCTCTCCTTAGCTTTCTTCAAGTGATGCCATTTATAACCTCTATTGAGGAATTTACGCGACATTTGGTCGATATGAGAGATGGCATCTAGGCGGTCACTACAAATTCGTAGGATTCTGATGAATTGGGAATACGGCAAGCCCCACTTTAGTGCTGGTGGGTGGAAACTGGCTGCATGCAGCGAGGTGTTTCTGTCCGTAGGTTTTACGAATAAAGAGGTATGGAGCCTGTGAGCCTCATCCTGTGTGATCGAGACATTGAGATAATTAATTTGCTCAAAGCTAGTAGTAAAGGTGAATTTAATGGATGCATCCATTGTGTTGATGTCCTGCATAGCCTTAGTAAAGTTATCCTCAGTGTCAGCCCATAGTATAAAGATATCATCGATATAGCGAAAATAGGCCTTCATTTTATGTGCTACAGCCGGGTTTGACAAAAACAAATCTTGTTCCACCTCACACATAAATAGGTTGACTAGGCTCGGAGCCACGCAAGACCCCATTGCGCATCCGGACCTTTGTAGATAGATGCGACCATCAAACATGAAATAGTTGCGGGTTAGGGTCAGTTCAAGCAACTGGATGAAGAAGTCGATATCTGGGCCTGTGTAGTTATTGTTGCACGAAATAGCCCTTTTAATAGCCTGCAGACCGCGTTGGTGCGGAATGTTGGTATAGAGACTGACCACATCGACCGTGCACATTAGAAAGAAATGCTGTAGTGTCCTTGAGGCAGGTGGTTTGATCTTGTACCACAATGCTTTGTCAATCACATGAGTAACATGTATGACAATATGGACATGCAACTTGTCCTCCAAAAGGGCAACCTGAGCAATTCTGAGTACAAGGCACTGAAAAATCTAGGCACATATACAGACATAGTTATACGCCTTGCCGACAAAGGCGGCAGGGGGGGGGGGGGGTCGTCCAGGACCTCACCGCATACAAATGTGAAGTCTACACCCAACTCCAGGACAGTGCTACTTATGCACTACTACCAACTGATCCCACTGTGGCATACAAAAGGGAGCTGGACGATATCCTACAGCAGGCAGTCCTGGAACACCTTATCAACAATAAAGTGAAAGAAGCACTCACACAGGATCTCTATACCATACCGAAGCTCCACAAGAACCCTACCAGCCCCCCTGGGCGCCCGATAATTGCGGCTCGTGACTCCTTGTACTACATGGTGTCCAAATACTTAGACCACTTCCTCCAGCCTGTGGTACAAGATCAAACCACCTGCCTCAAGGACACTACAGCATTTCTTTCTAAGTTGGCTACTCTTACTCCACTTCCAGAGAGACTCCTGATGTGCACGGTCGATGTGGTCAGTCTCTATACCAACATTCCGCACCAACGCGGTCTGCAGGCTATTAAAAGGGCTATTTCGTGCAACAATAACTACACAGGCCCAGATATCGACTTCTTCATCCAGTTGCTTGAACTGACCCTAACCCACAACTATTTCATGTTTGATGGTCGCATCTATCTACAAAGGTCCGGATGCGCAATGGGGTCTTGCGTGGCTCCGAGCCTAGTCAACCTATTTATGTGCGAGGTGGAACAAGATTTGTTTTTGTCAAACCCGGCTGTAGCACAGAAAATTAAGGCCTATTTTCGCTATATCGATGATATCTTTATACTATGGGCTGACACTGAGGATAACTTTACTAAGGCTATGCAGGACATCAACACAATGGATGCATCCATTAAAATTCACCTTTACTACTAGCTTTGAGCAAATTAATTATCTCGATGTCTCGATCACACAGGATGAGGCTCACAGGCTCCATACCTCTTTATTCGTAAAACCTACGGACAGAAACACCTCGCTGCATGCAGCCAGTTTCCACCCTCCAGCACTAAAGTGGGGCTTGCCGTATTCCCAATTCATCAGAATCCTACGAATTTGTAGTGACCGCCTAGATGCCATCTCTCATATCGACCAAATGTCGCGTAAATTCCTCAATAGAGGTTATAAATGGCATCACTTGAAGAAAGCTAAGGAGAGAGCACTGTCACAGGACCGTATGAACCTTTTACACACTACGATTAAAGGGCAGCAACAGGATCGGATCCCTTGGCCACAAGATTTCTCTGCCTTTAGCGCTACAGCTATGAAAACGGCAAAACGTCTATGGCCCATTATATCACATGATAAGCAGCTGCCAAGACTGGCCAAGTCTAGGATCCTACCGTCATTCCGTAGAGGAAAAAACATTAAGGATATTGTGGTCCACAATGACATCACAAGGATGAAACCTACAGTGCCAACGCACTTTCTTTCACGCAAAGCAGGCAACTACAAGTGCTTGGGTTGCACTACTTGCAGCAGCCTGGAGACTGGCGATTCTTTTTACCACCCTAGATCTGGCAAAAGGTTCAGCATTACTCAATCATTTACCTGTTTCAGTCGATATGTTATATATTACATCAAATGCCCGTGTGGGCTCCTGTACATAGGCAAGACAATACGACAATTCAAGGAGCGCATTGCCTTACATCGCTCCAGTATACGGGCCGCATTGGAAGGACGCGGGTACGACCAACCCGTCGCCCGTCATTTTAAAGAATTTCAACATAATCTTGCCTCCATCCGCTACAAGATAATTGATGGAGTTCCTGATAACTCTAGGGGTGGTAACCGCGGTCGTCTTTTATTACAAAGGGAAGCCCGCTGGATACATACCCTTCAAACGGTCAAACCTTTTGGTTTGAATGACATGCTATCCTACACATGTTTTTTATGAGCCATTAATATATCTGTGAATTTTTCTCATAGTCCCCATTGCATAGCCTTTTGCATTAGTTCCATCATCAGCCCCTTACGTTTATCAGCAGATGCATTCATGCTTGTATCACTTTGTATCTGTTCATTATATCAGGGCCTGTGGTATCAGCATGCTTTACATTCCTATGTCTGTGTTTCATTCTGCACAGTTGAGTCTCTGATTATTGACATTGCTGCTATTTCTTTATGTTGATTATATTGCTTTTTTCCCCACATCGTGCTCTCTATTTACTCGTGGCTGTTCCATTTGTCTCTTTCCAGTACCCTTACACTTGTCCCCATGGTGACGGGTTACACAATTTTTAATACCACACCCCCTGGAGACGCCGGGTCGCCGGCGCGCGCCCATGACGTCAGCGGGTCTCCCGTAGAGCGGCGGTCGTCTGCACACGAGGTGACACTGGTAATGTATAAATATTTTTCTTTTCTGTATGTATAGTTGGTCTTGACAAAAGGGCATAGCCCTGAAACGTTGACTTAAAGCTACAGCATCTGTGTTTTCTTTATGAGTCTCTACGAGTGCCAGCGGTTTTGTGATTGTATCTCTCAGCTGTGACTGACGCAGGGCACCGGAGCAAACTACATCTGTATACATTGGGAGTGCCATTCCGTGTTGTCTATTATATATATATATATATATATATATATATATATATATATCTGGTCTTGATAAAAGGATTTAGTCCTGAAACGTTGACTATAGCTGCTGTGCTGTGTCAAGTTATTTCATAGAGTCTCTATGAGTGCCGGCTGTTTTTGTTTCCAATATATATATATATATATATGTGTGTGTATGTGTGTGTGGTCCTATAGAGAGGAGTTGTCTTTTACCCACTCTCAATATGTAAGAACCAGGCGGCACTCAAAGGACTGATGAAAAAAAAGTAAAGCTTTAGTGAATCATAAATTCCATAATGGCATAGCTTGCCAATGTCTCAGCACCACACAGGGCGCTCTTTTCATGGCTGTATGCTGTGAACCAAACAAACATAACGGTGCAACAATCTCACCTTATAAGTATTCTTGTGTCTGTAAGTTTGCGTTGCTGTCCGGCGGGAGCTGGCCTCGGACAGGACTTACGGTAAGCTCCTGGGCCAGGTGACCAGGAAGTGATGTCATCTGGTATCCAGGCAACCGAGGGCGTCCCGACCTCCACTGTGCATGCTCCATATGTGCATGAGAGATTATACTGTATTGTATCAAAAAGCAGATATATCTATTTTGTAGGTACTAGTAACACATTACTGTAATGTAAATGCTATTAACTTAGTAGGATAAGCTGTAAGTGTATTACCTAGTAAAGCATGTTGTTAATCACTACTATGAAGACCCACAACAACACATTATGAGAGCACACCCACCGACCCACCCACACACACTCACACACACACTTTCATAAACACACTCTCTGTTTCCCTTACTTTCTTACCATCAGCCTGGTGGTCCTGTGTAGCTCCGCCCCATTTTCTTTGTGTAGCCCTGCCCCTCAGTGTAGCTCCGCCCCCTTTCTGTCACAATAGGAGGGGGTCGAGGAAGGCTTTGAGCTGCCGGTGCTGGCTGCTGCCTGTCATACACGACAGTAACAGCCTCAGGCACAGTAGCCGGCAGCAGCAGCAGAGGGGACAGGCCAGGGCGGCGTAGCAGCGGGGATGCAGAGCAGGGAGAGCGCCTCTCCTGGCTGGCGCCTACCTGCTGTGCATCCTTTTGCTGAGCGGGTAGCGCTGGGCCTGGCCACAGTGCCCCCTGTCTCCCGCCGGAGCCGCCACCTCTGAAGGGACTCTGAGCGCCGGGCTCCGAGTCCCACTGGTGCCTGTCTCCTGCCGCCTCTGTGGGAGCACTGCAGCCAGCTGCTGGGTCTCTGCCTCTCTCTGCAGCCAGCCTGCCGAATTAACACAGCAGATGGATGCCAGGTCACAGGTGAGTCTCTCTCTCTCCCTCTCTCTCTCTCTCCTCTCTCTCTCTCTCTCTCTCTCCTCTCTCTCTCCCTCCCTGCCATAATGTTTCTGTTTTTTTTAAATGGGGACTGCCTGCCATAATGTGTAAATAGGGTGACTGCCTGCCATAATGTTTTTTTTTCCTTTAAATGGGGACTGCCTGCCATAAAGTGTAAATAGGGGGACTGCCTGCCATAATGTTTTTTTTTTTTGTTAAATGGGGACTGCCTGCAATAATGTGTAAATATGGGGACTGCCTGCCATAGTGTTTTTTAAAAAATGGGGACTGCCTGCCATAATGTTTTAAAAAATTGGGGACTCTGCCTGCCTAATGTGTAAAATAGGGGACTCTGCCTGCCTACTGTGTAAAAAAGATGACTCTGCCTGCCTACTGTGTAAAAAAGGTGACTCTGCCCACCTAATGTGTAAAAAATGGGGACTCTGCCTGCCATATGTATAAAAAAAGGGGGACTCTGCCTGCCATAATGTGTAAAAGGGGGCTCTGCCTGCCGTAATGTGTAAAAGGGAGCTCTGCCTGCCGTACTGTGTAAAAGGGGGCTCTGCCTGCCGTAATGTATAAAAGGGAGCTATGCCTGCCGTAATGTGTAAAAGGGAGCTTGATGGCCACGCCCCTTCCCCATGAAGCCATGCCCTTATATTTTTGGCACGCGCCTGCGGCGCGCACTGGCCCTTGTATGTATATGGGGGTGGGGGCGCCGATGCTGTTTCTTGCACACACCGCTAAAACGTCTAGTTACGGCACTGCTATATACACCCACATGGCTCTGGCCCCTCCACCACCCACACGAATCAGAGCTCCTCTGCATCTCACAATAGGCCCTTTAACATTTTCAGCTCCAGGCCCATGTGGTCCTTAATCCAGCCCTGACGTCAGGCAGCTGCTACACAGTTAAGGAGGTACACATAAAGAGATGTGTGCTTAAATTCTAAGCAATCTGATTAGATTGCTAAGAAATTAAGCACGGATCTCTCCATGTGTATACCCCATAGTGATAGCGATGCGCGGCCCCTTGCTGGCTCTACTTTGGCCTGCATGAATGTCAGATCTAGTCAGATCACTCACTACACCGCTGCGTGAAGTGAGCGTTTTTTGAGTTTTTTCCCCTTGCGCTGTGTGCTGAGCGCCTTACAGTGATCAGGCCCTGCAAAAGTAGAAATTGTTCTACATATGTAGCAAGAGACTGTCGTCAGTGAAAGGGTTGAGGGTTGTAGGGTTGTAGTGTGGCAATTGCTGTACTCAGCAGTGTGTAGTCCCTGTACTGTACACTACCATACGTATATATGCTCTGCACACACCTATTACACTCCAATCTGTATTTCACTTAAAATCAGGGAATTCTATTTATACATAGTGCAATATATATAAGCTAGCCATCTGCACCAGTCTTCCCTTCTGACCAGACATACACTGTCTCTTAGAGAACATGACAATACTTTGCTTCCTACCACACTACGGGCAAGATGTACTACGCATCACATTTTGGATGCGATACATCCCACCACTTAGCAAGTATATACCTAGAACTGTGATTGTGATCACAAAGGATAGCTGTCCAGATAAGAGCTGCCACTTGCAATACAAGAACTGCTGGGTTTATGACCCGGGAGTCCTCCTGCGCATGCGCCCGATGACCCGCACGCCACGGGGGATGCTGGGAGGGAACCTATTAGTTCCCTTTCAGGAAGATTGTGATAAGAAGCCCATAGGCTACTGTTAGGCAACACCGCCTGCAGATATTGTTGCCTACAGGCAGGCTCGGCGACAGGGGGGACAAAGGGGACATCTGTATAGGGCCCCAAGGATCAGAGGGGCCGAAGATCAGGGACACAAAAAAAAAGGGTCAGCAGCAGCTGTTCATACCTTGTAAGCTGCCCCGATCTGCCACCGCAAATTAACTAAAAAACTAATTTACCAGCCAGCCACATCATTCCTCCTATGCCGTCCTCTCCGCTGTCTTAATCAGTTGCAGGCGCCTCTTCATGACTCTGCATCCAGCCTGGGAGACCACCCACTGCTGCTGGATGCCACAGCACCTGGGCAGTCAGCGCCAACTGCAGCACAACTGCTTGCAAGACTGCCCACTGATGCCCCCTCACTGGCTTCACTCCCTCATCGCTACACCTGCTACAATACAGCTCCAATGTCAGACGCAGTGGAGCGAAGTTCTTCATCTGCGTATGTGTCTGAGTAGCACTTCATACAGTTTCAGATCAAATGTATATACACAAAAGCAGAAATGTAAGGAGTGTGACTGCGACATGGTGACTGCAAGGTAATGTGGGATAGCTAGGGCCGTAGAGGGAGGCCACAGGCCCTGTGATCAAAGATAGGGAGGTGTGGCCATGTCCTCTCGCTCTCTCTATATATGTTTTAGACGTGTGATGTATCCATGTATCCACTTTGACACACGTATCAGACACAAACATCTCTAGTAGTTGCCATTCAATTACCGTCTCTCTCATTTTTATATCAACATGTGACATCTCTGAGGGCCTGGTCCAAGTAATCAGTGTAGTTATTGTAGGGTGTATAACTATAATGTATAATCACTGCAGCTCATGCCCCAGTTCTATTGCAATATGTAGCGCGCTGGCAGTGGCGTGAGTTTGTCCCAGTTGCCCGGAGGCAAGAAAAATATTGGTGCCCCCCTATATATCATCCGTGAGCCAATAAGATGCCATTTTGAGATCCGAGTAAAACCGAACCCGCTCATCTCTAATTCTAACTATATGAAGCTACTACAAAACCGTTGCAACTAGGCAGATCTATGCAGGGGTCCAACCACACACTACATAGATCTGCTCAGTCACTCACAATGCTGATTATTTCTCTGACAATTAATTTGCAAGTGTCATATGCAGGATTAGAACCCACAACCTTTTACACTGGTAGCATGCACCTTACTGATGGAGATATCTGCTCTTGCATAGGAAGTGTGAGAATTCTAACTATATGAAGTTACATGTAATTGTCAGAGAAATAACTTCATATAGTTAGAATTCTCATGTTTCCTTTATAGGAGCAAATAGCTTCATCAGTAAGGTGTCTGATTCCAGTATATCTATAATAAAGAGGGTGTGATTTGTAAGATGCAGTGACTAGTGGGGAAGTCGGCTACGGAAGAGATACCGGCTGCTGTCAATTAACTTAATTGATTAATGTCACTGAACACACGGAACAGGAGGAGAGGTGCCCCCCTTCAAAGCAGGAGCCCGGCGGCAGCTGACTCCGTTGCCTCCCAGAGTTCTGCCTCTGCGCGCTGGTATTCCTGTATATTTTTGGCCTGATTTTTTTATTTTTTTTAACAGTCATGCATTTTGGCAGCAGAATATTCTGATCTTGATAATCTGCAAATCTCATGTATTAGGTGAGTTTTCAACTCTGGCTCAATGAATACAGTATATAAGTAAAGGTGTAGAATGTTGCGGCTGGCACTGATCTGAACTATAATTACACAAACTACATTGGCCACAAGAGGGAGCCAGAGAGCTGCAGATTTCATATATATTACTAGTGCTTCGTTCCTAACTCATAAAATCATGTTACAAACATTTATGTAAATGGACAATGGGGGTAATTCTGAGTTGATCGCAGCATCAAGTTTGTTAGCAATTGGGCAAAACCATGTACACTGCAGGGGGGGCAGATATAACATGTGCAGAGAGAGTTAGATTTGGGTGGGTTATTTTATTTCTGTGCAGGGTAAATACTAGAGATGAGCGGGTTCGGTTCCTCGGAATCCGAACCCGCCCGAACTTCATGTTTTTTTTCACGGGTCCGAGCGACTCGGATCTTCCCGCCTTGCTCGGTTAACCCGAGCGCGCCCGAACGTCATCATGACGCTGTCGGATTCTCGCGAGACTCGGATTCTATATAAGGAGCCGCGCGTCGCCGCCATTTTCACACGTGCATTGAGATTGATAGGGAGAGGACGTGGCTGGCGTCCTCTCCATTTAGATTAGAAGAGAGAGAGTGAGATTGATTTGAGACAGAGACACTTGATTTACTGGAGCTTAGGAGTACTGTAGAGAGTGCAGAGTTTAGTAGTGACTGACCACAGTGACCACCAGACAGTGCAGTTTTATTTAATATAATCCGTTCTCTGCCTGAAAAAAACGATACACAGTGACTCAGTCACATACCATATCTGTGTGCACTGCTCAGCCCAGTGTGCTGCATCATCTATGTATATATCTGACTGTGCTCACACAGCTTATAATTGTGGGGGAGACTGGGGAGCAGTGCCAGTTATAGGTTATAGCAGGAGCCAGGAGTACATATTATTAAAATTAAACAGTGCACACTTTTGCTGCAGGAGTGCCACTGCCAGTGTGACTGACCAGTGACCTGACCACACTGACCACCAGTATAGTTAGTAGTATACTATATTGTGATTGCCTGAAAAAGTTAAACACTCGTCGTGTGACTTGTGTGGTGTTTTTTTTTTTATTCTATAAAAAACTCATTCTGCTGACAGACAGTGTCCAGCAGGTCCGTCATTATATAATATATACCTGTCCGGCTGCAGTAGTGATATATATATATTTTTTATATCATTATTTATCATCCAGTCGCAGCAGACACAGTACGGTGTTCACGGCTGTAGCTACCTCTGTGTCGGCACTCGGCAGTCCATCCATAATTGTATACCACCTACCCGTGGTTTTTTTTTCTTTCTTCTTTATACATACATACTACATCTCTTTATCAACCAGTCTATATTAGCAGCAGACACAGTACAGTAGTCCACGGCTGTAGCTACCTCTGTGTCGGCACTCGGCAGTCCATCCATAATTGTATACCACCTACCCGTGGTTTTTTTTTCTTTCTTCTTTATACATACATACTACATCTCTTTATCAACCAGTCTATATTAGCAGCAGACACAGTACAGTACGGTAGTCCATGGCTGTAGCTACCTCTGTGTCGGCACTCGGCAGTCCATCCATAATTGTATACCACCTACCCGTGGTTTTTTTTTCTTTCTTCTTTATACATACATACTACATCTCTTTATCAACCAGTCTATATTAGCAGCAGACACAGTACAGTAGTCCACGGCTGTAGCTACCTCTGTGTCGGCACTCGGCAGTCCATCCATAATTGTATACCACCTACCCGTAGTTTTTTTTTCTTTCTTCTTTATACATACATACTACATCTCTTTATCAACCAGTCTATATTAGCAGCAGACACAGTACAGTACGGTACGGTAGTCCACGGCTGTAGCTACCTCTGTGTCGGCACTCGGCAGTCCGTCCATAATTGTATACCACCTACCCGTGGTTTTTTTTTTCTTTCTTCTTTATACATACATACTACATCTCTTTATCAACCAGTCTATATTAGCAGCAGACACAGTACAGTAGTCCACGGCTGTAGCTACCTCTGTGTCGGCACTCGGCAGTCCATCCATAATTGTATACCACCTACCCGTGGTTTTTTTTTCTTTCTTCTTTATACATACATACTACATCTCTTTATCAACCAGTCTATATTAGCAGCAGACACAGTACAGTACGGTAGTCCACGGCTGTACCTACCTCTGTGTCGGCACTCGGCAGTCCGTCCATAATTGTATACCACCTACCCGTGGTTTTTTTTTCTTTCTTCTTTATACATACTACATCTCATTATCATCCAGTCTATATTAGCAGCAGACACAGTACAGTACGGTAGTCCACGGCTGTAGCTACCTCTGTGTCGGCACTCGGCAGTCCGTCCATAATTGTATACCACCTACCCGTGGTTTTTTTTTTTCTTTCTTCTTTATACATACTACATCTCATTATCAACCAGTCTATATTAGCAGCAGACACAGTACGGTAGTCCACGGCTGTAGCTACCTCTGTGTCGGCACTCGGCAGTCCGTCCATAATTGTATACCACCTACCCGTGGTTTTTTTTTTTTTCTTCTTTATACATACTACATCTCATTATCAACCAGTCTATATTAGCAGCAGACACAGTACGGTAGTCCACGGCTGTAGCTACCTCTGTGTCGGCACTCGGCAGTCCATCCATAATTGTATACCACCTACCCGTGGTTTTTTTTTTCTTTCTTCTTTATACATACATACTACATCTCATTATCATCCAGTCTATATTAGCAGCAGACACAGTACAGTACAATAGTCCACGGCTGTAGCTACCTCTGTGTCGGCACTCGGCAGTCCATCCATAATTGTATACTAGTATCCTTCCATCTCCATTGTTTACCTGAGGTGCCTTTTAGTTGTGCCTATTAAAATATGGAGAACAAAAATGTTGAGGTTCCAAAATTAGGGAAAGATCAAGATCCACTTCCACCTCGTGCTGAAGCTGCTGCCACTAGTCATGGCCGAGACGATGAAATGCCAGCAACGTCGTCTGCCAAGGCCGATGCCCAATGTCATAGTATAGAGCATGTCAAATCCAAAACACCAAATATCAGTAAAAAAAGGACTCCAAAACCTAAAATAAAATTGTCGGAGGAGAAGCGTAAACTTGCCAATATGCCATTTACCACACGGAGTGGCAAGGAACGGCTGAGGCCCTGGCCTATGTTCATGGCTAGTGGTTCAGCTTCACATGAGGATGGAAGCACTCAGCCTCTCGCTAGAAAACTGAAAAGACTCAAGCTGGCAAAAGCACCGCAAAGAACTGTGCGTTCTTCGAAATCCCAAATCCACAAGGAGAGTCCAATTGTGTCGGTTGCGATGCCTGACCTTCCCAACACTGGACGTGAAGAGCATGCGCCTTCCACCATTTGCACGCCCCCTGCAAGTGCTGGAAGGAGCACCCGCAGTCCAGTTCCTGATAGTCAGATTGAAGATGTCAGTGTTGAAGTACACCAGGATGAGGAGGATATGGGTCTTGCTGGCGCTGGGGAGGAAATTGACCAGGAGGATTCAGATGGTGAGGTGGTTTGTTTAAGTCAGGCACCCGGGGAGACACCTGTTGTCCGTGGGAGGAATATGGCCGTTGACATGCCTGGTGAAAATACCAAAAAAATCAGCTCTTCGGTGTGGAAGTATTTCACCAGAAATGCGGACAACATTTGTCAAGCCATGTGTTCCCTTTGTCAAGCTGTAATAAGTAGGGGTAAGGACGTTAACCACCTCGGAACATCCTCCCTTATACGTCACCTGCAGCGCATTCATAATAAGTCAGTGACAAGTTCAAAAACTTTGGGCGACAGCGGAAGCAGTCCACTGACCAGTAAATCCCTTCCTCTTGTAACCAAGCTCACGCAAACCACCCCACCAACTCCCTCAGTGTCAATTTCCTCCTTCCCCAGGAATGCCAATAGTCCTGCAGGCCATGTCACTGGCAATTCTGACGAGTCCTCTCCTGCCTGGGATTCCTCCGATGCATCCTTGCGTGTAACGCCTACTGCTGCTGGCGCTGCTGTTGTTGCTGCTGGGAGTCGATGGTCATCCCAGAGGGGAAGTCGTAAGCCCACTTGTACTACTTCCAGTAAGCAATTGACTGTCCAACAGTCCTTTGCGAGGAAGATGAAATATCACAGCAGTCATCCTGCTGCAAAGCGGATAACTGAGGCCTTGACAACTATGTTGGTGTTAGACGTGCGTCCGGTATCCGCCGTTAGTTCACAGGGAACTAGACAATTTATTGAGGCAGTGTGCCCCCGTTACCAAATACCATCTAGGTTCCACTTCTGTAGGCAGGCGATACCGAGAATGTACACGGACGTCAGAAAAAGACTCACCAGTGTCCTAAAAAATGCAGTTGTACCCAATGTCCACTTAACCACGGACATGTGGACAAGTGGAGCAGGGCAGGGTCAGGACTATATGACTGTGACAGCCCACTGGGTAGATGTATGGACTCCCGCCGCAAGAACAGCAGCGGCGGCACCAGTAGCAGCATCTCGCAAACGCCAACTCTTTCCTAGGCAGGCTACGCTTTGTATCACCGCTTTCCAGAATACGCACACAGCTAAAAACCTCTTACGGCAACTGAGGAAGATCATCGCAGAATGGCTTACCCCAATTGGACTCTCCTGTGGATTTGTGGCATCGGACAACGCCAGCAATATTGTGTGTGCATTAAATATGGGCAAATTCCAGCACGTCCCATGTTTTGCACATACCTTGAATTTGGTGGTGCAGAATTTTTTAAAAAACGACAGGGGCGTGCAAGAGATGCTGTCGGTGGCCAGAAGAATTGCGGGACACTTTCGGCGTACAGGCACCACGTACAGAAGACTGGAGCACCACCAAAAACTACTGAACCTGCCCTGCCATCATCTGAAGCAAGAAGTGGTAACGAGGTGGAATTCAACCCTCTATATGCTTCAGAGGTTGGAGGAGCAGCAAAAGGCCATTCAAGCCTATACAATTGAGCACGATATAGGAGGTGGAATGCACCTGTCTCAAGTGCAGTGGAGAATGATTTCAACGTTGTGCAAGGTTCTGATGCCCTTTGAACTTGCCACACGTGAAGTCAGTTCAGACACTGCCAGCCTGAGTCAGGTCATTCCCCTCATCAGGCTTTTGCAGAAGAAGCTGGAGACATTGAAGGAGGAGCTAACACGGAGCGATTCCGCTAGGCATGTGGGACTTGTGGATGGAGCCCTTAATTCGCTTAACAAGGATTCACGGGTGGTCAATCTGTTGAAATCAGAGCACTACATTTTGGCCACCGTGCTCGATCCTAGATTTAAAACCTACCTTGGATCTCTCTTTCCGGCAGACACAAGTCTGCTGGGGTTGAAAGACCTGCTGGTGAGAAAATTGTCAAGTCAAGCGGAACGCGACCTGTCAACATCTCCTCCTTCACATTCTCCCGCAACTGGGGGTGCGAGGAAAAGGCTCAGAATTCCGAGCCCACCCGCTGGCGGTGATGCAGGGCAGTCTGGAGCGACTGCTGATGCTGACATCTGGTCCGGACTGAAGGACCTGACAACGATTACGGACATGTCGTCTACTGTCACTGCATATGATTCTCTCAACATTGAAAGAATGGTGGAGGATTATATGAGTGACCGCATCCAAGTAGGCACGTCACACAGTCCGTACTTATACTGGCAGGAAAAAGAGGCAATTTGGAGGCCCTTGCACAAACTGGCTTTATTCTACCTAAGTTGCCCTCCCACAAGTGTGTACTCCGAAAGAGTGTTTAGTGCCGCCGCTCACCTTGTCAGCAATCGGCGTACGAGGTTACATCCAGAAAATGTGGAGAAGATGATGTTCATTAAAATTAATTATAATCAATTCCTCCGCGGAGACATTGACCAGCAGCAATTGCCTCCACAAAGTACACAGGGAGCTGAGATGGTGGATTCCAGTGGGGACGAATTGATAATCTGTGAGGAGGGGGATGTACACGGTGATATATCGGAGGATGATGATGAGGTGGACATCTTGCCTCTGTAGAGCCAGTTTGTGCAAGGAGAGATTAATTGCTTCTTATTTGGGGGGGGTCCAAACCAACCCGTCATATCAGTCACAGTCGTGTGGCAGACCCTGTCACTGAAATGATGGGTTGGTTAAAGTGTGCATGTCCTGTTTATACAACATAAGGGTGGGTGGGAGGGCCCAAGGACAATTCCATCTTGCACCTCTTTTTTCTTTTATTTTTCTTTGCGTCATGTGCTGTTTGGGGAGGGTTTTTTGGAAGGGCCATCCTGCGTGACACTGCAGTGCCACTCCTAGATGGGCCCGGTGTTTGTGTCGGCCACTAGGGTCGCTTATCTTACTCACACAGTCAGCTACCTCATTGCGCCTCTTTTTTTCTTTGCGTCATGTGCTGTTTGGGGAGGGTTTTTTGGAAGGGCCATCCTGCGTGACACTGCAGTGCCACTCCTAGATGGGCCCGGTGTTTGTGTCGGCCACTAGGGTCGCTTATCTTACTCACACAGTCAGCTACCTCATTGCGCCTCTTTTTTTCTTTGCGTCATGTGCTGTTTGGGGAGGGTTTTTTGGAAGGGCCATCCTGCGTGACACTGCAGTGCCACTCCTAGATGGGCCCGGTGTTTGTGTCGGCCACTAGGGTCGCTTATCTTACTCACACAGTCAGCTACCTCATTGCGCCTCTTTTTTTCTTTGCGTCATGTGCTGTTTGGGGAGGGTTTTTTGGAAGGGACATCCTGCGTGACACTGCAGTGCCACTCCTAGATGGGCCCGGTGTTTGTGTCGGCCACTAGGGTCGCTTATCTTACTCACACAGCGACCTCTGTGCAAATTTTAGGACTAAAAATAATATTGTGAGGTGTGAGGTATTCAGAATAGACTGAAAATGAGTGTAAATTATGGTTTTTGAGGTTAATAATACTTTGGGATCAAAATGACCCCCAAATTCTATGATTTAAGCTGTTTTTTAGGGTTTTTTGAAAAAAACACCCGAATCCGACAAAAAAAATTCGGTGAGGTTTTGCCAAAACGCGGTCGAACCCAAAACACGGCCGCGGAACCGAACCCAAAACCAAAACACAAAACCCGAAAAATTTCCGGCGCTCATCTCTAGTAAATACTGGCTGCTTTATTTTACACTGCAATTTAGATTGCAGATTGAACACACCACACCCAAATCTAACTCTCTCTGCACATGTTATATCTGCCTCTCCTGCAGTGCACATGGTTTTGCCCAATTGCTATCAAACTTGATGCTGCGATCAACTTGGAATTACCCCAAATATGTGATAGTCATCAAAAACAAACAAACAAACACTGACTGACTGTGAGAAATAAGTAAATTATTTGCTTGTACTAATAAACTTCACACATCTTGTGCATAACATTGCATACCTCCCAACTTTTTATCCTCACAAAGAGGGACACACGCGCAGCGTTTTGGGAAAAGGGTTGTGGCCTAAGAAAAGGGGCATGGCTTCACTGGAGGACCAGCGATCGCGAGCCATGCCCCCGTTTTCATCAGTGAGGGGGCATGTCCGGCGCTCTGTGAGCCGCTGGCATGCCCCCTCTCCCTCTGACTCCACTGAATAGATGCTGTGCCCCCCCCACCGAGGGACACTGCTGCCCGCGGGTGGGACAGAGGGACAGTCCCCAAAAAACGGGACTGTCCCGTGAAAATCGGGACAGTTGGGAGGTATGACATTGGCTTATTGCATTTGTATTCTAAGTAGGCTTACCATACCATCCTTTCAAACCGGGACACTCATGAATTACACAGGTTCTGTGGCTGCATGATTTGAAGTCTGCATGCCAGCTGGGTTTAATCAGCCAGAGAACCTGGGTAATTCATGAGTGTCCCAATGTAAAGGAATAGTATGGGAGGTATGACTAATACCCCTTTCTCATACGTCCTAGAGGATGCTGGGGTCACAATAAGAACCATGGGGTATAGACGGGATCTGCAGGAGACATGGGCACTTTAAGACTTTCAAAGGGTGTGAACTGGCTCCTCCCTCTATGCCCCTCCTCCAGACTCCAGTTTTAGAATTGTGCCCAGGCAGACTGGATGCACTCTGATGAGCTCTACTGAGTTTCTCGGAAAAAGACTTTTGTTAGGTTTTTTATTTTCAGGGAGACTGCTGGCAACAGTCTCCCTGCTTCGTGGGACTAAGGGGAGAGAAGTATGACCTACTTCCAGTGAGTTCAAAGGCTCTGCTTCTGGCTACAGGACACCATTAGCTCCTTAGGGTTTGATCGCTAGGTACGCCTAGATGCTCGTTCCCAGAGCCAGCTGTTACCCCCCTTACAGAGCCAGAAGTCAGTAGACAGGTGAGTAGAAGAAGATCAAGTAGACTTCAGTGACGGCATTCTGAGGTACCACACAGCGATCGCACGCTGCGCGCCATGCTCCCACACACACAGCAGCACTACAGGGTGCAGGGGGGGGTGGCGCCCTGGGCATCATAAAAGCCTCAAAATAAACTGGCAAAAGGGGACATGAGTGCCTAGGCACTGTCCTAACCCTCGCCAGTATAAATATATATTTCAAGAAAGTGGGACTGAAGGGGGCAGGGCTTTGTCCTCACAGCTCACACATCTCAGCGCCATTTTCCGCTACAGCAGGCTGCAGAGACGCTGGTCCTTCCTCACACTTCTGAATAAAAATCAGGGTGAAAAACGGGGGGGGGGGGTCAGAGTAATATTGGTGCAATATACATTTAATATAAAAGCGCTGCAGGTCTGGGGCATTCTTTAGTCTGGCCCCTATATACCCGGTGTGTCTGTGGGTGTTTGGGACACGTGTGTTGGCATGTATGAGGCTGAGTGCTCTTCCCACACAAACGGCTGTGGGAGTGACCCTGTCGGCACCGCCGTCTCCTGATTGGGTAAGTGCTTTGAATGCTAATGTGAATAAAAATCCCAAGAGGGAACTATATTACGGACACAGACATATGTGGGTGGCCCTGTCGGCACCACCAATATCTGACTGGGTGAAAATTTGCATGATAATGTGATTCATATCAGAGTAAGGTTGCACGATTCTGTGTACCAGACACAGACGCAGAAATATCTATGGAGGATGTCATGTTCATATCTATTTTTCCCTCAAACCCCTCGGGGTCGCAAAAATGTTATTTTGCCCAGTTACTACTCCCTGATACCGACACGGTTACTTATTCCTAGGTCGACCATAGCGTTTCCTGATTAGATCCACAAAAAAAAAAAAAAAAAAAAGAGCATTCAGTACATGTTTAGTGTATAGTAAGGGCGTATTAACGTCACTGAGGACCCTGCTGGTCCTGACAAAAGGGTCTATATATATGTGTATATATATATATATATATATATATATACACGTTGAAATTCAGCCCGGCACTCGGTCAAAGGTCCAAAGCTGCCCCGGTGCCCTCAGTGTAAAGTCCAATAGTAAACAAAATAATCTGCGGCACTCGAGGTCTTAGATGAAAGTTGATTATATTTGAAACATCAGTAAAAGTACATCGACGTTTCGGGGACTTTAACCCCTTTGTCAAGATGTGAGCAGGTGCTCACATCTTGACAAAGGGGTTAAAGTCCCCGAAACGTCGATGTACTTTTACTGATGTTTCAAATATAATCAACTTTCATCTAAGACCTCGAGTGCCGCAGATTATTTTGTTTACTATATATATATATATATATATAAATTTATAATAAAAGCTGAGGTAACGTTCCTCCATCTCATGTACTGAACGCTCTGTTTGAGAAAGTCTGGGTCAGCCCTGACAAGGTGGTTTTAAATCCCCAAGAGGATTCCGATTTGTTTATTCCTTTCCCGCCGCAGACAGAATAAAGTGGGAGTAACCACCTGTTCTGCACGGGGCCCTGTCACAAATCCAGTGGATCATATGCAGGAGGCGACGTTATATTCTAGTATGTGTCCACGCGTACGTTGTTTAGACCTACCATTACATGCACATGGGTGAGTAGTAGTATTCAAAAATAGTCGGATGCCTTGTCATCTGATATAGATACCCTGGGGAGAGATGGGATACTCCTTATGTTGGGTCATATTAAGGATACTGCAGCATACTTACGTGAGACTGCAAGGGATATAGGACTCTTGGGTTCACGGGCCAATTCCATGGCGGTCTCGGCTAGGAGGGCGTTGTGGATTCACCAATGGAATGCTGATGCTGACTCCGAGTAGATATGGAGTCTCTTCCCTATGAAGGTGAAGCCGGGTTTGCTGACGCCCTAGTTAATGTGATCTCGGCAGCTGCCGCAGGTAAGTCTACCTTATTGCCCTATGTTCCCTCACAACGGATGATGACGCATCATAGTCGGATGCAGTCAGTTCGGCCCAATAGATACAGATTCCTCTTTCTTTGCAGGTAGAGGAAAGTGAAGAGGGAAGAGGTCCGCAGCCTCTTCAAGAGCACAGGAGCAGAAATCATCCTCTGCTTCTGACACATCCACCGCATGACGCTGGGACTCTCTTGCGGGAACCCACACCGGTGGGTCCACGTCTAAAACTCTTCAGTCAGTCCTGGATGTGTTCGGACCTGGGCCCGTGGTTTTTTACAAATAGTGTCCCAAAGGTACAAACTGGAGTTTCAAGACATTCCCCCTCACCGATTTTTCAAATCGGCCTTACCAATTCTTCTCCGGACAGGGAGGTAGTATGCGACGCAATACAAAGGTGGTGTCGGAATCAGGTCATTGTCCTGGTTTTTCCTGTCACAACAGGGAGAAGGTTTTTATTCAAGCCTCTTTGTGGTCCCGAAACCAGATGGCTCGGTCAGACCAATCCTAAATCTGAAATCTCAATTTCTACTTAAAGAAATTCAAATTCAAAATGGAATCTCTGAGGGCAGTGATCTCCAGTCTGAAAAAAGGAGTTTTTCATGGTTTCAGTAGACATAGAGGATGCCTACTTACATTTTCCTCCGCATTAAGCTTACCTGAGGTTTGCAATTCAAGATTGTCATTACCAATTTCGGGGTGATGGCGGTAATGATGATTCTCCTTCGCTAGAGTCACAATTATCCCGTACTTGGAAGATCTCCTGATAAAGGCGAGATCCAGGGACCAGTTGGTGCAAAACATTGCACTCTCCCTGACAGTTTCTTCAACAACATGGTTGGCTCTTGAACTTGCCAAATTCAAAGTGGGTCCCTACGACGCGGTTGTCGTTTTTGGGAATAATACTGGACACAGAACTACAGAGAGTTTTTCTCCCAGTGGAAAAGGCTCTGGAGATCCAGAGTCTGGTCAAACAAATTCTGAGACCAGTAAGAGTGTCAATCCATCAATGCATTCGGTTGCTGAAATAGATGGTTGAAGCCTACGAGGCCTTTCAGTTTGGCAGGTTCCATGCCAGAGTGTTCCAGTGGGACCTGCTGGACAAGTGGTCCGGATCCCACCTACACATACACCGGAAGATAATCCTGTCTTCCAAGACCAGAATCTCACTCCTGTGGTGGCTGTGCAGTTCTCACCTCCTAGAGGGGCGCAGGTTCGGGGTCCAGGACCGGTTCCTAGTGACCACGGATGCAAGCTTCCGAGGCTGGGGGGCAGTCACACAGGGGGAAAACTTCCAAGGAAGATTGTCAAGTCAGGAAACTTGTCTCCACATAAACGGTCTGGAGTTAAGGGCCGTTTACAACGGCTTTCTACAAATGAAAAGCAGAGCAGCAATGGTAGAAGCCACGAGGATTTTCCGCTGGGCAGAAAAACATACAAGTGATATTCATTCCAAAAGGGGGCAACTGGGAAGCAGACTTCCTCAGCAGCCACGATCTCCATCCGGGGGAGGGGGGCCTCCTCCAAGTAGTCTTCGAAGAGGTGACATGTCGTTGGGGTTTCCTCAAATAGATATGATGGCATCTCGTCTCAACAAGAAGCTTCAGAGTTCCAGGTCAAGGGGCCCTCAGGCAATAACAGTGAATGCACTGATGACACAGTGGGTATTTTCAGTTGGTATATGTATTCCCTCCGTTTTCCCTCATTCCAAAAGTTCTGGGATCATAAAAAGTATAGATATTCGAGCGATCCTCATTGTCCCAGACTGAGCAAGGAGAGTTTGGTAGCCAGATCTCAGGAATTACTCATAGGAGATCCCTGACCTCTTTCTGTGCGCGAGGACCTGTTGCAGTAAGGGCCGTGCGTGTATTAGGACTTGCCGCCGCTACGCTTGACGACATGGCAGTTGAACACCAAATCCTAGCCTGTAAGGGTATTCCCAGGGAAGTCTTTCTCACATTTATTGAGGCTAAACAAGGGGTAACATCTAATCATTGCCACCGTTTTGGAGAAAATATGTTTCTTGGTGTAAATCCAAGAAGGCTCCTACGGCAGAGTACAGCTAGGACGTTTTCTCAGTTTTCTGCAAGCAGGTGTGGATGCGAGCCTAAAATTGGGCTCAATTAAAATCAATTGGCCTCCCTTCCAGAAGTTCAGACTTTAGTGAAGGGTGTGTTACACATCCAACCTCCATTTGTGTCCTCAGTGGCACCATGGGATCTTAATATGGTGTTGCAGTTCCTTCAATCACATTGGTTTGAACCTTTACGTAAGGTGGAGTTGAAATTCCTCACTTGGAAAGTGGTCATCGGCAAGGCGGGTGTCTGAGTTAGCGGCCTTGTCTCACAAGAGCCCTTATTTGATCTTCCATGAAGATAGAGCAGGGTTGGGAACTCGTCAACAATTTCTACCGAAGGTGGTTTTCTTCTTTCCACATGTATCAACCTATTGTGGTTCCAGTGGCTACGGACGCCTTCGCGGAGTCAAGGTCTCTGAATGTGGTCAGAGTTTTAAAAATGATGTCGCCAGAATGGCTCAGTTTAGGAAAACAGGCTCTGTTTGTCCTGTTTGCTCCCAACAAGATTGGGTGTCCTGCTTCCAAGCAGACCGTTGCACGCTGGATCTGTGGTACGGTTCGGCATGCTCATTCCACGGCAGGATTGCCGCTGCCGAAATAGGTGAAGGACCAAATTTACTAGAAAGGTGGGCGCTTCCTGGGCGGATGCCCGGTGGATCTCGGCATTGCAACTTTGCAGAGCAACTATTTAAAAAACACTTTGGCTAGGTTTTACAAGTTGATACCTTGCCCGACGTTGACCTCAAGTTTGGTCATTCGGTGCTGCAGAGTCGTCCGCACTCTCCCGCCCGTTCTAGAGCATTGGTATAACCCCATGGTTCTTATTATGACCCCAGCATCCTCTAGGACGTATGAGAAAATACGATTTTAATACCTACCGGTAAACCCTTAGAGGATGCTGGGCGCCCGTCCCAGTGCGTATTGTATCTGCAGTTAGTGTGTAGGTTGTGTACGGTTCTGGTCAGCATGTGCTGCAATTGTTCATGCCGTTGGCTTGTATTCTGTTGAATGCCACGTTCTGCGGCATGCTTGAGGTGTGAGCTGGTAAGATGCTCACCTTGGTTTAACAATAACTCCTTTCCTCGAAATGTCCGTCTCCCTGGGCACAGTTCCTTAACCTGGAGTCATGGAGGAGGGGCATAGAGGGAGGAGCCAGTTCACACCCTTTGAAAGTCTTAAAGTGCCCATGTCTCCTGCGGATCCCGTCTGTACCCCATGGTTCTTATTGTGACCCCAGCATCCTCTACGGACTAAGAGAAAAGGATTTACCGGTAGGTATTAAAATCCTATTTTCACACCAAAAATGCAGGGCCTAAACCCAGGAATCATGCAGGGACATTCCCGGGTTGGGCCCGTTTATACCAGCATTTGGAGCCGGGACATCCCGGGTCTGCACCTTTCATACTGAACCCGGGATGGGCCTTAATTTTATGAAGAATGCCATTAGAAATGCCCTTTTTAAGGGCCACAAAGATGAGTTACTCTAGTGCCAAACTGAGTGAAAACATTTGTACCCACCTTCACGAGATGTTTAGTGATTACTAACATAATTAATTGTACATAAACAAAAGGTTTGCAAAGTTTTTGACTTTGTTTTAATGGTGCAAAAATAACCTGTTAAATGCACAGGCATATACAGAGTGCAACTTTGTATAAAATGCCAACATGTGCGGAACACAATGCAAACTTATATTAATAAAAAACACACAAAAACACAACCCGAACACACACACATCCCCAAACATGAAAATTGTGACTTATAACAGCACAAAACTATCAACAAAAAGTATACATTCCAAAGACTGACTATGTCAATTGCCTATATATTTTGTATTCTGGAGATGATATATTAGGGTTCGGGTTGGGGTTGAGGTTAGGGAGCGGGTTTGGGTTATGGTTAGTAGTGACCTCGAGAATACGGGGGATAACTGTGCTCAGGGACAGGAGGGGCCTGGATGGGCTGGTTAGCTGGGTACATATTGTGACCCTTAATGTGTGGCAAGAAGCGTTCCATGAACTGAAACTGCCGGTCTTGGTAGTCGCACAAGATGCGTTCTTGGTGTCCCATTATGTGCGTTATGAAGGATTGCTGCAGCTCTCTTTCAGCCTCTATAAAACGGAATTGGTGGGCATCCTCCTGTTGCTGCATGTTGGTGTCCATGTCGCGCAGTTCTGCAACCAGTACCGTGGTCATTGCCCATGCAGCAAGCTCCACTTTGGTGGCTTTGTGTCTCCTCTTGGGAACTGTATATACTGCAAGGGGAATAAAAGGGCATATAAGAACAAGCAGTGTTGTTTTCTTATGCATTTGGGGCCTCCTACCACCTTCACTAGATACACTGTACACAATAAACTTTATTGTGGCCGGTTATGGTGTTGTATAGTGCAGAATTAATGATTATAGGTTTTCATCATAAATGATGCTAAGCAAGGACATATACTTACTATTGGTGCGCATCACAGGAGGATTTGCCTGGAGTGTCGCATCCACATTTGATTCCTGCCCAATCACAGCGTACGTAATGTTGCCGGGTATACTGTCATCATTCGGGTTGACGGATGAGTCCAGATCGGGGTGGATAGGGTCATCTGGGAATAGTATGGGGGATGATGCCGGTGGCCCACATTGGGTACTTTCCATGCTGGACTCAGTCTCATCAGCAACCACAAAGGGTGAGGGAGTGGCAGAGCTGGAGGATGACAGGCTGATGGGGTCAGTGAGCGCAGTGTTGCCAAAAATAGATGCACATTGTTCATAAAACATCCAGTTGCGCCTTGCAACACCACTCTTGTTTCGGTTATGGTCATGGATGCGATTAAACTGTTTTTTTAGCATTTTCAGTTTATTTACCCATGTTGTTGGGTACGGATGATGCCCCGCGAGGCCAGGGTCTTCGCTATGTTGTGACCTGGCGCCGGATCTCCTCATCCCCTCTAATACTTAAAAGCTCCCTCACCTCCGCATTTGTCCAAGACATTGCAGGGCAGCAGTGGTATAAATGTGCTGCAGGGGTCAGATGTGCCACAGAGCTGACAGTACCTGCCTCCACGCTACTGTGCATCCTCTGCATGCCACAGAAAAAACACAAGACCAGGAAGTGCCCTGAATAGCCAATCAGCATCAGTAGAGGCAACCCGGGAAGGCGGGACATGCCCCTGCACCGTTCACACTGACCAGGTTCCCAGGAAGATCCCGGGACCAACCCTGGTAGATTACAGGGTTGAAATGCGGGGGCAGGAATCCCGGGATTTTGTCCCTGTACCCTTTCACACTGAGAAATTTCCTGGGTTGATGCGCGTTCATGTGCAATAACCCGGGAAATTTTGGTCTGTGTGAAAGGGGTATTAGTGTGTTTTGTTTTGAATGTTTATGTATATATGTGTGTGTATTTACATGCATACCTCCAGGGGTTAAAGTGAGCCGGAACGGGGTGGAACTGCGTTCCGTCAGTTCCACTTGGAGACGGAATGCAGTTCCGCCTCCTCCGGATCACATAACCTGATGTGTCCCCAGCGCCGCACAGGGAGATGACGGGCACCCGCTGAGATTGTGTTACCAGCGGGCGCCCGTCTCCCTCTCTACACCTAAAGCCGGTACTGAGCTCAGTACTGAGCTCCGGCTTCCGGCGCTGTCACTGTTTGGCATTCGCTATGGGAGAGACGTCAGCCATGACGTCTCTCTCATAGTGCTGAGGAGCGGACGCCAAGAGAGGAGGACTGCAGCGGTCTGGAAGCAGGAGCGGGGCTCGGTAAGTATGGTGTGGGTTTTTTTTCTTCCTTAGTGCAGCGGCGCATCTACTGGTGGGACATTACTACTTAGGGGGCATCTATTGGGGGCAAACTATGGGTGGGACATTACTACTGCGGGGCATCTACAAGTGGCATTACTACTGGGGGGGGCATTGCTGGGGGCAAACTACTGGGGGACATAATTACTGGGGGCCAACTACAAGGGGGCAAACTACTGGGGGTAAGCTACAAGGGGGCACACTACAAGGGGGCAAGCTACTGGAGGCAAGCTACAAGGGGGCAAGCTACTGGGGGCAAACTACAAAGGGGCTAACTACTGGGGGCAAACTACAGGAGGGCATTACTACTGGCGGCGTAACTACAGGGGCATTACTACTTGAGGGCTAAACTACTGGGGGCATAACTACAGGGGCCAAACTACTGGGGGCATTACTACTGGGGGCTAAACTATAAGGGGGGCATAACTACAGGGGCTAAACTACAAGGGGGGCATAACTACAGGGGCTAAACTACTGGAGGCATAACAACAGGGGCTAAACTACAAGGGGGCAAACTAGAGGGGGGCATTATTACTGGCGGCTAAACTACATGTGGCAAACTACATGAGGGCTAAACTACTGGGGGCATTACCACTGGGAAGCTAAACTAAAGGGGTAAACTACTGAGGTCATAACTACAGGGGCATTACCACTGGGGGCATAACTACTAGGGCTAAACTACAGGGGGCTAAACGGCTGGGGGCATTACTACAGGCAACATTACTACTGGGGGCAATACTGCACACGGGCATTACCATTAAGGGCATTACTACTGGGGGCCCTACTAATGAGGACATTGTAAAGGGGGCACTTCATAAGGGTTATCACTCCTAGGGACATAAGGGGCACTACTATTGCGGGCATTGCATAAGGGGCACCACTACTATGGGGTCTATATAAGGGGCACTACCACTGTGGGCACTACCAATTAGTGATGTGCACCAGACATTTTTCGGGTTTTGTGTTTTGGTTTTGGATTCGGTTCCGCGGCCGTGTTTTGGATTCGGACGCGTTTTGGCAAAACCTCCCTGAAAATTTTTTGTCGGATTCGGATGTGTTTTGGATTCAGGTGTTTTTTTCAAAAAACCCTCAAAAACAGCTTAAATCATAGAATTTGGGGGTCATTTTGATCCCATAGTATTATTAACCTCAATAACCATAATTTCCACTCATTTTCAGTCTATTCTGAACACCTCACAATATTATTTTTAGTCCTAAAATTTGCACCGAGGTCGCTGGATGGCTAAGCTAAGCGACACAAGTGGCCGACACAAACACCTGGCCCATCTAGGAGTGGCACTGCAGTGTCAGGCAGGATGGCCCTTCAAAAAATTGTCCCCAAACAGCACATGATGCAAAGAAAAAAAGAGGCGCACCAAGGTCGCTGTGTGACTAAGCTAAGCGACACAAGTGGCCGACACAAACACCTGGCCCATCTAGGAGTGGCACTGCAGTGTCAGGCAGGATGGCACTTCAAAAAAATTGTCCCCAAACAGCACATGATGCAAAGAAAAAAAGAGGCGCACCAAGGTCGCTGTGTGACTAAGCTAAGCGACCCAAGTGGCCGACACAAACACCTGGCCCATCTAGGAGTGGCACTGCAGTGTCAGGCAGGATGGCACTTCAAAAAAATTGTCCCCAAACAGCACATGATGCAAAGAAAAAAAGAGGCGCACCAAGGTCGCTGTGTGACTAAGCTAAGCGACCCAAGTGGCCGACACAAACACCTGGCCCATCTAGGAGTGGCACTGCAGTGTCAGGCAGGATGGCACTTCAAAAAAATTGTCCCCAAACATCACATGATGCAAAGAAAAAAAGAGGCGCACCAAGGTCGCTGTGTGACTAAGCTAAGCGACACAAGTGGCCGACACAAACACCTGGCCCATCTAGGAGTGGCACTGCAGTGTCAGGCAGGATGGCACTTCAAAAAAATTGTCCCCAAACAGCACATAATGCAAAGAAAAATGAAAGAAAAAGAGGTGCAAGATGGAATTGTCCTTGGGCCCTCCCACCCACCTGGGCCCTCCCACCCACCCTTATGTTGTATAAACAGGACATGCACACTTTAACGAACCCATAATTTCAGCGACAGGGTCTGCCACACGACTGTGACTGAAATGACTGGTTGGTTTGGGCCCCCACCAAAAAAAGAAGCAATCAATCTCTCCTTGCACAAACTGGCTCTACAGAGGCAAGATGTCCACCTCATCATCATCCTCCGATTCCTCACCCCTTTCACTGTGTACATCCCCCTCCTCACAGATTATTAATTCGTCCCCACTGGAATCCACCATCTCAGGTCCCTGTGTACTTTCTGGAGGCAATTGCTGCTGGTGAATGTCTCCACGGAGGAATTGATTATAATTCATTTTGATGAACATCATCTTCTCCACATTTTCTGGAAGTAACCTCGTACGCCGATTGCTGACAAGGTGAGAGGCTGCACTAAACACTCTTTCGGAGTACACACTGGAGGGAGGGCAACTTAGGTAGAATAAAGCCAGTTTGTGCAAGGGCCTCCAAATTGCCTCTTTTTCCTGCCAGTATACGTACGGACTGTCTGACGTGCCTACTTGGATGCGGTCACTCATATAATCCTCCACCATTCTTTCAATGGTGAGAGAATCATATGCAGTGACAGTAGACGACATGTCCGTAATCGTTGGCAGGTCCTTCAGTCCAGACCAGATGTCAGCACTCGCTCCAGACTGCCCTGCATCACCGCCAGTGGGTGGGCTCGGAATTCTTAGCCTTTTCCTCGCACCCCCAGTTGCGGGAGAATGTGAAGGAGGAGATGTTGACGGGTCACGTTCCGCTTGACTTGACAATTTTCTCACCAGCAGGTCTTTGAACCTCTGCAGACTTGTGTCTGCCGGAAAGAGAGATACAACGTAGGTTTTAAACCTAGGATCGAGCACGGTGGCCAAAATGTAGTACTCTGATTTCAGCAGATTGACCACCCGTTAATCCTGGTTAAGTGAATTAAGGGCTCCATCCACAAGTCCCACATGCCTAGCGGAATCGCTCTGTTTTAGCTCCTCCTTCAATGTCTCCAGCTTCTTCTGCAAAAGCCTGATGAGGGGAATGACCTGACTCAGGCTGGCAGTGTCTGAACTGACTTCACGTGTGGCAAGTTCAAAGGGTTGCAGAACCTTGCACAACGTTGAAATCATTCTCCACTGCGCTTGAGTCAGGTGCATTCCCTCTCCTTTGCCTATATCGTGGGCAGATGTATAGGCTTGAATGGCCTTTTGCTGCTCCTCCATCCTCTGAAGCATATAGAGGGTTGAATTCCACCTCGTTACCACCTCTTGCTTCAGATGATGGCAGGGCAGGTTCAAGAATGTTTGGTGGTGCTCCAGTCTTCGGCACGCGGTGGCTGAATGCCGAAAGTGGTCCGCAATTCTTCGGGCCACCGACAGCATCTCTTGCATGCCCCTGTCGTTTTTTAAATAATTCTGCACCACCAAATTCAATGTATGTGCAAAACATGGGACGTGCTGGAATTTGCCCAGATGTAATGCACGCACAATATTCGTGGCGTTGTCCGATGTCACAAATCCCCAGGAGAGTCCAATTGGGGTAAGCCATTCTGCGATGATCTTCCTCAGTTCCCGTAAGAGGTTGTCAGCTGTGTGCCTCTTCTGGAAAGCGGTGATACAAAGCGTAGCCTGCCTAGGAACGCGTTGGTGTTTGCAAGATGCTGCTACTGGTGCCGCCGCTGCTGTTCTTGCTGCGGGAGGCAATACATCTACCCAGTGGGCTGTCACAGTCATATAGTCCTGAGTCTGCCCTGCTCCACTTGTCCACATGTCCGTGGACATTGGGTACAACTGCATTTTTTAGGACACTGGTGACTCTTTTTCTGACGTCTGTGTACATTTTCGGTATCGCCTGCCTAGAGAAATGGAACCTAGATGGTATTTGGTACCGGGGACACAGTACCTCAATCAAGTCTCTAGTTGCCTCTGAATTAACGGTGAATACCGGAACCACGTTTCTCACCGGCCAGGCTGCCAAGGCCTGAGTTATCCGCTTTGCAGCAGGATGACTGCTGTGATATTTCATCTTCCTTGCAAAGGACTGTTGGACAGTCAATTGCTTACTGGAAGTAGTACAAGTGGTCTTCTAAATTCCCCTCTGGGATGACGATCGACTCCCAGCAGCAACAACAGCAGCGCCAGCAGCAGTAGGCGTTACACTCAAGGATGCATCGGAGGAATCCCAGGCAGGAGAGGACTCGTCATACTTGCCAGTGACATGGCCTGCAGGACTATTGGCTTTCCTGTGTAAGGTGGAAATTGACACTGAGGGAGTTGGTGGTGTGGTTTGCAGGAGCTTGGTTACAAGAGAAAGGGATTTAGTGGTCAGTGGACTGCTTCCGCTGTCATCCAAAGTTTTTGAACTTGTCACTGACTTATGATGAATGCGCTGCAGGTGACGTATAAGGGAGGATGTTCCGAGGTGGTTAACGTCCTTACCCCTACTTATTACAGCTTGACAAAGGCAACACACGGCTTGACACCTGTTGTCCGCATTTGTGTTGAAATAATTCCACACCGAAGAGGTGATTTTTTTTTTGTATTTTGACCAGGCATGTCAATGGCCATATTCGTCCACGGACAACAGGTGTCTCCCCGGGTGCCTGACTTAAACAAACCACCTCACCATCAGAATCCTCCTTGTCAATTTCCTCCCCAGCACCAGCAACACCCATATCCTCATCCTGGTGTACTTCAACAGTGACATCTTCAATTTGACTATCAGGAACTGGACTGCGGGTGCTCCTTCCAAATGGTGGAAGGCGCAAGCTCTTCCCGTCCAGTGTCGGGAAGGTCGGGCATCGCAACCGACACAATTGGACTCTCCTTGGGGATTTGTGATTTAGAAGAACGCACAGTTCTTTGCTGTGCTTTTGCCAGATTAAGTCTTTCATTTTTCTAGCGAGAGGATGAGTGCTTCCATCCTCATGTGAAGCTGAACCACTAGCCATGGACATAGGCCAGGGCCTCAGCCGTTCCTTGCCACTCCGTGTCGTAAATGGCATATTGGCAAGTTTACGCTTCTCCTCAGACGCTTTCAATTTAGATTTTTGGGTCATTTTACTGAGCTTTTGTTTTTTGGATTTTACATGCTCTCTACTATGACATTGGGCATCGGCCTTGGCAGATGACGTTGATGGCATTTCATCGTCTCGGCCATGACTAGTGGCAGCAGCTTCAGCACGAGGTGGAAGTGGATCTTGATCTTTCCCTATTTTAACCTCCACATTTTTGTTCTCCATTTTTTAATGTGTGGAATTATATGCCAGTTTCAATAGCAATGGCCTACTACTATATATACTGCGCACAACTGAAATGCACCACAGGTATGGATGGATAGTATACTTGACGACACAGAGGTAGGTACAGCAGTGGCCTACTGTACCGTACTGCTATATATATTATATACTGGTGGTCAGCAAACTGTGCAAAACTGAAATGCACCACAGGTATGGATGGATAGTATACTTGACGACACAGAGGTAGGTACAGCAGTGGCCTACTGTACCGTACTGCTATATATATTATATACTGGTGGTCAGCAAACTGTGCAAAACTGAAATGCACCACAGGTATGGATGGATAGTATACTTGACGACACAGAGGTAGGTACAGCAGTGGCCTACTGTACCGTACTGCTATATATATTATATACTGGTGGTCAGCAAACTGTGCAAAACTGAAATGCACCACAGGTATGGATGGATAGTATACTTGACGACACAGAGGTAGGTACAGCAGTGGCCTACTGTACCGTACTGCTATATATATTATATACTGGTGGTCAGCAAACTGTGCAAAACTGAAATGCACCACAGGTATGGATGGATAGTATACTTGACGAGACAGAGGTAGGTACAGCAGTGGCCTACTGTACCGTACTGCTATATATATTATATACTGGTGGTCAGCAAACTGTGCAAAACTGAAATGCACCACAGGTATGGATGGATAGTATACTTGACGACACAGAGGTAGGTACAGCAGTGGCCTACTGTGTCAGGAATCGACTCACCAAGCCGACATCCGTCCGCCGCTGCGGACTCCGTCCTGGCTCCCTGCGGTCACCTGTCATCTGTGTCTCTGCCATGGGACGCCATCACGGGCCTGGGAACACTCCTGTGACAGCGGGCGTGTAGCGCGCCGCGTTCCCGCTAGGCCGCGGCATGGGCGCCGCCATGACAGTCTACAAACAGTCAGCATACAGCGGCCAATCCGGTGCTTGGCCGCACCCACTTTCCCTCACTCACCCAATCCCTGTGCACCAAGGGGTATATAAGAGACTGCAGGATCAGTCTGCAGGCATCCTGGACTTTGTGTCACTCCTGCGACCCATGTGTAAGGATCTGTTCCGTTACTCCTGTGTTCCTGGCTCTCTGGTTAAAGACCTGTACTCCTGGTTATCTGCACAAGCTCCGTGGAACTTCAAGGTCCAGCAATACCTGCAAACAGGCTTCACACTCATCACCACCTTGTGTGCTTCAGCCTGCAGTTGAGACTGACTCCAGGTGTGTCTCATTCCAAACACCTGTGATACAGCTTGCTGCTGCCAGTGCTTCAATACCTGCACTGTGAAGTCAGACTCCTGCCTCTGCTACCAGGTTTGTCATCTTACACCTTGCTGCCTAAGTTCCCTGTTTTATTATCTGCACTGGTTTCCAAACCAGAACCATTTACAAGCACCCGTTCTTCTGTTTATGACATTTCCGGTTATTATTTCTTCAAATCATCTGTCATCCAGTTGCCATAAGACTTTCAGCTATTACGCTGTATGATTGACATTTTTACATCTGTGATTATTATTTCTGCTGCCATTTCTGTTGATTTCATCTGCCAATAAATATCATTGCGCCATGCGCAGAAACATCATCCAGCCTCCTCGTTTTCTCCCTTCTACCTCCACTGACCCACTAGCGCCCCCTCTGGGGACACAGACAAGTCCAGACCTGACAGTAAGTCCAGGATCGATGGACTCAGATGGTGGACGGAGTGTGGGGTCAGAGGCCTTGCAAAACCTGGTCTCCCGTCTGGATGGTCAAGAGGCTGCGCAGCAGCAGATGTTTCAATTTCTGCAAGGGATGTCCTCCCGGATAGATACACTACAGCAATCCCTGCCTAGTGTCCTCACTCCTGTTGTTCCTGTTACTCCAGCACCTGCCAGTGCCGTGAGTTCCTCTATGCCGACTGCATCAGCTCCAGTGTCACGTCTGCACCTGCCCGTGCCGAGCAAGTATGATGGCAGTCCAAAGTTATGTCGCGGGTTTCTCAACCAATGTGAAATCCAGTTTGAATTGTTGCCACATAATTTCCCCACGCCAAGATCCAAGGTTGCCTACATCATCTCCTTACTTTCTGGATCTGCTCTGAATTGGGTGTCTCCTCTGTGGGAACGTGCTGACCCTCTGATTAACAACTACACAGACTTCGTGTCAACTTTCAGACGGATCTTTGACGAGCCTGGTCGTGCAACATCAGCTTCCGCTGACCTGATTCAACTCTGCCAAGGTACCCGTAGTATGGGACAATATGTTATTCTGTTCCAGACGTTGGCCGCTGAGGTTCAGTGGAATAATCAGGCCCTGGTAGCAGCCTTCTGGCATGGACTTTCTGACCGGATCAAGGATGAACTGGCGACCCGCGACCTTCCTGTTCAATTATCTGACCTGATCTCCTTGTGCATTAAGTTGGACTCTCGCATCCGCGAACGCAATAATGAACGCGCTCGGAGTGAGCCACGCAGATCAAGGATAATACCTTCTGTACAGTTTCAGTCTCCCTCTTCTGACGAGCCTATGCAGATAAATAGGTCCCGCCTAACTCCTGAAGAGCGGGCAAGAAGAATACGTGAGAGACTCTGTCTGTACTGTGCGGCTGCGGGCCACCAGATTAACTCCTGCACAGTGCGTTCGGGAAACGCCAGATCCTGACTTGCAAAGGAGGAGTCAAGTTGGGATCTTTTTGTCAAGCTCCTTCTAATCCAGACCTTATCCTTCCAGTGACGTTAGAGACTTCAGTTGGGCTCCAGTCCGCATCAGCATTGGTGGACTGTGGAGCTGCAGGAAATTTCATCACCCAAGCTGCGGTAAATAAATTCTGCTTATCTACTTGTGAACTTTCCTGTCCAGTTTATATTACCGCTGTGGATGGAAGCCGAATCTCCAAGGGGAATATTTCCCATCAAACTGCCCCAGTGGTCCTGGGAGTTGGATTCCTACACTCTGAACTGATTAAGTTCTTGGTCATCCCTCAAGCCACCCAGGAGATCGTCTTGGGCATGCCCTGGCTCCAGCTACATAATCCACAGTTTAACTGGTCAACGTTGCAGCTTACCTCTTGGGGTTCACAGTGTCATCAATCTTGTTTAGCCCAAGTGTGTCCCATAAAGTCTACCGAAGTTAAGACACAGTCAAGTCTCCCAGCTGCCTATCAAGATTTCTCAGACGTCTTCTGTGAAAAGGCCGCTGATGTCCTGCCGCCCCATAGGGAATGGGATTGTCCCATCGATCTCCTTCCTGGCAAGAAGCCACCTAGGGGGCGCACCTACCCGTTGTCTGTTCCTGAAACTGAGGCGATGAGCGTTTACATCAGAGAGAATCTTCAGAAGGGATTCATCCGTCCGTCATCATCACCCGCTGGCGCAGGTTTCTTCTTTGTTAAAAAGAAGGATGGAGGACTGCGTCCATGCATTGACTACCGGGGTCTCAATGACATTACCATCAAAAATAGTTATCCATTACCACTCATTACCGAATTATTTGACAGAGTCAAAGGAGCCCGCATCTTCACCAAGTTAGATCTCCGCGGTGCCTACAATCTCATCAGAATCCGGAGTGGTGACGAGTGGAAAACAGCTTTTAACACTCGAGATGGCCATTATGAATACCTAGTAATGCCATTTGGATTGAGTAATGCTCCAGCAGTGTTCCAACACTTTGTGAACGAAATTTTTCGTGATGTCCTGTATAAGTACCTCGTTGTTTACTTGGATGATATCCTCATCTTCTCCCAAGATCTTCCATCTCATCGTCTACAAGTCCGAGAAGTTCTCCGACGTCTTCGTGAGAACCGTCTTTACGGAAAACTATCTAAATGCACCTTTGAAGTACCCTCTATACCCTTCCTGGGTTATATAATTTCCGGATCGGATCTTCAGATGGACCCGACAAAATTGGAAGCTATTGCCAATTGGTCCATTCCAAATTCTCTCAAGTCTATCCAGCGGTTCCTGGGTTTTGCCAACTACTATAGGAAATTTATTCGGGGATTCTCCACTCTCATCGCTCCTATTACCAACCTGACTCGGAAAGGGGCAAACCATTCCAACTGGACAGAAGAAGCCTTAGCAGCCTTCCAGAAGATCAAGCTGGCCTTTATGTCTGCCCCAGTTCTGTCTCAGCCAGATGTTAACAAACCGTTCGAATTGGAGGTGGACGCCTCTACAGTTGGGGTTGGAGCTGTTCTCTCCCAGAAGGGAACCGATGGGAAAGTCCACCCTTGTGGGTTTTATTCTCGCAAATTCCTTCCTGCAGAAGCTAACTACTCCGTTGGAGACCAAGAACTACTGGCGATCAAGCTGGCTCTCGAGGAATGGAGATACCTCCTAGAAGGGGCCAAACATCCGTTTAATATCTACACGGATCATAAAAACCTGCTATACTTAAAGGCAGCTCAGTGCCTTAATCCTCGCCAGTCCAGGTGGGCTATGTTTTTCTCACGTTTTAATTTTAAGCTTCATTTCCGCCCAGGTTCGCAGAATGTTAAAGCTGACGCTCTATCCCGATCCATGGAATCCGAAGAGGAAACGCCTGACTCAGTGCCTCATTCCATCCTGAGTCCAGTGGTATTCGCTGCATCTCAAGTCTCCCCAGCTCCTCCTCCTGGTAAGACTTTTGTTTCCCCAGAGCTCCGTCCCAAGTTGCTATCTTGGGCTCATCAATCCAAGTTCACCGGTCATCCTGGTGTTCTGAAGACCTTCAAGTTTCTCTCTGAGACGTACTGGTGGCCAAAGATGAAGGCTGACATCAAGGATTTCGTAGCATCCTGTCCTAAGTGTGTGCAGCATAAGACTCCTCGTCAGTCTCCAGCAGGTCAGTTACAACCATTGTCTGTTCCTAGTCGTCCCTGGTCACACCTGTCCATGGATTTTATCACCGACCTTCCTCCTTCCCAAGGATATAATACCATCTGGGTTGTAGTGGACAGATTTACCAAGATGGCTCATTTTGTCCCTCTCCAGGGTCTCCCGTCTGCCCCGAAACTTGCCCAAATCTTCCTACGGGAGATTTTCCGCTTACATGGTCTACCCTCAGAAATAATATCTGATCGGGGGGTACAGTTTGTAGCGAGGTTTTGGAGGGCCCTCTGTGCTGCCATGCAGGTCAAACTGAAGTTTTCGTCATCATACCATCCTCAGACGAATGGGCAGACAGAGAGAGTTAATCAAGATCTAGAGACGTTTTTAAGATTATATGTTTCATCTTCCCAGGATGACTGGTTCGATCTGCTCCCATGGGCCGAGTTTGCCCACAACTTCCGATACCATACTGCTACTGAAACAACACCATTCTTTGCAGTATATGGGCAACATCCCCGTGTTCCTGACTTCCAAGAACTCCCTCATATGGATGTTCCTGCTGCCACTACTGCTCTGTCTCAGTTTTCATCAATTTGGAAAAAGATTCATGTATCTCTCAAAAAGGCCTCCAGCCGGTACAAATTCTTTGCTGACCGCAAGAGACGTGCGGTTCCTCACCTGAAACCTGGGGACAAGGTTTGGCTATCAACCCGTAACCTCCGTCTTAGGGTTCCGTCCATGAAGTTTGCACCCCGTTTCATTGGTCCTTTCCCTGTTGAAAGAGTCATCAACCCTGTGGCCTACAAACTGAAGTTACCAACTTCTCTTCGTATACCTAACGCTTTTCATATTTCTCTCCTCAGACCTCTAGTCCTGAACCGTTTTCAGAGTTCTCTTCCAGTTGGCCCCAAAATTCGAACTCAGCGGGGCGTGGAATTCGAGATCGGTAAAATTCTGGACTCCCGTTGCCGGTATGGACGTCTTCAGTACCTGGTCGATTGGTCCGGTTATGGCCCAGAGGAGAGGAGTTGGGTAAACTCATCTGATGTCCATGCTCCAAGGTTGGTCCGTGTTTTCCACAGCACTCATCCTTCCAGGCCACGTGGGTGTTCGGTGTCCACCCTTAAAGGGGGGGGTACTGTCAGGAATCGACTCACCAAGCCGACATCCGTCCGCCGCTGCGGACTCCGTCCTGGCTCCCTGCGGTCACCTGTCATCTGTGTCTCTGCCATGGGACGCCATCACGGGCCTGGGAACACTCCTGTGACAGCGGGCGTGTAGCGCGCCGCGTTCCCGCTAGGCCGCGGCATGGGCGCCGCCATGACAGTCTACAAACAGTCAGCATACAGCGGCCAATCCGGTGCTTGGCCGCACCCACTTTCCCTCACTCACCCAATCCCTGTGCACCAAGGGGTATATAAGAGACTGCAGGATCAGTCTGCAGGCATCCTGGACTTTGTGTCACTCCTGCGACCCATGTGTAAGGATCTGTTCCGTTACTCCTGTGTTCCTGGCTCTCTGGTTAAAGACCTGTACTCCTGGTTATCTGCACAAGCTCCGTGGAACTTCAAGGTCCAGCAATACCTGCAAACAGGCTTCACACTCATCACCACCTTGTGTGCTTCAGCCTGCAGTTGAGACTGACTCCAGGTGTGTCTCATTCCAAACACCTGTGATACAGCTTGCTGCTGCCAGTGCTTCAATACCTGCACTGTGAAGTCAGACTCCTGCCTCTGCTACCAGGTTTGTCATCTTACACCTTGCTGCCTAAGTTCCCTGTTTTATTATCTGCACTGGTTTCCAAACCAGAACCATTTACAAGCACCCGTTCTTCTGTTTATGACATTTCCGGTTATTATTTCTTCAAATCATCTGTCATCCAGTTGCCATAAGACTTTCAGCTATTACGCTGTATGATTGACATTTTTACATCTGTGATTATTATTTCTGCTGCCATTTCTGTTGATTTCATCTGCCAATAAATATCATTGCGCCATGCGCAGAAACATCATCCAGCCTCCTCGTTTTCTCCCTTCTACCTCCACTGACCCACTAGCGCCCCCTCTGGGGACACAGACAAGTCCAGACCTGACATACTGTACCGTACTGCTATATATATTATATACTGGTGGTCAGCAAACTGTGCAAAACTGAAATGCACCACAGGTATGGATGGATAGTATACTTGACGACACAGAGGTAGGTACAGCAGTGGCCTACTGTACCGTACTGCTATATATATTATATACTGGTGGTCAGCAAACTGTGCAAAACTGATATGCACCACAGGTATGGATGGATAGTATACTTGACGACACAGAGGTAGGTACAGCAGTGGCCTACTGTACCGTACTGCTATATATATTATATACTGGTGGTCAGCAAACTGTGCAAAACTGAAATGCACCACAGGTATGGATGGATAGTATACTTGACGACACAGAGGTAGGTACAGCAGTGGCCTACTGTACCGTACTGCTATATATATTATATACTGGTGGTCAGCAAACTGTGCAAAACTGAAATGCACCACAGGTATGGATGGATAGTATACTTGACGACACAAAGGTAGGTACAGCAGTGGCCTACTGTACCGTACTGCTATATATATTATATACTGGTGGTCAGCAAACTGTGCAAAACTGAAATGCACCACAGGTATGGATGGATAGTATACTTGACGACACAGAGGTAGGTACAGCAGTGGCCTACTGTACCGTACTGCTATATATATTATATACTGGTGGTCAGCAAACTGTGCAAAACTGAAATGCACCACAGGTATGGATGGATGGTATACTTGACGACACAGAGGTAGGTACAGCAGTGGCCTACTGTACCGTACTGCTATATATATTATATACTGGTGGTCAGCAAACTGTGCAAAACTGAAATGCACCACAGGTATGGATGGATAGTATACTTGACGACACAGAGGTAGGTACAGCAGTGGCCTACTGTACCGTACTGCTATATATATTATATACTGGTGGTCAGCAAACTGTGCAAAACTGAAATGCACCACAGGTATGGATGGATAGTATACTTGACGACACATAGGTAGGTACAGCAGTGGCCTACTGTACCGTACTGCTATATATATTATATACTGGTGGTCAGCAAACTGTGCAAAACTGAAATGCACCACAGGTATGGATGGATAGTATACTTGACGACACAGAGGTAGGTACAGCAGTGGCCTTCTGTACCGTACTCCTATATATTATATACTGGTGGTCAGCAAAATTATGCACTGTACTCCTACTATATACTACAATGCAGCACAGATATGGAGTGTTTTTCAGGCAGACAGCGTATACTGGTGGTCACTGGTCAGCAAAACTCTGCACTGTAGTGTACACCTCCTATATAATATACTGGTGGTCCCCAGTGCCCACAATAAAGCAGTGTGAGCACAGATATATGCAGCACACTGAGCACAGATATGGAGTGTTTTTCAGGCAGACAACGTATACTGGTGGTCACTGTCAGCAAAACTCTGCACTGTACTCCTCCTATATATTACAGCTGCTCCCCAGTCCCCACAATTAAGCAGTGTGAGCACAGATATATGCAGCACACTGAGCACAGATAAGGAGCGTTTTTTTCAGGCAGACAACGTATATACTGGTGGTCACTGTCAGCAAAACTCTGCACTGTATTCCTCCTATATAATACAGCTGCTCCCCAGTCCCCACAATTAAGCAGTGTGAGCACAGATATATGCAGCACACTGAGCACAGATATGGAGTGTTTTTCAGGCAGACAACGTATACTGGTGGTCACTGTCAGCAAAACTCTGCACTGTACTCCTCCTATATATTACAGCTGCTCCCCAGTCCCCACAATTAAGCAGTGTGAGCACAGATATATGCAGCACACTGAGCACAGATAAGGAGCGTTTTTTTCAGGCAGACAACGTATATACTGGTGGTCACTGTCAGCAAAACTCTGCACTGTATTCCTCCTATATAATACAGCTGCTCCCCAGTCCCCACAATTAAGCAGTGTGAGCACAGATATATGCAGCACACGGAGCACAGATAAGGAGCGTTTTTTTCAGGCAGAGAACGGATAAAACTGGTGGTCACTGATCAGCAAAACTCTGCACTGTACTCCTCCTATATTATACAGCTGCTCCCCAGTCCTCCCCACAATTAAGCAATAAAGCACAATCAAGTTCAACAATAAACGGAGAGGACGCCAGCCACGTCCTCTCACTAACATTTCCAATGCACGAGTGAAAATGGCGGCGAAGCGCGGCTGCTTATATAGAATCCGAATCTCGCGAGAATCCGACAGCGGGATGATGACGTTCGGGCGCTTGGGTTAACCGAGCCATACGGGAGAATCCAAGTATGCCTCGGACCCGTGTAAAATGGGTGAAGTTCGGGGGGGTTCGGTTTCCGAGGATCCGAACCCGCTCATCACTACTACCAATACAGTGGACAGTGCATAATGAGCACTACTACTGTGGGCATTGTATAAGAAGTGCTACTATGGTGGGCATTATGGAGGTAATTCTGAGTTGATCGCAGCAGGAACTTTGTTAGCTATTGGGCAAAACCATGTGCACTGCAGGGGAGGCAGATATAACATGTGCAGAGAGAGTTAGATTTGGGTGGGTTATTTTGTTTCTGTGCAGGGTAAATACTGGCTGTTTTATTTTTACACTGCAATATAGATTGCAGATTGAACACACCCCACCCAAAACTCTCTCTGCACATGTTATATCTGTCCACCCTGCACTGCACATGGTTTTGCCCAACTGCTAACAAAGTTCCTGCTGCGATCAACTCAGAATTACCCCCTATGTGTATTACGGGGTGCTACTACTGTGGGCATTATTACTATTGTGTGACCACGTCCCTTTCTTTTGGAGACCACGCCCCTTTTTGCGGCGCACGCGCAATACCTTTATTACTTGGGCGCCGTGGGGAGGGGGGTGAGTTCCACCACCTCTCTAGGACCACTTTAAGCACTGCATACCTCCCAACATGACCCTCTCCAGGAGGGACAAAATGCTCTGCTCCAGGACTTTTCTCCTAATTTATGGTTGCCAGCACCTGTGCTGAACAGGTTAATGCAGTGTTTTTCAACCACTGTGCTGTGGCACACTAGTGTGCCCTGAGCAGTCTCCAGGTGTGCCGCCATAGTAGCAGAGCCAGGCCCATCAGTGCATACCTCCCAACATGACCCTTTCCAGGAGGGAAACAATACTTTGCTTCCGGAATTCCCTCTTAATGTATGATTGCCAGCACCTGTGTTGAACAGGTTAATGGGTAAGGAGGGTGTTTCAGCACAGGTGATGGCAAGCATAGATTAAGAGTGAAGTGCAGGAGCAGAGCATTCTGTCCCTCCTGGAGAGGGACATGTTGGGAGGTATGCCAGTGTTTTGCCACTACTGAGGCTCTGGAAGGATCAATACTGGTGGGTTTAGTGGTTGCAGAGCCATTTCTAATTTTGGGCCCGGGCAGTGTTGGGCTCTTCTGGCTTTCTCAGATGTGGCTCAGGCATTACCTATGGAGAAGCTGAGACATGACATCCTAAGACCATACCTCCCAACATGACCCTCTCCAGGAGGGACAAAATGCTCTGCTCCTGGACTTTTCTCTTCATGTTTGATTGCCAGCACTTGTTTTGAATAGGTTACCATTAATGGATAAGAAAGGCGTTTCACCACAGGTGATGGCAATCATAAATTAAGAGGTAAAGGCCCGTACACACTGGTCGATAATTATCGGCCGTTCTCCTGAACGGCCGATATATCGCGGGACCGTCGGCCAGTGTGTACGGCCGATACGTCTGTGAACTCCGTCATTCACAGACTTATCGCGTCGGCCGCGCAGCACAGCCGACGGCCAATATATCTACCAATATATTGGCGCGTCGCTGTGTGTGTACGGGGCGGTCGGCCGACCGCCCGTACACATGCTACGGCTGCCGGCGGTGATTGACAGGTGAACTGGGCGGGCGTGTGTACACGCCCGCCCAGTTCATGACGTCAGTCCCCGACGGATCGAGCAGTGTTTATGCTGAACACACTGCTCGATCCGTCCATAGATATATCTGCAGATCAATTGATCTGCAGATATATCTGTTAGTGTGTACCCACCTTAAGTCCAGGAGCAGAGCATTCTGTCCCTCCTGGTAAGGGTCATGTTGGGAGGTATGCTAAGACTCGCAACTGCACCATGCATCACAATTATATTTCAGTGTGCCTTGGCAATATTTAAATCTTCTTCAGTGTGCCGGTAGTTGTAAAAGGTTGAAAATCTGTGGGTTAATGGGTAAGAAAGGTGTTTCAGCACAGGTGATGGCAAACATAGATTAAGAGGGAAGTCCAGGAGCAGAGCATTCTGTCCCTCCTGGAGAGGGTCATGTTGGGAGGTATGTACATGCCATATACAGATGGAGCCACACTAGTGGAATTTGCATGTGATTATTGGTGATTTTTAGTAAAGGAAACATGCTTTTTTTGGTCATGTTTTTATTACTTAGTCAGAAGCATGCACAGATCAGTGAGATCCGTGCATGCTTCTGTCTGTAAATGTGAAGAAAGTGTTAGAAGTAAAAAAAACAAAATAAAAACATGCAGGCCCCCCCCCCAAAAAAAAAAGCATAACCAGCCCTGGGCTCTTTGAGCCGGTCCTGGTTGCAAAAATACAGGGAAAATTCATACCCTCCAACACATACTTACTGACTGTTTGGCTGCTCTCTCTGGGAGAGAGCAGCCAGGTCGGCTCGGTAGGGGGGCGGGCTGCGATGTGCGTGCAGAGGGGGGCGGGCCGGAGGCGGGCCGGGGGTGTGGTGGAGGTGGTGATGAGGGCGTGACCACAGGATCGTGTCGTGTAAGCCCCGCCCCCACTGTTTAATGCCGCTATTACCGGCATTATACGCCAGGGGGCGTGGCTATGATGATGCGATTCAACAAGAATCGCGTCATCGCCTGCCCGGACCGCCCACTTTACTCGCTAAGTGGGCGGCCGGGCAGGGGGGGACCCCTGAAATCGGGAGACTTGCCTGCTCTTCCGGGGGGCCGGGAGGGTCACCCGATTTTCGGGAGCCTCCCGGCCAGAGCCGGCCCTAACCAATATGATGCCCTAGGCAAGATTTTGGCTGGTGCCCCCTAGCACCACCACTGGTTCCGCCTCTGACCTTGCACCTCTTTCCCAGCACCATCACCCCTCACCCATAGCAGTCCTTATTTTGGTGTTTGTACCCCCTATATTTTAAATAGGAACAGTTTGCACATTTGGCGCACAGCCCAAAAAGGGGTGTGTTTTTGCTGGCAAGGGTCATGGCCACACAATAGTAACCCCAATTCCAATTACGCCACACAGTACTGCAACTTTATTCACATTTGATCATGTGATAGTGTCCATAATTCATATTACATCCACAGTAGTATTACTTTACCTTATACACATTACTCCTCACAGTAGAGCCTCTTATTCACATTACATCACACTGAATTGCTCCTTATTCACATTGCACCACACCCTGTTGCTCTTTATTCATATTAGACGACACAGTATTGCCCTTTCTAAACACAACGCCACATAGTAGAGCACCTTATACACATAATGCCACACATTAGTAATGCATTTATACACATAATTCCACACAGTAATGCCCCTTACACATTATTAATGTCCTTATAAACATAATGTGCCTTACACATTATGACAACCTTCATTAATGCCCTTTTACACATAATGTCCCTTACATATATGCCGCACATTATTAATGCCCTTATGCACATAATGAAACACATAGTGCCCCTTACACATTTGCTGCACATTATTAGTGCCCCTATACACATAATGACACACATACAGTAGTACCCTGTTACACATATGCCGCACATTATTAATGCCCATATACACATGACACACATAGTGCCCCTTACACATATGTTGCAAATTATTAATGCATTTTTACATGACACACATAATGCTCCATACACATATTCCGAACACTACTGCACATCCAACCCACTCACATACACACAGCACTCACACTGTGACCTCTGCCTCTGCTTGGATACAGATGTGTCCTCATAAATCTTGCCTCAATGCGTCGGGCACCTTTTTTATGAAAATGCATCTTATTTGCATTGCTATGTGACTAGGATACACAAGCAGATTCTGCTGATTAAAATGATATGCAGCATGCCTATATATTGTGTGAGACTGTGGCTGTATCAGCATAAGACATGCTACACACAGAATATAGGCATGCCACATATCATTTTAATCAGCAGAAGCTGCTGATGCCCCTAGGCATATCCAGGGCTGTTTCTAGCCAATTTGGCTCCCAGTGCGGGATTTAAAAATGCGCCCCCCCATGACATAAAACACACCTAGATTAAAAAAAAAACTTGCGCGGGCACCCGGCAAGGGGGCATGGCTCATCTAAATGGGTGTGGCCTCATTTAAATGGGCATGGCCTCATCTGAAAAGACTACCTCATAATCCAGTTTTTGACCCTGCCCCAACAGATCACGACCACCACAGGAAAAAAAATTCTACCATATTAAGCCCCACACAGTAATGCCCCCTGCACCATATTATGCCACACACCGCAATGCCCTTGATACATTAAATCCCCACACTACGGCAGGCAAAAGTCCCCATTTCACACATTACGGCAGGTGTCCCCATTTTACACATTGAGAGAGAGAGAGAGAGAGAGAGAGAGAGAGAGAGAATACTTACAGAGGCGATTACCGCTGTTTGGCCCGCCTCACAAGTCGCTCCTCGAGCTGGCCTTTCCCTCTTCCTAGCTTGGATCCCCCCCTGTACCCCGCTCGGGGGGGGGGTTTCGCGGAGTGACGGGGATGCGTCGTGACGTAACGACGCAACCGCGTCATTCCGTGAAACTCCGCCCCCCGAGCGGGTTACTCGGGGAGAAATAGGAGGGGGAAGCAGGGAGCCACAGTTAGTGCCGCGGCAGGCGCCCAGTGCGGTTGCACTGCTCGCCTGCCCCAAGAAACGGCCCTGGGCATATCAAATGCCCTAGGCAATTGCCTAGTTTGCCTATGCCTATGGCCGGCTCTGCTCCCGGCCATTCCGGGAGAGTAGGCAAGTCTGCTCCAACATGAGCCGCCCCACTAGGTACAAAATGCTCTGTTTCTGGACTTCCCTCTTAATTTATTATTGCCATCACCTGTGAAGAAACAGCTTTCTTATCATTTAACTAGTTCAACACAGGTGATGGAAATCATAAATTAAGAGGGAAGTCCAGAAACAGAGCATTTTGTACCTAGTGGGGCAGGTCATGTTGGAGGGTCTGCGTATTTAAGAAACCAGCACCGGGCTGTTGAACTGGTCCTGGTTCCAAAAATATGGGGGACAAAAGAAGTAGGGGTCCCCCGTATTTTTTTAAACCAGCACCGGGCTCCACTAGCCAGGAAGGTGATTCCGCAGGCGGAGGACACTTTTATACAGGTCCCTGTGGCCGCAGCATCACTCCACCCAACTAGTCACCCCTGGCCGGGGTTCCCAGGGGAGTGGGGACCCCTAAAATAAAGGACCACAGACACCCAAGGGCCAGGGATGAATCCCGGGGCTATGGCTACCACCCCTGGGCTGTGGGTGGTGACTTCATAGCTTTTTGTGTAATAAAAAAAAAGAATATTGTCTTTTGTTGTGGAACTACAAGTCCCAGCAAGCCTCCCCTGCATGCTGGTACTTGGAGAACCACAAGTACCAGCTTGCAATGAATTAACAGGCCTGCTGGTACCTGTAGTTTCACAACAAAAGAAATACCCAAAAAAAGACAAAACACACACACCGTGAAAGTAAAAGTTTATTTACACACACTTACACACTCACACATACTTACCTAGTGTCCCACGCAGCACCTCGGTCCCCTTGTCCAAGTAGAATCCATTGGGTTACCTGTAAAAAAAAAACAATATACTCACCTAGAACCTTGTGTAGATCAGTCCTCTTCGTTCCAAGTAGGCTTCCACAGGGTTAAAATTAAAAAAAAATAAAAAAAAAATCTGGTCCACGCAAATAAAGCGGATCCCCTTTCCCAGAATGCCGGGACCCCCCATGACTCCTGTCACTAGAGGACCCGGCAGCCAATCAGGGAGTGCCACGTCATAGCGCTCTCCTGATTGTCTGAGCGCTCTTGGCCTGCCAATCAGGCAGAGCGCATAGGCTATAATGGAGGATTGCGGTCCTCCATTATAGTCAATGGTGGGAAAATTGCTGTCTGTGGTAGACCGCAAGGTTAATTGATTTCACCCACAAGAGTGACCTCAATTGAGCTTGGAGGACTGCGATAATTTGCATATTTGAAGCCCAGCATCTCCTGACCGCCACTGTCTCCTCCTACCCTGACCCCTTCTCAGTGGTGCAAGTAGAAAAAATGTCTTACGGGTACTGTGTGCGCGCGCCTTAGGCGCGTGCGCTAAAAATGGGTGTGGCTAAATGCCACATGGGGCGTGGCCAATGAAAATGGGGGCGTGATACACATATGGGGGAGGGGCAGATACACGTATGACCCCAATAGTGCCAGATACACGTTGCCCCACAGTGCCAGATATACATTGCCCCACAGTGCCAGATACACATTGACTAACAGTGCCAGATACACATTGCCCCACAGTGCCAGATACAGAAATGCCCCCAGAGTGCCAGATATACATTGCCTCGCAGTGTCAGATACACGTTGCCCCACAGTGCCAGATATACATTGCCCCACAGTGCCAGATACACATTGCCCCACAGTGCCAGATACACAAATGCTCCCACCGTGTCAGATATACATTGCCCCCCGTGCCAGATACAGAAATGCCCCTACAGTGCCAGATATGCCCCCAATGCCAGGTATACACGCCCCCCCAGTGCCAGATATCCCCCAGTGCCAGGTATACATGCCCCCCAGTGCCAGATATCCCCCAGTGCCAGGTATACATGCCCCCCTGTGCCAGATATCCCCCAGTGCCAGGTATATATGCCCCCCAGTGCCAGATATCCCCCAGTGCCAGGTATATATGCCCCCCAGTGCCAGATATCCCCCAGTGCCAGATAGAAATGCCCCCCCCAGTGCCAGATATCCCCCAGTGCCAGATAGAAATGCCCCCCCCAGTGCCACATATCCCCCAGTGCCAGATAGAAATGCCCCCCCCAGTGCCACATATCCCCCAGTGCCAGGTATAACATGCCCCCCCCCCCCTTCCCTGCTCACCGCTGCCGCTGGCCGCTGCCGTCCTGTGTGAGGGAAGGAGAGCGCAGCCTGTGCCTCTCCTTCCCCTCAGTCTCCGGCGGGTGTCTCACAGTTTAATTCAGCGCTGATCCGTGAGCCAATCAGAGCTCGCACCGCGAGCTCTGATTGGCTCACGGATCGGCGCTGAATTAAACTATGACCCGCCGGAGACTGAGGGGAAGGAGAGGCACAGGCTGCGCTCTCCTTCCCTCACATCAGCGGCGGTGCGAGGAGCGGCGGCCCGTCGGTGTGGGTACGGCGTACCCACGGCTAAATTCTTACGGGTACGCCGTACCCACCCGTACCCGCCCACTTGCACCACTGCCCCTTCTGCAAAGCTAGGAGTTCCCATGATAGCGGAGGGGGGGGGGGGGGGGGGGAGGACCTGGCATGCAGGGTAGACTTGCCCTGTGTTGGTCTGCAAATTTTTGCACAACTACAACCCATGCTGAATTAGGAGCCTAATTTAGCATGGAACGCTGCTGCTGCGCATGCTGAAGCCCTGTGAAGTGTGCGCACATGCAGAAGCCACACTGCGCGTGTGCACACAGTGAGACATGCGACAGAGATGCTGATTGACAGGTAGAGGTGTTCGCGGGGCAGAAGAGGGGGCGTTGCTCAGTTTGCGAGGCATTGCGGCGGCGTGGTCCAGACAACGCAGGCGTATCCAAACCATTTGCGGGATGGGCCGCAGCGGCTGCGTGACATCAGACGCAGCCGCTGTGACCCAAAACATGGCGAGTAGCTGTCTGACATGCAAAAGCATCGCTGCCATGCGATGCTTACACGTGTGCAGGGGGGCTGGATCCGGCATGCGGGGCGTACCTGCCCTGCGCTGGGCTTCCCCCCGCATGTTAGTGTAATGGATTGTAGATGTGCAATATTTCGCACATCTACGATCCATGCCCTAGGCCCTTTGTCTATTATCTGCACCTTTCCAGCTTTTATTAGTTAGTGCTACTTATACTGTGCAGAACTATGAAATATAGGGGATATTTATGAAGTGTGCTCACTGCATAACACAGATCATCTCCCTATTCCATTTATAAGGCTTGTGCCAATGCTCCACTCTTGGGTGACGTCTCTGCAAGCTAAACATGCGCGTAAAGGAAGACTGATCTCCTAAAGTGCAACCACCAAAGCTGCTTGTGTTATATCCCTTTCACACATACATAAAAATCCCAGGTTTTTGCCCATGAATGCGCATCAACCCGGGATTTCTGTATGTGTGAATGCAAACGACCCAGGGCTAAGTCTGGGACCACGATCTTGCTCCCAACCAGGGTCACGGAGCTAAGACACAGGAATATGTAACTAGGTGTGTGCGGAGGGGGCGCCGCAATAGAGCTGCAGGGTAGGGGGGCACTGTTGGTGGCACTTGTCAGTTATCTGTTTTAATTACTTTCACTTGCAGCTTCCCCCCTTTTGAAGGCCAGCATCTCCTGACCACCCCTGTCTCCTACCCTGACCCCTTCTGTCACTAATACCTATACAACATTCATGAACTCAACTTGAGATTCTTTGTTATTCAGTCACACTGTCCTTTATTACATTTCAAGATGCTGATATACCCGGGATTCAAACCCTGGCAGGGAATTCCACATCCTAATTGCCCTAACAGTGAAGAACCCTTTCCTCTGTTGCGTTCGGAACTTTCTCTCCTTCAGTCGCAGCGAGTGCCCACGTGTCCTAAACTGTGTTCTTTTAATAAATAGTTCCTCTAATAACTCTTTGTAATTTCCCTTTACATATTTGAAGATATTAATAATATCACCTCTTAGACGCCCCTTTTCTAGTGTATACATATTCAACCTATTAGGCCTTTCCTCATAATCCAGTCCCTCTAGGTCTTTAATCAATTTAGTAGCTCGCCTTTGAACCCTTTCGAGTTCACCGATATCTTTTTTATACAGTGGTGCCCAAAACTGAACACAATATTCCAGGTGCAGATGTACCAATGCTTTATACAGCGGCAGGATTACATCCGAGTCCCTTGACTCAATTCCCCGTTTTATGCACGCTAGCACCCTACTTGCCTTTTTTACTGCGCTTTGACATTGTGTATGGTTATTAAGTCTATTATCAATGAGTACCCCCAAATCCTTTTCCAAATCTGTTTTACCTAGTCGTTCCCCATTTAGTATGTAGGCTGCAAGTTTGTTTTTAGTCCCGAAATGTATAACCTTGCATTTGTCTGTATTGAACCTCATTTTCCATTTAGACGCCCAGAGTTCAAGTTTAGATAGATCATTCTGGGCCTAATTCTGAGTTGATCGCAGCAGTAATTTTGTTAGCAGTTGGGCAAAACCATGTGCACTGCAGGGGGGGGGGGGGGGCAGATATAACATGTGCAGAGAGAGTTAGATTTGGGTGGGGTGTATTAAAACTGAAATCTAAATTGCAGTGTAAAAATAAAGCAGCCAGTATTTACCTGCACAGAAACAAAATAACCCACTCAAATCTAACTCTCTCTGCAAATGTTATATCTGCCCCCCCCCCCCTGCAGTGCACATGGTTTTGCCCAATTGCTAACAAACTTGCTGCTGCGATCAACTCAGAATTACCCCCTCTGTAAGGACTCCACATCCAATTCCGAGTTAATTACCTTACACAATTTAGTATCATCTGCAAAGATTGACACTGTGCTTTCCAGGCCTATTTCTAGGTCATACAATGCTGATTTATTTATTTTTTACAAAGTACCAGTAGCTTCATATAGTGTTCATAGTTAAAATGCAGGATCAAATAGCTCAATGAGTAGGGTGTTTTACTGAAATGCGACAAGTTATTGGTTCGAATCCTGGGTATGGCAGTTTATTGAAATGTGTTATTGAGTAAAGGGTATTGTAACTGAATAACAATGAGTTTGCAAGGTAAGTGAATGAATGTGGTAGCTTCTGCTGTTGTGCGGAGAGTGAAGCCAGTCTCTCATGTTAAGCAGTACCACCCACCATGTGACATTATACATCCAGCTTCCCCAGCAGTGCTCACGGATGTCATCCAGCCAGCTGTGTGCAGACACAGAGTACACTGGAGGCAGCAGCGCGAGCTGCAGGCTGCTCACACCAGAGATGATGTCCCAGAGCGCTGTGTCAGTAGGGAGCAGTGAGGCAGAGGCTCCACATGATGCAGAGGGCTTCCTGTACATGCTAGGCAGCAGCAGACACAACATGGAGGCGGTGGCTTGAGATCCGGAAGCACATGCAGAGCGCCAGCCTGGGGTTTCTCATATTTATATAATTTTTGGAAACCGATGCCCTGACACACACACACACACACACACACACACACACACACACACACACACACACACACACTCTCTCTCTCTCTCTCTCTCTCTCTCTCTCTCTGTCTAAGGGGCTTTACCTGGCGCAATGTGTCTAATAGGCTCTACCTGGCACAGTGTGTGTAACATGCTCTATCTGGCGCAATGTGTATAACGTGATCTACCAGGTGTAATGTGTATAAGGGGATCTACCTGGTGCAATGTGTATAAAGTGCTCTACCTGGTGTAATGTGTAAAAGGGGGCTCTACCTGGTGTAATGTGTCTAAGGTGCTCTACTTGGCATAATGTGTCTAAGGGGCTCTACCTGGCGTAATGTGTGATGGGCTCTACCTGGTGTAATGTGTCTAAGGTGCTCTACTTGGCATAATGTGTCTAAGGGGCTCTACCTGGCGTAATGTGTGATGGGCTCTACCTGGTGTAATGTGTAAAAGGGGGCTCTACCTGGTGTAATGTGTCTAACAGGGCCGGTTCTTGCCCTTGCGGCGCCGCGGGCAAAAGTTAGGGGCGTGGCTTAACATGGGGGCGTGGTCAGTCACGCCCCCCATTTGTAGCGCCGCTGAAATGAAAAAGAAAGAAAAGTATACTTACTGTACCCCGCAGACCGGCGCCGCTCTTCTCCTCGGATCTATGGGAGAGACGTCAGTCATGACGTCTCTCCCATAGCACAGCATAAGCGCTAGAGGTCAATTATGACCCCTAGCGTCTATGCCACAATGCTGTGCGGTGCGCGATGACGTCATCGCGCACCGCACACCAAAGGTCCTCTCCATGAAGGGAAACTAGACGCTTAGCGTCTGATTCCCTTCAGAGCGGGGGAGGACCAGCGCCACGAAGGGAAACCAGACGCATAGCGTCTGGTTCCCTTCTCACAGCGGGAGGGGGGGCACAGCAGGGGGACACTGCTGGGGCGCACACTGACAGTGGAGGATCTTGCCATGGTGCGGCGCCCTCCGGATGGCGCCGGCGCCCTCCGGAAGGCGGCGCCCTGGGCAAAAGTCCTGCTTGCCCGTGGCAAGATCCGCCACTGGTGTCTAAGGTGCTCTACTTGGCATAATGTGTCTAAGGGGCTCTACCTGGCGTAATGTGTGATGGGCTCTACCTGGTGTAATGTGTAAAAGGGGGCTCTACCTGGTGTAATGTGTAAAAGGGGGCTCTACCTGGTGTAATGTGTCTAAGGTGCTCTACCTGGTGTAATGTGTCTAAGGGGCTCTACCTGGCATAATGTGTGATGGGCTAAACCTGGTGTAATGTGTCAAATGGTGCTCTACTTGGCATAATGTGTGACAGGGGCTCTACATGGCGTAATGGGTAAAAGGGGCTCTATCTGGTGTAATGTGTGTAAGTGGCACTACTGTGCAGCATAATTTGAATAATGGAGACTACTGTACAGCATAATATGAATTGGTATTATTATGTGGCCATGCCCCTTCCTCATGAAGCCATGCCCCTATATTTTTGACGTGCACTGGGCCTATTTTAAATATGGGGGGGGGGGGGCGCTGATGCTGTTGCTTGCACACAGCGCTAAAATGTCTAGTTACGGCACTGCACTCACACACACTGCTGCTTCAGAAGACCGCCTCCCGATGCTGGATGAAGAAAACACTGCTACAGAAGGTAAGTAATTACTGACTAATTAAGCTAATTGAAAACTGTCCAATTGCTTAATTAGTCCTTTAAGCAAGGGTGCCAGAGCAACTCCCGGTAATTTTTCCCACAGAATAACAATTTTAGGACAAATCAGACTTGCTCTAGGGGTACTATATGTGAAAAAAGACGCATCTCGTGTCTTCTCCTTTAATTGAATTGGAAACCCTGCGCACTGCTTTTTTTTTATTTTTTATTTCCCACCGTCAATTGAAGTCCTCCTTTAGTCTAATTTGTGGCTTTAGTAAACCATGAGAATATAGAGAAGCATTTGAGCTGTCTTTATTCTATGTAGCAATTTTGTGTTTGATACTCTTACTACTTTACTTACAGTGCAACAGGGAATGTGGTTCTCTTCAACATTGGAGGAAATGAACATGTATCCATCTGCTAGTGCTCTAACAGGGCACTAGTAAATCATCATGGGCCAGAACTATTGCAGTTCGATCCATTCTCAAGCCTGGTGCAATTCATAAAACAGCCACAAGAGGGTGCCAAATAATAAAGTGACCCATGGGAATAGTGACTGGCGGTTGGAAAGCAAAAAAATGAATGTAATCTGAAATGAAGATTGTATACATTAATAAGGTTAATATATAACTGCACATTAGTGTTCTTGAGCATTCAATGTCTGTTTTCTATGACATCTTTAAAGTTACAATAAATACTTAACAAACTTGTGCTGCATTTTCTTTTTCTTCGTAATGCATAAATTGTTTCTACTGTCAGCCTGCTCCTACAGGTGCAGATGCTGAATGTAAATTGCTAAGTGCTGCACTTAGTAATTTGTTTGACTTGGACAGAGATCTGTGTCACTGCTGATCTGTGGGGATGAGAAACCAGACAGTACACCATTTGCTGCAATCCTAAATAAACTTAAACATTCTTATTTCTGTTTCTAGGACACAGAGACACCAGTCACATTAATCAGACTTACAATGAACTGAAACTAAAATGAAAAAATGAGGTCTCAAAGAATGAACGTAAACCTGTCAGGGTGTGATACCATTTACCAGCGGTGGGGATGCCGGCAGTCATATGACCAATAGTGGCATACCGATGGAGGAAATCCCGACAGAAGTGAGGTAAGTATACTTACCTTCCCCAACAACTCCCCGTCCCCCGCAGCCTAACCCTCCACTGTGATTCCTATCCCTTACCCAACTCTCCCGCAGCATAACCCCTTCTCTCCGCAGCCTAACCCTAACCCTCCCTTTCCCGCAGCCTAACCCTAACCTTCCACTGTGCTACCTATCCCTTACCCAACTCTCCCGCAGTCTAACACTCCTTCTCCCGCACCCTAATCCTCCCCGGTGGTACCTAACCCACCCCTCCCGCAGCATAACCCCTTCTCTCCGCAGCCTAACCCTAACCCTCCCTTTCCCTCAGCCTAACCCTAACCCTCCACTGTGGTTCCTATCCCTAACCCACCAGTCCGGCAACCTAACCCTCCCTCCCTGCACCCTAAGCCTTCCCGGTGGTTCCTAACCCACCCCTCCTGCAGCATAACCCCTTCTAGCGGCCTAACCCTCTCTTCCACGCAGCCTAATCCTCACCAGTGGCACCTAAACCTAAGAGTCCCTGGCATACTTACATTCGGGATGCCAGCGGTCGTGTTTCCAGCATCGGCATTTCAACTCATGTCAGAGTTTCGGCGTCTGCAATTTGCCCGCGTGTTGGGTTTTCCGGCACCAGGATTTTTACTGCCGGACTCCCGACTGCAGGCATCCTGAACGTACCCCTGTCATTCTCACATTACAGTCAGCACTGAAGTATGTAATTCTCCTCTGTAGTATGGCATATACTGTAGCGTAGCTCTGGAGGACCTATTCCAAACACAGCGTTCTACAGAAGATGAAGACTTTACTGTACTATATATATACCTAGTGGGATTGAGGCCGGTGAAGCAGAGCCTTTCCTGTCATACTAATGTTTGTGCCAGTGTTTTTACTGCATAAAGTATATGAAAAATACAAAGAATATGTTTGAAATATTTGCATTATTCTAATCATTTTTCTAGTCAAAACTCTGGAGTATAAAGTCTATGGCATGCGAGGCGTCTGTCTTTTCCACACATCTCTGATCAAAACTCACCAAATTTCCAGGAGTTTATACTGCTGCACCTGTGTATAATGCCCAGATGTACGCTTTGGCTCATATATTGTGTACAACCAATCAGCATTGAAGTAACATAATTTGCATACTATAAAATTATACAGAGCAGCTGATTGGTTGCCATGGCCAACTTTTCCACTGGCTCCCTTCTCCAATCTCCACTCTTTTCACTGCTTCATGAATAAACCCCATAGACTCCAAATTGTGAGGGAGGGCTGAGGCAGCAGGGGAGCCCCAAAGCCTGAGGGGCAGTGCTGCAGAGGTGTAATATAATAATGAGATGCACCGTGTGGTAAATAAAATAATGCAGATCTATGACAAAGTAATTAAGAGAGTTAGGGAGAGATGTAGTAAGAAGTGATAAAAGTGGAGAAGTGAGCCAGTGGAGAAGTTGCCCATGGCAACCAATCAGCATTGATGCAGCAGTTATAATTTGCATACTTTAAAAGTATACAGAGCAGCTGATTGGTTGCCATGGGCAACTTCTCCACTGTCTCACTTCTCCACTTTTTGCACTGCTTAGTACATGTTAGACTTCTATAAAGGCATATGAAGAGAGTGGCAGAGTGAATGAGAAGCAGCTCTGAGTAAGGGTGTGTACACACGGTGAGATCCTTGCTATGCCCGATTTTCACTTGCGGTTTCCCTTGAACTCCCTGGAGCCCAGCACCACCATGGACTATGTGTGTTTATGATTTTGGCTTATGTGAGATGTCATTGACATGTGAGATGAACTAGATAGTAGAGATGTGTACCGGAAATTTTTCGGGTTTTGTGTTTTGGGTTTGGGTTCGGTTCCGCGGCCGTGTTTTGGGTTCGAACGCGTTTTGGCAAAACCTCACCGAATTTTTTTTGTCGGATTCGGGTGTGTTTTGGATTCGGGTGTTTTTTTCAAAAAACCCTAAAAACAGCTTAAATCATAGAATTTGGGGGTCATTTTGATCCCAAAGTATTATTAACCTCAATAACCATAATTTCCACTCATTTTCAGTCTATTCTGAACACCTCACACCTCACAATATTATTTTTAGTCCTAAAATTTGCACCGAGATTGCTGGATGACTAAGCTCAGCGACCCAAGTGGCCGACACAAACACCTGGCCCATCTAGGAGTGGCACTGCAGTGTCACGCAGGGTGGCCCTTCCAAAAAATACTCCCCAAACAGCACATGACGCAAAGAAAAAAAGAGGCGCTGAGGTAGCTGTGTGACTAAGCTCAGCGACCCAAGTGGCCGACACAAACACCTGGCCCATCTAGGAGTGGCACTGCAGTGTCAGGCAGGATGGCCCTTCCAAAAAATACTCCCCAAACAGCACATGACGCAAAGAAAAAAAGAGGCGCAATGAGGTAGCTGTGTGACTAAGCTCAGCGACCCAAGTGGCCGACACAAACACCTGGCCCATCTAGGAGTGTCACTGCAGTGTCACGCAGGATGGCCCTTCCAAAAAACACTCCCCAAACAGCACATGACGCAAAGAAAAAAAGAGGCGCAATGAGGTAGCTGTGTGACTAAGCTCAGCGACCCAAGTGGCCGACACACACACCTGGCCCATCTAGGAGTGGCACTGCAGTGTCACGCAGGATGGCCCTTCCAAAAAACACTCCCCAAACAGCACATGACGCAAAGAAAAAAAGAGGCGCAATGAGGTAGCTGTGTGACTAAGCTCAGTGACCCAAGTGGCCGACACAAACACCTGGCCCATCTAGGAGTGGCACTGCAGTGTCAGGCAGGATGGCCCTTCCAAAAAATACTCCCCAAACAGCACATGACGCAAAGAAGAAAAAAAAGAGGCGCAATGAGGTAGCTGTGTGAGTAAGCTAAGCGACCCTAGTGGCCGACACAAACACCTGGCCCATCTAGGAGTGGCACTGCAGTGTCACGCAGGATGGCCCTTCCAAAAAACACTCCCCAAACAGCACATGACGCAAAGAAAAAAAGAGGCGCAATGAGGTAGCTGTGTGACTAAGCTCAGCGACCCAAGTGGCCGACACAAACACCTGGCCCATCTAGGAGTGGCACTGCAGTGTCACGTAGGATGGCCCTTCCAAAAAATACTCCCCAAACAGCACATGACGCAAAGAAAAAAAGAGGCGCAATGAGGTAGCTGTGTGACTAAGCTCAGCGACCCAAGTGGCCGACACAAACACCTGGCCCATCTAGGAGTGGCACTGCAGTGTCACGCAGGATGGCCCTTCCAAAAAACACTCCCCAAACAGCACATGACGCAAAGAAAAAAAGAGGCGCAATGAGGTAGCTGTGTGACTAAGCTCAGCGACCCAAGTGGCCGACACAAACACCTGGCCCATCTAGGAGTGGCACTGCAGTGTCAGGCAGGATGGCCCTTCCAAAAAATACTCCCCAAACAGCACATGACGCAAAGAAAAAAAGAGGCGCAATGAGGTAGCTGTGTGACTAAGCTCAGCGACCCAAGTGGCCGACACAAACACCTGGCCCATCTAGGAGTGGCACTGCAGTGTCACGCAGGATGGCCCTTCCAAAAAACACTCCCCAAACAGCACATGACGCAAAGAAAAATGAAAGAAAAAAGAGGTGCAAGATGGAATTGTCCTTGGGCCCTCCCACCCACCCTTATGTTGTATAAACAGGACATGCACACTTTAACCAACCCATCATTTCAGTGACAGGGTCTGCCACACGACTGTGACTGAAATGACGGGTTGGTTTGGATCCCCACCAAAAAAGAAGCAATTAATCTCTCCTTGCACAAACTGGCTCTACAGAGGCAAGATGTCCACCTCATCATCATCCTCCGATTCATCACCGTGTACATCCCCCTCCTCACAGATTATCAATTCGTCCCCACTGGAATCCACCATCACAGCTCCCTGTGTACTTTGTGGAGGCAATTGCTGCTGGTGAATGTCTCCATGGAGGAATTGATTATAATTCATTTTAATGAACATCATCTTCTCCACATTTTCTGGAAGTAACCTCGTACGCCGATTGCTGACAAGGTGAGCGGCGGCACTAAACACTCTTTCGGAGTACACACTTGTGGGAGGGCAACTTAGGTAGAATAAAGCCAGTTTGTGCAAGGGCCTCCAAATTGCCTCTTTTTCCTGCCAGTATACGTACGGACTGTCTGACGTGCCTACTTGGATGCGGTCACTCATATAATCCTCCACCATTCTTTCAATGGGGAGAGAATCATATGGAGTGACAGTAGACGACATGTCCGTAATCGTTGGCAGGTCCTTCAGTCCGGACCAGATGTCAGCATCAGCAGTCGCTCCAGACTGCCCTGCATCACCGCCAGCGGGTGGGCTCGGAATTCTGAGCCTTTTCCTCACACCCCCAGTTGCGGGAGAATGTGAAGGAGATGTTGACAGGTCGCGTTCCGCTTGACCTGACAATTTTCTCACCAGCAGTTCTTTGAACCCCTGCAGACTTGTGTCTGCCGGAAAGAGAGATCCAAGGTAGGTTTTAAATCTAGGATCGAGCACGGTGGCCAAAATGTAGTGCTCTGATTTCAACAGATTGACCACCCGTGAATCCTTGTTAAGCGAATTAAGGGCTCCATCCACAAGTCCCACATGCCTAGCGGAATCGCTCTGTGTTAGCTCCTCCTTCAATGTCTCCAGCTTCTTCTGCAAAAGCCTGATGAGGGGAATGACCTGACTCAGGCTGGCAGTGTCTGAACTGACTTCACGTGTGGCAAGTTCAAAAGGTTGCAGAACCTTGCACAACGTTGAAATCATTTTCCACTGCGCTTGAGACAGGTGCATTCCACCTCCTATATCGTGCTCAGTTGTATAGGCTTGAATGGCCTTTTGCTGCTCCTCCAACCTCTGAAGCATATAGAGGGTTGAATTCCACCTCGTTACCACTTCTTGCTTCAGATGATGGCAGGGCAGGTCCAGTCTTCTGTACGTGGTGCCTGTACGCCGAAAGTGTCCCGCAATTCTTCTGGCCACCGACAGCATCTCTTGCACGCCCCTCTCGTTTTTTAAATAATTCTGCACCACCAAATTCAAGGTATGTGCAAAACATGGGACGTGCTGGAATTTGCCCATATTTAATGCACACACAATATTGCTGGCGTTGTCCGATGCCACATATCCACAGGAGAGTCCAATTGGGGTAAGCCATTCTGCGATGATCTTCCTCAGTTGCAGTAAGAGGTTTTTAGCTGTGTGCGTATTCTGGAAAGCGGTGATACAAAGCGTAGCCTGCCTAGGAAAGAGTTGGCGTTTGCGAGATGCTGCTACTGGTGCCGCCGCTGCTGTTCTTGCGGCGGGAGTCCATACATCTACCCAGTGGGCTGTCACAGTCATATAGTCCTGAGTCTGCCCTGCTCCACTTGTCCACATGTCCGTGGTTAAGTGGACATTGGGTACAACTGCATTTTTTAGGACACTGGTGAGTCTTTTTCTGAGGTCTGTGTACATTTTCGGTATCGCCTGCCTAGAGAAATGGAACCTAGATGGTATTTGGTACCGGGGACACAGTACCTCCAACAAGTCTCTAGTTGCCTCTGCAGTAATGATGGATACCGGAACCACGTTTCTCACCGCCCAGGATGCCAAGGCCTCAGTTATCCGCTTTGCAGCAGGATGACTGCTGTGATATTTCATCTTCCTCGCAAAGGACTGTTGGACAGTCAATTGCTTGGTGGAAGTAGTAAAAGTGGTCTTACGACTTCCCCTCTGGGATGACCATCGACTCCCAGCAGCAACAACAGCAGCGCCAGCAGCAGTAGGCGTTACACGCAAGGATGCATCGGAGGAATCCCAGGCAGGAGAGGACTCATCAGAATTGCCAGTGACATGGCCTGCAGGACTATTGGCATTCCTGGGGAAGGAGGAAATTGACACTGAGGGAGTTGGTGGGGTGGTTTGCGTGAGCTTGGTTACAAGAGGAAGGGATTTACTGGTCAGTGGACTGCTTCCGCTGTCGTCCAAAGTTTTTGAACTTGTCACTGACTTATGATGAATGCGCTGCAGGTGACGTATAAGGGAGGATGTTCCGAGGTGGTTAACGTCCTTACCCCTACTTATTACAGCTTGACAAAGGCAACACACGGCTTGACAAATGTTGTCCGCATTTCTGTTGAAATACTTCCACACTGAAGAGCTGATTTTTTTGGTATTTTCACCAGGCATGTCAATGGCCATATTCCTCCCACGGACAACAGGTGTCTCCCCGGGTGCCTGACTAAAACAAACCACCTCACCATCAGAATCCTCCTGGTCAATTTCCTCCCCAGCGCCAGCAACACCCATATCCTCCTCATCCTGGTGTACTTCAACACTGACATCTTCAATCTGACTATCAGGAACTGGACTGCGGGTGCTCCTTCCAGCACTTGCAGGGGGCGTGCAAATGGTGGAAGGCGCATGCTCTTCCCGTCCAGTGTTGGGAAGGTCAGGCATCGCAACCGACACAATTGGACTCTCCTTGTGGATTTGTGATTTCGAAGAACGCACAGTTCTTTGCTGTGCTTTTGCCAGCTTAAGTCTTTTCATTTCTCTAGCGAGAGGCTGAGTGCTTCCATCCTCATGTGAAGCTGAACCACTAGCCATGAACATAGGCCAGGGCCTCAGCCGTTCCTTGCCACTCCGTGTGGTAAATGGCATATTGGCAAGTTTACACTTCTCCTCCGACGATTTTATTTTAGATTTTGGAGTCCTTTTTTTACTGATATTTTGTGTTTTGGATTTTACATGCTCTGTACTATGACATTGGGCATCGGCCTTGGCAGACGACGTTGATGGCATTTCATCGTCTCGGCCATGACTAGTGGCAGCAGCTTCAGCACGAGGTGGAAGTGGATCTTGATCTTTCCCTATTTTTGGAACCTCAACATTTTTGTTCTCCATATTTTAATAGGCACAACTAAAAGGCACCTCAGGTAAACAATGGAGATGGATGGATACTAGTATACTTATGGATGACGAGCGACTGCCGACACAGAGGTAGCTACAGCCGTGGACTACCATACTGCGCGTCTGCTAGTATAGACTGGATGATAATGATATAAAAAATATATATATATCACTACTGCAGGACAGGTATATATTGTATAATGACGGACCTGCTGGACACTGTCAGCACTGCAGACTCCTAAACTACTAGTATGAAGAAGATAGAAAAAAAAAAACCACCACAGGTAGGTATACAATTATGGACGAGCGACTGCCGACACAGAGGTAGCTACAGCCGTGGACTACCGTACTGCGCATCTGCTAGTATAGACTGGATGATAATGATATAAAAAATATATATATATATCACTACTGCAGGACAGGTATATATTGTATAATGACGGACCTGCTGGACACTGTCAGCACTGCAGACTCCTAAACTACTAGTATGAAGATAGAAAAAAAAAAAACCACCACAGGTAGGTATACAATTATGGACGAGCGACTGCCGACACAGAGGTAGCTACAGCCGTGGACTACCGTACTGCGCGTCTGCTAGTATAGACTGGATGATAATGATATAAAAAATATATATATATCACTACTGCAGGACAGGTATATATTGTATAATGACGGACCTGCTGGACACTGTCAGCACTGCAGACTCCTAAACTACTAGTATGAAGAAGATAGAAGAAAAAAAACCCACCACAGGTAGGTATACAATTATGGACGAGCGACTGCCGACACAGAGGTAGCTACAGCCGTGGACTACCGTACTGCGCGTCTGCTAGTATAGACTGGATGATAATGATATAAAATATATATATATATCACTACTGCAGGACAGGTATATATTGTATAATGACGGACCTGCTGGACACTGTCAGCACTGCAGACTCCTAAACTACTAGTATGAAGAAGATAGAAAAAAAAAACCACCACAGGTAGGCATACAATTATGGACGAGCGACTGCCGACACAGAGGTAGCTACAGCCGTGGACTACCGTACTGCGCGTCTGCTAGTATAGACTGGATGATAATGATATAAAAAATATATATATATCACTACTGCAGGACAGGTATATATTGTATAATGACGGACCTGCTGGACACTGTCAGCACTGCAGACTCCTAAACTACTAGTATGAAGAAGATAGAAAAAAAAAACCCACCACAGGTAGGTATACAATTATGGACGAGCGACTGCCGACACAGAGGTAGCTACAGCCGTGGACTACCGTACTGCGCGTCTGCTAGTATAGACTGGATGATAATGATATAAAAAATATATATATATCACTACTGCAGGACAGGTATATATTGTATAATGACGGACCTGCTGGACACTGTCAGCACTGCAGACTCCTAAACTACTAGTATGAAGAAGATAGAAAAAAAAAAAACCACCACAGGTAGGTATACAATTATGGACGAGCGACTGCCGACACAGAGGTAGCTACAGCCGTGGACTACCGTACTGCGCGTCTGCTAGTATAGACTGGATGATAATGATATAAAAAATATATATATATCACTACTGCAGGACAGGTATATATTGTATAATGACGGACCTGCTGGACACTGTCAGCACTGCAGACTCCTAAACTACTAGTATGAAGAAGATAGAAATATAATGAATGACGGACCTGCTGGACACTGTCAGCAGAATGCGTTTATAGAATTAAAAAAAACAACAACACCACACGAGTGTTTAACTTTTTCAGGCAGACAATATACTGGTGGTCACTGCTGGTCAGTCACACTGGCACTCTGGCAGCAAAAGTGTGCTATAACTGCTATAACTGCACCCCAGTCTCCCCCACAATTCAGCTGTGTGAGCAGTGAGCACTCAGCACAGTCAGATATACATAGATGATATTATATCATGCAGCACACTGAGGCTGAGCACAGATATGGTATGTGACTGTGTATCGTTTTTTTTCAGGCAGAGAACGGATTATATTAAATAATAAATAAAACTGGTGGTCACCACTAGTATAACTATCAGCAAAACTCTGCACTCTCTTAGTACTCCTAATGCTCCAGTAAATCAAGTGTCTCACTCTCTATCTAAACGGAGAGGACGCCAGCCACGTCCTCTCCCTATCAATCTCAATGTACGTGTGAAAATGGCGGCGACGCGCGGCTCCTTATATAGAATCCGAGTCTCGCGATAGAATACGAGCCTTGCGAGAATCCGACAGCGGGATGATGACGTTCGGGCGCGCTCGGGTTAGCCGAGCAAGGCGGGAAGATCCGAGTCTGCCTCGTACCCGTGTAAAAAGCGTGAAGTTCGGGGGGGTTCGGATTCCGAGGAACCGAACCCGCTCATCTCTACTAGATAGTACACCGATCTAGCAGGGATTGACTTGCCTGCACAGTCTATCTTTTCTTGTGATGCCGACCTGGCGGGACCGTGCATCCGGATCGCAAGGTGACTTTCACCTTGCGATCTGCACTAACTTTTCTTGCGATTTTGACTATATAGTCAAAATCGAAAGAAAATATCTCACCGTGGGGTAAATTTACTAAGGTGGGAGATTTGTAGAACCAATCAGATTATATCTATTATCTGCTAGAAGCAGCTAGATAAATGGTAAGTAGAATCTGATTGGTTGCCATGGGCAACATCACCAGTTCTAAAAATCTCCCACCTTAGTAAATTTACCCCCGTGTGTACACACCATTATACTTTGTTGAGTGTAGTAACTTTATATGAGCCGAGTATATGCCTAGTCCTGTAAAACAGTGAGAGCCATGTTAAAAGAAGGGGGATATGGTTGGAATGACTGCGCCAGCAAGCTAATGTATATACACTGCTCAAAAAAATAAAGGGAACATTAAAATAACACATCCTAGATCTGAATGAATGAAATATTCTTATTACATACTTTGTTCTTTACATAGTTGAATGTGCTGACAACAAAATCACACAAAAATTATCAATGGAAATTAAATTTATTAAACCATGGAGGTCTGGATTTGGAGTCACATTCAAAATCAAAGTGGAAAAACACACTACAGGCTGATCCAAATTTGATGTAATGTCCTTAAAACAAGTCAAAATGAGGCTCAGTAGTGTGTGTGGCCTCCACGTGCCTGTATGACCTCCCTAGAACCCACACAAGTGGCTCAGGTAGTGCAGCTCATCCAGGATGGCACATCAATGGGAGCTGTGGCAAGAAGGTTTGCTGTGTCTGTCAGCGTAGTGTCCAGAGCATGGAGGCGCTACCAGGAGACAGGCCAGTACATCAGGAGACATGGAGGAGGCCGTAGGAGGGCAACAACACAGCAGCAGGACCGCTACCTCCGCCTTTGTGCAAGGAGGAACAGGAGGAGCACTGCCAGAGCCCTGCAAAATGACCTCCAGCAAGACACAAATGTGCATGTGTCTACTCAAACAATCAGAAACAGACTCCATGAGGGTGGTATGAGGGCCCGACGTCCACAGGTGGGGGTTGTGCTTACAGCCCAACACCGTGCAGGACGTTTGGCATTTGCCAGAGAACATCAAGATTGGCAAATTCGCCACTGGCGCCCTGTGCTCTTCACAGATGAAAGCAGGTTCTCACTGAGCACATGTGACAGACGTGACAGAGTCTGGAGACGCCAAGGAGAACGTTTTGCTGCCTGCAACATCCTCCAGCATGACCGGTTTGGCAATGGGTCAGTAATGGTGTGGGGGGGCCACACAGCCCTCCATGGGCTCGCCAAAGGTAGCCTGACTGCCATTAGGTACCGAGATGAGATCCTCAGACCCCTTGTGAGACCATATGCTAGTGCGGTTGGCCCTGGGTTCCTCCTAATGCAAGACAATGCTAGACCACATGTGACTGGAGTGTGTCAGCAGTTCCTGCAAGACGAAGGCATTGATGCTATGGACTGGCCCGCCCGTTCCCCAGACCTGAATCCAATTGAGCACATCTGGGACATCATGTCTCGCTCCATCCACCAATGCCACGTTGCACCACAGACTGTCCAGGAGTTGGCGGATACTTTAGTCCAGGTCTGGGAGGAGATCCCTCAGGAGACCATCTGCCACCTCATCAGGAGCATGCCCAGGCGTTGTAGGGGGGTCATACAGGCACGTGGAGGCCACACACACTACTGAGCCTCATTTTGACTTATTTTAAGGACATCACATCAAAGTTGGATCAGCCTGTAGTGTGTTTTTCCACTTTAATTTTGAGTGTGACTCCAAATCCAGACCTCCATGGGTTAATAAATTTGATTTCCATTGATAATTTTTGTGTGATTTTGTTGTCAGCACATTCAACTATGTAAAGAACAAAGTATTTAATAAGAATATTTAATTCATTCAGATCTAGGATGTGTTATTTTAGTATTCCCTTTATTTTTTTGAGCAGTGTATTTTCACTGTCATAACCCAAGTACTGTGTAGAAGAGGATATGTAGATATTTATCCTCTATCATTTTGCAACCAAGTAATGTGCTGGAAGAGCTTTGTAATAAATATAATTTGGAATATATGTCCTGCACATCCACCATGTAAAATCACCTGTGTCCACACAAGAAAACACTTTGCTGTAAAGCCTGTCTGAGCGATAACCCTTTAACGTCACTAACTGCCCTCACCCATAAACTAGCCACGCTAGAGAAATGCCTCCTGCACCTCATACCAGCTACAGAAGGAGATTGTGCAATTAGTCCATTTCAAGATTGTGAAATACAGATTAAACTATAGAGATACCCAAACACAGTCATACAGCCCCATTTCTGAGCAGCAGAGGCTGCAAGCACATTGGCCACACATGTAGAAGAATGCACTGAACATATCGAGCTGGTTAAGCACCATGCCAGGTAGATTGGATTGGGTGTCAAACCACTCTGTTCTCCCATCCACTTCCAGGTCACATGATGACTTCAGGCATGCTGGTTATCGCCAACCCAATTTATTATCCTCACAGAATGAGACACCCTTGGTGAAATACACAAAATGGAAAGCTGCTCAATCAGATTGTAATGTCACTCAGGTGCTAAAAGGGAGCGGTAATTCTGTGTAGGAAAAAACTGTGTTCCCTAATGCACACCGAGTGAAAAATATTACTACATAATAGTCAGATAATACGGAGATCTTAGTTGCGTATATCTGCAGATATAGGGTTAAGCCCCCAGGCCGATCGACAAGGCTTCTCCGTCACTGGGGGTCCCTAATACTAGGTATGGGTCCGGGGTGCAGGACCCCACGATGTCGGCACAGGTCGGCCACCCCAGGTCAGCACACAGGTGAAAATTAATAGGGGTTAATTATAAGCACAGAAGTGCTATGTAAGTGGTGTGATTAAAATAATATATACAAAGTGATAGGGAAAATCATAAGTGTTAATAAAGTGTTAGGGTGTGCCGACCTGAAGCAGCCCAGCCATACCGACACAGGGGCCACCGCACTGACTATTATGTAGTAATATTTTTCACTCGGTGTGCATTAGGGAACACAGTTTTTACCCTTGGTGAAATGTTCAGTACACTGGCCCAAAACAAAAATTGATATTGTAGACCAAATAGGTATGTGTATACATATATATATATATATATATATATATATATATATATATATATAGAAGAAGCGAGATAAATCGCACACACTTTCCAATCTTTTGCTGGGTGCTCGGTGAGACAATCAGTATAAGGTAGTTTGTGGACCTTCCACATAAACCAGCACACCATAAGTAGCAGAAATTTCAATTCATTTAATCCATATTAATTTTCCAAAAGTGCAATGTGCAAGCATAGGCATGGATAATAAAATGATACTTAGCAGTTCAATGCATCAAAACGAGTGGCAGCTCCTACAGCTGTTTCGGTGCCTAAGCACCTTCATCATGGGAATAGCCATCAGTGTACACTGCACCTCCGTGTGTGTGTGGCGCAAGGCAGGTGGCACTCAGAGACGTGTAGCATCAGAGCCGGCCTTAACCAATATGATGCCCTGGGCAAGATTTTGGCTGGTGCCCCCTAGTACCACCGCTAGTTCCGCCTCTGACCTTGCACCTCTTTCCCAGCACCATCACCGCTCACCCATAGCAGTCCTTATTTTGGTGTTTGTACCCCATATATTTTAAATAGGAACAGTTCGCACATTTGGTGCTCAACTCAAAATGGGCGTGTTTTTGCTGGCAAATGGGCATGACCACACAATAGTACCCCCAATTCCAGTTATTCCACACAGTACTGCAACTTTATTCACATTTGATCATGCAATAGTGTCCATAATTCATATTACATCCCACTGTAGTATCACTTTACCTTATAAACGTTACTCCTCACATTAGAGACCCTTATTCACATTTCATCACACTGAATTGCTCCTTATTCACATTACACCACACCCTATTGCTCTGTATTCACATTAGATGACACAGTAGTGCCCTTTCTATACGCAACACCACATAGTAGAGCACCTTATACACATAATGCCACACAGTAATGCCCCTTACACATTTGAGACACATTATTAATGTCCTTATAAACATAATGTGCCTTACACATTATGACAACCTTTATTAATTGCTTATACACATAATGTTCCTTACACAATATGCCGCACATTATTAATGCCCTTATACACATAATGACACACATAGTGCCCCCTACACATTTGCTGCACATTATTAGTGGCCCTATACACATAATGACACACATACAGTAGTACCCTGTTACACATATGCCGCACATTATTAATGCCCTTATACACATAATGACACTCATAGTGCCCCTTACACATATGTTTCACATTATTTAATGCATTTTTACATGACACACATAATGCTCCTTACACTACTGCACAACCAACCCACTCACATGCACACAGCACTCACACTGCCACTAACACTGTGACCTCTGCCTCTGCTTGGCTACAGATGTGTCCTCATAAATCTTGCCTCAATGCTAACGTCGGGCACCTTTTTTTATGAAAATGCAGCTTATTTTCATTTCATGTGGCTAGGATGCACAAGCAGCTTCTGCTGATTAAAATGATATGCAGCATGATTATATACTGTGTGAGACTGTGGTTGTATCTGCATATGAAATGCTACACACAGAATATAGGCATGCTGCATATAATTTTAATCAGCAGAAGCAGCTGATGCCCATAGGCATATCAAATGCCCTAGGCAATTGCCTAGTTTGCCTATGCCTATGGCTGGGTCTGTGTAGCATTGAGAAAACTGTGTTTATTTCAACGTTCGGGGATCAAGTCCCCTTCATCAGCATTTCTAAACTCTACAAGTCTCTGAGTGCAACCGATTTGTAGCTATCATTTATCTAGTATATTTTATATAATTATATCTAAACTCAAATTGGTTGCTATGGGCAACTGCTCCACTTAGCCTCTGTAGAAGGTAAAAGTTTGTAAGTGCCCCTATGTATCTACCAATGGTGAAAAATGCATACTGTACAACACTTTTAATTTTGACAGAGAAGGTGGGCCCCTCTCAGGTCTGCACTACCTGCACCTATGGTAGCTACGCCCTTGCCTCTTGGGCTGGCCATGTTGGGCCACTTCTACAAAATGTTACAGGGCCACTTTTAGTTTTCAATCCGCCCCTGGTCTGCAGCAAACGACTCATGGAATCCCGCAATTGCATACAATCAAGCCCTATAAGGAGGGATCCCGGCCCCTCAATAGACAACCCCCACCCCTTCCCCCATCAAACTGCACCCCCATTAGGGCTGCTTCCATAAATTTCACTGCCTTCCCAATTCATCCCTGTCTGTGGGGGTTGCGATGCTGAGAAAACTTACCAATATCGGGAAAGCGAAGTATTCCTATTTAATATCGCAGGAACCCTAAGGAACCCTCTGCCGCTAATGTCTGCAGTGCATGGTGATCACCCTGACAGCTCATGCGCAGTGGCCCAGTACCACACTAGGCTCATCGTAGGGATCTGTCCCTGCCTGTGCCAGGCGATACATACATCCGATATGATCATATTCTGCAATGTGATCCTTATCGCTAATATCGGTTGCATTGCAAATACAATCATTGATAGATGGACCCCATTGTCACTTCACTGCAGCCTGTTAATGTGGCTAGAAGAGGACTGCACACACAGGCTGACTGAAGTCACTTTCCAATTGCATCATTCGCAATTCCTGAATACAGTAAGATCATTATCGGGGTATTATGGATGGTTTGTTGCCACAGTTTCTGCAATAAACCAACTGACTGATATCAGCAGCGAGTGTATGATCAAGTATACCAACCATTTAAAAGAAACAGATGTCAATGGAACCACAGGCGCTTTAAGAGAGGAGGGGGCCCATGTGCAGGCTCCGATTGTGCCTCGGCGGTGCAGTAGACTCTGGAATTGTGCCATAGTCTACTGCCCATGCGTAGGTCCCTTGGAATATGGTGCCCTCGCCGCATTTCCAGGGACATCTCTATTGTGCATGCACAAATCACCGGACAATAAATGCGGCGGCCATTTTCAGAGTGATTTTTGTTGCTCTGCAGCCAGCGCCAGACCGACGGATAGGTGAGTATAATCAAATGGGTGCGGTATGTGGGCCCCCTGAACACAGGGGCCGTGTGCACCGCACACCTTCACCCATTCTAGATACTCCAGTGAATGAAACTAATGAGACGTTATACAGAAATTTCTACAAAACTAAAAACTGCTTTACTAGAGTATATTAGCTATTTTATCTAGATAAAGTATAACACACATATTAAAAGCTCTTTGTTGAGCTTTTAATTTCCAAAACTATGCGGAATGAAACTGCACTACATTTATATGAAGACCAACACTTCTAATTCTCGCAGGCAGGGGCATTTTAAGACTGGAGGGGGACTGTGTGCCATTGTCCTTGGGTCCTCTCCCCCCGGGCACTGTGCCAGAATCTTCCAAGCATGTAGCATTTTTCCAGCATTAAGGCACCAGCTCCATATTCTGATGATAAAAAGGAGAATAATATCGGGGTGTAGAGTTGGATCTTGATCCGAGGTACCAACAGGCTAAAGCTTTGACTGTTCCCAGGATGCCTTGCACCACCTCCTCTATATCCCCGCCTCCAGACACTGGAGCTCAGTTTTCTTAACCAGTCCAATGCAGTAGCAGATAAAAGAGACGATAACAGTTAGTAGCCACAGTGAACCACATTCTCACGGCAGGAGAAGGTACCAGCTGCTAATGCCATACAAACCCAAAGAAGCTAAGTGCGTCAGGGTGGGCGCCCTGTGGAATCCAGTGTACCTCGCAGAAAGAGATTTAACAAAGGTAAATTCTTACCATAAATCTCCTTTTCTGCAGCGGGGTACACTGGTATTCCACAGGGAATAACATTGGGGATGTCCTAAAGCAGTTCCTCATGGGAGGGGACGCACTGTAGCGGGCACAAGAACCCGGCGTCCAAAGGAAGCATCCTGGGAGGCGGAAGTATCAAAGGCATAGAACCTAATGAACGTGTTCACTGAGGAACACGTAGCCGCCTTGCACAATTGTTCTAGGGATCTAGGGACGCACCACGGCTGGCTGCCAAAGAAGGTCCAACAGAGCAAGTAGAATGGGCCTTGACAGTAGCAGGAGCTGGAAGTCCAGTCTGTACATAAGCTTGTGCAATCACCATTCTAATCCATCTAGCCAAGGTCTGCTTATTCGCAGGCCAGCCACGTTTATGAAAACCAAAAAGAACACAGAGAGAATCAGATCTCCTAAGGGAGGCGGTTCTCTTCACATAGATACAGAGAGCCCGGACCACATCCAAAGACCGTTGTTTGGAGGACAAATCAGGAGAGATAAAGGCCGGAACCACAATCTCTTGGTTAAGGTTGAAAAATGACACCACCTTAGGCAGATAACCAGGACGAGTTCTAAGAACCGCACGGTCACGGTGAAAAATCAGAAAGGGAGACGGACAGGATATGACACCCAAGTCTGAAACCCTTCTAGCAAAGGCAATAGCCAGCAAAAAACAAGACATTAAGCGTAAGCCACAGACTCAAGAGGTTCAAACGGAGACTCTTGCAGGGCATTCAGAACAACCAACAAATCCCAAGGAGCCACAGGAGGCACATAGGGAGGTTGAATCCGTAAAACACCCTGAGTGAAGGTATGAACATCAGGCAGAGTCGCAATTTTTCTCTGAAACCACACCGACAAGGCTGAAACATGAACCTTGAGGGAGGCCAGACGAAGGAGTCCAGGCCCTGTTGCAGAAATGCCACAAGTTTGGCCGTACTGAACTTGTATGCATCAAAATTCTTAGTCGCACACCAGGTGAAGTAAGAATTCCAGATTCTATAATAAATCCGAGCCGAAGCCGGTTTACGGGCTTTCAACATCGTTTGAATGACTGCCTCAGAAAAACCTTTGGCCCTCAGAACTGAAGCTTCAAGAGCCACGCCGTCAAAGCCAGTCGGGCCAAATCCTGGTGTACACAGGGGCCCTGAACGAGGAGGTTTGGGCGTTGCGGAAGCATAAGAGGACGCTCTATCGATAGACCCTGCAGGTCTGAGAACCAATGCCGTCTGGGCCACGCTGGAGCGATCAGAATTAGGATTCCTCCTTCTTTCTTGAACTTCCTTATTACCCTGGGCAGTAGTGACACCGGAGGGAACACATACGGCAGCCGAAAGTTCCATGGAATTGCTAGTGCGTCCACGAATGCTGCTTGTGGATTCTTGCTCCGAAGACTGGAACCTTGTGATTTTGTCGAGACGCCATCAGGTCTACATCTGGTAGACCCCAACTTGTCCTCTAGGAGTTGAAATACTTCTGGATGAAGGCTCCACTCTCCGGCGTGTACGTCCTGACGACTGAGGAAGTCCGCTTCCCAGTTGAGGACCCTCGGAATGAACACTGCCGATATGTCTGGCAGATGGCGTCCCGCCCATTGAAGAATCTTGGACACTTCCAACATTGCCATGTGGCTTCAAGTGCCAGCTTGATGATTTATGTACGCCACCGTTGTGGCGTTGTCCGACTGTACTTGAACAGGCCTGTTCTGTACCAGAGGCAGGGCCAGCTTCAAAGCATTGAACACTGCTCGCAACTCCAAAATATTTATCGGGAGGAGAGATTCCTCCCTGGTCCACTGACCCTGAAGAGAGTGTTGCTGCAACACCGTGCCCCAACCCCACAGACTGGCATCCATCGTTAGAAGGACCCAGTTGGAGATCCAGAAGGGACGACCCCTGCTCAATTGTTGGTCCAGTAGCCACCAGCTCAGTGACGGACGAACTTCCGGAGTCAAGGAGATCATGTGAGATCTGATCCGGTGAGGCAGGCCATCCCACTTGGCAAGGATTAGCTTCTGCAGAGTACGAGAGTGAAATTGAGCGTACTCTACCATGTCGAAAGCTGACACCATGAGGCTTAGTGCTTGCATCGCTGAGTGTATCAACACTCGCGGACAAGAAAGGAAGCATCTTATCCTGTCCTGAAGCTTCAGGACCTTCTCTTGGGACAAGAACAACCGTTGGTTGTGTGTGTCCAACATTGCACCATGCTCTGAGCAGGGACCAGGGAGGATTTCTTCCAGTTGATGAGCCACCCGTGGGCTTGCAGGAATTGGACCGTCAGTTCCAGATGACGGAGGAGAACCTCTGGGGAGTTCGCCAGGATCAACAAGTCATCCAGATGCGGCAGGATTCTGATACCCTGACGGTGAAGCAGAGCCGTCATAACCGCCATGACCTTGGTGAAGATTTGCGGAGCTGTGGTCAGTCCAAAAGGTAAGGCCTGGAATTGATAATGTTGGTTGCCAATAGCAAACCGCAGGTACTGCTGATGCGATGTTGCAATAGGTATATGGTAAGCATCCCGTATGTCCAGGGATACCATATAGTCCAGGGGCTCCAAGGCCAGAACAGTAGAGCGAAGAGTTTCCATACGGAACTTGGATACCTTCACAAATTTGTTCAAAGACTTGAGGTTGAGAATGGGCCGGGAGGAACCATTTGGTTTCGGAACTAGGAACAACGTTGAATAGTACCCCCTGCCTCTCTGAGCCAGAGGCACCGGCACTACCACTCCTGTGTCCTGGAGGGATTGTACCACCAAATGGAGAGTTTTTGCTTTCACTGGATCCGAAGGGATATTTGTTGAGCAAAACTGGCGAGGGGGACGTTTCTTGAAAGAGATGGCATATCCGTGAGTGAAGACTTCCCTTACGCAGGCATCTGAAGTGGTCTGTAACCATACCTGGGCGAACCGTAAAAGTCAGCCTCCCACACTGGGATCCCCCAGGGGGAGGCCCGCCCCGTCATGCAGCTGGCTTGTCTAGTTTGGAAGCAGGCTGACGGGCAGCCCAGGAACGTTTAAGTTTGGGCTCAAAGGTTTTGGAAGTGAGAGCCTGTTTCGAGTATGCCTGATCCTTTGCTTTACTTGGAGGTCGAAGGGAACGAAAGGTGGTACTTTTAGCCTTCGGAGCCGAAGGATTAGTACTCGGCAGACATGCAGTTTTAGCAGACGCTAAGTCAGCAACAATCTTGTTCAGATCTTCCCCAAAAAGGATGTCTCCCTTAAAAGGGATAACCTCCAAGGTCTTTTTAGAGTCCAGATCCACAGACCAGGACCGCAACCACAGAATCCGGCGAGCCAGAATGGACGTAGTAGATGCTTTGGCCGCCAGGCCGCCTCCAGAATATAATGAGAGGCTGTGATAATATATGAAAGACACTGTCTGGCATTATCAGAAAAAGTAGAAGGTAGCTCCGCTTCAACTTCTTGAGCCCAGGCTTCAATAGCCTTTGCAGCCCAAGAAGCCGCTATAGTGGGTCTATGCACGGGTGGTCTTCAGTTTGCTGGCTGTCGGGATCCCGGCGCACAGTATACCGGTGCTGGAATCCCGACAGCCAGGATACCGACACTTTTTCTCCCTCTTGGGGGTCCATGAGCCCCCTGGAGGGAGAATAAATACCGTGGCACACGTAGAGCGCCACAGTGCCCGCAAGGGGCTCATTTGCGCTTGCCCAGCTGTCGGTATGCTGGCTGCCGGGAGCCCGGCCGCCGGCATACACTACTACACCCCTATGCACAGCACCTGCAAGGGTGTAAATAGACATCAAGCAACCCTCCACATGCTTATCCGTCGGTTCCTTCAGAGAGGTGATGGTAGTGACAGGCAGAGTAGATGACACCATCAGACGCGCGACATGTGAGTCCACCGGCGGCGGTGTTTCCCAATTTTTACTTAACTCTGCAGCGAGGGGATAATGAGCTAGCATCTTCTTAGACAGGGAGAATTTCTTTCCTGGAGACTCCCAGGATTCCTGACGTATGTCAACTAAATGGTCAGAATGTGGCAAAACTAATTTAGTGACCTTCTGACGTTTGAACTTATCGGGTTTCTTAGACGTATCTGGAGGTTCAGATTCATCATCAATCTGAACAATCAGTTTGATAGCCTCCAAAAGGTCAGGAACATCCACCTGTGAAATAGATTCCACATCAGAAGCATCTGCATCAGTGTCTGAGGGGTCAGTGTATTCGCCATTTTCATCGGATGAAGTATCCGAAACATGCGTGGACTGGATTCTGAGGAAGTAATGGCCCGCTTAGATGACCCTTTGGTCCTAGGAGGGCAAGGGTTAGGTTTTTGTTTAACCAAAGACTGATTTAATTGCTGTAACTGAGTTGACAGAGTATCTGCCCATGGCGGATTAACTGCAGGGACAATATGTGACTGCAATGGCACAGGAGGTCCCACAGGGAGCGTAAATCTCGTTACTAGCATAGTCAGCAGATTAGAAAAAGCAGCCAAGGTGGGTCTTGGTGTGCCACCGGTGCTGCAGGCTGACTAAGGGGTACTGGACCCCCGGTACCTGGACCCTCAGCTGGAATATTTCATCAGGTGCATCCGCGGCGTCAGCACTGCATGACGCAGGATACGCCACAGATCTCCCGCCCTGTATAGAGACATTATTTGGAAACGTAGCCTTAGGGCATAACAGTACAATATAGCCAGACAAATTACCAGACAAAAAACCCCTGTGGAGTGTGACTGCAGATGCAGAACACAAACAGAGGATTTAAGTGGTATATGGTGACTGAGATACACAGAGAAAAATACTAAGGTAGTATATCCTGTGAAACACTATAGATATAGGATGCTGACGCACTTAGCCACCCTCAGGGTACAGAATATTGGGATAGCAATATGTATGAGATACACGGAATAGGAACCACACAGCAGCTATTGGCACACACAGTCACATGTACAATGCAGAAATTATACAAACAACAATAAAACTGCACTGGACTAGCAATACTAAGTAAAGCTATATATGTATACAGATATAACAATGCACAGTAAATACTGGATGTATATCACAGGATACTTGTACTAAATATCCCTGTAGTTATGCACTTGTTCTTAACTAACACTGTCTAAACGACATGTGGAATACTTAAGTGTCCTGTAAATGCACAGCGCTGATGAGGCAGGCGGCTTTACAGAGGAGACATTGCCCTCCAGTCCCAGAATCAGGGCAGCTCTGTGTAATGGACAGGGAGTGAAGAAGAGAGAGATGCAGCTCCAGGGTGGGAACATCTGCTGTAGATGGCGCCTGGGGCTGGGGGAGGGGCTACTAGTCAGAGCCTTATCCCCTCTGCTGGACTTCACTGCCGGGTACTGCGGGGTCTATACTAAACAGATTTTAGTAAATCTGACCTGTGCCCCTTGTCCTGGTGGATATAGTGGGGTCCCTGCACGGCCTCAGAGTCCACGCCAGCGGCGCGGTCCGTCTCCGGAGACCGTGCCGGGTCGCGATTTCGGCGGGTCCCACCTGGGAGACCCTCTTACCTCCTCCCGATGATGCGGCCATGCGATCCAGTAAAGCAGCGGTGGTATGTGTGCCTGAAGGGACCGGAGCGCCTCGGCTGTAAGTACCCGGCAACCAGGGCGCGGGAGTATACAGCGCCGCTGGGGGAGGTGATGGAGCTGCAGCACGATATGTCAGTGTGACATATAGCATCTAGTGCCTGTGCTGTGGCCCTTGAAGTCTTCTTTCTTCCCATCCTGTTAGCTGCCTGCACTGCAGACAAACAACTTACAAACTGAGCTCCAGTGCCTGGAGGCGGGGATATAGAGGAGGCGGTGCAAGGCATCCTGGGAACAGTCAAAGATTTAGCCTGTTGGTGCCTCGGATCAAGATCCAACTCTACAACCCGAAGTTATTCCCTGTGGAATACCAGCGTACCCCGCTGCAGAAATATGAAATATTGTAAGGCAGGGCCGGATTAAGGGAGGGGCAACAGGGATGATTATCTCGGGGCCCCCACACATTAGGGGCCCCCACACTCTGCTCTGTTAAGCAGAGCAGAATAGTCTCCCTTCAGTAGCAGACACTGAGGAGCTGAGCTCCCCGGTGTACAGCAATCAGTCTCGCGGGATTGTGCAGTGAAATCCCGCAAGACATTGACGCTAAACTGGCCGGGTTTGCTGCTCCTGTGGCACGTTGTCATGTAAGGCATGTCATGTGTGTATGTAAGGTAGTGTGTGTGTGAGTGTGTACGTGAACCGGTCGTGTGTGCTGCTGCTGTTGCGACACGCTGTGCAAAGTAGTGTGTATTTAAGGTAGTGTGTGTTAGTTAACGGGGGAGGGGGTGATCGGTATTTGCAACCACTTAAACTAGTGGGGGCCCCCACAACATCGCTGCTCCTGTGCCCCCACCAGCCTTAATCCGGCCCTGTAGTGGTGGCACTATACTTACAAAGAAATTGACATAATAATGATGCAGGTGGCCAGCATAAAGGTAGTGCTCATTCTAGCACCTGTCACAACATGTGCAGACACTCTTTCCTGTGTGGAGTGTCTCTCTCTGCTCTGGTTCTTCTAGCACACTCTGCCTGTATCTCAGGGTTGAGATACTGCTAGCAACCGCAGGCAAATGCATATCCGGCATACACATATGGGCTGTCATGAGTGATATGTTAGTCCGATCCATTGGACAGGATGATATATCACTCAGTGTGTACCCAGCTTTAGTCTTCTGGACAATGAGCCTGATTCATGTTTGTAAGTTAAGCACAAAAGCAAGCAACTAGGCAAAACCATGCTGCACTGCAGGTAGGGCAGATGTAACATGTGCAGAGAGAGTTAAGGTGCCACTCATCCAAACTCATTATTTGCTCCGCTCACTGGGGGTCATTCCGAGTTGTTCGCTCACTAGCAGATTTTAGCAGCATTGCACACGCTAGGCCGCCGCCCTCTGGGAGTGTATCTTAGCTTAGCAGAGTTGCAAACGAAAGATTAGCAGAATTGCGAATAGAAAATTCTTAGCAGTTTCTGAGTAGCTGGAGACTTACTCCTACACTGCGATCAGCTCAGGCCGTTTCGTTCCTGGTTTGATGTCACAAACACGCCCTGCGTTCGGCCAGCCACTCCCCCGTTTCTCCAGACACTCCCGCGTTTTATCCTGGCACGCCTGCGTTTTTCCGCACACTCCCAGAAAACGGTCAGTTTCCGCCCAGAAACACCCACTTCCTGTCACTCACACTCCAATCACTTCAGCGATGACAATTCTTCATTCGGACGTGAGTAAATCTACTAAGTTTTGTGCTAAAATACTTAGCGCATGCGCACTGCGTACCATGCGCATTTTTGCCTTAATCGCTCCATTTCGAAAATCGGCAACGAGCGAACAACTCGGCATGACCCCCACTGTTTTCCAGCAACTTTTTTTTTTAGCAGGTGCATTAACACTAGCAAATATCACCTCTCTCGGCAAGCTTATGAAGTTCCATAAGAATCTTCCTAAGCCCCAGGGAGAGGGCGGGTGTGGGAACACGTTACAGTGCAGAGCAGGTGTAACAATGCCCCCTGTCCTGCCATAGCCACACTCGCACCCCGGTGCATTATAATAATGGTCAACGCGATGGAGTGTAACCTTGTGTAGGAAGCTGCTATTTTCCTGTAGCTTTAAAACCAGGGCTGTAGGGAGGGGTGGGCGAGCTATGCCGTCGCCCAGGGGCCTGGGGGTGACACCGTCGCTGTCCATAGTCCACTGTCTGGAAAGGCACCCTGCTAGCCAGGAATACAGCGTCAGTGCTGCCTGGGGCATGCAAAGGAAAGCCAATGCTAATTTGGCAAAATAAATAAAGAGGCTTGCCTGGGCCATGATGAACCGCAAGCGGACTACTGAAGACAGAAGGTCTTGTGGCAGGGCTGTAATTAGGGGTGTGCGAGCAGTGCCTCTGCACAGGGTGCAGCACCGTTGCTGCTTCATGGTCCCTGTATCTGGCTAGCCAGTGTCACTGCTACAGCGCCACCCGGAGCATCCTTTGGACCCTGCAGCCTGTACACAGCACCTGGAGCATCCTGGGAATGCCCCTGCAGGTCGGCTTGCTTTTTTCGGTGCTGGTGTTTCTGCACTCTCTACATGACGTCATGACGTTCTGCAGTCAGGACGTGGCTGGCATAGGGCGCCGTGAAGCCCTTTTATTGTGCTGTCTTATGGACCTGTGAATAAAAAGGCTAAATCTTTGGTTCATCACACAGGGCTTTTGTACACTGAGTAGTGTGCGACACCAATGGGTGCTGCTATAGTGCCTATTGGCAGAGTCACAGGTGCAATAATATACAAATGCTAGTTTCGGTCTGCCCCTTGTTCATTAGTGTGTCCGGGAAAGTGCAAGCAGCGAGATGCCCATTTTCTGCACCCCTGGTTCTAGACAATCCACCATTGATGCGCCATCATGTCCAGCAACGTCACTTGTACCAGCCTGTGACAGGTGCAGCGCCTCTGTCTGAACAGTGAGGGAGCGGCTGTGCATCGGTGAACACAGCCCGCTTTCACTGACACGCCCATATCATGCCCACATAGCGGATATTTATTGCATTCACTTCAGGCCACCTCCCAGACACCGCCCAGGTACATCCAGTGCTTGATTACTCCATTCCTGTACGCAGTAACACCTCTGTGGGACCAATCAGAGTAACGCAGGCACCGTAGGGAGTTTCATGAAAAGTTTTGTGCATGAACAGTAGCATATAATCACTCAACTGCGCAACATCAGCATTGTGTTCAGTAAGCGTTCACCTCGGCCCCAACTGTCAGTGTGATGGATCCCGAGTCATCAACTTGCACAGAGTGACTGGCACCTGGCCAAATGGGCTACTACAGCATTTTACAGTGCCATCAAGGGTTAATTAACCCTAGTATTGTGTGTATGGAAGTGTGTGTGTATGCATGTGGTAGGGAATATGTAAGCTCCACTGGGGCAGGGACTGAAGTGAATAGCCGGAAATTCTTAATAAAGCGTTGCGGAATATGTGTGTATATAAATAACTGGTAATATTACATTCCAATGCCCCACCAGGCCAGAGCAGGTAGGCCACAGCTCCCCTCATGGCCATTAGACTGCGCCTCATATCAGTCATACTGTCCCAACATCAGTTGTAAGATGGCGGGGCTGGAGGAAACATGGCCACACATTGAGGTGCGTAGTGTGATCAGATTTCTGCGTCTAAAGGGAAACGCAGCAGCTGAAATTCATCGCCAACTTGTCGATGTGTACTGTGATAACGTCATGTCACGGAAACAGGTTTGGGGCCCCGCCTTTGATAACGGCAGGAGAGATGTTCGAGATGAGCCGTGATCAGGAGGTACTAGGACCATCCTCCCTACAGCCCCGGCCTGGCACTGAGTGATTTCCATCTCTTTGGACCATTGAAGAAGCACCTGGGTGGAAGGTGATTCACAAACCGATGGTGAAGTTCAGCAGGCCGTCATGTCCTGGTTTTAAGCGCTTGACACTGATCTATTCTATGCTAGGACAGATGCCTTGGTGTAATGTTTGAACAAATGCTTATACAAGTATGGGGACTGTGTACAAAAATAATCTGTAAAAAGGTCAAACTATTGATTTTATATATATATATATATATATATATATATATATGTACGTACGTACGTACGTACGAGTTATTACATGAATACATAGGAGTTGAATAAATTTGCACAATGAGAGGTTATTTATTTATTGAACCACCATTGTATAACAATCTATCTATCTATCTATCTATCTATCGTGTGTGTGTGTGTGTGTATGTATGTGTGTATATATATATATATATATATATATACACACATCTATATATAAACATATGTATATATATATATATACATACACATACATATACTATAATGTCTAAACTATTGGGGGGGGGGGGATTCTTGGCAGCATATTGCTTTATAGATACTGTATCTACCACCATTGTATAACAATCTATCTATCTATTTATCTATCTATCTATCGTGTGTATGTATGTGTATATATATATATATATATATATATATATATACACACACACACACATCTATATATATACATATATATATATATACACACACACACACATATTCTATAATGTCTACACTATTAGGGGGGGATTCTTGGCAGCATATTGCTTTATAGATACTGTAGATAGATAGATAGATAGATAGATAGATAGATAGATAGATAGATAGATAGATAGATAGATAGATAGATAGATAGATCTATTTGTTTATCTATCTATAAAGCGATATGCTGCCAGAAATTCCCACCCCCATATGCGTATACAGATATATAATGTGTGTGTGTGTGTGTACACACACGCACACACACACACACACACACACACACAGTATATTCAATATATAATAATAATTATTATATTTATACATTTCCATCTTTATCTAAAAATATATTCATCTATCTATCTATCTATCTATCTATCTATCTATCTATCTATCTATCTATCTATCTATCTATCTATCTATCTATCTCTCTCGCTGTCTACATAACGGTAGAGTGCACACACGCAGACACGAGTAGCAGCACTGTCAGTGTGTGCTGAGGGATGCTTCCCAGCATTTGGATGGGGGGGGGGGGCTGTACCCGGCAGAGCAGGTGTATAAAGTGGGACATGTTGTGTAGTAAAAGCAAACTAACAGCGAGCTGAGGAGACAGCATAAAGCGCCTGTCAGGAGCCTCTCCCGGGGCCTTTGTGAGAGCCAGGAGTGAGGGGGGCACAAAGTAGGACCCCCACCCCCCAGGCGTGCTCCCCAATAAATCTGGCGTCATTCATACAGACAGAAATTACCTGTTCCCCTGTAAAGTGCATGAAAACCGCCAGTAAATGAGCATGTCATTGGCTTTGCCTGTGCACACCATGTATAATGTGCCTAATTGTGTGTGTGGGTGAGAGGGAAGCGGAGCCCCCGCCTGGCTGCAGGGCGCACAAGTGGTCAGATTCCCATGTATCGGCCCATAGTGCAGCGTGTGCTCCGGCGGGCGGGGGGGGGAGAGGGCGCCTGGAGCTGCTGCTGGGAGCCAGGTACAGGCGCCCTCCCCAGGCACAGCCGGCAGGTGCTGCTGCAGTTATACAGGGACACACTGATTGCGCCTCCTCATTGTCCTCTATGGGACTCTGCGCTCATCATCCTGCTCGCTGGGGTGTATCTCTTCCCATTGCCTCTAGGGGGAGCCATTCACATTATACCCAATGCATTGCAGTACTAGAAGCTACTAACATCTGATACGTTGTATATAAAGTACATTATGTTATGTATACTCATAGTAATATATATCCATACAACAGACGTATGAGAGGGAGAGACAAATTGATTATACATAACATATAGAAAAATAGATAGATAGATAGATAGATAGATAGATAGATAGATAGATAGATAGATAGATAGATAGATAGATAGATAGATGTAAGTAAATAGGAAATAACTAGGAGAATTGGAAAGCTAACGATATAACTAGAGTAATGAGACAGAGATACAGTATAGATTATATATAACATATATAGGTACAGATAAATAAAAAGATAGATTAGATAAACAAATAGATAGATAGATAGATAGATAGATAGATAGATAGATAGATAGATAGATAGATAGATGCAGGTAGGTAGGAAATAAATATGGAAGGAACATTGGAAAGTTAGCAATATGACTATAGTAATGAGAGGGGGAGATACATTACATCTATCTATCTATCTATCTATCTATCTATCTATCTATCTATCTATCTATAATATATAACATAGATAGATAGATAGATAGATAGATAGATAGATGTAGGTAGGTAGCTGGGATATAACTATGTAAGGGGAATTGGAAAGCTAGCAATATGACTAGATTAATGAGACAGAGATACAGTATAGATATATATTATATATAACATATATAGAAACATAGATAGATAGATAGATAGATAGATAGATAGATAGATAGATAGATAGATAGATAGATAGATAGATAGATAGATAGAATTATGTAGGTAGGTAGAAAATAAATAAATATGGAAGGTAAGTTGGAAAGCTAGCAATATGACTATAATATATATATATATATATATATATATATATATATATATATATTAGATAGATAGATAGATAGATAGATAGATAGATAGATAGATAGATAGATAGATAGATAGATAGATAGATAGATAGAATGATGTAGGTAGGTAGATAGGAAATAAATATGGAAGGAAAGTTGGAAAGCTAGCAATATGACTATAGTAATAAGAGAGAGAGATACATTATATATATATATCATATATAACATAGATAGATAGATGATAGATAGATAGATAGATAGATAGATAGATAGATAGATAGATAGATAGATAGATAGATAGAAAGTCACTACAGATAATATATATAAGACAATACATAGATGTCTGAGTAAGTAGCACTAGCCTGCGGGCAGATACAGTGCAGTTGAGCATAACATAATTGCCTATGCAGAGTTTATTTCTCAGCCATAGATGTAACCAGGGACCGTCCCATCATTATAACACGCCTGGATTATGTATATTTGCCTGATGGTGGGACAGCCATGTTTAGCTTGTCAGAAAGCCTACAGATCGATTGCACCTCATTTGTTCCCCTGGCTGGCTGTTTTGCAGGCGGTGGGGGGGAGAGCAGCACAAGTGGTTGGATTCCCATGGATGGGCCAGCTCTGCAGCTTGCACTGGTCTCCGGGAGGGGGAGCAGACACAGTGACCTCTCCCATCTTGACATGAAAGAGTCTGTAAAGAGGTTCTTTATGGTGCATTAGCAGTAAATCACACAGGTACCAGCTCCCTGTACAATGTGTGTGTAGTGCCTGCCCGGCCTGCAGGTGCCTTCTAGGATGGGAAAGGAGGTTGTAGAAAGGGGTAAAAGTGGCAGCATTGTGTGCAGGCCATCCACCCAGCGTCTAGGGCACAGACTACTTCCTATTCCCATCTAGCAGATGTACTGTTTATATACCAGTCCTGAATATATCACCACTCTTCTAAATGACCCCAAAAAATAGAGTGTCAGCGCTTGGAGCATTTGTGTGGGGTGCATATGAAATGGTGGCTGCTTATTAACAAGAATGCTTATTGCATAGCTCCAGGCTACACAGGGCAGTTGGTATTGATATTCTGCTAAGTACACTTGGCAAATAGATAGATTTTTTTATACACATATTTGGATTGCTTGCTTCAAGCGATCTGATCTACGAAATGGTGAAAATACAGTGTACCCGGGACAAAGACACTGTTATGGGACTATATTACATATACATCCCTTATATTGGAATTATAGCATAATTTCTCACTATTGCCAGTAATACATTGCTAGGGTTCCTTTCCCGACCCATCACATTATGCTACCCTCTGTATCTGATTTCTGGACCCGGTAAATAGTAAATACGTCCATATAGAGAGCACGTTTTCATATAGGACCCTCAGCACATGTTGGGGCTTTATAACCATTTGTCATTGTATCCTGTCAGGATACATATGACATAATTACATAAAATGACTATAAATATTTTATACTAATGAGAAAATATTTTTGCTTGTGGATCTTTAACAGTTTAAAAGCCATTTAAGGTGAGTGGGGTTTTTTTTATGTGGACTATATTACATCTTATCATCTTTTTAAGTCTCAATTCACATGCAAAAGTAGCTTTTGTGGAACTAGGAGTGCCAGCATGTCCTGTCTGTTGGGTCGCGCTGGGAGATAAGTGTAGAAGCAAACAGAATAATTTATGCGCATTGCATTCTTAGTTTTACGTTTATTATTGGTCATAAACAATAATTGAACATATATACTTGTATATTACACATTTTACATTTTCGTACTCTGTAACACGTCTCTGAATTTATTATTTTACAGCTGGTAACTTTGTAAACAATTGCTGGAAATTTACATTATTATTTTTTTTCCAATTGACGTTTTTAGATAAATGAATGAAATTCTACAAAGCGTCACCCAGTGAAAGTTGGATCATTCTGGATGATGATGCGCCCGATCTCTGCCTTTACTACTGTAAATCCACAGTGTACCTTTTATTAATCATTATCTGGCTGACCTTGGTGGTGTAATTCGTGATGTCAGCGGTACAGGGGACAGAGACCTCCCAATAATATGCTTATTACCTGCTGCCACATCAAACGAGGTCTCCTTCTATCAGTCACCTGAATATCCGACACTCTCTGGTGTGAGGATTACTATGCTGGATATGTATTTATTTATTTATTTATTTATTTATTTATTTACAGTTTGTTATATAACGCAGCAAATTCCGTTGTGCTTTACAATTGGACACAATGCTACAACAAAACGGGTTAATAAACAGTCAGAGGTAGGAAGGCCCTGCTCGCAAGCTTACACTCTATAGGATATGATGCCTTCCATCAACTGTAGTACTGTTGGGATCACTACCTACACTGGAAAAGGATAAAATAGTTATATTATAACAGATTATAGATAACAAGGCAACGCAAATAAAATATATATAGAGAGCGAGAGATACCTATAAACTACAAGTGTGTGTGTATATATATTATACACACACACACACACACACACACACACACACACACACACACACACACACACACACACACCCCTCCCTCCCTCTCTCTCTCTCTCTCTCTCTCTCTCTATGTATATATATATATACTGTTCCAGTCCCGCATAATCCTTCAGCAGTAGTTATTTTCTAAAGCTACTACCAAAATGAAATAATAATATCATGAAGAAATATTGAGCCATATCTGACTGCACACTCGCCCATTTATAAATCACACATGAAACACTTTTAGGTGGCAGAATGAAGCAGCGTTGCTGGATCTTGTCCGGGAAATGGGTGTAAATTGAGTTTTCTTAGGTACACCTATATTACTGTCACCTTAGCCTGGTCAGCACAGGGTAGGTGTCATCTACAGATAATGTCCTTATCGCAGCATCTTGTGGCCACATCCCCAGTCAGGCCTGCAGCAGTGACCAAGGCTCTCCCCCCACTTGTTGATTGATGAGGACCCTGCGTCCTTTATCTAGTCCACTGAAAACGGTGACACTCATTAGGGTCAATTGTTTACAAATCTCAGATAGATGGAGAGAGCAGAGGCCGATGAGGTGGTCTGAGTGATGCAGATAATTTGGGGTCATGTGTCCCTAAGTGGCAATACCATAAACGTGATGGGTTAAAATACAGTCCCTGCACCCCTCAGCAATAGGTCACCGACCTTTTTCACGTTAAGGGTTAAAACACAGTCCTCATGATTGAGGGGTGAGCTATACAGTATCAGGGAAATGTAATTACATAAATTGATCAGCCCAATTCATTCTCTAGGTCCTAATGCATTGGCTTGTCCAGCACCATATATGATGCAGTACTCTGAGTGACCCTCTGCTTCTTATAGCAAGTCCCTAATCACATAGATGGGCTTTAGGGACCTCTAGTATTAGGGGATATGATTTGTCAAGGACTTGTTAACAGCCCACAACGCACCAGACGTAGGAAAGGCCGCAGGGGTACCAAATATATTTTTGTGAATGAACAAATAGACTATTATTATTATTATTATTATTATTATTATTAATAATAATAATAATAATAATAATAATAATAATAATAATAATACTACATAAAATATAGATGCAAATAACTCACTTTTGCAGGGCCTGTCCAAATATGTATTAATCCCTATATACTTGTTACTCAAAATTATGTGCAGAATAGATGAAAGTCTGATTGCAATAATCCAGATTATTTTGGAGTGTGTACTGCATACAAACACAAAGACTACTATATATATAAGGCTATTTGTATATTACCCTAATATACTTTCATGACACTGATCAGTTCCTACTACAGTAATACTGGTCATTATCAATATTGAATTTGTTACATTATACTGCAAAATATAAACAGATGCATCACACATATAGGTAATATGTTAATATTCTATACTTATGATAATATATTTTATCAACTAAAAGTTATATTTTAGTAAACTTTAGAGAACAATGTAATTATTTAGTATGATGTCAGGTATGAACATTAATTTTTAGATAGTAATAAACTACGCGTTTTAATCCCAGTTACTATATTCAAAGAGGAACACTGAAACTGGCGTTACATGGGATGAACAAATGTCAATAAATAAATAACACTACATTGTGAATACACTATGTATATTCTTATTCATCCAGTTACTATGTTACTCTCACTCCGCTATACTGTATCTTCCAAAGCGATGATTACAATAGTTGTTACTTTGTCTGACTGTCACCCTGGAAGTTGCATGAAATCGGGACGGAATAGCGGCTATGTATGCGTCCTGCCATAAATCGGGACAATGAAGAGAATGAATGTATTTGTGCGTGCAGTCCAGCAATGCACACGTTAAATGGCCTTTATGGGGTGACAATTAGACGTGTGAGACCCCAGTGTGCTCATTGTGCCCCATACAAGCAGGGACTGGCCTGACCTCCCTGGTACACACTAGGGGCAGCAGCTGGGCGTCCAGTCTGCAGCAGCAGCAGCTACCTGAGGGAATGGGAGGGGGGTGGTCTCCGTCCTCCCAGCACATGTAGGTGTTTATGAGGCTAGGGGGGGTGGGAAGAGGGCTGGGACCCTCTGATTGGCTGGGGGCTGGAAAGGGGGGCAGAGGCACGCGCCTGGGGATGTAGTTATAAGAATCCTCGCGTGCCCAGCCTTTAGACCAGTGAGTGCCCAACCTGCAGAGGAGCCCCAGGGACCAGACCACTGCTGGGGGCCACCATGGACACAGTGCTGGAGCAGTTCACAGGACTGGAGTCCTTTCCCTCCCCTTACTTCAATGAGGATGACTTCTTCACCGACCAGTCCTCCAGGGACCACTTGGATGCAGATGACTTCTTGGAAGATGATGTGGACTTCTTGTCTGGTCAGATTCAGGACTACTATAAGGACAGCCGGGCGCTCAATGGAGAGGACTACTGCGATGCAGGCACCTTCTCCTTCTCCTCCTCCTCCTCTGGAGGCTTCCCCTATGACAGTGGGGAAGGGGGATATGACCTGTCCCCAGGGATGAAGGGGTGCGGCTCGGCTGTGAAGCGCAGAAGGAGGCTCAGGTCTGACACTGAGATGCAGCAGCTGAGGCAGGCAGCCAATGTCAGGGAGCGCAGGAGGATGCAGTCCATCAATGATGCCTTTGAGGGGCTCAGGTCTCACATCCCCACCTTGCCCTATGAGAAGAGACTCTCCAAGGTGGACACCCTGCGCCTGGCCATCGGCTACATCAACTTCCTCAGCGAGCTGGTGCAGTCAGATCTCCCACTCAGGAACCCCAGCACAGAGAGCTCCCTGCAGCCTAAGAAAGTCATCATCTGCCACAGAGGAACAAGTGAGTACAAGGAACACCTGTAGCTCGCCGCAAAGCCTTAGGACAGCGCTTCCCAAACTCAGTCCTCAAGGCGTCCTGGCAGTCCATGTTTTAAGGATTTCCGTGCTTGAGCACAGATTACTTAATTATTAAACTATCTCTGCTCAAACATGGAGAGACTTAAAAACCTGGACTATTGAGTGTCTCGAGGAATGGGTTTGGAAAGCATTGTCTTGGGGCTGGTGCTTGTAGTTCCACAATAGCTGGAGACAGTAATATTTGTAGTACATGGTGTATGTCTGTATAGAGTTTTTACAATCAGTAATATTAGCTGTGTCGAGCTGCTGACACAATTCTCTGTAATGTAACAGAGAAAGAAAAAGTATGACTCTTGTTGGGGCGCACTCTTGTTGTATCGTGTTGTCTAATGATTAGTGATGTGTATAAAAAATAGTCAATTCTTTATTTCTACTCTTAAAATAAATGGGAACTCAGCACAAAGCAAGAATCAATGTTGAAATTTAGCATAAATGGATGTTAGCATTCCAGGAATAGGACAATCTCTAGAAAAAATTGGGAATGTTCAGATCTTGTTTATCCTTGGACAAATGCATATTGGAAGATAGCTACGTACCATGCTGCTTCCGTCTGCCAAAGATCTGTACAAACTGTGTTTGTATTAATGGAGCCCTGAATAGGGATGATTTCAGGCGAGGGACCACCCCCTAACTGAGATCTAACCCTGATGGTTCGAGTCCGTCTTGGAGAAAATTGCATACGATGAACAAGGTGAGATCTGGACGCAGTGAAGTGATGGGAATAAGTGAAAGTGGTGATCCTGCTGTTAGTGTTATCTCACAGGAAGTGAAGCCTTCCTACTGCACTGGGTATTCCCTAGTGGTCGCCCAACTAGGTACTGACCTAGCCCACCTCCGTTTAGCTTCCAAGATCGGACGAGATTGGGCGTAAGCGGAGGGGTATGGTCGTAGAAAGATTTGTCCTGTGCCACTAATGAGAGTGCACCGAAACAGAAAATGGGTTACCTTGCGAGAAGGGAGTGGAGAAAAGGCATGGGGGAAAAAGGGAAAGGATAGATCTTAGGAGCGTGAATCTGCTGTCCTCGTTAGACAGGAGAAACGTGTCTCGTGGGGGACACGGTCACCTGAATCGTGGATGAGAGTTCACGGAAAAAAGGAATGATTGAAAAAAATGGGAAAGAGAGAAAAAAGGGAAGAAAAGGAAAAAGGATTACATAAATATGAAAAACACTATGATGAATATTGCAATATTGAACAAGAATCAATCATGCTATATAGATGAAAAGATTATTTAAGGATATTAGTGATAAAGATATTAAAGCAGGAGGAACTGAGATATAAAAGTACCCCCTGCGTATGGTCACTGTATAGGCGGAGGACCTGGTGCAAGATCATACACCACTACTGGTCCCAACCGTATACCTTAAATTGTATAATGGAGTGCCAGTGATTGAAAAAACCTTAATCAATTTTCAGCACAATAGGTCATACGTCCAGGGATATATTTGGTTATCATAATTTTAGTCTTTAGAACCATATGCAATTTTTCAATTTTCAAAGCAATAAATCATACTTTTAAAACCATATTTGGTTTCAGTCTTAAGACTTTTTTTAAACAATTCTCTGTAACACAATGCATCTCTGTAACACAATCACAATTCTCTGTAACACAATGCATCTCTGTAACAACTTTGCGCAACAACTGTATCTGGCATATAGCTACATAGAGGCTGGATGTGGATGATCCTTGTTCATGCAAACGAATGTGATGTTAAATTATTATAAGGCTGTGATAACTAATGTCCTCTCTCTCCCTCACCCTCTCAGGGTCCCCATCTCCCAGTGACCCAGATTTCGGGCTGCCCCCTCTGGCTGGACATTCTCTTTCATGGACTGATGAAAAGCAACTCAGGGACCAAAATATTGTCAGAACAGCTAAAGTGTGGACCCCTGAGGACCCCAGGAAACTAAGCAAATCATCCCTAAATAACATTGAGAACGAGCCCCCCTTGACTATGTGTCTGGACATTTAAAGTGCACTTTCCAGCACCCGAGTAATGACAGAACCGTGTATATAGATCTGTACAGAATCTATATTGTGCAATTTAAGTTATAATATCTGTATCATCCGAATGGCAATCCGCTTAAATTTATATATTTATTATAATCTGGGTAGATTTGGAAATTGAATGTATAATAATATTTAATTTAATTCGATATATGCAAGGACATCACCTGCTGGTAATCATTTTGAAAGAAAAGTTAATATAATTTATATTTTTATATTTTTCTCTATGAATAAATGTGATTTTTTTTTAAATAATGTGCTAGTTTGTGCTGGACTTTTAGGTTAACTGATTGATGGTATAAGGCACAGTGGTAACGATGTAGGGAGATGCACAGGGCCGCGATAAATAGGAGCTGTGTAGTATCAAGTCTCCAAGCTTCCAGCCTATAAAGAGGGAGATTTATCAAAGCTTGGAGGAGATAAATAGGAGAGAGATATATTACCAACTAATTAGCGCCTACCATTTTTCCAACAGTCTTTACAATGACAAAAGTTGCTTGGTTGGGACTTTAACTATATCTACTTTATCTCTCTACAATCTTTGATACATCTCCCCTTAATACCAAGAGCATAGGCATGCGCAGCACATTTTATTAGGGGGTGCACCATCAGAGGGGTGTGTCTAGCACCGCCTTTTGGGCGTGTCTAGCACCATCTATTGACGGTCAACGCAATATAAAATATCCACCCTTGCACCAAACAAACACCCCTGATGGCACTCACTGCAATTACACTGCTCCTCCTCAGCCTGGTCTGGCTGCCCCTCTCTTTCCCCTGCAAGCTGCAGCAGCTTACTTACAAGTCAGTCACTCACTGACACTGACAGTCGCAGACTAGTACTGCTGGTGCTGGAAAAACGAGTGACGTGTCAATGTTGCTGCCGACCGCCTGCCAGTATTTGTCTTCCTAAGAGGAACGCTGGCTGCATGCTGATCCTCATCAGTGGCTGGCTTTGGCATAGCATAGAAGGAGAGAGGTGGGCATGTGGCGGGTGGGCGTGCGAGCAGCATGACTTCATCACGTCACATCATGCTGTTTTTGTACATGGAGGTGGAGCCGGGAGTTTGAAAGCCGGTGTCAGTGGCACCCTTGATTAACCCATGCGTCCGGTCAGTAATGCAGTCCTGACAGGGTGCAGCGCAGAGGGGACAGTAATCAGCCTGCTCGGCAATCGCTGCATCAGGCATGTGAGATCGGGGTGCCAGACATTAGGGGGTGCCTGTGCGCACCAGGCACCCCCCCTGCGCACACCTATGACCAAGAGCTAATGGAGGATTTAGGGGCAGATGTATTAACCTGGAGAAGTGATAAAGCGCAAGGTGATAACTCACCAGCCAATCATTACGGGTTTGAAAAATGACTGTTAGGAGCTGATTGGCTGGTGTGTTATCACCTTGCACTTATCACTGCTTTATCACTTCTTTATCCATTCTCCAGGTTTATCTGCCCCTTAATCTTTCCCCAATTCTGCATATTTTCTTTATATGGTCTTATAGAAATAGTTCCAGCCATGCCATATAATAACCTTTGCTATGAATATGGGCTCACTTACTGACTCATCATCAAATTATATTTTTACACTTAAGCATGGATTTAAGAAGAGTCATTTGTCATCTATTGCCAGTATATCAGGGCACTATGGATGGTGTAATGGTTAGCATTACTGCCCCACAGTACGGAGGTTAATGGATGCTTTTCCCACCATTGTCCTAACTGCGTGGAGTTTATATATTCTCCCTGTGCTTGTGTAATATACTGTATGTAGATGGGACAAGTGGTTCTTATCTGCCATCTAATTCTACGCTTCTAAATCAGATTTTTCCAAAATGTAGCATTCACCTAGATGAGTTAATTTTTGCAACTGTATATGTTCTGGAAACCCCTATGGCGCATGTGTTATACAGAGTGCACACAAAGGCTCAGTTCAGACATTATAAGAAGTGTGGTGGAAAAGTGATGGGCAGTCCTGGGTGGTGGATTGGAGGTGGCTAGTAATGCACCCAAACATGAGGGGTAGTCAGAGTTGTTAGAAAGCCAAAAAAGTTAGCAATTGGGCAAAACCATGCTGCACTGCAGGTGGGGCAGATGTAACATGTGCAGAGAGAGTTAGATTTGGGTGTGTGGTGTGTTCAATCTGCAATCTAAATTGCAGTGTAAAAATAAAGCAGCCAGTATTTACCCTGCACAGAAACAATATAACCAGCCTAAATCTAACTCTCTCTATACATCTGCCCCACCTGCAGTGCAACATGGTCTTGCACAATTGATAACTTATTTGTTTGCTAACAACTCTGAATACCTCCCCCCCCCCCCCCCCCACCCTCCCCCAGTCCATTCAGTGGATTTGTTATGGGAATGTTGCGGGCATGTCAGTGCAAGTGGATGAGGTCCCAGACGCAAAGGGCAGGAGCGAGTTTTGATGTTGCGACTGGTGGTGGTGTATACGCAATGAACCAATCACTATTACATTGGGGGCCATTCCGACCCGATCACTCGCTGCAGTTTCTCGCAGCGCAGCGATCGGGTCAGAACTGCGCATGCTCTGGTGCTGAAGTGCGCTGGCGCATGCCAGCCATCATTGCCTAGCGATCGCCTCTGAGGCAGAGGCAGTCGATGGGTGGGAGAGGGCTGGACGGCGGCGTTAAGCCGCCATTTAGGGGGCGGGGTCCGGCCACCGCATGCGTGGCCGGACCGTTGGGGGGGGCAGCGGTGGCAGCATGACGTCACATGCAGCCGCTGTGGGCCGGGAGAACGACGAGTAGCTCTTGGCCAGCACGCTAAAGCTGCACTGGCCGGGAGCTACTCTTGAAGTGCAAAGGCATCGCCGCTGTGTGATGCCTTTGCACTTCTGCGGGGGGGGGGGGGGGGGGGGGGGGGAGTGGGGCGGCACTGACATGCGGGGCAGATTAGCCCCGTGCTGGGCGTCCCCCCCGCATATCAGTGTGAATGATCATAGCTGTGCTAAATTTAGCACAGCTACGATCAACTCGGAATGACCCCCTTAGTCTCTACAGAATTTCTCCCTCTTGGCAAAAACTATAGTTTTCTAAATTTCAGTAATTAATGTATGGTATAGCCTTTAGCTGAGACACTGTGCAGCAGACCCACCATATGGAGCAATATACTGTATATTAGTAAGCAAGTATGGATTGTTGTGATTAAACAGAGTGAAGAAATGTACTGGAAACTGTACTTCTAACACTGATACGCTGTATGTAGACTTGCCCCGTATTTAAACCATACAATATATAGAGGGTTACTAACATTGCCCATAGAGTGCAAATGAAACCTAGAAACCAATTAGCTTCTACCTGTCTAGTGGAAGTTAGACAATGATAGGAGATGTCTGATTGGACGCTATGGTACTGCACAAGTGTGTGCAGTGTAGTTTGCAGAACTTGCTCTGTACATGCCTATAATAGTAGGCACAGATGTAATAGGGAACGATAGGGACATCCTTTTTTTTTTTACTTGAAGCCCGAGGTGATGAAGCCCGAGGTGCTGGGTGGCTTCATCACCCAGTGTCTGTGCAAAACGTGCTGGGGCATAGGATCTTGGACCCTCTCCAAAAGGAGAAGAGCCCCGTTACTCCGCTACCCCTCATAGCCAAAGACCTACTGAGGGGAAAAAGAATCTGCGGGTCCCCATTTGCCGAATCATAGAGGGGACCCTCGGGTATCCCCAGGGTTGGCCGTAGCTCCCCCCCTGGGGATCGAAAACAGCCTCTAGCCCTCCCCAAAAGGAGAGGACCTCAGCTAACTAGGGGAGAAGGTGGCCCATAAGGGTCTCACTAGGGACATACTAATGTAGCCCACGTACATTAAGGGTGCAGTAAGGGTGGGTTTTCACTATTGCATACACATGTAGCTTGGGACAAGATGCCTATGTGCCTAAGGGAGCTTTATGTGTTAAAATTGATCAGTGACACTAAGGAAACACATCTTATTGGCTGTTTACGAATATTCGGCTTGTTCTGATTGGTGCTTTCTTCGTCACTCAGCATATATTATGCATTTAAGTGAAACCTTTTTTACATCTAGAAAACAGGGAGTGGTTTCTGTTGTGTTAGAGAGGTTTATTTTTTTTAACTGCTGCATAGTCAGAGAATGTGTTTGTTGCAAATAAAAGAAAAGACTCCAAACAGTGGTGCAAGTGGGGCATAAATGTATGGGGGAAATTCAATTCAATGCACTATGGTGCGAGCAGAAATCCAACAAAAGTAGTGCAGCAATGCTAGTTGCTGGCTTACCACCTTAGCTAACAGCCCAGGACTTTGTGAGCCCAACAGCAACATTTTGAAGGGGCCACTGTCCAAATACTTCTAGAGAGACACCTTTCTGCAGCAGTTGTTAATTCTATGCCCCATAATAGTGCCTTAGTTAATATTATGGCCCATAGTCAGTGGCGTAACTAGAAATTTTACTCCCCAAGCCAAAAAAATTCTTTACCAACCGCCCCCTCCCCCATCCCCATAATTGGCACTAGTAAAGGGACAAACATGCGCATGCGCCACAGAAGGGGCGTGGCTTCGCATAAAGGGGGCGTGGCTTTGCATAAAAGGGCGTGGCATTGCAGAAAAGACTACCTTATACCCCAGTTTTGCAACCTGCACGCCCAGGACGTTAGCCACCACAGGAAAGGAAAATATTCCTGATTCATGCCCCTTACATTATTTGTCATTTTTCCTCCTTATAGTAATGCCCAGTATACATTATGCCACATACTGCAATGGCCCTTAGACATATATGCCACACACAATAATGCACATGACACAATATGCACACACCATAATGCCCCCGACACATTATGCCACACACCATAATGCATGTGACACATTATGACAGGAATCGCAATGCCCATTATACATTATGCTACACACTGCAATGCCCCTGATACATTATAGCACATACAATGTCTGTGACACATTATGACACACCACCGCAATGACCCTGAGACATTATACCACATACCACAATGCCCGTGATATAGTATACCACACAACGTAATGCCTGACACATTATGACACACACCGCAATGTCCGTGATACATTATGCCACACACTGCAATGACCCTGAGACATTATACCGCATATCACAATGCCCGTGATATAGTATGCTATACACCGTAATGCCTGTGACACATACCGCAATGCCCGTTATACCCTATGCCACACACCGCAATGCCGTTATACATTATGCCACACTGCACTGCCCCTGAGACATTATACCACATACCACAATGCCCGTGATATAGTATGCCACACACCGTAATGCCTGTGACACATTATGACACACACCGCAATGTCCATTACACATTAAGTCCTACAGTAAGGCTTCTAATTACTTTTAAATTACCTGCTCGTTGCCGGGGGTTTCATGCTCTTGGTTCCATGCACGGTGCCAGGGGTTTTCATGCTCAGGGTGTCATGCTCGTTGCCAGGGGTTTCATGCACTGGGTGTCATGCTCGTTGCCAGGGGTTTCATGCACTGGGTGTCATGCTCGTTGCTAGGGGGTAGTGTTTGTTGCTAGGGCTGTGCTCCCAGTGCCACATATGCCCCCAGCGCCAGATATTCCCCACAGTGCCAGGTACTCACATGCCCCCAGTGCCAAATATAGCCCCTCCCCATGTGCCAGGTACACATATACCCCCCCCCCCCAGTGCCACATATGCCCCCAGTGCCAGATATTTCCCTACAGTGCCAGGTACTCACATGTCCCCAGTGCCAAATATAGCCCCCCCATGTGCCAGGTACACATATACCCCCCCAGTGCCACATATGCACCCTCAGTGCCACATATGCCCCCTCCCTCTGTGCCGAATATGCTCCCCCAGTGCCAGTTAAACTCTCCCCCCCCCCCCCCCGCGCGCGCTCCCCCGCTCTTTTGTGATGGAGGGACACGGAGGGCACAGCGTGCGCCTCTCCTGTGTCCCTCCTGGGTCTCCGGCGGGTCTGTTAAAGAGGTGCTGGTTCATGAGCCAATCAGAGCTCACGAACGGCACTTCATTTATTAGACCCACCGGAGACCCAGGAGGGACACAGGAGAGGCGCGCGCTGTGCCCTCTGTGTCCCTCCATCACAGCAGCAGAGGAAGGAGGGAGAGGAGACAGCAGATTGACATGCGGACGCTCATCCGCATGTCAATCTGCGCTAAATCAGTGGTGGCGCCCCCACAGCCCTGCGCCCCCAAGCCACCGCGAGGGCTGCGGGGGCAGTAGTTACGCCACTGCCCATAGTCGTGCCCTAGCTCATTTTCTGAACCATA